>NC_041812.1:22353159-22953159 GCF_900964775.1 Scleropages formosus
GTATTAATCTGTAGGCTGTATGACATTAAATTGAGGATTGATTGATTTAAGGGTTGAGTGAAAGAGGGAATAAGATGAAAGTAACCGTGAACCTGCGGTAAAAGCTACTCAGAATAAAAGGGATGTAACTTTTTAACTTTGCCATAAGAGAGCATTACATTACATTCCTAGACTGTGATTTTTTTCCATAAAATGGGCCTAAAGTTTTTTTAGCTTCCAATGACAGTGTTTAATCATTGCTTTGCTGACACTTACATTCAAAACAACAAATAGAATTTCACCCTAGGAATTCAAGGTAAGTACCTTCATCCAGGGTACTACAATACTAAGGCTTGAGTCAGCAATCTTCAGGTTGGAAGTCACATTCCATCACTGGTATGCTACCTGCTGGCCCTTCAATTAGTAATAATTCCAGTAATCATAGGTGCTGACCCCATGGAAAGCTAATAGTGCAGTGATTCATGCTGTTGCCTGTGGACCCAAAGGTTGCAGGTTTGAATTCTGTCTCCAGTTTTTGTAGCCTTGAGTAAGGTACTTACCCTAAATTCCTCCATTACAGCATTGCCCAGCTGTATAAAGTGGCTAGATAATTGTAAGTAGCTTAATATTGTAAGTCACTTTGGAGAAAAGTGTCAGATAAATGAATAAATGTAAATGTAGTCATTCACTGATTGATACTTGTCTGCTAGGATAGAGTGTGAAAATCACTGGGGTCACAATAAATCAAAGCTGGCAGGAGCACAGGGTCTGACCGTTTCCCTTTTTTTCCTCCACTCCCCTCAAGCTCTCCTCCCCCAGAACACCCTCGTGACCGGGAGCAACCGGGTCCAAACCGAGGCTGACCGTAACGGTCCCAAAGCCTGTGAGTACTGCAGACTGGGGTCCTTACAGCAAGGAACTCTAAAAGCCACGTCATGGAGCTGCGCATTGTTATAATTCTGCTCAGAGCCTTTGCTTACACAGTACCTAACTAAAATCGTTTATCCAAATCACACAGCAAACCAGCTGGAATTCTTGCACTTTACTAACAATTGGGCATATCCTTCTGTTAAAATATTGTAACAAGTGACAGACACCTTAAAAAGTGTTAAGAGGAATATATCATTCTGAAGTTCTGAAATGTAAGATGCAAACCGTAATTTAACAAATGTAAATTTGATTTGGATTTACAAGGTATGGCTGTGCACTGTCTATATCACTGTGCACTATCTGCAGTATATCTCACTGTGCACTCTATTTTTATTTTATTGTGCAATGTCTACATTTTACTGTGCACTATCTATATATCACTTTTCACTATCTATATATCACTGTTCACTACCTATTGTGCAGTCTACAATATATATCACTGTGCACTATCTATATATTTCTGTTCACTATATGTATTTTACTGTTAACTATCTATATATCACTGTTCACTCTGTATTTCACTGTGCACTATCTGTATATCGCTGTTTGTTATCTATATTTTACTGTGCACTATCTATATATATAGTGTTCACTATCTATATATCACTGTTCACTATCTATTTCACTGTGCACTATATATGTATCACTGTTCATTATCTGTATTTCACTGTTCACTATCTATATTTTACTGTGCACTGTCTATATATCACTGTGCACTATCTGTATTTACCTGCTAACTATATATTTATCACATTCATTATCTATATTGCACTGTGCACTCTATATCAGTATTGTTACTGAATGATTCATTGGTGTTCAATTATTCTATGCTGTATAGCCTTTACAGTCATTGTTATCAGCAGGACTGATATGCACAATATGTGAGACAAAGAGACACGGGTCATCATTGATTTTATAATTTATTTATTTTAACTTGTGTTAGAATATCTGTAAAATAAGGTTTTAGGGGAAAAAAATAGACATATCTTACAAAGACCAAGTACGAAGTGATGCATGAAGTCAGCAGGGCTTATGAAACACTCTGGCTGCCCCTTGTCACACTTCTCTACTCTGTCTGTCAGGTGTGAGAGTCGCCCTGCTACATCACAGAGAAGTGCTCAAGTTAGGCTATTGCACGTGTAACCGACTGAAATGTCCCTGTAAGACAGACTGCGGCAGGAAGTACATGTTGATGAAAGTGATCTGTGCAGGTGAGTGAGCTCGGATCGGCATCAACGTCTTGTTTCTTTGGTCACCTCTTCTTTCCTGTCATTTACATGTGGTGGATCTTGTGATATAAGTCAGCACACTTATGCTCATCAGGACTGGCTGGAACATGCGCATCTGTGTTTTTCACATTCATTCTCGTTCAACATTAAGCGAGTGATTTTGCAGCCTCAGGGAAGGTGGTGTTTATTAAAGTCTGTTTCAGAAACTCCGGAGTATTTAAGAAACCATCAGTTTTCCCCGCTAGAAAATATCTGACCGCATCACTTGTTCAGTTTTACCAAAATTTCCTTGAAATGTACATCACTCCTAAATATTGTTCATTCATGATGTCTGGTAGTTATCTTTACCTCCTCTCTTTTTCATCGGAAAAATGTTTAATAGCTTTCTAAGCATAACTGTGGATAATAATACTGTATATATAGAGTGCTGATACACAAAGACCTCAGAGCACAAAAAAGGAAGACAGGATCCCCAGGATAGTTGCTAGTGTAGTGGTTAGAGGTTCTCCCTTTATTTCGTAAGGTTTCAGGTTCAATACCCATCTCCTCCTATAGACAACAAGGTACTTGTAAGTTTAATGTACCTTGAGCAAGGTACTTACACTGAATTACCCAGCTGTATAAATGGGTAAATAATAGCAAGCTTATAATTGTAACCTTGACATTGTTAATTGCTTTGGAGAAAAGCATGTGCTAAATGTAAAGGGAAGCCTGTTGTTACTGTTGCACTTAAAAGTTCCTTATTAATAACATCTCAGTTAATAATTTTGTCTATAGTGAGTTACACTGCTTAATCTGGTGTGTTTTGTTCAGATAGACTTAATTTCAAATGAAAAATTAAATATTTTATTGCTCTGAAAATTGATATTGCCATGGATTTCATGACCAAGAGAAACATTATTATTATTATTATTAGTATTATTAGAGTTATGGAACTGCGTGGATGTCTGTTCTAATACAGAGCTCTAAAAGTTTTCCATACAGTTGCATCCCTGACGTCTCTCTGATTTACAATACATCACTCAACTCTCATGTCGAAAATGCCACCTGTGCTTCCGGGCTGCATCTGCACTTCACATTCCCTTCTAGGTTTACTCTAAAAAGCAGTGTGTGTATGTGTGTGTGAGGTGGAAGCTGTCACACCAGTGGCGATGAGTCATACTCAGCAGTAGATAGCAAGGCTGCTTGAGTGACCCCTCTAGTGTAACAGAACTTCTTGGTGTCAAGAGACTCTTGGCAGTCAGAAATACCAAACCCTGGCCATTGACCAGGGTATTGAGGACTAGTGCCAAAGAGGAGATTGTTCTCTGGATCGCCATGTCCATAAAACATACCTTGATTCATTCTGTGATGTAGGATATGGGATGTGGTTGGTGACGTTGATATGAAATTCCTGTTGCCGGTTCTTCCAGAAATAAAACATAAAAAGACAGAACTCCAAAAATCTCTGAAAACCATTCTGAAACGTCATAGTGGTTCAGCTTTAATACTTGACTAAAGAGCTCATGAGTTAGGAGCGGATCTGAAAGATAAACCTACAGACAGGAAGCAGAAAAGCGACTGGTTGGACGGGAGCAGGAGAATATTAGTGTTCGAGGGCCTCAACTGGTGGCTAATGGCTCTGTATCTGTGGCAGGCATGAGAAAGTGTGGACACCTCGAGCTTGGTATTAGATGATTAATTATCTAATTAGTGGAATGAAGAAGGACAGATGGGTATAAGGGCTGCGGTTAGATGTGGTTTAATGGAGAAGAAGAAAAAAGGGGGAGGGGGAGTGACCAGAGACATTTATCGGATTTTAGTACGGACTGTAGTTTTTTTTTTTTTTTTTCTTAAGTGTCCTTGGAAGATCAGTCAAGGAAAATATTACAGTAATTACACCCCTTAGATATCTATGTCTAAATTAATAAAGGTACACATACTTACATATGATAAGAAATTAGTTTTATATTTTACATATAGCTACATACATATGATGCAGAAAGGAAAATAAGATTTGACTTTAGAAATAGTCATTTTTGTGTAATTATTTATAACACATATCTGAGCATTACAGGGGGGTAGGGGTGCAGGGGTGCAGGGGCTCGTGGCAGCGTGGCAGGTTTGACCTCTGCCTGCGCTTTGGTGGGTCTGGGGTTTGAGTCCTGCTTGGGGTGCCTGGTGGTGGATTGGTGTTCTGTCTTGGGTGTGTCCCCTCCCCCTCCAGCCTTGCGCCCTGTGTTGCCGGGTTAGTCTCCGGCTTGCCGCAACCCAACTTGGGATAAGTGGTTTCAGTGTGTGTGTGTGTGTGTGTGTGTGTGTGTGTGTAAGCTTTATATATGCACAGAATAAAAGTTTAAAGGACTGGTGTTGGGTGATAAGGTAGGAGATTGCCCCTATTGCCACCACGACCCTAGTAGGACAAGTGAGTAAGAAGACGGATGGACGGATGGACGGATGGATGGTGCTGGGTGATAAGGTAGGGGATGGTGCTAGGGTCTGATCCAAAGTCATGGTCAGGAACCAAGCCAAATAATCTTAAATCCAGGAATCCCCACCGAAATGGTCCAAATTGGGCCCCACAGTTGCTAAGGGAAGCCCTTTCTGTAGCTGCTTTAGAGTTATGTTCATCTCAATGTACTTCAAAGGTAACAAGATTAAAAACCTGTATGAGTTAGAGGTACAAAACCAGTGCTCCCACTAGGACACAAGCAGCACCCTCCTTGTTCACATCGCGTTCGTGTGGATCCAGAACGATAGAACTGAAGCTACTGTGAGTTGGATATCCCAGAGTCCTCTGCCGTTCTACTCTTCCCCCGTGGAATATTTCTGAAGGTGTTGCAAAACGATCAGAAGCTTAAGGCTGTATTGACTGCACTGACCCAGATACCAAGCCATTGAAAACAGCTCCATCACCCATTGCGCTTGTTGTCCTACCCCTGGCGCAGTAACTTTTGTTCTGATGTGAACAGATCTGTCTTTATTGCACCGATGTGAGAGTACTGGGAAATCCGTCTCACCGTCACTGACATACAGCGCTGCTTGAAAGTATTTGAACGTCTCAGTTTCACAACAAAATCGCTATTGAATCAGAAACAGTCAGTCTCATCTGATGTAATAGGTGTGTGACGACCAATTCCATGTGTTAGTTTAGAGGAAATCGTGTGTGTAGTAAAACAACAGTAGTAGTCCAGGTGCAAAAATAAGTGAACCCCAAGTTGCATTAGTTAAACCTAGAAAGTAGGTAGAATCAGATGTGTAAATCATAGTAATTTATTCATTTTACAAGTTTGTTTTAACATTCAAGATTTTCATGCTATACGTTTACTGTAATATTTTATGCAAGTTAATGACAATCCCAGGTTGGTGTGGTGGTGCAGCGGTGCAGAGGGGTTGGCCTGTACCTGCTCTCTAGCGGCCCTGGGGTTTGAGTCCTGCTTGGGGTGCCTTTTGATGGACTGGCGTCCCGCCCTGGGTGTGTCCCCTCCCCTGCCAGCCTTGCGCCCTGTGTTGCCGGGTTAGGCTCCAGCTCGCCGCGACCCCACTTGGGACAAGCGGTTTCAGACTCTGTGTGTGTGTGTGTGTAATAACCATTCCTATAAGGTTCACATACTTTCAAGCAACATTGTATTTACCAGTCATCATTTACAACCTAAATGGATAGACAACTATGTGTAAATGGGACACTATAATAGAACAGTCAGAGGAAAAAAATTTGCACCTAGCTGCAAAAATTAGTGAAAAGTCAAGTGTGAGAGGTCATCGGGTATGTTCCAGAAAAAGCACGATTTTAACATTACTGTCCCGGTCATGCAGGCATTGGCACGTAAGAAAAAACCATTCAGCTTCTAAAGAGGCGTTACAGCCTGTTCTCATAAATGACCCATGTCCCACCTCTTCTGTAAGTTCCGGTTTTGGCTGGAGCTTTCGGGTTCTGTTAACGGAAGGGCTGGATACAGATGCTTCGCTGGAGATCTGATGTGACTGTGTAGTGGCCCCCGCGGACACGGTCCTAGGATGAGACTTGACGTTTATTCGAAGCCTCTGGGAGGCACCGGCTTCCCCGTCCACCTTTAAATTGATTTCCTGATGGCTTTTGACAACAAATAAGAATGTACTTCTGCTCTTTCTTCTAAGTACTGGGCCATTGGGCCCCATGTTGAATGGATGTTCATGTAATGGAAATGTGTATTTAAACTCTAAAGGTGATTTTTGATAACCTGGATTATTATGGAAAAACTGACCTTGTGCACCAGCAGCTGTTGGGTTGAAGGAGAGGACCTGGGCTCATGCCCATGAACTGGAGCCTTTCCCTTCTCTCAGTGGCAGTGAGCAGACAGCCCACAGGCTGATCTGTGTCGACATCTGAACCGGCAAACATCAAGCCTGAAAAGTGAAATATTCATAAGAAAATATGTTTGAAATATCTGAAAGGGGCATTTGCATTTGCAAGACTATTAGGGCTCTAAATCTGATAATGAGCTGTGTTATTAAGAGCCTGCAGGCTGTGGATATTGTGTTTAATGAACGTCCTCATTATAAAAAAAAGAAGCATTTTATGAGTTTGTCTTCATTTATATCCTTCCCAGCCCCGTTGCAGTGAAAGAGAAATTATGATGAAGAAAAGCCTAAAAAATGGTCACCTAAAAATGAAACTGTTGCTTTTGAAGAACTCTGTCTCACACACACACACACACAATATTAAATGAAATTCTGTTGTGATGGACTGGCGCTCCATATAGGGTGTACTCTACTTAGCCTTCCACCCATTGCTTCTCGTATAGGCTCCGAACCATCGTGGCTCTGGCTTGGAAAGGTAGCTAAGAACAGTGAGTGAGACATTAAATTGTAATATTTTATTACATATACAATAGTACACACACACATTGGCTGAAGCCTCTGGTACCGTGGCAAACCAGAGCCTAACACAGGGTGTAGGGCTCGGGGGGAAAGGGACACACCCAGGGCGGGATGCCAGTCCATCACAAGGCACCCCAAGCAGGACTCGAACCCCAGACCCACCAGAGAGCAGGACCCGGCCAGGCCCGCTGCACCACCGCACCACCGCACCCCCTCTATTCAATAGTAGAATTTTATTTAATTAATTTTATTTTATCCTTGAATGAAATTATTGATCTGAAGATTGTAAAACCTTTGAAATATCTGGCTTCTTTGTTCCACTTCCCTTTTCTTTTTCTTTTTTTTTTTTTTTTTTTTTTTTTTTGACAAAGGATGTGATGGATCTGTTTTGGCTTGCACCATTGCTGCCTCCAAGGAATGCAGCTGGTGCTTCCTGCCGTAACGATGAGATGGAGCCGGAGCAAAGTGTCACTTTTTAATCCAAGTGACAAAGTGCAGTGATGCCACCTCCCGGGGGTGCTGCCTTTGCCCTGTAAGAAGCCTCTCTTCTATGGGTTGTAACGAGGTGCGAGGGCTGCGCTGTTCTGACCGATGGGCGACCGGGGAAGGAGGCTGTTTAAACACGTGCCGTGAGGAGCCTATTAATACTCCTTTTGAAAGCAAGGTAACAGTAGCACTTATCTGCGTGTGGCATCTGTTCAGTAACATCCACATGATGTCCATACACCACGGCTCGTCCGCTGGGAAGAAAAAGATTCAAGCATTGAGCATGGCCTGTGAAACATATGTTCCATGATGAATCAGAGATGTTCAGGGTTCAGCAGAAGGTAAAAAACTGTCTTCACACCTCTCGAGCCTTGTGTCATGTTGCTTGGCAGCCAGCTGGTCTAGCTTGACATGGCACACCGAGCACGGTATTAGGCACAGCCTTATACTGTGCTGAGTTTTACATTTTTTCACTTTAAATGTAACAAGAAAATACACTAAATACATTTACATATACTATATTTACATATACTAAATATTTACTACATAATATGTATGAAGAAAAAATGCACACATATTTGTGCTTTTGGTGTTGCCAGAAGGCAGAATTGCATCACGTGCTCTAATTTCATACACATATCTTTTTGTGGTTTTAATTATAGTGTTCATTAATATATTAATTCTGCTGCTGGATTTTATAGGCCATGTTGCAACGTGGCTGTCTGATATTTTTTCATCCTGATATTTGAAATAAAAAAAAATAGCTTCTATAATGTCCCTGCAGAGAAAGGGGTCGTATGGCCGGTTAATTTAGCAGGATTTCACGTCCCCGGGGCGAGTCCTAGCACGGTACAGCACGGTAGTGCACTCACGCCGCCCGTTCCCCGGGAGCACCGCTTTCTGTGCCTGCATCCACAGGCTTCATGTGTGAGGACACTCCTTCCTCCGGGGACAGGCCAGGACCCGCCCCTTATACAGGGCTCTGAGAGGGATGACGCAGTGCATCAGTGCATCTTTAGCGCCTGCAAGAGGTTCCCTATCAGCCAAGGGCAGGACAGGAGCAGGCATGGAGGAGATTATACAGTGGAGGTCTTTATGGATGGCTGAGCTTTTCATTTCAGGGACAAGCGCATAAATATGTGTAGACAAGCAAGCATCTTTTCAAATGTCTTTCATGCATGAGAAAGTGTGTTATGGTTCGTTTTGGTTTTGGATAAATTGCTGCATAAATTTGTTCCTGGAAATACCTTTTGGTGAAAATGTGTAAACTGAAATGACAATGGGGCAGATTTATTTTGGAAAAAAGAAATAGGTTGTTCCAAGCAGGACCCGAGTATACCCCAAAATACCCTAAAACCCAGGTACAATAGGAATAATTGTTCTTATCTCACCATCACACACACACACACACACACACACAGTCTGAAACCGCTTGTCCCGAGCAGGGTTGCGACAAGCTGGAGCCCAGCCCAGCAACGCAGGGTGTAAGGCTAGAGGGGGAGGGGACACACTTAGGACGGGACACCAGTCTGTCACAAGGCACCCCAAGCAGGACTCGAACTCCAGACCCACCGGAGAGCAGATCCTGGCCAAACCTGCTGTGCCACCATGCCCCCTATCTAACCATCTTTATAAATAATTATGTAATGGTAATTACCAAAATCTGACGACATGGTGATCTGCAAGCCAGATACAGTTGAAATACCAAATAAGTGGACCTGAGACAAGCAAATAGCAAAGAACAGCATAGTACTTCAGGTATGGAGAAAGCGTTACATTATTTTGCTGCAGCGAGAAATTCCAAAGAGATAAATAATGAAGAGGTGACTCTAACATGGAGACTTCATGTGCAGTGTGAATAGTTACTATTTTAGCAGCACACTCACATTCCCGTTATATAAGTGCTTGACCATTTTAAAAAGTCAGCACTAGGTGACCTTAGGACTGAAAGTTCTCAAAATGAAAACTGATTGAAAAAACAGTGACTTTGGTTTTATTGCAGGCCAGTCTAGGGGATTCTTGCAGGAATTAACATCTGAAGAAAGCAGAAGTAAAGCTGCTGAAATCTATGATTTTTTTTTTTTTATACAAGTATGCTGCATGTTGTTCCCTCGTAGTGTAATTAATGTCTGAGAGAAGCATATATGTAATGAGTAACAGAGCAACTGTTTCAAAAACAAACTGTATATAGTTTGGGTATAGTGAATAATTGGAGCTTGAATTAATTTTTGAGATAACATATTGAGGAAAGTATAGGGGGGTGCGGTGGCGCAGTGGGTTGGACCGCAGTCCTGCTGTCCGGTGGGTCTGGGGTTCGAGTCCCGCTTGGGGTGCCTTGCGGCGGACTGGCGTCCCGTCCTGGGTGTGTCCCCTTCCCCCTCTGGCCTTACGCCCTGTGTTGCCGGGTAGGCTCCGGTTCCCCGTGACCCCGTAAGGGACAAGCGGTTCTGAAAATGTGTGTGTGTGTATTGAGGAAAGTAAAAATAATAAACTAAGCATTGTTGTCTCTACAAAATAATCTATGGGTAGCCAAGTTATGCTACAGTAAGTGAAGCATAACCATTGTTTATGGTAACTTGCAGTCAACTCATTGCTTCTAGTTATGATATAATGCATAAATTAGAATTTAGAAGTCAGAAATTATTTGTTCTGCACTAGTTCTGTAGAGTACCCAAGAGAAACCTGTAAATAATACCAGCTTTACTCATTTAATAAACCTGTTTTTCATTATGACTTCTGGTCTTTTAATAATGTAAACAAGTACCACATTTTTAGCTGAGCTTGAAGTATCCTTCCGAAAACAAGCTGGTAAATTGACATAATTTGCTCTGTTCCTTATGTTAAGTCCTATCTTGAGCACTTGCTTCCCTTAGACAGTGGACTCTCTGTAGACAAAGCTAGAACAAAATAGTTTGTGATGCACCTGTGTGCTGGCAAAAGAAATCTTTCCTTCCATTGAACAATATCTGGAAACATAATTGTTTTACATGGAGGAGATGGAAATCTAAATTCAACATCCATCAGTAAACAATGAGGATCTTGACCTTTCTTTTCAGATCTGTGCTGGAAACAATGCCACAGGAGGTTTCACTAGAAATAAAAAAACCATTATAACATGTTAATAAAATCACATTTTATTGAACGTCAGCCCACATTATTCAATTAGACTTATAAGATGAACAACAGTTGCAATCTCACGTCTCGACTTTTTACAATGTTCTTTGTGGCAGGAAGGCTTCAACTGAGAAGGAATGGCACAGCCAACAATCATTTGTATTTAAGGTGTGCTGTTTTTTCCTCATAAATAAATATATTGGATTTAAATCTCCTGATTAGCTGCTCCTGAAAGGTTTTGATAGAGCATGGGAAGATATGCAAAAATATCTTTATAGCATTGCCATCAAACCATCACACATTTACATATAAAATCCTCTCTGATTTTAATCAATGGACAAGAAATTAGAATTGTGTTTTTTTCTTAAATTGTTATTTTAATCAGGATCTCTTCCTCACTGTTTAAATGGTAGTGCAGTATAGTTTAATGTGCACTGAAGGTACATGACAAATGAGTAAATTGTCTCATGCCTGAGTGAAGAACGTCCAATCAAAGTCACAGGTCACCGTGTGAAGCAAGTAGAGAAAAGTAAACAAGTAAATAAAAGAAAATGTGCAAAATTGCCCAGCTGTGGGGCAACTGGTACTGTAGTGGTTAGAGCTGCTGCCTTTTGACCAAAACGTGTTATATTTGAATCCCACCTCCACCTGTAGCACCCTTGAGCAAGGTACTTACGCTAAATTGCTCCAGAAAAATTACCCAGCTGTCTAAATGGGTAAATAATTGTAGGGGAGCCTACATTGCAAGTTGCCTTGGAGAAAAGTGTTAGTAAAAGAAAAATATAAAACAATATTTAAAAATTGTATTCAGTGTGTAAAAATCAAAATAGCAATTTAGGAAATTTTTGCATTGCAATATATTTTAGATTTTCCTACATGTCTCTTGCAATGAATGTAACACAACTCCCGTTTCGATTTTTTCACATCCTCCTTCTCTCCTCCCTCTTCTGGCTGGACCATGACAAGTGAGCTCGAACCAGAGCGAGCCGGCCCATGAGTACCCGGACTGCCGGGAGGGCTCTGGTGCGGCCAGCCTGTTGGTGTCGCCGCTGGTGGTGGCGGGCATCGTCATCGGCCTGGTCCTCTTCCTCTCCTGTGTAACCATCATCGTGGGCAGCTTGCGCAAAGATGGACGCCTCCGCAGCCATCATCTCCACGCTCGAGAGGGTGGGTCCACCGATTCCAATGCCACCTAAATGCCTCACGTCCATGCAAATACACACGTGGACAGGGAGACACTTGCAGACACAACTCACCACCCCATACGGCCTCTTGAAGTTTTCGATCAACTGAATGAGATCTAATGTAGCTTCCTCACCCATTCCATTCGTTCCAGAAAACGACCTTTATACAGAAAGTCCAGATAACAAGCACACTTATTACATTCATTTAAATGGGAAAAATTCTAACTCGTTCCAAAGCCAAAAATCACCCTAAATTTCTAATACTATAAGGACATTTTTGTGGAATAAAAACAATGTTAATATTAGATCGATATAAGAGAATGAGGAGAGTCAGAATCTGTGTTCATTTCCTCTTCATTGTCAGTGGTTTTGTTGGATGTCCACACACATCCAGATGTGAATGATGACCTCTTGTCCGGCAACAGCTTTTTAGTAATGTAAAGACATTGTTAGCGCTTCAGTAATTTGCCTGTTATCTTCTCTTTTCATATAAATTTTTATATGCTTCTATACTGTGTGTTAGCATCATTTTTCCGGACCGTATTACTGAAAGTCTTGGCACGGATGTGTATAGAATTTTGAAAGACTGACCAAAGCTGGCCAAAAAATGCTGAATGATTTAAAGTTTAGGAGGACTTCTTTACGGCCCAGTGAAAGCATGGCCAAGCTTTTGAGTAGACTGAGCCTGTCTTTTTAAAATCGTGAACAAAAGCCCTTGTTAATAAAAAAGTATTAATTAGTTTACAGCAACACAAGTCTGTAAATGGAAAAGTGATCTAATCCCCTCCGTACATCAACTCTGTCACACAAAGTGTTTTCCTTGGACCAGACTGCTAAAGCTGAGAGTCTAGAATCGAATGGCCTTCATGTGAGCTTGATGCACACTGGTCTGAGAAGTCTTCCCGCTGAGACAATATCTGCTGCGATTACATGCTTCTACTATATAAAGCAGGCAGAAATCTCAAAGCAACATCCATCTGTTAGCAAGAGTGTCTTAGTCCTTCTTCCCATATTAGTTTTATACCAGATGGTTATTAATTCTGTGAACGTTCAACTATCACATACAGGCTTGCGCCTGTGATCTGCAGGCCTACGGGTAAGTGGGCGGGAACAAAACCAAATAGCTTTGTATCCAGCAGTTTATCATTCACCACAGAGGTGCAGTAAGCTGTTGCATTCTTAATTCCCTGTGATTCATCATAAAAACAAAGGCACACGTTGCTACAGGCCAGAGTCTCAATTCTGAATAATTCGTGTAGCAAACAGATTAATAAGTCTGTTTCATTTCTATCCTTGACTTTTGTAAGAGCCAATAAAATGGTGCACACCATAAATTAATTTCAGTATTTTGGTAGATGTGGCCTTATGTTTGTTGTAATTGGTCGTCTGTGTTGACAGCTTCCGACGGCCTCTCCTACGGCGGCTCCGTAGGGGAGCTTAGGTCGCCGTGTGTCGAGGAATTTGCCCCGGCGTTCGATTTCAGCTTCTACACGGAAAGTCCAACTCGCACGGGCCTCGTGTACCCAGATTCTCCACCTCAGTGAGTTTCTGATTTTCTCTCTGCATAATGACACCTTGGTACATACAAGTGTATTAGGGCTCAAAGCCATTTTCATGCATATTCAACACACACAGACACACACATACAATGTCTACAATCGCTTGTCCTGAGCGGGGTCGCGGCAAGCCAGAGCCTAACCCAGGAATACAGGGAGCAAGGCTGAAAGGGAGACACACAGAAATGCACCCCGGACACAGTCCGCCACAAGGCACCCCAAGCAGGACTCAAACCCCAGACCCACCACTGAGCAGGACCAGGCCAAATCTGTTGCGCCACCACACCGCCGCATACTCAATAATTAAACATGATGTATGAACAGCTTTTTTCAATAAGTAATTAAGAGAGCAACAGCAGGTGTTTAGCTTGCATTACTAGTAAATGGGTAGAAATGTGACCCAAGTCAGTTTCAATAAAAGGTCTTAATATGTAAATGCGTGTGGTAAAAAATACATACAGGTGGTCCCTGACTTACGATAGTTCGACTTACGATTTTTCGACTTTCTGATGGTGAGCTGGCGATAGACATTCAGTAGAAACCATACTTCAGATTTTGAATTTAGATTTTTTCCCGGGCGAGCGATATGCAGTGCGGTACTTTCTCGCAATGCTGGGCGGCGGTAGCGATCCACATCTTCCAGTCTGTCATGCAGTGGTGTGCATTAGGTGTATTAAATACATTTTCGACTTACGATGGGTTTTGCAATAACCCCATCGCAAGTCGGGGACCACCTGTGTGTGTGTGTGTGTGTGTGTGTGTGTGTGTGTGCGTGTTCGTGTTCCAAGCAGGACTCAAGTACACCCCAAAATCACTCAAAACCCCAAGTAAAATAGGAATCATTATTCCTGTCTCACCATTTTAATGTGCAGACTTCCAGATCCAGATGTGCTGGTAAGTCTAGGAGTCTGTAAATGACTCCTGAAAGCATTTGGATAAATTTAATATAATTTTATGTATATTTGTTGCATAATATTTAGTTACATATATGGTGAGTAAGTGAGCAACAGCAGGTATTCACCGTCAGTTACTTTACTGAAATACACATCTGTATAAAGTAATGTATCTCACTTCTCCATACTCACACCAGACCAGACTCACTCCGCCCATGATCTCTTAAGCTCATGTATGGTGTAAATGTTCATGCATCATAATTTTATGATCATGCCTGGATAAGCCTTTACACAGCTACTCCTGTAATGTGCATAAATGTTTGTGTATGCCAAAAAAAAAAAAAAAAAATTTTCAGGAAGGTCATCAGGATTCGTCTATTCTGAGTTTTATGCACCTACTCGTGCGATGAACATCGGTGCATGAAGTGGAAGAAACAAACTAAGTTTACTTAAGAATCGCACATCTGCAGCTATGTCTCTCTTAATGTAGTGCACAAATTATAACTCTCCGAGATGTACGTCTCTTTGGAGAAAAGAATCTGCTAAATGAATAAATGTAAATGTAAATCTCTATGAAAGCCAGTTTTCATTGAAGGTCTTAATATGTAAATTCATATTGCATGTAGTAAAAATGTATCAGTGTTTAATGGGGAATATACATTGCCCCAGAGTGCTGTTGTCAGGGGAGTACTTTGGGACTATATTTATTTCCTGCTATGTACACACATACGTACACATACACAATCCAGCTGGAGAATAAGAAAGTAGCCAGAAGAGAAACACTTATTGCCCATGAGGCAGTAGGACAGGAAGTGGCAGGAAGAGAACAGTGCTGTCGTACAAACTGCCGCAGCCCTCGAAACTTGAGAAAATGCCTCTGTGTGATAATGAAGCACCTTCTCTGTAAAACAGATGGGGAATTCGGTGGGAGAGACAGGAATGGAGCCCCAGCCAGGAATGACATTCAGTCTCTTGCGCAATGATGCGCCAAGAAAGCATGTCGTAATTCATACAGTGTCTGGCAGTATGAAATAAGGTTTTTCTGAAAATGGACATAGGAATCCAATGAAATCCTTTCTATTCGATCTTTCTTGAAGTCATACTTACACATTCTGGCAAACTGAGGCTCAGTTACCTCAACCGAATATTTGCATTACATTTATTCGTCCAGCAGTCATTGATATGAAATTGAAACGATGACACAAATGCGATCATGACAGAAACAACCACACAGAAGGTGCTTTCATTAAACCCTCTAATAGAAAGCAGTTACTGTTAACTTAACGGCTGGCGTAAAATATGGTTTGCAGCAAAGTCCCCGCACCGGTTCACAGAAACGCTTTGCCCTCCACCCCTTCTGAGAGGAGCCTCAGGAGAGGGTTGAAATCACAGGAAGCATCTAAGATAGCCAACCTCATCCTGTCAAGCAGCAAATGATGATGAATATGCAATATTATTTCCACATGCTGGACTATAAAGTGCTACTGAATACCTTTTAAATCTGCTTGGAGATATGTCCATCTGGCCAGGTTTTAGGGATACAGAGCCTTCATCCATCACAAGTCCTATCCATGATGTCCATCTGTACCTTTCATGATGACGAGATAAAGGGAAAGACAAACAGTGAGAGGACCTTCAGAACCTCTCCCGTCGTCTCAGGTCACGAACTGTATTTCACATTTATAATGTCACCAAACTGACTGAAAATTCAAATAATTCAACTGGCATTGAGGAAAGGTGCGTTAATAAATGATTGTTTTATGTTTTTCACGCCTGGTCACTTCCCGAATCTTCTGCACCTGGTGCGCCACAATATTAAATGCAATCGGCAAGTTACAATATAGATTGTTAAGCATAATTCTTATTATCAGTGATGTAATTCACATTATTTAAACATATTGAAGGAGACATGCCCGTAGGTCTGAGGATTTGAGACCTGGGATTTTCTAGACTTGTGTGGGTCTCCTTAGGGATAGGGCTAGGGTCAGGGTTAGAGTTAGGGTTAGGTTAAACTCAGAAAGGTTAGGCAGTGTGTATGGCAGTGTCATTGCTAGACTTGGGGAAAAAGCAGGGAGGCAGAGTCACCCTCAGACAGGGGAGGCAGAGCAGGAGACGCAAGGTGATGCTGCAGTTCGATTGCAAGCATCAAACAGAGCACTCCATCACTGCCCCTCCCTTGACATCCCATCATCCATCTGAAATGTTTAGAGAACAAGAAATCGTTCCTCATATGTGCGCAGGCGAGTTCGCAGTCACACCATATCGTGCATTTCTTATCCCCTTGGCTTCATACATTCTCTCAGGTTTGTCTCCTTTGTGCCAATTAAATATTAACTTCTCCCAAAACTGAAAAACTCAGTGGAGGGGTGTCAAACCGAGGAGTGCCCCAGTGGAACATCAAGAGAGTAACACGTGAGGGGCAGCATGAAGAAGGAAGTGGCTTTTGGGGTTTATTGTCTCAGCTCATCAAGATGGAAATCTGGTGGATAATCCAGATGCCCCCAGCAGGTTGGTGCCAAAGCAAGAACAGCCAGCTGTTGGTCACACGCCGCTGGACTGTCTCCAGATAGAGGCCGTGGAGCTCCTCGTGCACTTAGCAAAACCGAGGGGGGTACCTGCTTGCCGCATCTCTGCCTAGAAGCGCTCAGATTGTTTCCTTCTTGGTGTGTGTAGAGAGGAAGAGAGAGAAAGAGGGGGCAGATGGAGGGCCGCGGTGCCCGGGAGGGGCGCCGCCACGTGACCGGCCACAGGGCGGCATGGCCACAGATGGCACAGGGGCACTTGGGACCGGGCACGTGGAAGCCCGACGATCACCTGTGGAGCCCGAGAGGAAGCTAGCTTCCGCACAGACATGGGGAGACTGTGAAGGTCCAAGTGTCACATGAGAGTTCGTGAGAACTGCTACTGAGTGGAGCAACATGTTTACATTGATCAAATTAGCAAATGTACAGGTTCATGTGTTCATATAGCCTGTAATCATTGAGCATATATTCATTTACCTTTATTCATACAACATATATACATTAACATTTATTCATATAACATACAGTATATACATTTTTATTTATTTACTAATTTTCGCCTGAATGACTTACAGCTCAGAGTAAACAATAAGACATCAAACGATGAAGCGTTATAGATATAGACGCGTGATTCTTCAAGCTGAGTCAGCACACGTGGACACCAGCAGCTGCATATAGAACTGATAGGATATACAGACGTGATCGTAACGGATAGTCTGATGTAAGTTTATGGAACAGTTGGGAGACCTGGAAAGAAGTTGGTCTGAAAGAGATGGATTTTGAGACCTTTTCCTTAAATGCTGAAAGGGATTCAGCACCTCAGAGGGACAGAGGAAGCTCATTTTACACCACTTTGAACATCAGAACATCAGGGGTATGAGACAGAAACTGTGCTGGCAGCTGAAATAGACCACTAATGGTGTAGTTAGAGGACACGTTCTGCCCTATGAGGTCCTCTGACTGCTACTGTTTTGGTTAAATAGCTGGGGAATGGCAACTTATGTTACTACAGATTCATTGAAATAACACATCACACATTAAAAACAAAAGCAAAATGAATTTAAAAATAAAAAAAAAATACACACACATTGTCCGAACCACTTGTCCCATACGGGGTCACGGGGAACCACAGCCTAACCTGGCAACACAGGTGGAGGGGACACACCCAGGACGGGACACCAGTCCGTCACAAGGCACCCCAAGTGGGATTCGAACCCCAGACCCACCAGAGAGCAGCACCCGGTCCAACCCACTGCCCCCCCCCCCCCAAAAAAAAGAAATATTTAAAAATGTGCAATAATTTCTTTCCTTTCTCCAGCATGCCACATCGTGTAGAAAATATAGAGAAGGATATTGCACCGTATGTTTAAGGTCTTTCTTAGCAAATAATTAATGAACATTGGTATTTATCCAGGGGGGCGCGGTGGTGCAGTGGGTTGGAGCGGGTCCTGCTCTCTAGTGGGTCTGGGGTTCGAGTCCCGCTTGGGGTGCCTTGCAATGGACTGGCGTCCCGTCCTGGGTGTGTCCACTCCCCCTCCGGCCTTACGCCCTGTGTTACCGGGTAGGCTCCGGTTCCCCGTGACCCCGTATGGGACAAACGGTTCTGAAAATGTGTGTGTGTGTGTGTGTGTGTGTGTGTGTGTGTGTGGTATTTATTCATCGCACTCCTGTAAGCAATGCACGTAGTCCCTGTGTTACTGGTAGGTCACACATGTTTCTTTGTAGACATGAGCATTAAGAAAAACATGCCTACGTACGAAGTCACTAAGGTGAGCGTTAGTGAACGCGGTCCACAGCTAGAGTGGCTCCGGTGCAGTGTCGCTGACCGCATACGACATTAACCATGCAATAACGGCATATGGGATTATACGGAGCAGCAATATTCATTTTTTTCTTCCTGTAATTTTGTGTTTCAAGCCTTGATGTTACAATGATGCATTTGATTAATACGAATAGAGGACAGCGTCACACAGGCACGTTTCACTGATTTCGGATGCGTCACTATAATTCCCTATACTAGATGATAGCAAAATACTTACCCAGGAAACATAAATAATGCATTTGATGAACAAAATAATGTGTTTTTAAGCTTGGGGGAAGAAAGCATATCGCTAATAAAGATCTAACTCAGCACAGCTGTGAATGTCGTGCGCCTTAACTAAATCTTTCCTTCCATTAGCCGCGGGTGACAGGCTAAAGCAACGCTGCTTCGCCGGGATTGACCTTGTCTGAGCAGGCCATCACCCTGAAAGGGCGATACGGTTAAGAATCCGCCGGATTCAATTATCCAGAGCTATTTCCTCCATTGAGATGCCCCTGTGGGTCGCTGCTGGGTGACTGGAAACGTTGGGACATGTGACTTAGTGAGACTGTTCAGCTCCTACACACTTTGCTTCACTCTCCTCCCCTCACTGTCCTCTTCGCCTTTCCCAGAGCACTAATTTTGAATGGAAAAATATTACTTTTGCAGCTGCTTCTAAAGGGGAATCTTTAAAATGGAGGGAAAATTGGAGGGAAAATCTAAAACTGTAGCTCATTCACAGTTATTCAGACTGTGTACGCACACCAGAGGTGGCATTTCCATTTTAAAAATGTGATTTTCTTGTATATTTAGGCACTGCCCATGCATCTATAAGGCATCCTGGACAATAGCGGTTGCGAAATTTTTGTGGCTGAGGCCTTGAAGACAACCCTGTCCTGGTCTGGTGACCGAAGACACTGTTAAATGCTGAGTTAATGAAGAACGATCACTCTGATGCATTCCGTTTATTCGTATAGCTTTATTCGGTTCATTACCAACACATAAGGATTTAAAAGTTTGGTTTTTTGGGGGGGGGGGGAACATTTACTTGAAAATGGAACTTTATCACATGACCGAAAATTTTATCAGTGGTTACCGTGGCGCTGCTTTATTTTGTGGGCAAAGCTCCTCTAACTTGCAGCGACATCTGTAGTATTGCTTTTAGATAAGAGTGTTAACAACAGGCTCCTTGGTGGTTGGCTTGAAAAACGTGCTGGATGTGAGCACACTCAAATGTTATAACATGAAGCATACGTGGATACTAGGTTACCCCTAACTGTTATGCTTTAATTAGAACTTCAATAATCATTTTTATTGTGACAGTGAAGTAATCCACTCATAACTCTAGCATTTCTTCTTTTTTTGCCTCTGAAAAGCCCTCGGAAACACACTCCCACCCCTATTTGGGTCAAATCCCAGTGTTTGGGATCTGCAGAATCCTAGCAGCAGGTTACCAGCAGTTAAACCTTTCCCGGAAGTCACTGGGGGACAATGGCTAGGTGTTTCGCTGAGGGTTGCGGTGTTGTTTGTTCAGGTATTCTGGGTGTAACACTCTTTTCAGTGACGCTTAGTGTTTGTATGTATGTGACCCTCATTTCAGTTATGAAGACTGTGTTGGACCTGGAGCCACAGAGATATACGTGCCCACAGATGACCCTCCGCCGTACTCGCTCGCCGACCCGTGTCTCGAGGCGTTCCGGCCGGCAAACCCCACAACATCGGAGGCCCAGGAGCGATGGAATGGAGCCTCTTACTTGGCTGGAACTCCGGTGTCCTACATCGGGCTGCCCGTGGAGAACGCGCCGCCCTACGAGGCCGTGGTGAGCGGGCCACGCCGGCCCATCCCTCTGATGCCGACTGAGCCGCTCAAGCACCCCGGGGAGGAGAGCGAGCTTCAGGGGGCCGTCTCCCACCGGACTGTATAGGCCGCATCCACCCTTGGTCCTCTGGAGCACATCCAAACTCACCCTGTAAACCCGAAGCGCGCTGAACCCTTCAGATCGGACTCAGACCGGGTTTAACAGACCGCTTTTGCGCACGATCCTGTCGGTCTCACTCTGACCGAGTACTGCACACAGTTGTAGTTAGACCAGGTCGTTTAGACTAGACCAGATGCTATAGATGGGACTCTCAGTAGCGGCTGAATCTCCATCTCCAACCAAGTGCTAGAGACCAGACCGGATAGGGCTTCTTTCTAGTAGTTCTTTCACCTCGATGGCCTGTTTTGCCGTTTTCACGTCACCCGGAAGAACAGCAAAGTAGATCTGAAATGTGAGCATAGCTGGGACTCACTTTCGCCCCCAGCGGGTGAGCCAGTGCACTGCAGGTCTAGGTCACCGGCGACCAAGAGGAGCAGGCGTCTCGTATTTGATCAACAGATTCGTTTATGTTCTGCCTGCACTGTCGAACGTATTAAGTTCGGTTTACCAGTGCTACTCTTAAAAATTACCTCACAATCCTGAAAAAATGCAACACGGACTATTTCCCGTAACTTTTTGTGCAAATTCAGTTTTCCTTTTTCCACAAAAATCCATCATGTTTGCGGTGAGCTGCGTTTCCGTCACATTGTCACTATATTCACCGTTGTGCTGCGGTTTACGAAATAAAGGCTTTACAGGCACGCGGTTATATGCCCCCCAAATATAGATCAGAAAAGGTAATAATATCCAGTGCGTCTATCTGAGAACAAGCATAAATTTGGACACTTTATTTCAACACCAGTTTTTGAAATGCCACATATTCTGTAGAGACCATATCAGGATCTACAGTTATTTTTCTTGCAAAAGTATAAAGATATGATTTTGTTATGACTTTATTAGGACGGCCCAAAGCCAAATACGATGACTGTTGAGACTGAAATGAGACGATATGATGGCTCGTTAGTTCAGTTCGGCTGCTTCATAACGCTAGTCAGTTAGAGAGAATCTATCACTTTTAGTGATTTTAAATTATATATCATATAATAATTTTTTTATTTTAATGCAGGTCGAAATTCATTTTAAAAAATATTTTAAAATCTCTTACCATGTCTTATATAGCTATATGTCCCAAATTTTCGCACAAGCTCACAAGAATAACTCAAGGGATGTCTGGGTTGTGAGGTATGGAGTAAAAAAAATTACTGTAGAGTTAGAAACAAAACAAGTTACAAACAGACTTCCAGATCCAGTTGTAAGTCGAGAAGCCTGCGTATATGTACTATAATAGCTCTGTTTTACCGCTTTCTACCGTTTCAGATTTTACCACGTTACTTTACTGTGAAGCACCATAAATGTTCACCTGCCGCAGGTTTCCTTTTACAGTTGCTGTTACCCTGCTATGGAAACCTCTCAAATGTTTGAAAAAAGGTCCGTCTGAAGCGTCCGTCTACCTAACTCTGCGGGTTCTTTGAGAATCCCAGACGCGACACCGTGTTCCCGATTCTGCCCAAATGGACCGCCTGAGCGCGAGTTTGTCTGAGGCGGCGAATGTCCCGAGAGATGCTCTCACGCCCATCATCCCGATGTCTCGCCTCATCTCCCTCCCCCCCGGGCCTCGCCCCCGCCTCTCCTCCGCTGTGAATATAAATGACTCCTGAAAGCATTAGAGCACCGAGGGCCTCGTAGCAGTGATTTAGAAGCATGATTGCATCGTTGGCCCTGTGCAAACAGCCACAGGCGGCGCTGAATACGAAATAGCCTCCTGTGTTATGTAAATTATTTCTTGTGTGTTCCACCGTTGTTCAGATGTGACTGAAATACCTCCCGCTCAAAATTCTCGTGCGGCAGGAGGAGGCGGACTGCACCGTCCAGCTTGCTCGCACAATGTGCTCTTCACTGCCACCACTAAACATATGAAATATGAGATATTGAAACCCAATGGTGGTCAGTTCAGCTACTTCTGAAGCTTTATGGCTGACTGATGAGCTGAAACGCTCATGTAGCACCTAGTTTATATTCTATGAAAAGGCAATAAAAATTACACAGAGCTGGAGCTGTTGACTTTGCAAGTGCTTTATTTATGGCCTTGTGTAGATAATTTATTATTAGCATATAATTTTATGTATTTGTGTAACACAGAAACAGTACGTGTGTGTAGACAAAGGGCACCATTAGTACTGTAACATAAGCTACCTTTCAGGACCAGGACTCCACGGTAAATGACGTTTTTACCAGTTCTCAGCAGAACTGGTTTAAAACAGCAATGTGCCTAATACCAGGTTAAAATACCATGGTACAGTCTGTCCTTCCTCTCTGTGACACTTCTAGACTACTGTAGCATTGGGAAACTCACATCTTGGAGGGAATGTATCCCCTTTACTGTGTTTTACACAACTTGTTACTCTATTTTATTTTCCTCGTTTTCCTCAAACTTCTTATGACAAAATGCAAATCCACAAATAGGATCAAAGCAAAGGACTCTGGGGAGTTTTTATTTAGTTATGAGCACACTTTTTAAAATTGTGATTTCTTTTGTAAAAACTGTGAACTGTAAGTATACAAAGTGTTTTGAATAAATCCCCAAAGTATTCCTACTCTATGAAACATAGCAAGATTTTTTTTTTAATGCTATTTTTATTTACTTATCTATCCATGTATCTACCTCTGCATCTAGCACTCTGCCCATCCATCCTTCTCCCTCTCTGATGCCTTTGTTCAAGGTGATTTACAGCAATAGATTCATGAGCCATAGGAAAGAATTGTGTGGAACATTTAATGCAATAAAGCCATGTAAACAACCAATATGTATGGAACAAAGGCTCACACGCTGCATTAATCCACACTGAACAGATGCTTCTCACTGCCCTCTTAGAGGCTAGTGCATCGAACCCCTGCTGCTAGTATCACCGTTTAGTCCTACGAAGGTCACGCCTCAGTGACGACAAGCTTTTCTGATGTCCATTGACACACCACTCTTTGCACCATGGCTGCAAGTGTCAGATGTGATCCTGAAAAGCCCACATTTACAAAAAGCGTGAGCTCCAGTTATAAATATCCTCACTCTAAAATCACAGTGCCGTCTCACCAGTTTCTCCATTTTGGCTTGCTTCCTGGCACGGTGTACCGCCGCGGAAAGATTAAGCTCTTATCACTGCAGATTTGTGAGGTGGGATAGATTTCAGATAGAGGTCAAGATCATTATTTACCAAGTACAGTGCAAACAGTTCTAAGGACCTTCTTTGTTTTATACATCTTTAGCATGGAGACCTGCTGCCACCTAATGGAAATATGGGCTCTCTGAAAAAGCCATTTCATATCCTCTTTTTACTCAGGAGTCAGTGTGATTCTTTACTACTGCCATAGGGCCACTACAGGGTGACAGTGGTTAGATTTGTAGCCTTGCCGTCGAAGGGTCTCTCATGCAGATCCCCAGTCCTGCTGGAGAACTAATGAGCACAGCAATGGCTCAGATGTACTGCAGGAGAAACACTGCAGCTGATTAAGTGAGCAAAAATTAAACATTGTAAGAGGCCTTAGACAAAGGTGTCAGCTAAATAACGGCCAATAAATGCAAAAACAATGTTACGGCGGTCAAAGTTCAGCAGCACAATCTAATTTGCTTCAGAACAATTTCAGTGCACTGGCTTTGTCCTTTTCATATTTATGGGAACTAATTTTTCTTATATTTCTATTCCTTAAATGTGTCTATATCCTGAATTGGTCATGTTTGTCATTTTTTAAAATCTTCAGCAAAAGTCATTATAATAAGGTTGTTTTGCATTTTTTATTGATTTCCCCCTCCCCCCCCCAACAGAGTAAAATCAGAATTAAAGAAAAATGGAAAAACAAAATTCAACAGAACATTACTTTGAGGAAAAAAAACATACATGTAGATCTAGAAACACTTAGACATGTATAAAATTTCAAACAGAAAAAATATGCAGCTACAACTATGTCAGTGTTTAAAACAGTATGTCAGGTTTTACTGATTTTCGAAACTGAAATGTTTGCTAAAAACAGCTTTAAGCCTGTTTAAATAACTTTACTTTTCAAATGGCAGAAATATGTTAAGTACAGTACATATAGAAATATTTTAAAACAATGATTGATGCAGCCTTCAGTATGTACTGTCCACCTTATTACAACATACCGTGACCACATTGTTAACATTGTGATATATTTAATGACACTAAGACGTAGGTCTCGCGTGTTGCTTTTTAAATGACACTAAAGCCTCAGAAATATGTTTAGCTGCACTGATACACAATTTAGGCAGCAAAAGTCCTTCAATAATTATACAATCTTTACAGATTCACTAATCTGTCCTGACAGCTGGTCCCCTCAAGCTACATGGCTTCATGTTATATATATAATTCAATGCTGTAGGTATCATAATGGGCCCAAGGCAGAGTAGAAAAAAAGTTTACAAACCTATTAACTCGTCTTGCTTTTCACAGCCTCAGAATATCTCTTCCTTCATGTGTATCAAAAATATAAAGTATCTTACCCTCACTATTCACTTTCACTGACAGTGTTGTCACTAGTACAAAAATGTGATTAACTGGCCAACCTGGACCACCAGCAGACTGTGGTTAGAAGCATAAGGCACCGCTGAAGCAGGCATCTGGTGAGCGTCACACTCGCAGACAAAGCCCAACAAACAAGGTGCCTTTCAGTACAGCAAGTTTACCTGGTCCTTGCTCCTCTGCCTTCTGCATGCTTTCTGGAAGAGCCTCTCATTTGACCTTCATTAACACATACACACTCCTAACCACAGTCTGAGCAAGTAAAAAGGTGACATGATTATTTTAGAAGAAGCTTCAAGAAGCTTAAAAGGTAGTGTTTTATGTGTGTGTGTTTCATACATCTTACATCACTTCATCTCTGCTGTGGGCTCTTCGGTACCTAAGACAGGACCATGTGGAGACAAAAGTGTGATGTTAACACCTCTCAAAAAACTTTAGCTCATTTAACAGATTAAAGTCTAATTAGGTTAATTCAAATGTAATTTTGCTTTTGCCATCTGAAGCCCATTTTAGTTGTCACACAAGTCTGATCAGTGCTGGAAAGGCCTGAAAATCACATTTTATTCAGAGCTTCCAAGTGAACAGACACTGCAGCAATATGGTGTTATACCCTCTATTATATAATGTCATTGCACTGCAGTAGAATTACTATTGTGTTCTATACAAAATAAAGGAACATGACTCTTCCATTTTTGTTTTTATTAAAACTGCTATTAATCCTTCAATTCTAATTATGATTGTCATTAGCTAAAATAAATAAGAGGCCAAAACTAGAGATTTTAAGATTCCTGAGAGATGCTACAAATCAAGATTTTAGTTCAGAAACTGTTGTGGAAAACAAAATGTACCGCAGCATTTGCCACACTTTCTCTGCATCATTGTACCGTAGTTTCATAATTTCTGCTTTGCTAAGTAGAGTGTGTTTAAAAACCTTAATAAAAATATTTCAAAACAACAAAAATAATCACTGAAGTAAAACAAACTAGGATTAGAAAAAAACCCTGCAGTACATAAGAGCTTCCAGCAGGGCCCAGTGGAGGTGTTGGTTAAGAACAACCCCAAATCCACTCACTGCAACCCTCCCTGTAGGCTGAACCAGAGCCACACCTTTGAAGGTGGAGTCAGGGAAAGAGGATATGTTAATCATCTGTATCATGGCCCCTGTGCTGCTGGAGCCAGGAAGGGGCTGGACAGTGAGAGAGGGTTGGGAAGAGACACATGTCCCGAGCAGACACTTTCCAAATGCCAGAAAGGGGGTGTATCACTGCAGCTCGGGCCGAGGCTCCACCTCACCACGAGAGGCAGTGCGAGCACGTGTGTACTCTCTGCCCTGTCCCCCACTACTGCCCCGGGAGCCCTGCCACCACTGCCTTGCTGCCAGTAATATGTTCAGTCCATAGGCAGTGGTTGCCAGGAAGCCAAACACCTGCAAACAAAACAAACACCCTTTAGTGTTCATTAATGATACAAAAATCAAACTTGACAAAGTGAAATTCATCCGTGGTCAATAACTGCTTGTTCAACGCAGGGGTGCGATGGTCTACACTAAGCAGGATGCCAATCCATCACAGGGCACTCACACTCACTCTCACATATGAAAGGCACTAGTCCACTTAACACATGTCTTTAGACTGCGGGAGGAAACCAAAGCACCACTTACATTCATTTAGCAGACGCTTTTCTCTAAAGTGACGTACATTTCATAGAAAATACAACGTGTGCATTACATGAGCAGGACGAGAGAGAGAGATGTAGACGTGATTTTAAGTGCAGTTTGTTTCTTTCCACCATATGAACCAACCACCAGGAGGAAACCTACACAAAATAGGGGAGAACATGCACAGAACTGGGCTGGAATCAACCCACAGCCAAGGAGCCATACAGACCCAACTGTTACCTGTTGTGCCACTACCGTGAGAAAAAATTAAATAAAAAGACTATTACCAAAAAAAACAAAAAAAAAACAAAAAAGAAAAAAACTTTCATATTCTTAGTATTTGTTTAGGCTGTCGGTGGCCTAAAAATTCAGACAACTGCTTACCGTTTGGGAAAATGTAAACACACATAGTTCCACTTAATCTTCAGTAATAATGGAAAATTTTACATGTGCATACAGTAATTTAATTTTCCTTTAGGGGGAAAAAACAGTTTTTGAAGATCTGAGAGTCAACACACAAGCCGCTTGATGGGGGAGGAAAAAAACCCGCACAGATGTTGACATGTTTAATGACGGCTTCCTGCTGGGAACATCTGAGCTGCAGAGCCCCAAATAGCCGCACGTTAGGGGTGAGAAGCTTCTCCCGCAGGCAGAGGAGAATTTATTTAACATGATGTCAGGCACACCACCATGGCTCAGACCAGCGGCTTACTGCTGAGAAGACGACTATTGGAAGATCTGCAAAGCCCTCAACAGATGGACACAGCATTATTTAGACCCGAAAGCATTAACAAATAATTAAGTTAAATATTCTTTTTAATTCAGAATTTACAGCGTTAACTGTTACAATCATGAGGGAACATTTAGGAAAAAAAAGAAAGAAAACCTATTGTAACCTTTTACCAGCTGTGGTTCCTGCTTTTTGTGTAAGAACTGCAAAAAGTGGAAGTGGAAGTGTAGACAAACAGAAGAGAGGGAAAAAAAAGCCTTTAAGAGAGCAAAGCCTTCTAGTGCAGGTCAGGTCAGGTCCTGATGACTGAGTGGATTTATGGTTGATGTACCCCGCAAGGCTATGCTTGTGAGGATATGTGGTCAAAGCCTGAGAGTAGATGCTCACCACAGCGCTGATTTCGGCACTGGTCTTGTGGTTGAGTGCAGCCAGGACCACCGAGGCCAGAAAGAAGAAGAAGGTGCTGATGGATGCATTGAGGAGGTCCTGTGGATGCAGACAGACAAACAGCTAGTCGGCACTCTAATACCAAATAACATCTGGCAGCGAACAGGGATAAAGGGGTCCTATATGAGATGAATTAGGGAGGACTCAAGGACCATCTGAGGGATGGATAAGGACTGGAAACCACTCCTGTGATGACATATAAAAGGGGGTGGGAGAGGGACTGTTTTAGACTGAACCTAACCTGCATCGATCCATCTGTGGGGTTTTATACTGAATACAGGAGACAGAGCTACCGCCTTCCTCTCAAAGACTCAAATCCCACATCCTGTGATAGTATCCTTGATCAAGATGCTAACCCTGAACTGATACAGTAAAAATAACCCAGCTGCAGAAATGCATAAATCAGCACTTTGGAAAAAAGCATTAGCTAAATAAGTTAAGAATCTTTACTATGGCCTTCCTCAACAAAATGGTCCTACCCAGCTAGACCTTCACTCACCAACAATATGACTGACACAAGCAAATCCACTGCAGGCTAACCATAGCCCTGAGAGGGTCTCCGCTGCCCTGTAATGCATGGACTCATATTACAGAAAAACTGGTAAAACTGGGGGTTCTTTGAGCTTGCACATTAATCTCAATGTTTAATCCTGGAAGACACTGAAAAGTCCACCACTAACTCCACACTGTCTAGAGAAGAGCAACCTTAATGAGTGTTTACTTAATTAAGTGTCATTAGGCAAAATGCCATGGGCACAGAAGGAACTAGGATTGGCTCTCTCAGGGTTCATTAATATTCCCCTCCATCCTGGGATCCTGGTGCAATCACACAATTCATTCGTTAGACCCACAAACGTTGTTCCAGAACTGTAGTGTTTCTCTGCAAGGTGAAGGCCCGCAGCGTCAGAGCTGTGTCGCTACACCACCATGGACTCTGTGCTCAAGTGGTTGCAGGGATGTAACTAAAACCAACACCGTACACCTGCAATTTCAGCTCTCAAAAAGGGCATGATGTAAGATTGTCTTGTTAGAAGTATTTAGAAAAAATGGCCATTTAAGATTTTATGTTATCATTTAAGGGCATGTGTAATGTATGGCATGGTGACACAGCTGTTAGTGCCATGCCTCACAACACCTGGGCTTTAGGTTTAGATGCGAGTTCAAATCCAGCTCAGTTTGTGTGGAGTTTACTTGTTTACATTTCCTCCAGGTGCTCTGGTTTCCTCCCACAGTCCAGAAACATGATTTTTCAGGTTAATTAATGACTCTGAAAGTCCCTGTGTGTGCGTGAGATTGCTCTGTAATGGACTGGCATCCCAGCCGGGGAATACCCTGGCTCACGCCCTGCGGACCACTACAACCCTACACTGGACAAGTAGTTAATAATGGATGAATTCTGCTACTGTGATTTGTAAAGGAAAACCTACGTGAACAAAGGGAGCACATGCAAACTCCACACAGCACGAGGTGGATTTGAACCTAAGCCCAAACAACCCAGGTGCTATGAGATCACCATGCCACCCCTATACAACTGTTAGCAATGGGAAGGAAATCTATATAGATAAGACTAAGAACAGTAAGTATTTGAGAGGCCAAGTAAAAGATATTTAGGAGTAACAGATGTCTTATTACAGCTGTCTTTTTTAATTATAATTTTACTCAGAACTAAGATTAAGAAACTGAAGGAGCAAATTAAAGCCAGTTCCAAGTGAGCCTTTCATTTGCAAGCACTTGAAACTTTATACTCCAACCAGTTTACAGTACACTGATATTTATTAATTTACACTACTTCTATTACAGATCAACTGAAATACTTCTGTGCTTTATACTATTTTCTGCCCAACCCTGCTAGTAAAATATCAAACCTCAAACCTTAAAACTTTGTCACCAGACTAACTCTTTCTGGCTTTTGACACTCTTAGAAAGAACTCCGCGTCCTAGGGTGGACTGTTATTTAGCCCAGTGCACCCGGGCACTGGGGGGAGTAATCATTCTGCTTAGTTTTGTTCAAATACAGAAAGGAATGCACTTTAAGCTGCAACAGTAAGCTGCTGACTCTGCTTAACTCCAGAACGCTGCCTTCAAAACCCAACCTTCGCCATAAGGTGCCACCAGTGAGACCACAGAACTGAGATGGTAGAATTGCAGTGAGTCACTGGTCTTGTTCTCCCTCACGGTCACACCCAAAACACCTCAGGCACCCTGCCGGACCGATCCAAAGCTGCACTCAGACAACATTGCTTTTTATACTATAAAATGCAGTGAATCATTGTAATTAATCCATTAAGAGTTTCAGCAAAAAGACTGACAGACTCACAAACCTTTAACAGTACTACCACAAAGCACGCAGCTGCAACAGAAAGCTCCCCCCAATTCGCTGACCAAAATTACACTTGATGGGTTACACCTCCCAGTCAAAATGGATCACAGTTCCAAGACCGGAGGACGTGTACAGAGCCAGAGAAACCACAATGGTGATCTGCTGCAATGCTCCACTGCCGACACCACCGGGCAGCTGTGCTTCTCACTCGGCTGGCCTCGAACCCAAACTACTAAAAGGCAACAGCAGCATCTGGCCTGATGATGAGCTGGGCAGATGGGGCGTGTGCAAACCTCAGCCCAACCACTAGCTGCTGTAACAAAAGCACAACTCCTGTAGAACTGTATTCTATTTACTCTGCAAATCACAAAGTATAGAGGGCACACAGCAAAGGCAGAATAAGCAATGTGCACGCACGCACGCAGAATACACATACAGTATGTTCTGATTCCCCTTTGCCCAACTTAGAGTTCCAAATAAAGCCTTATTGAAATCAGACCGTCTCTGCATTTTCGTGTGAGAAGAACCAGGCAACTGCCACAGTACACATGTGGTCCTTGACTTACAACATGTGCAACTTTAAACCACCCTGACGTACAATTGCCCAATTAACCTTACATTTTTCTGACATTTGGGCTTAACTTCTAACGACGACTGCTCCACCTGCTGTACAACAATACCGAATGGCCACACTGCCCACGGCACCATATTTCTTGTTGATCCAGTCAGTTTGTCTTTCAGCAACTATATTTTCTTTACAAAAAAAATTTATAGTATTTACAGAACGTTTCATTTGTGATTCCACCCATGTGACTTTTTATTTGAAATGGCTAGCAAACAAAAATATGATTATTCTGGTAGTGCAGAAAAGTGAAGGAAAACATTTAGAAATTGTGAAAATAGTGCAGCATGAAAATACTGTTCTGTATTTACATCAGAAATTTATATTAGTATTACTTTAACATGAATAATTTGTGAAATTAGTAAAAAACTATAACAATATTATACAGCCTAACATTCATGCATGTTAATTGTTTATATATCCTTATGGGTTATATAATACAGCAAGAAGGGATTTGCAACTTACAATGAAATCAACTTATGACAAGGTCATCAGAACGAAACCTCGTCATAAGTCGATGACCCCTATATTACATACATTCATGAGTACAAAATATACTTTCCCACACAAGCACACATTTATAATTTTGACGACTTATTTACCAGACACTCAAATAACTTTAAACGTGTTTTGCCAAACCCCGATTCGAAGCCACATCATCGAGACTTAAGTTAAAAATATCATTTTTCACCACTTGCAAAACATGATGATTATGTCCAAAGTCAGAGAAGCCTTTGTGCTAAATTTTCCCACTATACAAAAAGCTTCATTGTTTCACTTTGTCATGGATTCTTACATGAAATGGTACTATGTGGTTTTCTTTCTGGCCTGGGACTTTACCCGCCTGGTCTGAAGGGAGATGCCCCTATGGAGGTGGGGTAGGGAGGGTTTTACCAGCAACGTCCTTCATGTCCATTCTCACCATGAGCCTCCAGTTGATGTGTGCGATTCTGGTGTGCAGGCTGAGGCTGAACATGAGCAGCAGGATGCCAGTGATGATGAAGGCACTGCAGCTGACAAACTCAAAGAAGTAGACTCCACCACAGGGCAAGCACATCATGACGGTCTCAATGCAGATGAAGGCGACAAGAGAGAGGACCTGCAGGGAGAGTGGGGAGGAGACAGTCACGTCAAGTCAGATGGAACAGTGGAACCCATCCTTATCCAGATATAACACAGTTGCTTCTTCTGCATCTTCCTTTCCACCTACCAAAACATTCCTCTAACTGCAGAGTCATACCAGGATCAAACAACTGCACTTTTTTTTATTATTAGAGGTCAAAGAGACAAAGTGAGCATTCTCTCAAAACCTCCATTCATCAGCAACTCATATTTACACTCAACAAGGTTATGCTCTTACTAGAAGGACTTATATGCACACTAATATCTAATATATTGATAAATGTGAAGCTGTTATTCCTTTCAATTAGGTGATGAGCTCCTGTGTGAACTATCGTGGCAGCAACTGTGTGTGTTTTCTGAACCATAAAAAGTGAGAAACTGCATCTGCCTTTGGGGTACACCACATAAATTGTGCCTAAATCCTGCCAGCATCAGTGCACAGTGGTAGAAACTGGAACCAGTAAAAGTTTCTGAGCCAGGACAATTATTTAGCCATTTATACAGCTGGGCAATTCTTGCTGGATCAATTTAGGGTGAGATTTGAACCTGCAACCTTTGGATCCAAAGGCAGCAGCTATAACCATTACATTACCAGCTGTCACAGCTACCAGCTTACAGTGCTATGTAGGCCTACAATATCTCCTTATTAATACAGCTGAGTAATTTTTACTGCAGCAATTCAGGTAAGTTTACCTTACTTCATTTAGCAGAAGCTTTTCTCCAAAGAGACTTCCAGTTAACACTGTGTAATGTTATCAGCCCACACCTTATTCACCAAGGTGACTTACACCACTAGATACAAGTTTTATTTGTCACATACACAACCATACTTAGTACGATGTGCAGTGAAATGCTTTTCCAACTGTCCATAATACAGACTAATAGTAGAGATAATAAAAAAAAGGCAATACAAATGAAGCAGAAATTAGAAACATACTACAGAAATATGAAGAATATATAATGATAGATAGAATAAAATAAAGTAAGATTAAAATATAGTGGTAAAATAAAACTAGTGGTCTAAAAATGTAGAACAAAAAATATAAAATGCATTAAAAATATACAGCAAAATAGAATGTATGTGAGGAGGAAAACGCAATATGGATGTAGAGTCCAACATTAAAGGTTAAATAATAAAGTGCAATGTTGTGCAGAAGGAAAAAGCTGTGCAATATTATTAATACACTCACACACTATGGGTGAACCTGATTCTGTCAACTGATAACTTCTGATTATCACTGCTTTCTGTCAAGCACATTTTGTCTAACCCGCAAGTTTAGGCTGTAATAAATATATTTACCCCTGAGTCATGTATAATCAGCTTTGCGTTGCTGTTTTCAATGGCTTTACTGAAAAAATAAATGAATAAAAGGTTGTGATACTTAACAGATAAAAGATTAACAGACAGAAAAGACACCACTAGCTGCTTCAGTGGCACAGCAGCTCCCACAGCACACGGGTCGAGTGGAGGGAGACCGCTTGCTTGGCACCAACATTACACAGGCACATATGGAACCGCTTTCCCTCTTCCTCGCCTTCATAGGCCTGTTTTTACTCACCTCCCTCTGCAGTTTCCAAATACGCACAGCAGATGCTCAGTTTCACAAATTTAACGGGAGCACACAACTGACTGCTAAGGGTTTGCACTGTCAGTCAAAATGTTTACCCAGTACCCACATCAACACCACCAGTAGACACCAACCAGCTTTTTTTTTTTTTGTAAAGTGGCACAGGATAAATGTTTCAAAAGAGGCCCAATTTCTTCGAGGAGCACGCCAGTCTCACTATGTGTGAAGTTGTTCACTTCTAACCATCCATGACCGATAACAGCATGCCCATGCCACAGCGGTCTCAAGCCTACATCAGAAGGATAGGAAGTGAAGCAAGGTATACCCAAGACAGGATGCCAGACCATCACAGGGTGCACACTTCCATACACCGATATTTAGAGTGGCCAATACATCTGAAATGTATTGTTGGACTGTGGGAGGAAAACAGAGCACCTGGAGGAAATCCTCACGGAGAGAGGGAAAACATGTGATCTCTACACACACTAAGCTTGGTTCAAACCCGCAGTTTGAAGACTATGAAACACCAGCGCTACCTGCTCCACCACAATTCTGCCCTTTACTCTAAATCACTGACCAAAAGTGCACCTAAATGTGAACCACTGCAAATGAGTCTAAAACTACTGAAAGTACAATCTATTTAATAGACACATCTAAAGAAAATAAAGAACCCTCAAATCCCATACTGGTGATAAAAGCAAGGCCGCTGTGACGTGGTGGGATGTAGCACAATCGCTATGATTATTGCTCTGGTGGCTCTAAGAGTGCCTCTGGACCAACGCCTTTTTCAAACTTGACTGCCAGGGTGCTACACGTCCTGTGCCAGACAAGTTCAACCCCCCCCCACCCCCCACCCAAATAAAAAGAAAAAAAGTTCCTCTCATCCTAGAATGAGAGAATTTAAATTGGTGGGGAATAGTGTAGTCATCCAAGAGAGTTGGGCTATGCCCAATAAATCAGTGAACCACAAAATAATTTTACCTTAACAGCCTCTACTCTTCCAAACCAAGTCTTATATAACTAGAGTAAAAATGAAGTGTTCAGCTTCTCAAACGCTTTGCCATTCACCACAGCTATGTAAAGTGTGCAGGTTTGAATATAACACTAAAATTTAACCTCCCATCTATGTGTTCAAAGGATTAAAAAAGGCCACATATACAATTCACTGGGAGGAAAATAAATATTTAATGGGTAAAACGAGCACCGAGTTTGACGCCAGCTGGCACAGCTTTAATACAACAGCGTTTCCCATACCTCCTAAAAAGAGGCAGTGTTTCCACCCACCTTGGAGCCCTGCCACAACTTAACCCCTGCCTTTGAAGAATGCATGTCGTGTCCATTTGACAGAATGCATCTGTTCTACTGCCTGCGAAATATGAGCAAATGTGGCAGCTGGTTCCCAGGTACACATGCGTGATGCAATGGTATCTCCGCTAACTCTGACCCAAGCCCAGTTGTTTACTGCAAGGATCAAGTTCTCCTACAGGTATGTAATGGATACCTGGGGAGCAACACACATCTCCAAGTACGTGACACATGCGGAATACAGACAAAAATTGAACTTCATACCGTGTCATTTCTATCATAATAGTTATAGCTCTCCTGCATTTGCTGTCCTCGTTCAGCTGTCTAGTGGCATCGGTGGTACCAAAGACCACTTAAAGCCCCTATTAATTGGAAAGCAGTGTGGTCCACTGTTGACAGATTGGTTTTAATGGGCTGCAGTGACATGCAGGGACCTGAATTCTCCCAGCAGCAGTATTGGCTCAAACAATGATAAATTACTTTTCTCATCTTGGTACTTGGAAATTCAGCACGAAATTGGCTGGCTCCTGAGTCCTTGGAATACTATGACCTTTGCTTCAACCTTGTCTGAAAAAAACCACCCCAGTGCCATGTAATGAAGCAAGCACAGCCTGGGTGCCTCTTCTTTGGTGGCCCAGAAGTGCTGGTGGTCTGAAACGGACTGACCCTCAAACTGGGTGACAGGCTGAAAGAGGCTGCTGGGGTCTTGGAGGTAACAGCTTTCAGAAAGGGCACATCACCACATTAAGATGGCAGCATATGAACTTGCATGATAAGAACAGATACACACTACAGTCAAGTAAAAAAAATAAAAAAATATTACAGCTTGTAACGTGTATCACGGCAATAAACTTGTATACACCTATAATACTTTTTTTTTTTTCCTTGACCTAAGCACAGCTGCTTGTCAAGACCTGTTGTATCCCTGCAATGTAAACTAAAGCAGAGTGGGTCGCAACAGTTGTTCAACCATCTGCTCTGCAGACCACATCTTCAGGTGTGCACATGATGTAAGCCCGAGCAATACACCAGATGTCTAGAACAGGCTGCAAGCAGCACGCTTCTAAAGCATTATTAAACTTATTAAATCACTACCAGTTAATGTCCCAGGAGAAACCATCCTGTTGTACCTTTGAGATGTAAACTTTGCTAGTTACTTCCCTAGAGGTTAGGGTGTAACAGTGCAATAATGAGATGGTATAAACTTAAAGAAAAAAAACCCTTATGTATTCCAAACATATACCTGAAGAAAAGGGTGGCACAATAGCACAGCTGCGTCACAGCACATGAACCATTTGGGCAAAAGTTCAAATCCAGCTCAGTGTGCGTGTAGTTAGCATGTTATTGTATTTTTTGTGGGTATCCTCCGGACATTCCGGATTCCTCTCACAATCCAAAGACATGCAGGTCATGCGAACTGGACAGTCGAAATTGCCTGTAGTTTGTCTGCAGCTACGCTGTGATGAACTGGCATCCCATCTAGGGTGTTCCCCTCCTGGTCTAACAGTCAGTGATTCTGGAATAGGCTCCAGACCACTGTGACCCTTATAAGGACAAGCAGCTAATAAAAGTGACTGAGTGAGACATTGAAGAAGAATGATAGTTAGAAATTGTTCCATTGAAGGGGTGCAACAGTCAACATCCTCTATAATGAGATAATAGATCCTAATATCAAAAACAGAATCTTTAGATGTCAGTTATCTTTTTTTTTTTATGCAAATGAAATGGGCATCAGGTGGCACTGCTGCTGACACTTTTGGATGGACACAGGTTCAAATTCCCCCTGTGCTCCAGCACCTTTGATCAAGGTGCTTAACTGAAATTCCTCCAGGAAATATTACCCAGCTCTATATATGCGTGAATCACTAAGCTGCTTTGGAGAAATACACTATCCTCTGCTACTTTTTGTGTTCTGAGACACACATGATGATCATCACTAACTTTACCTCTAGGTGCTGCATAATGCAGAGATCATGCAGCAATAAGAAAAAGTTTGTCATGAACAGCGCACTGAGCAAAGTGACATTGCAGTGTAACTAAGCAAACATGGGGCTGCTGCAACTCCCCACACACACACACACACACACACACACACACACACACACTCTCTCTCTCTTACCACTTGGAAGACCTTTAAAAGGCCCAGGTGCGACCTCATGTATTCGGAGTCACACGTGACGCCCCCCAGCAGGCCCCCCGATCCCACCGGCTCCGTGGTGGGCTGGTACGGGCTGCTGGCCCCCGATATCATGGAGGTGTTGGAGGCCTCCCCATCGAATTGGTCCAGTTCCTCCGTAGCCCGCATAGTGCCTCCGGAAAGGACGGCGCGCGCTGGCCAGGGAGCTCACAGGATGCTGGTATAACGACGCAGCTGCCTAAGGAAGGAGCGCGCGCGCGCACATACACATACACGCTGACTGTGGGACAGAGGCTCCTCATGGGTCCATGGCGGAGCCGCGCGCGCGTCCGCTGCAGAAAACGCCAGAAATGTTACATAACTTCCACAACTAGACTTTTTTTACTCTGGAATTTAGACTAAAATGCAAACCGCATTTGACTCTTGTTTTCTTTAGAGAGAGAAAAAAAATGTTGGTCTCGGTCGGTCCCGGAACGTGTCGTGAAGTGAAAGAGCCGCGCGCAGCGCGGTCTGCTCGCGCAGGCAGAGAGCCGGATCCTCTTAGTCTAAAGTCTGAGGCTTCAGTCTCCAGTGTGAATTATAACGAGCGCCATCGTTGTCTCCTGAACTTTCCTCCCGTTGTGTTGTGAAAAATAAGTCCAAGATGGACGCAGTACAACGGTTTAGTCATTTACTCGATGCGGTCCACTATAGTAATCGGACTGAACCGCCCCTTAACGTCGGACACTGGCGAGGAACCCGGAAGTCGGAGGGCATGCTGAACAGCGCATGACCATTCGCCGTTAACCCTGTAAAAACGCCAACCCACTGTGGCCAACTACATCCCCTTACTTCGGATTATGTGGAAGTGAGAAGGTGGTGCGAACTGCGCATGACTGTTCCTCGTTCACAGCCTTATTCTTGGAACTGTTCCGTTGAAAACAATGGAGTAGGCGCTTGGCCCATGACATTCACTTATTTAGTTGTAAATAAGAAACATATCCCGTAAACGAATTCATAGAACGCTACCTCGCTAAAAGCCATCAAAGAATTGATTAAAGGAAATACTGAGAAACACTGTTCTTGAGATACCTGCTTAGAAACTGCTTTACATCTTTCCGTTTTGGTTTATCTTATATAACTGTGTATGTATACATAATTTGGACAGTGATTTTTTTGTTTGTTTGAAATATTTTTTAGCTTTATAACATATATTAAGGATAGTGCAAATTAATACTGTCATAATAAATATAGCTTCCAAATTTACTCATGAATATGAAATCTTGCTAGTTTACATAAAATAATTTACTCCCTGAAGAAAAACTCCTTTTTCAGGCTTTACTGTACCATTCATTACAGAACATTACTAAATTGCATATTTTGTAACATACTAAGCAGGGCCTGTTAAGTAAGGATAAAGGCTGAAATTTAAACAAAGACTCATGTAAGAGATAACACTAAGATAACGCTATATATCAAACATTTGTTTTATTTAACAGGGGAAAAAATTCAAATATACATATGGGAAATGTATCAGGGATGGCAAAACCTTAAATCAGTTAAAGTACAAAGGAAAAGGTTAAATGAGCAATAAACTTTAAAACAAGTGGCAGTTTACTAATTTTCCTTATAACAAGATATGTTGCATAGCTTGACACTAATGCTGACACTAAAAGATTCAGTAACTGAATAGTATTTGGACTGCAGTCCTACATCTGCCTAGATGATCTTAGTACTGTATAGAAAGACAGGCATTCCCCCCCTCCCCGGTAAGATACAGCAGAGTCCCTTTCATGAGTTAAAAATTAAAATTAACCTTCTTTAAAATGCATGCTGGACAAAACAAAAGCAAATTTAAGCAGCATGAAAGATTTATTGATATTGTAGTCAAACATACAGATTTATTACCAGTACTCTGTTTCCTTTCCATCTAAATCCCAAACTGTAATTGGAAAGCATATGCAGTTTAAAATACCAAGTAACAAAAACCAACTACAGGGCTTAGGGGTTGCTATATAATGTTACCGCCCAGCAGATAACCTTGATTTAACTAAACAGGGTTGAGGTTGTGAGTATAAGGCATACATACACACACAATGGGTTTTAACTCTTGCAGACAAGTTGTGGTGACAATTTTGCAGACAAAGATGCAGCAGAAAGCAATGGACTAGTGAAAAGATGCCAAACTGGAAGCCTCCATTTATCAGTATCAAAGCATCGCTGCAAAGGACGGTCAGGCCTCTAAAATGTTTAAGAAAAACTTTTTGGTAGGCCTAAAATTCTTAATATGTGAGAAAATGTTTGCAATATTTCCTTCGAAATAACTCCAAAAAGCTAGGCTGCAACATGACATTCTGCAAAGACACCTGCCTCAGTTTTACACAGCATTTTTATTCTTTAAAATCTTTACATGTTGGGGTATTATGTGCTCAAAACACTTACTGTTCATTATGCCTTATTTAATGGTTTTAAGGTAATTTTTCCTATGAGTGCTTCAGAAATTCATCTCCCCACCTTTCTTACTACATCTTGCTCAAGCAAAAGAAACTACACATGCAATTCATCACGGCTTTCCGTTACAGAGCAAAATTAGAGATTTAAACATTTCCAGACTTAATATGCCTATTCAGTGACCACAGACTGAGTTCTAGAATGACATACTTCAGGTATAATCAAGTCCTGATTTAACAGCAAAACAGTAGGACAAAATACTCTATAGTGAGATGTGACTCTTTGGTTCCAGGTTCCAATTTTCCATCTTCATGCATTTATGCTCTGATTACAGTATTCTTTCAATCACTTCAAAATGACAGATTGGCTGATTGATACAGTGACAATAGGTGCAATAATGACAACTTAGTTACAAAGAAATACATATTTTTTAAAAAAAAATTCCACAGTCAGATGTTGTGCAAGGCCAATACCTAAACAGCGATCAGTACTTTCAAGAATAAAAAGAGAGAGGACAAACAGGTGACCTCTAAACCAAATGCAGAGGACTCACTGAAATAAAACATGTACGTTTGACAATTCAAAAAAAAAAAAAAAAAAAAACTATGAGTGACATTCCAGAGGGATAATCATTGCTTCCTCCATTAAGTGTATCATGTAGCCCAAGGGAATGTTTAACATTGCTCTAGTTTTGTACTGAAAACTGGAATTTAGTGACCTCTTGCTTTTTCCTGTTGATTATTTCAGCACAATTATTCTATTAAGCTGATCCAACACTAATTTGGCCACAAATTGTTAATTGATGTATGAGTTTGTTCAAGAACTAAGTGTTCACTGTGGGACACAGTGCTACCATTATGGAACATAGTTTATAAAAATAAAAATTAAATAAAAAGAAAAAAAAAAAAAAACCATTTCCGGTCACTCTGCGTCTTTTTTTTTTTTTTAAAAGGCAACTGCCTACTGCCAAAGCATTTTAACAATTACTTCCAAACATTGGCAATAAGCAAAATCTTTAGAAACAATAAGCAAAGACTTGTAGTACAAAACCCTGTATAAATTATTTGAAAAACAGCACTGGCAAAAATTGTACTACTATAAATTTCCTTTGCAGACAAGCACCTTTGCTGTGACACAGTACAATACCCTGTGCCAGGCACTTGAAGTTATAGCAAGTAAGGCCCCCCATTCAACACATGTAGCCAAAAGAATTTATTTAAATACAACCTAAACTTATCAAAATCAGGCAGTGCTTTCTATCTGAAACTGTTCTCATGTTAAAAATAACTGCATTTAATACAGCATTACTGTAGAATGCAATATTTTTCTTATATTTACAGAATCCTTACAAATATGCTGTTGATATTCAGCAGTTTGAACTTGGCATGTCACTTAAATGCTATAAGCCAATCTGTTCATCAAATTAGTGTTATGTCAACGAAGGTCAACGTCTGTCAAGTAGCTAGATACCGCCTTACAAATATTTGCTGCATGGGGGGAAGGCCAGAGTTAGGCATATACAGCCATAAGAGACATTTTAATTAACATTTCCGGGGGGGGAAACCCAAATAGACTATCAGTATCATAAATGTCAATTTGCTTTACTCAGACACGATTATCGATTTAAAAAGTGCCTTTATTCCCAATAGCAGAGCACATTTCTGGTCCATTGGTATGAAAGGAGGTGTTGGCATTCTTTCAGAGCAACACTCACACAGAGACTAGGGCTTTGAAGCCGCTGCTCAAGGGATGAGCAATCCAGACACACCTAGCAAAAACCCAAGACACCCTTGCGACATTCCTCACTCTATGCTTCCTTTTCACTTTCCCCTTTCCATCAAGTCAAAGATACACCTGATGGCAGTATCTCCTGACAGACATCACTGTCTATTTCTCAATCATATGCATTGGGAATTTGGTCATTTTTTTAAAAGCAGAAATTTAAGTGTTTTCCTTTTTCCAATGGACAATGGTGTGTTCATGCCTCGTTCTCCGTTGCTGATGTGTTGTTAGCGGCTACCATGGAGTCTGGTTTGCGAGTCATCCTGTCAAGCTCTGCCTGGACATCAGTCAAAACTGGCTTCTGCCCTTAAAGAAGACAAAAACAAAACCAAAAGTAGTTTTATGTAGCTTCTCCGTGGCGTGCATTAGACCTGTTTTAATGTTCTTCACAAGACATGCAAAAATGTAAGACAAGCATTTATTCTGTGCTTAATTACTACACAGACATTTAAAATGCACACGTATCTTTTCGTTCATTCACAATGTTACAATCCTCAGGCAAAGCTCAATTTGTGCACAATGGTTTTTTTTTTTTTTTACTGGTTCATGCACATAACACAAGATAAAAATGAGTCACCAGACAGAACTCCTGGCTACCACAAACATGCCAGAATGTAGTACCAATTTTCATGCACAAACCTTCCTCAGAGGTGTATAGGCAGAGATGAAGAATGGGCACAGGAGAATCCATACCTGCTTTTTTTGTAGAGCTCTGCATCGCAGCTCCACCAGCAGCAGGGCTTCCAGGAGAACCTGTCTTTTTACTCAAAAGGCTGTTGAAGAAGTTGGCCAGGACACCCTCATTTGCAGCAGCCCCTGAAGAGAACAAATTATAGTTTCAATCAGACCACCATCTAATACCAACAGCTTGGTTCATTTAATTATTTGAGCATATTAGCACAAGCAGTGTGTGTAAAATCTAGGCAGATCATATAACCTTGAAAATATCAACTTACATAATAAAGACACAATTAAAAAAAACCTCTACAGCATCTGAGACAAATACATTTTGTTTTTAAATACAGCAGGCTTTTCCTGTACAAAATTTCTGCCCAGTTATACAGCCCAACTTCTACAAAAGGTACATTATTCTGTAAAATAGCATTTTAGGACACACACACACATTCTGGATCTCAAACCAAAGCCCTCCAATGACAATGTCTACATGCATTGCAAAGTAAAAGACACTTTCAGTTTTTTACTCTTTGGGAACTTTATTCTTTATATCATCCATGAGCCAAATTATCAAAATGTCTCCTTTGGGAGTACTGGGAATGTTTTTTTTTTTTGTCTTTGCAAACTAACAGAAAGTTAAAATATAGAAAAAAATTTAGAAAAAGTTAGAAATCGTATTTTTTTTTTTTTTTATCCAGGAAGCATTTCTTTCCATTAAGAAATAATGGCAATTCAGTCTTAATACACACAGACATACACAGAAGAAATGCAAAGACTCAAGTTAACACATTGCCCACATGTCAAAATGTACCTTTCATGTTTGGGTCAGGTTTCTTTACAGCAGTCATGGGTGAGACGCTGGCAACATTGGCAGGTCCGGTGCGACCTGCCGGCCGAGGGGAGCCAGACACGGTGCGTGCTGGAGACTCCTGTCACAGACACAATAAGACCTTAAACGAGAACCTTACAGGAATTCCCGGGCCATATGCAGAAGTACCACTTCCCATCACAACTCAGAACTGCACTGACCAAATGCATACAAATGGCAGCAAATATTTCATTGCACATTATAACCCCAAACAATCTTTACCAGGGTAAATTCAGGCCTCTTTTCCTACCAACAACTTTTCTTCATACTCTTAAGAGGCAGGCACATTGATCATGTCCCTTTATTGAATCCAGAATGTCATGTATATAACTTTTCACACTTACTGTTCCTCTTGCTGGTGTGGTTGACTGCTTTGCTAACAATGACTAGGATTGGGGGCGGGGGGGAGAAAAAAATAAAAATGAACTTGCAGAAAAAAATGAACAAATTCTTGAAGTGTGAACATGCATATAAAAGACCTTATAAGCTTAGCCAGCTTGGTTTCTTACAACTGGTTTAAATTGAAATCAGTACAATTGCTATCAAAATCCTACAGCTGATACAGCTAACACCTAATGCTGTGTAAGAGTTTGTTCTACATGGACGGGTTAAAGCTCACAGATAATTCAGAGTAATTCATGCCTGCTGTATACTAACCCTTTCAAGAACAACAACTATGGATATGAACTTCACTGCAGTTATGATTATCTCAAAATCCCCACTTTCCCCAAAGTTACACTTCCAACTGAAAAAAAATTGTATATCTTAGTCTAATATGCAACTTTTGAGTGAAGCATTCCACTGGACTGTGTGCTTGTGTGTGTGTAGCCTTTACTCACCTGTTGCTTCATGAGGAAAACCTGATCATCTTCTGCATTCACCTCTTTTTCATGAACCAGCTGCATTAACAGAGTTAAGTTACATCTTACACTGCGTGCTACAAAACAGTATAAATGGGAGGGGTGGGGGGGGGGGGGAATCATGTATATACTAGGTTGCTGGCTACCTACAGAAATTGTAACAATGGTGAATTTGTTGAGATATATATTTTCTATTACCTTTCTGACTGGAGGCTTTGTAATAAAGTCTTCAAAGGGATCCTCTGCTTTAACCATGTTGAAATTTTCATGCAGGATTGCGATTTTCTTCTCGTTGTCCCAACCAGATGGACTAAAGGAGATATGTAAAGACAGACATAAAAATCTTTCATTAAATTTTATTATTATATTAAAAGCGCAGAATAATGAAACAGACTAAAAGGCAACTTACATGAAAACGGCATCCTTCTCCACCACTAAGGCAGGTGTGGTAAACTGGAAGTCATACATTTTGTGTACAATGTATTTATACAGAAGGTCGAGGTTCTTCTCCTCTTTAACGGAAGTATAAATCAAGGCCGCTCCATCTGCATCCTTAGATTAAGGGCAACACTGGTGATATTCAGAGTCATTTACAGACAGTGGCTGTGAAATTATTTTTTACCCCAGGGCTGTGAAAAGGATACAGCGTAAGCAGAAGCGTCGGATGTGGGACTGGATGAAGTCAAAGTGCTCCTCTCTGTAGTCATGCTCCTTCTCCAGAACACTCACACTGTCACACTGAGATCAGAGGGGAAAGAAATCAGAACTGTATAAGGAAAAATGCTTTGTACCACTTAAAAACAAATAGGCTCCTTCCCAGGCCAAAGCCAAGAGGTACCGCTCTGGTACACCATGGGAAAATTACACTCACTGACCACAAGGGGACTTCACAACACAAAGCCTTTATAATTAAAACCTGTATGATTCAGGGAACAACACTCATTTCCTGGATTTAGAAACAGAAACAGGGTTCCAGGAGACTAAACAGAGCACCACAGCTATGAAAAAATAGTTTATTTACTCTACAAGTCATGCCAGTTATATACCTTCTCTTTGTAAATAGTTGACAAATTTTCTGAAAATTACTTCCATAAATGTACACAACGTCACCTGTTCATCTCCATTAAAAAATGTGAACTACCAAACTCCTAATAATGCAAAGCATTGTTCTGAGCTTTATCTGTCAATAGGCAAATCATTCAGAAGATAAAGTATTCATTGTGTCTGAGTATGTATACAGTATTCAAGTAGTAGTTATGTTCCATCTCAGTGCTTCCAAAAGGGGAAACAGCTAGTTGTGAAGAGAACATATTGTACATGTTTTGCAAAAAATCATGTGAGATTCCAGCAAAAGGCTGAGCAACACTTTTACCCTTTAAGGAGCTGTTTTGTAAAAGGCTGGAAACACTCAATAATGGTCCATATTCATTGCTGGTAAATGTTGCCTTTCGGGCACAACTAAAACAGACTTCAATACGGACAGTCAGGCTGCTGGAAAAAGGAACCAATGTAATCCATGTGACCTAAAGCCAGAAAAGCCAATCCCAAGACCAAGGGATCCTCTGAAGCATGTGCATTACTTTAAACACTGTACTTTACCGTACACACACTCTGTCATGCAAAGCATCAGTGGAACACGCATATAGTAAGCACAACAGTAACGTGGATGAGAAAGAGGGGTGTGCTTCCTCACCTTTGTGCAAACAACAAGAACTGGAACACCCAGATTGTGTGTTAGTATGTTCTCCCCCAGCGGCAGCAGCACACCCTCATCCTCAGGCCCGTTAGCAGTTACCCGCCTTTGTGGAGAGCCAGGAGTGGCCTCCTCTGGCTCCGTGTACTCCTGGAAGTCTCTCACCACTGAAGAAAAAAAAAAAAAAAGAGAAAAGAGAGAGGTGCCAGGGCCCATCAAAAGAAAACAATCAAAGATTTTAGAAGTGGAACGAACTTTGACCAGTTTTTTCACATGAGATAATTGCTAAGACATGCTAACCACAAAAAATAATTGCAGTTTACTCCCAATGTTGGCACATGCCACACTGTTTGATAAAATGGTACATTACACATTATCCTTTTTGTGTCACTGCATCAGGTGCAGAGATCAGAATCAGAAGTCTCTGTATCGTTCTATAGGTCTTAACATGGGGGGTGCGGTGGCGCAGCGGATTTAGCCGGGTCCCGCTCTCTGGTGGGTCTGCAGTTTGAGTCCCTCTTGGGGTGCCTTGTGACAGACTGGCGTCCAGCCCTGGGTGTGTCCTCTCCTCCTCCAGCCTTGCGCTCTGTGTTGCTGAGTCAGGCACCGGTTCACCATGACCCCACTCCGGACAAGCGGCATCAGCCAGTGTGTGCGTTTATAGGTCTTAACCCTAATGTGCCCAACAGATGTACAGATTACTATACTACTACAACTATAACAACAACAACAACAACAAGGGTACATCCTGGACAAAAATTTTAGAAGAATTTAGCTGGAATAAAGACTAATTATTCATAATACAAGAGAGGAATTAGCCAATATCCAAAGCACTGGAAACAAATACAAACAAAAAGACGACAAGTAAGGCAAACAGAACAACTCTTGAGTCTCTAGAAGCCAGCAGTGATCTGAGGAGACCTGAGAGAAGTTCACCCTGGACAGAGCCATTTCAAGACTCTGAAGTCATCATGAAAATTTCACTCCTTCACTAGCTGTCAGGGACCACTTAATCCTCATCATTCTCTGAATGCTCATGTCAAACTGCAGCACAAAAATATTTTATTTCATATGATGAACTAAAGAAAAACAATTTAGGAATCTCAATCGGAAGCTATGCATCTGAAGTCATTTCACACTTTTCCAAAGATGGCCTAGAACTGGAGAATGACCATACCAACTGCATGTTGTTGTTGTTGATAAAAGCCATGTGCACATAATATTGACACAAAGCCCTAGCAATGCAAAGGAGGCTGGGGGTTCTTTCACCTGCCTGGTAATGACTTTCAGGCCAGATTGCAGAAGGCTTCCTTGTGTGCAGCACTGCAGTTCACTACAGCACCTTTGGATGCCAGTGAGGGGAAAACCAGGAAGGGCACAGCTTTATACCAACTACAGAATGAGACAGATCCCACTGGCCCCAGCAACAGGGAACCCATTAGCTGGGGTCAGAGACTTCTGTGTAACCTGTATCCCTGAAAGACCTTTCCTACAAATTCACTAGAAGACTAAGAAGTTCCACTCTGTTCCTGTACTGAAACCTGCTTTCTGCAGCAACAATGCCAACACTTTAAATATTGTTGAAAAAATACTGTTAAAATAACAAGCAGGTTACACAACAATGAATCCCAGTTTAAATTCAGTCACCACTTTTTTGCACTGCTGTCATGAAATCATAAATATTTTACTTAAAATTATCATCAATTTTATCATTAGCATTACCATATATGCTTGCTGCAACAAGAAGATTATTTATTAAGAATCTCTAAATAAGGCCTCTTACACTGTAAAATATTAAGAAAATGGCCAAAAGCACTAAAGAACACAATAATCTCTCTTGACTAGTGTTTGAATCAGTTAAATCACATGGCATTCATTTGATGAAGCGGCTAAAAGCAGCACTTTCATATACACAGACTCCACACAGCTGGAAGCAGATGAGAAGAGTTCGAGTTATTGTCTGTATCAGGGTCACCACAACCAGGCTAAAATTAAACTTGCATTCTTTAGGGCAAATTAAATCCTTGAATTTGACTTTTTTTAAGTAATGGATAGGGCTGTGTAATCAGTACACAAAACCTTCGACTCCGACTCCAGTAACCCAATAACTGCTTCAGACTCCACAGCATTACCCAAAAGTAGCACATTATTTTGGGGGTTGACTTATCTGGCAAATATAAGCCTAAACCTATATTACACCTCTAATTTTTAGGGGTTGACTTATATGCTGGACTGATTTATATGATGGCATATATGGTAGATTAAGTCGGAACATTTTTACGGACTCCAGTAACCCAAAAATTGCTTCCGACTCCAGAGCACTGGTAACGGAGACTAATATAAAACTAACTTTTTCAAACATCTTCATAACATATTTGAGGCGATAATGGTTTCATTTGGAGCTCTCACCTTCAACTTGAGAAGCCCGGGTTTAATTCCTCCCCCCTCCCCCTACAGAACCCTTGATCAAGGTACTTATTCTAAACAGTAAAAAATTGATATAGTAACAATTACCCAGTTGTATAAATGGGTAAATCAGTCTATGAAGCTCATTAAACAAACCTAATATTCCAGGCCACTTTTCAGAGATGTGTCAGCTAAAAAAAAATTCAGATGTTTTAATTTGTGTATGAGGAATACTGACAATTTACATGCTACCCTTTAACCACTTCACCACTAACTCCATCCTGACAATTTCTATCCTTTTATAATCTGTTCTAAAGTTGCATAACATTTACTCATTACCATAACAAAGATACTGTTTGTTTAAAAAATTACAGACTGGTGACAACTCAGCAATTACTCTATAAGTAATTTGAGAGGTTACATTATAATAAATATCATATGGGCTGGTAGGGTGGGTTGTATGTATGCAAGTATGTAAGTAGTGCAGGGGATTACAAGGATTTATCAAAGACATGTCCTCCACACAAATCTCAATCTGTTCTGTCAATGACACAAGTCTGCCACACTGGCCTGAATCCCACCAAGATCCTTGGCCTTCAACATTTGCAGGACATCCAGCTTACACCGCCCCCCCCCCCCCCACTCACTGTGACCCCCAGTGTCCAATAACATGATGCAATGTCCTGCAAGACTGCCTGGATCCAGCCCCTTTGTCTCAGTGCTCGACCTTGCAGAGTGACGTCATCTCATGAACCTCATCCCATTCCCACCCCTTTGAGACAAACTGGGCTGCTGTCTGGCCTCCAGCCTCTCAAGAAGAGAGCAACACAGACATCTGGCCCCAGTACAGGATCGCAACATGAGCTTTTGTAGACTGACAAAAGTTAGTCAGTTAATACAGATGTGTTCCCAGCCAGAAAATGGGTCTTGCGTGGTCCGAAACACGAGGCTTCTGAAACGCCTCCCAGCATGTATGTATGTATATAATAAACTGAGCTATGCCGTCTCGGATCATTTTGAAGAATCAGGAACTGAGTCAAATTCAAAACAAAATTGGCACTATCAAGATCTCACTTCCTCTTTTTCTGAAAGGCCATCACACACATATTTTCCACAGTTTGCCACTGAAAAATCATGAACTAAGATAGTCTATTAGTTGCCTGAAACTGTGTAACCCTACAATCATGTTCTCCATTTAAATGTATTTAATGAGTTGGCTGCCACTGATGAATAAGTATTTATTTTCGGAAAACTCAAGAATTTTCAGTGTATTTAAGAACAGAGAGCGTAGATTATCTTTAAGAAGTAACTTGAGAAACAAGCCACAACACCAGTGAAAAAGATACACAGCATCTCCAATTAAAAACATGCCAGCAGTTTGTAATAACTATGATGAGTAAAAGAACAGCACCAACACACCAACAATGAACATATGTTTCAGTGCTACTTTCCTCTTCACTACCAAAGTGGTGCTGTTCAAAATCTACACTGAATTTGCTTAAAGTCTTTCAGTATTTAAGTTATGTACTTCAAGCTATAAGGAATTAATTCAAAGGTTTTGGTGACAAGAATAAAAATGTCAACTATGTTTTAAAACCACTGGTTATTCAAGATGCCAAACAAACTAGCCACATTTATAAAAACTGAACTTCTTTAGCACAGCAAGGAGATTCTCCAGAGCTGTAATGTATAAATTAAACAAACTGCAATGATTAACAGCCCTTTGATGTGAAGTGCTTTAGTCACAATTGAACATATTAGTTTGACTCTCAAAGTCATTTACCAAACATCTGAAGCACAACACTGACTACTGCAGACTTTGCATGTTCACACCCACAAGGTTCCAAACAGCAGAGAGTCATTGCAAGGACTCACATTTCTGCTCCATCTCCTTCAACTCCTCTGGTGGAATCTTCAGTTTGTCAATCTGGTCACGCAGGACACTGGCCCACTTCTGAAGGGACTCCATGACGGTCCAGGGCCGAGACATGTCGGCCACAAACATCGCCAGGGTGTTCTTCAGCGACTCAGTTGACACAGCAAATTTCAGCAGGCCTTTGTGGTGCAGGTCACCATCCAGGATCCAAACATTGCACCGCGTCAGATCTAGGAGAAGGGGACAACAACACCAAAGAAGAAAGTCAGGTACACTAGTGAAAGGTCGGCTAATGACTAAACTACTGGTAACATTAACTGTGGAACAGCAAACAAACCAGACATATCAAAAAAAAAAACACACAATTTTTAATCAATAAAATAACAAGCTAGTATACAGCTGCAATCAAATACAACATAATTTGTACATTTTAAAAAAGTTCAGTCTTCCTTCACAGTAGTAAATTTACAAAATATTTTGGTGAAATTTTTGGCAAGAAATCAATGCCTAAGGAGAGGACAGCAAACCAGGGAATTGGCCAGAAACGGTTGTTATGCGGATACCAAACCTTAAGTATATACTTTAATTGTACAGCATTTATGCATGGCTTTCAAACGCTGTGCAATAAATTAACAAAACATGTATGATAAACCAATGTTTTGCTAAACTTCCAGGAGCTTCTGGACTGTTATTTCACTTACAGTAATAAACCCATTAGCATTAGATTAAAGAAATGAATGTATTGCAAGCTGTTTAGTTCACTACCAACATACTTCAAAAGTTTAAACACACACTGCATGACACTAAGAAGTAAGAATGTTCAAACGAGGAAAGTGCTGCAGCATAACAAGATTTATGTACTTACCGTCTCTGTCTTCATCATGGACATTTAAGTACAAATACTCAAGTCCCCTCCCTTTTTTATTGTGTTCTGCTCCTTGCAGTTTCGCCATAAGAGTTGTCTTCCCTGAACCATCTTCTCCTACAAAACAAAGGAAATTAAGAGAGAATGAAGAATTTTTCATATATATATATATATATATATCTTTAACCCAAAGACAGAGCACAAAATAAGTATAATTTTAATTTCATCCATATTACCAAGGTGAGATTTTCATTTCAGCTTTATATTCTAAACAAACACTTGCCAGAACTGTTACTCAAAACCTTGCAAAAACAAACTACTTCATGGAAATATTTGTTATCGATTTCCAATGGATTACGAGATACAGTTTATTCCTGTACTTCAACTGAATTATTTTCACCAAGTAAGATCTGTTGAATTAAATGATGATGACATACTGACCTGTTCTGGCTGTATTAATGTCTCTATACAAAATTTCAACAAACTTACAGAAATGAGCTAAAATTTTCTATTACAATATCTTCATTTTCACATAAAGAACCTTTAAGAAGTCTTTACAGAGATTTAACTATTTATGCAGTCATGTTAAACTGTTTAACATCCCTAAGTGTGCATAATTATCCTCTTTGAAAAGGAATAATGCTTAAAAACACAATGAGAATCTTGAGAAAAAATATTTATGTATCTTCAAGAACTAAACCTACTGCAGTGCACAAAACAACCATCCATTATCAATATCTGCTTGATGCACACAGTCAGTGATCCAGAGTATGTAAGTGGTATACATGATGTGTGCGCTCAAATTTAAATGTCTTTTTTCCAAGTGAGCGTATTCAGTGCTGCAGCTAAATACGTCCTAAAAACATCAGAAAGAACTTAACAGTTATACTTGGTGATGGCCCATTCCACACACCATTCTGATTTTCCACAATAACACATAATAATAAGCACATTCAGAAGATCCTGCCCATGCCTGCAGCCAGACAGGTAGTCATCTTCTACTGAACTCACCAAAAACCAGAATGTTCTTCCCAGATGGTAACTTGGAACTGGAGCGAGTGGACACTTCACTGAGGATTGATTGCCTAAAAAAATACATTAAAAAACGCAATTATAGCCTCAACTGATGGACTTGCATCCATCTAACACAGTCAGTTAGTTTTAAATCATGTGGTGGAAGCAGGGTTTCTTGTGGAGTGAGTGTCATCCGGACCGGAGAAAAAAACAGGCCAGGCCAAAAAAACTGTTAAATGAGGGAAACTGTCAACTGGATGAGTTTGAGTGAAATGCTAAAATACCGGTGTATTCGCGGTTAATAACACTGCCTGCCGCTTTCCTGCAGCACCACCGAGGCGAGGGAGGGAGGATGTGTGGCAGGCAGCTCGCCTCACTGACAGCTCGCGAAAACTGGAGCCGCCCTCGAAATCACGACAAAGAAACTGGAAACAACTGTAAATCCACCACACCTATCCGCTAAGCTACGTAATGAACTGACCAACAATAAAGTACCATGTTTAGAAAATTTCCGAAAACCATAACAACTGCGAAACCAGTGTGAGGCGGCTCAGTCTGTTTTGAAGCACTCACTCAGTCACTCTGCAGCAGCCCGGCCGGTATGTCAACGGCAAACTGAAATAAAACCCAGCTCTCACACCAAACCGCGTCTCCTGCACACGAAATGAGTAGCACTTGAAAATAAGGCTTCTACATGCCATAGGTTCTGTCCTTCGTCGTCCTCCGTGTTATTGTCCCGGGCGTCGGAAGCCCCGGCGGCGCCAAGAGTCCTCTTCTCTATTACGGGAGCCATCTTGTTTCTGGAGCCACAAAGAGAGGCGTCCAACGCGCGCCAGAAGGTCCTTCGGCCCGGGCGGAGCAAACTACAGGCCGCCTGCCCGTCTCCTTACGACAGCCAAGCCTCTGTCGCACTTTCTTTATGTATGGAACGTCTTTGTTCTGAGCGTTTTAAAAAGAACAAGATCCACGCCATCGCCATATTTTATTTTCAATACTTTCGTTCCGGGAATGAACTGGACAGCTTAAAGCGAATAGCCTGACTGGCGATTACGTCATCGCCGCTCAGACAGACACTCCCCGTGGACCGGAATAATAACTGATATTCCTTAATTGATGAGTATGTTTGATAAAATATACATTTATGCATACGTTTATATATTTTTATTCCTATATAACTTTACATATTGATCACCTTGTTATTAGTTATTTTTATTACTTATGAGTTTTAGTAGTTGTTATAACTTATTTCAAACCTTCGGTTGCTGTGCTGAAATTCACCTATGGCACACACACACACACACATTTTCAGAACCGCTTGTCCCTTACGGGGTCACGGGGAACCGGAGCCTACCCGGCAACACAGGGCGTAAGGCCGGAGGGGGAAGGGGACACACCCAGGACGGGACGCCAGTCCATCACAAGGCACCCCAAGCGGGACTCGAACCCCAGACCTACCGGAGAGCAGGACTGCGGTCCAACCCACTGCGCCACTGCACCCCCTCACCTATGGCAATTATTGGTATTTCATTTTAGAATAAGAATATATTTAAATAATTTAAATGTAACTGGAAATGGACGATATGGAGATCTGCAATACCGCACATTGTTCCAACTATCATACTATCTATATATATATATATATATATATATATATATATATGTGTGTCTGTGTGTAATTTGTCAGAAGCACCTGGATTCAGAATGACAGTCAGAAGTAAACTGAGCAGTTTCTGTGACCTGAAGCTCACTCAGTGCCAGAAGATACATAAAAATTTTATTGACCTCGAGGGAAATTACAGGAGGCTGCACCAGCATGCATGCAACAAAACAGAATACACTGGAATACACACACACACACATTTTCAGAACCGCTTGTCCCATACAGGGTCGCGGGGAACCGGAGCCTACCCGGCAACACAGGGCGTATGGCCAGAGGGGGAGGGGACACACCCAGGACGGGACGCCAGTCCGCCGCAAGGCACCCCAAGCAGGACTCGAACCCTAGACCCACCGGAGAGCAGGACCCGGTCCAACCCACTGCGCCACCGCGCCCCCGACACTGGAATAACTCTGGGAAAAATTATCACATTTAGACCACAATAAAATAGTTCAAAAATAGGCAGTGCAAATAAATGAGTAGCACTGACAGCTCAAGGTCACTTGAGCAATAAAAGGTCATCACCCCCCCCCCCCCTACAGTGAGAAGACTCCCTATAGGACCTATTGGTCACTGGCAGCATTGACCTCGGGTGACCTTACAACTCAGGTGACTTTAGAACAACACAGCTGGACCAGGGTTTCGGCTGGGTATTATGCACAAGGTAAGAGTAGTTGTTTTTTCTGTTTAAGCTCATCCTGAGATTCCAGCCTAACTCTCAGGACTAAACTGTCCCCCCTCATGAATTTATTTAATCTGATGACATCACCTATTGAGATGCCACTGCCCCAGCAGACACCTGAATAGAAAGCTGCCGCACCTGTAGCAGGCTGGTGGAACATCTGCAACGGTAAGCTGCAAAGGAAACGACCCTGCTTCGGAAGTAAGAGCAACTCTACTTCTTCATGTAGAGAACCTCCATGTTGTACATCGTCTCTACCCTGTTTTCCAAGGTCTTGTACATCCCCCCCAACCGCCACATCCACTCTTTCAGTCATCTCTGGATGTGACCAACCTATGGACCTCCAGACATCCAGCATCATCTCTTTTTGTCTTTTCAGTGTTGAGCTGTGCTTGCTTAAGTTTACACGACTTAATAAAGTTCTTAATCAGTCTTCTGTACTTATCTCCTTCTGCCCGTCCCTGATACACCCAACAATCGCTGTAAAATAAATTTGTAAATAAATCTGCTTCAATATGTTAATGCAGAAAAGGGTTTAGTAGTTCTCCAGTTACCTCTCTGATTTATTTCACAATTAAACTGTAGTATCAATAAATTCACTGGGTAGCGGTGAAAATATGTAATTACTTTGTAATCAATAACAACATGAGGAATGGCACACTTGCATTTGGAACAAATTTGTCAATAATCACAGTCGAAAAGTAATTTGTAGATTTTTATTTCTAATGATTTTAAATTAGTTTTTATTTGAACGTAGCTCAAAGCTAATAAACTTTTTTTGTATTATTTAACGTCTTTATGTCACAGCTGAGGCGGTGAAAATGACTTTTGAGTTACGAACAAATCAAGTTACAGTCGATGGGTGTCAGTTGTAAAGTGGCATGCAGCTACTTGGTTAAGGCACCAGAGGCCACTCTTCTCATGAAATAGCTGGAATATGCAGCGCAATATTATTTACAGTTCAGACATTCAAGTAGCCTGTTCAATGCATGCAGGATGATACTGAAGCAGCAAACACCTTTCCACTTATCCGACTAAAGCCAAGATGAATTCATTTTTTTCACTAAAAGTATCACCGTAATTGTATGAATGAAATTCGGAATAAGGACCGTGCTGTTACTGCGCAACATTTCAGCAGGGAAACAAGAAAAATTATGAAGGGAAGTGATTTCTAGATATTGATAAAGTGGAAAATTCCATAATTATTATGTTAAAAATTAAATATTTCACATTAAGATTGGTTTATCCCACTTTCAAATCCTGTATACATTTGTATTAAACTGTTTGTGAGCACATTACGTACATATACATACATATGTACATATATGTACTGTATATATGCAGTATATCTTATATAATGTATACTCATACTCTGTCCCCAGAGATTCAGTTTTACTCCTAGTAGAGAAAACTGATTTATTTAGCCTCCAGCTGAGATGGTGAAATTATGTAAAGATCTAATAGTTTACACAAAGTGGAAATATTAAATCTTAAGCACTGAAGTGCAGGGGTCTCAGACCGTTGCTATGGTGAACACACGAAAGTGGAAATAACTGGGAGAATCATTCCCATGAGATGGGGGGAAAAAAAAGAAACCGACCAAATCCAGAAAGACTGTGAGTTAGGAATAGAAGGGGATGGGGGGGCAGGACTGATAGAATGAGATGCAGATAGATTTTCAGCAGAGGGGTGCCTGGGTGTGGTGTGGGGGGTTGGGGGGGGGGGGGTGGCACAGCCTGGGGGGCCTCAGGAGGGGAGTGGATGGAGATGTGGGTTCAGCTCAGAGTCCCCTGCCTCCTTCTCCATCTCCTCCTCCTCCTGGATCAGTGTGTCTAGTGCTGCAGGGAGGTGCTCCACATCACACTCCTTCTCTTCCCCTTCCGATTTTAAGGCTTCCTCGAGACACCAGGACCAGGTTGGTGGACCTTTTCGGGCTATGTTATCTCAGCTTCCTGTAGCTGTGTGTAAGAGTACCATTCTGTGCTTGCAATGCCGTGCTTTGGCGAGCGTGTTATCACAGAGGTGGCACTGGAAGAGGATCTTCTCCTTTGTCCTCCATCACACATGTGCACCTTGAGCCAGCTGGGCACATCCCCTTATCCGTCGCCCAGCCGTTCACTGCTGCTTCTTCCATAGGCAGGACAGACTTGTTTCTCACACGTTTGGACCGTTTCCTCTCTAAAGTGGGAAAAGATCTCCGACCACCTTTTCTGATGATCGCAGCTTCTACTGTAAGAAGAAACAGAAGTGCGCCTCTGTGACGGGTTCTATGCCATGCATCACTAGATTATTTGTTCGCCAACTTCTTGTTTCCGCATTCTTTTAACGCGTCAGATTGTTGAGAAGTACAAAGGAACGGGAAAGCAAAGAAAAAAAGCGAATGACGCTCAGTGAAATAGAGCAAAGGTTTGTAGGGCATAACCGACCGGTGACCGCATCATAAATGTTTTTCCACTGGAAGCAATTTGTTCTTTCATGATCCTTACAAATCTGGGTACGAAATCAGGGTCCCCTGTGTGTGTCGGACGTCTTGACGCAGCGAAAGGGAGAGGGACTGTGGTAAAATGTGGTCTTTCGTCCTTCTGTGGATCATGTACAGTATTGTACTGAGTTTTCCGCCGGTGTCACGCGCATCGTTCCGCACCGGGAGCCCCGTACCGTAACCGATCACTGTGATCATCATCATGATGTCCCAGGCTAGGGGGTCTCCTCGGACATTCTAGTGGACACATCATCAGACTGTGTGTCTCCACTTTTAATACCGCCCCCCCCCCACCCGGTGGAAATAATATATCTGTAGTGAAGGCAACTCCCATGTCTTCCTTTCCACTCTAGTCTAACACGGTAGATCCAGTGCGGATACTCTATTTTCACGCCCTACTCGCGTAAATTAATTTGCTGCGCCAATATGTTCTTTAATCCTCCCTCCCAGTTGTAGAAATCTCTTTGGCACACATTCACAGGAGAGCTGGTGTGCGAGCGACTCTTCTCTTCTTGGATGTGATTCTTAGATATGATTCGGGGACATAATCTAGTCTACACGTTACCACAAATTGCTATTATTATTATTATTATTATTATTGTTGTTGTTGTTAAAGTGAGGCACCATCGAAGTAACGGAAATGTGCAAAATCCATTCTAATTTTTTTCTTTTTTTTTTTTTGTGAACATAACTACTTCTACAGTGATGATGATGATGATGATTATGGCAACATTTTCAATGCATGCTAGCCTTGAATTAATTTACTTAATTTTTATTAATTCACTCACTTGTTTGTTTGTTTGCTTGTTGTTGGTTATAATGTAAAAGAATAGGCCACATGGCTGGTACGCTCCAGGATTACCGTGGTAAGTGAAGCACAAAGAAGAGGTTTGGGGTCCATCCTCTACTGCTGAATTGCCCCCCAGTGCAGCACTACGGACAGCTCCCTTTAACTGCTGCCCCTTCTATTTAGTATTTTTTACATTACATCTATGTATTTAGCTGACGCTTTTATTCATAGCGACTTACAATGTTACAGTACTTACAGTTATTTACCCATTTATAGAGGTGGGTAATTTCACAGGAGCAATTTTAGGGTAAGTACCTTGCTCAAGTTTACTGCAGCTGAAAAGGCAGCAGCTCTAACCACTATACTCCCAGCTGGCCCTTGGAATAATTATGTGTTACTGGGACAATGGAGTAACTTTTATGGAATAAAGATTTACAGAAAAAGATTAAACTCACCAAGTCCTCAAAGTGCAAAATCCCTTTCCTAACTGAAAAACTAAAATTTAAACATTTCTTTAAGCATCTTGAAAAAGTTTTGCTGAAAAACACTTGTAATGCATTATTAACATTGTAAAATAAATATACCTATTTAAAATATTAATTAAAATAAAAAAAAATTGTGGAATAATTATGCATTTTTAAAAGACCGGTACCACTTTGTTAAGTTCGGGATCCTGGTGCAAGATAAAATCAAGCATGCCATAGAGTTAGAATTCAATAGCCTATGTATGATTTTTTGATTCCACATTTGAGTGAACCCATGTAAAGTACCTTTTCATATGTGCAGCAAGCATTCATTCAAATGTTATATGTTGCCCGTTTAATATTTTTCCTCAGCTTCAGTCTTTATCCTTCTCTTATCTTTGCCATAGATTTATAAACAAATACTTCCAAATATAGACTGTTATACAAGCAATCTGAAGGTTATTGATTTCAATCGCACTTTTGTTGTACTACCCTTAAGCACAAGGTACTTATTCTAAATTACTCCAGTAAGAATATACTGCTGTATAAATGAGTAAATTGTAAACCAGAAAGCTTAGAAAAAAGTCTTTGATCTGCCACCAGACTTTTTTTCTTAAGCTGTTTTAAAAGAACTTGGCTGAAGGGGCTTCCAATTTCCCAGAACCCCCTGCTAAGTCCTGAGTACTTTTTCTTGTTCTTGGTCACCCTCAGATCATATGTGACAGACTTTATCCAGCTTTTTCTGCATACCCCTTCACCAGGGTTTATGAATTACTGGCCAGGTGAAAAGGACTTTCGAATGGGTTTACAGGTTTTGTGTGAATCAAGGGTTAAAGTCTTTAGACTTTTGAAAATTTCTTTAAGTAAATTTTGACAGTTTTTGGAGATATAAACCTAAAAATAACCCTCAAGACCTTCTAAAAAATACAAACAATTGCAGACAGTTGTGGAGATGGTGTAAAGATTTTACATTCTATAATGGAAAACACAATGGGAGGCTCCTTCATCTAATTGTAGGCTGTGTTTTCAGTATCAGCTGCAGTGCTCGATCCCATATCATTGCCATTTGATCATCCATGGTTTAATTGATCCTTCCAGGACAGAACATGGGAGGAAAGCTGAGCAAGAGGAAGAAGGGCTACAATGTCAGTGACCCAAAGGAGCAGAAAGAAGAGACTGTTGAAAGTCAGGTGCAGAGCCAAACCGAGGAGGACCCTGAGAGAGAATCTGAGCCAAAATCAGAGCCCAAACCAGAGGATGCTTCTAGCACGGCAGTGGAGGCAAAACCAACAGAGAGACTGCCATCTGAAGCTCCTGCAGAGACTGCGGTGAAAGTAGATGGAGCTCCACTGGACGTGCCAAGAGAGGCTGCGCATGAGGAAGAGAAGGAAGTGCATGTGAAAGAAGCATCTTCACCCCAAGTTGCATTTCAAGAGCCAAAGGCAATAGATGCATCTATTAAGATGGTGCCTAGCTCAAACCCAACAAATGCCGCTCCTGTTGAAAAGCAAAGTAATTCCAGTATGTCTGGGGTGGAAGCTGTTGCCAGTGACCCCCCTCAAGCAAACACTCAAGAAAGTTCTGGAAAAGTAGAAGCTACTGTTGCTTCCTCTCCTCCAGGGAAAGTGCCTGAGGAGATATCAAGTGCTGGTTGTTTTAAGGAAGATGGGAGCTCCACAGCTGAACAAGTTGCTCCAAATCATAAAGGCAAAACAGGTCCAGCACCAGCAGTCAGTGAAACAGAACCTGAAGCTACTTCTCAGGAACAAAAGGATGTCAGTGAGGCACTTCCAAATAAATCACCTGTTGAGATTAGTGAGACTCCTGAACCAGACCCAGGTTTCACAAAGCAGTTTACAGGAGACACTGAAACTCCAGACTTAGTTTCCTTGGAAATTCCTCCACCTGTCCTTGAACATCCTTCAAAAGTTACAGCTGTGGAAGCAGAAGTCTCGCAGCTCACAGGTTTCCACAGAACCACCCCAGAAGTTGTGCCAGACACTGAGGATGTCATGGTTGACTCTGCAGAAAGCCAAGTGGAAAAGCTCCAAGTGAAACCAAGGCCAGCTGAGCCAGCACTGGTACAGGGCAAGACTGTGGACAACATAGAAACATCCCCTGTTTCTCAAGCAGAAACTGAAACACTTCTTAAACCCAACACATCAATGAAAAGCCCCAAGGATACAGAGACAGAAGTTGCTTTCAGAACCATTGCTGTTCCAGAGCTAAATTCACTGAAAGAACCCCATGCTGATGAGAAGATGGAGAGTGCTAACACAGAGAAGACTGCGGTTGAGAGCCTGGCAGAGAGGAAGTCCATAATGGATGACAAGGTCCATGACCCATTGCTAGAGGCGGAGTTCAGCACAGAGGCTGAAGCAGTAGCTGTTCCGAAGGAAGATGTGTTTCTCAGTGAGGAGGAGGAGCATAGGGAGTTTGTAAACTCTGCAGGACAGGTGACCAGAGGGCCCGTCTGGGAGCCGACGGCTGAAAAGCCCATCGAAGCACAGCCAAAATGTGTCAACGATGATGATGAGCATGAGGAGCCTCCCAAGACTGCCTGCACCACTAATGGCTGCGACCACCAAAACGACGTGGACCTGCTAGTCGACGTGAACGCCCCTGTCGGCGAGACTCCAGACATCGTCAGTGCTGCTCAGGTTGTTGAACTTATTTGAAGAAAAATTGTACATATTCGTTTGGACACCGAAAAAATATGTTAAACACAGACTTGGGAAACTCAGTGTCCTTAATGCTAACCCAGTCAGAGGAATGTTTGGTCAGCCAAAAATAAATCAGATGCCAAGTGGTAGAGGAACTGAAGTTGGACAACAAGTCTTTGCCTCCAGATCCTGTATGTGAGAAGGGAATGCTGAGTTTCTTAGAGCGATCCAGGACCAGAGAATGAACATACCGAACATAAACACGAGAACTGTATCATTACAAATTAAAATTTGATTAACAGGAATAACATTCAATAAAACACAAAAATGTTAATAGTACTAGAATTCATGTCCTTTCCTTGACTATATAAAAATGGAATGTGGAAAGCTTGCATATTTTCAGAGCTGAAGAATCATAAAAAGAAATGTTAACTTCGTGGCATGGCTGAGAACAATAAAACATAAATTGTTACAGCTTGAAAGTGACTCCTTTCTGTTTGTTGTATTTTTAGATCCAGAACAAAAGCACCTATGGTTAAAATGACAGTGTTGCCACAGTTATTATTTTCATTATGATCACTTTGGCTGCATGTTTCCAAAAAGTCTTAAAATTGACAGTCCTCTACAATATGAAAAATGGTGCCGTCATACACGCCTGAAGTACATTTGCATGTTTCCAACAAAACACTTGATGTCTACATGCTTCTTGAAACCATTTTTAGAGAATCTTGGATTTTTGAAAATGGTGGGATTTTCACTGTAGCTTACTACTCATGGATCAAACTACAAATGTTCAGAATTTGGACGATTTTGCTGTGTACTGTTGATGTCTTCCACCTGTATTGACTTTTTGTTGACTCGCAAAATGTTACGAAGGGTATTTTACCTGAATTTCATTTTTATAAGGCATAAGAAACATGTAAAACACCTGTGTGTGCTACAGTTCCAAAGTCTCCGTTCCAGACTCATAAAAATCATATCTGTTATATATTTAATTGCAGTGAAAATTCTCCCAGTTTTTTAAAGAAGCAAAGAGAAATACCATCTCACTTCTCATGAAATTATCAAATGCTGTGTCTATGAAAAGTTAGCTTTTCTTGATGGCTGCAGAGCACCCAGGTGACATTAACGTTCTCTGACAGGCCTGCATTACCAAATGGTGTGATCCAGGGACAGAGAAGTGCCATGAAACCAAAAGCAAAAAGTCAATGTTAATTTCAGGAATTTCACTCTTTCACAGTAATTTTAGAGGTTTGATGAATTGGCCAGTTTCAGGTTATATTTGCCATTAAAGATGGAATGTGTAGTATAGAATTTCAAGAGGGCAGATTAAGAGCCCCAATCATTCTCCTCCACTCCTGAATGCAGTTTTTTCCTGTCTTTGGAATCTGAGGCCTCTTGTGCCTGAGATCCAGGCCAGAACAGAGGCACCACTTACTTCGGTTCAAACAGAGTATGCAGGCTTCATGTTTCTGCACGCACAGCTGTAGCTCTGCTTACTATAGCTCTATGTGCTCTATGCTAATGAGTCCTGTAAAGAGCTACTGAGCCGCTGGTGATGCTTAGTGACTCCGCAATGACTGGATCATTTCCTAAATGCGGTGGCACCATAGTTAGAGTATAATTGGCAAGATCAAAGAGTCTTTTAAGAAAATTAGAACAAGTGAACATAAGAACTGAAGAAGAATGCAATTTTAATAATTAATACATCAGTTGTATAATTAATACATCAGTTATTCCTCTTTTGTTAAGGTGAAGAGGGGTGTTTCTGGTCATATAAAATAAAAACACAATGTTAAATTTAAAGAAAATAATTCTATGGTCAAAAACATTATCAGTCAGCGTGTTCTTGTCAGTGAACCAAACATTCGGTGGCATTAGATGGCCATAGCGCAAATGGATCATTGTTGTCTGGGTATATCAAAATAGGTATTGGATATAAACATAGTAGTGATAATCTTGCAGTGAATACTGTAATTTAGATTGAAAATTTGAAACTTCTGATTTTAAAAAAAACTCCAGAATTCATCAAGATTTTCCTGATACCAATGAAAATTTTTTTCCTTACATTCAGGAAGTTGACAAAATTGTCTCAATGCATGTAACAGTTAGAAGAGATGGAAAACAAATTTGTGTGTTAATCAATGCATGTTCATTTTTCACTGCTGACTTTTCTGTTAGTCATCGTCTTATGGGAATCTCCTGGACCATAAGGCATTTTAGCAGCTACTGTCCAGGCGGGCTCTGAGGCCTATTAGACAGGAACTAATGGTGGTACATTATTGATTTCAGGAGCTCCTTAATGGCCAAGCAACAGCTGCGGCCATTGACTTTATCCTGACAATCCACAGGAGGACAAAGGGGCACCTTTAAAGCGGACACCACCAGATCAACTGTAAAGGAGAAAGGTGCTTGTGATAGGTGATGGTGTTGCTGTGTCAGATCCTGAGTCTGTGGTTCAGTAAACATAGGAAGAATCTGAAAACCTAAAAACTTGTGTGGAGACACACTTTTTCCAAATGGCTTTCAGAATTTCCTTTGTTCCAAACCACTAATATGCAGTTTATACAAAGGAAACACAGTCATTTACCAGTATGTAATGACATCTAATGGGATGAGGCTAATGCATACAGTGACATAACATCTAGCAATTTGTTGGGGAAAATATAAAGAAAGAAATATACATTTATTCGCTTAGCAGATACTTTTCTCCAAAGCGACTTACAATGGATACTATGCAGTGTTATCAGGCCACACACCTTATTCACCAAGGTGACTTAGACTGCTAGATACACTACTTACAATGGGTCACTCATTCATACATTAGTGGAACACACTCTCTCTGTATCACTCACACACTAAGGGGGAACCTGAACAGCATGTCTTTGGACTGTGGGAGGAAACCAGAGCATTCCTATGGCGACATGGGGAGAAGATGCAAACTCCACACAGACTGAGTGGGGATGAAACCCAATTTTTCTTGCACCACCCAGGCACTGTGAGACAGCAGCACTGCTCACTGAGCCACCGTATCATCAGGATATGATGATGCAGTCTGATGTTACTAGACAGCAATGAATGAATCAGTTTTCTGTATCTATGAGGAGCAGTTGCCGCTTCTGCCTTATTATCTCATTGCTTTCGGAAGGGAACTGCAGTGGCGGTTTAACTGCAACGCGAACCATGGTAGTCAGGCAGGGTAACACCATGTGTGTCAGTCACCTTGATCCAAACAACATTGCTGCCAGAGTGACTGTAAAAAAACGATGGAGGGAGACTCCTCTAAATACTCTGGCACATTGACAACCAAAGAACTGGACACAGCGATGGGTCATTTTTCTGAAATCTTCAGGAATGGCTGCTCTCTTCATTTGTTTTTCAATTTAAAAAGTCAGAGATGTACTGTAGATTAAAATTATTTTCAGCCTTTTACTGCTTAGAATTATTAATATTAAGCTATGCTCGTCATTTGGAAGTATCTATCTATCTATCTATCTATCTATCTATTCATTTATTTATTTACAGAGCCTACCCTCCATACCTGCATCCCAAAATAATAATTTGGGTAGTGGTTTAACCAGAAAATAAAGGGGAACTAATGAAACTTTCTGTTACAATTTTTTGAATGTTTCAGTGAACACAGTTCCAATAAGCTTCTGTACTGAGATATTCCCTGTTTAACCTCCTCATCAAGAAAGTGAGAAAAACAGTTTCATTTAGATTTCAGAAAGTACCATTTCATATGAATCTCAACAAAGCTGAGGATTTCAGCATGGCAGCAAACCAAGTTGCAGAAACAGATCTGTGGGTACCTTAGCGCAGCATCCCTCCGCTGCGAGATGACCTTGGCTGGGGGAGACTGGAGCCGTGGCCGTGACACTGCCATATCACCTCCTAGGGTTACATAAAGGGCCCAAGGGCCGTTGTGTTGAATTATTTATAAATTACATAAACGACGGTGCGAGGAAGGGAGAGTGGCTGTCCTCTGCATCGGCTGTCCCAGCGCGTTCGCAGGCTGTCGCTGCAGTGACAACGACGTGTCTGCAGGCACGACGCGCTTTGTGCGGCAACCTTCCATCCATCCACGCGGAGTTGACCACGGCAGCAGCAAGCATTTGACGGGACGCTCCTAGCTGCATTTTCTTCCGTGTCCTTGGAACACGGCAGCATATTTGCGTAGGAAAGCAAATCAGGATGGCAGTTTCACAAACCGCATTTACCACAGCTTTAATGGACTTTTTCAGTTGAGTACAAAAGCCCTCACCCAGCGCCATTTCAGTAATTTCATTTTGATTCACACATCGTAGACTTTTGCGCACTGTGAGCTACCCTTTATTTTCCGTGCCTTTTTCAGAAGGGAATTTCAAATATTAATCAATTAGAAGAGTTTTTGCCATTAAAATCTGAGCAAGAATTACGTGTAACATTCCTGTCCTTGCAATGTGATTGACGGAAGCCTTTAGAGGACGTACTGGTTTTCAAATATGAAAACACTAGTGCAGAGAAATTTTTTCAGCTACGGTGGTTTTGGCCTTGTTAAGTATAAAAGAAAATGTTCCGTGAAGTATAACGGCACAGCAGCACAAAACTCCAGTAGCTGAGAAAATAAGAACTGAAGACTGAATTCGCAACTTATGCCACTGAGGCAAAACAAACAGCAATTTGCAGGCAAAATCTGTAAAAAATGATAAACTATATAATTATGAATTATGACCTGACCTTCCTTGCTCCAAGGTCAAATGGTTAGCAAGGTAACAAATGTGACGTGGCTCTAATAGGAGACAGGGGTTTCTACAACCTTGTTAAAATAAGGCATTTTTCAGCTGTAATATGAAATATAGTAATATGATGCAAAGGTACTCGCTCACTTTCCGTAGCCACTTGACCTGGTCAGGGTTGCAGGGATCTGGAGCCTTTCCAAGAAAAAATGAGCCCAAGGCTAGGGGGGTAGACTCTGGTCAGGATTCTAGTCCAATGCAGGGCAGTCAGACACATAAACACACACTCACTATGGGCACTTTAGGTTGTTGGACTGTGGGAGGAAACCAGAGCAACCAGAGGAGACCCACACAGGGAGAACATGCAAACTCTATAGAAACTGAGCAAAGATCAATGTCATGCCTTCCACCTCGGTAACGAGCAACACCTGCGGCTGATCAGGGTCCAGGCACATAAAAGGACAGGCCAGACCGCAGGAAGATGTAGAACCTCGTTCAGCCTCACTCTTGGCTTGTGCTCATCGAATTGTTTGCTTACCTCTTTCCTGTCCTTGTTCCTGTTTTTCTTCCTCGACCCTCCTTCTCCTGACCCTCCTCATCCTCTTCGTCTCCCTTGACCCATTGCCTGATCTTCGACTCACGGTTTTCGGATTCTCCTCGTAACGATGCCTGCTCCTCGGTGACCTTCGCTAGTTTCTTGACCATGACTCTTGGATCATCCCCTCATCCTGTGCAGCCCTGCGTTGCACTTGGGTCTGAGTCATGACAATCAAAACTAAGACCAAACAGCCTATGCACTTCGTAGTAGTAGTAGTAGCGCTACCTGCTGCAGCACCAAGTGAATTCAGGGTATTTGTAGGTATTTTAATTTCGCACATCTGGTGGTCAGCTGGTATACACACACACACACATTTTCAGAACCGCTTGTCCCTTACGGGGTCACGGGGAACTAGAAAGGAAAAAATGGACACCATGCCTTGCGCTCATTTTTAACAGTTAGGGTGTTAACTGTTGGATTTTATATCAAACTACCTATGACTAAACACTCTGTTTAGAAATCAGATTTCATTAGGCTGTAAACATTTTACAAGCAGGGCGAAAGGCCTGTGAAGTCTAGTATGTTAGTACAGGTCCGAGGAGCGTCAGTTATTTCAGTGGTTCATGTAACCTGTGCAGACAAACGCACACGTTCAAACATTTCTGCACAACCAAAAACTACAGACACATTCAGCAGAAATATTTTTTCTGTAATTCTGAGCACAAAAGTAAACTGTCACTCTTTATAATTTAATTATAAATTATTTCTTATATAATTATAAATTATTATATATAATATATAGGGGGTGCAGTGGCGCAGTGGGTTGGACCGCAGTCCTGCTCTCCGGTGAGTCTGGGGTTCAAGTCCCGCTTGGGGTGCCTTGCGGCGGACTGGCGTCCCGTCCTGGGTGTGTCCCCTTCCCCCTCTGGCCTTACGCCCTGTGTTGCCGGGTAGGCTCCGGTTCCCCGTGACCCCGTATGGGACAAGCGGTTCTGAAAATGTGTGTGTGTGTGTGTGTATATATAATATTATAATACACACACACACACACATTTTTTGAACCGCTCGTCCCATACAGGGTCGCAGGGAACCGGAGCCTAACCCAGCAACTCAGGGCGTAAGGCTGGAGGGGGAGGGGATACACCCAGGAAGGGACGCCAGTCCATCACAAGGCACCCCAAGCGGGACTCGAACTCCAGACCCACTGGAGAGCAGGATCAGGTCCAACCCACTGCGCCACCACGCCCCCTAATATTATTAGATATTATATATAATATTGTATATAATTATATATTACATAATTATATATATAATTATAATTTATTAATTTAATTTAAAAAATAATACATTTTACAATAATGTATTTTATTTATAATTACTTATTTAATCTCGCTTTTAATGTTTTTTTATGTAATATACTGATGTAAACCAAGTGCTTTCCATGCAGCTGTTTTATTTCCCTTGAAGTAATGGAAGAATGCGAGGCGTGACTGCGATAACAGCACTAGGGCAAAGTTGCAGAGAGAGCCACTGGCGCGGGTTCGAAGCTGCTCTGGGATACTGTGCTAACAGAGTTTAGTGTGTTGATGTGGAACCACGCTGGTGTGCGTAATGGTGCCCGTGAGCAAGACCGGGGGCACCGTGCTGCGGCAGTGGCAGCTGTGTGGCGTTCCTCAGAGCTAACTGCCAGGCTACGGTCACACGGGGGAGGAAAGGAACAAGAGCGGCTTCAAAGACCGCCGACAAAACAAAGAACGAGGGGTTCAGCTCTGGGGTCTTCACAGCTGGTTTGCTCATCTGCATGGATGCTTTTTAAATTCCTGTTTCTTTTTTTATTATTATTATTTCCAATCATGAAGTGCAGATTTTATTTGTAGGGCACATATAGTAAACAACTTGTCTGCTCGCCAAAGAGCGCGATGCTCACGCAGCTGTCCAAAAGGACGAGAAAAATATTTCGCAAGTTCCAGCAAATAATTCATTTTTGCTATATTTCCAGTGACAATAATTTCACCTACAAACAAACGCGAACAGATTTTGCAGAAATATAGATGAACCAGCTTTGCAGAGGCGTATTTATGCAACAAAACGTCAGACGCCGGGAGATCCGGAAAACATCATCTGTACTGTTTAATGGAGTTACATACGAACATTAGAAGGAGACAAAATAAGATTTTGTGTTATTCTTTTTGAACACTGGGGGCCACTTATATGCCTATGGCTCGAGTATATGATTCTGGGTTACTCTGCCTCTGACAGTGGGATTCTACAAGTGTGTATGTGTTCTGTACTGAGCAGTGGAGAGCGGAGCAGAGGTTTTTAAGGATCAGTACGTTCTGCATATGTTTGCTTTTCCTCGTGGCCGTTTCCACAATGCGGCTTTCTGTACGCGATGCCCCAAAGTAGGCAGCTGATAATTATAATTCTCTAGCGCAGAGAAATGCAGCTGAAACACAATCCTGATGTCTGTCTCCGCTAAGCGCTCTTTATCCCGTGCCTTCTGTTTTTCTCCCAGGTTCCTGAAAGAAAAATAAAAGCTAGAACTGCAAATTAAGTTATGACAGCAGAGTGCGGTCCAGTTCTGAATACTTAATGGGATCCACATGCTCGCATTAACAATCACGTATTAGTTGGGATTTCAGTAGTTTTTCGAAGGTCTCTGTACTGGCCTTACAAATAGTTTCTGGCAAGAAATTAAATACATGATTAAACTATGCTTAAGAAAATATCTTTCGCTGTTTGTGCAAGAGGTTTGGTATCGAATGGGTTATTTGTGGGTTCTTATTCTTACGCAGACCACTAACGCAGTCATTTTTGCCTTCTGCTCCTCAACTTGACTCGTCACTTGGACTTCTCAGTCGTAATGAGAATAGACATACTGGTATTTACCATTTAGGGTGCCTGAGAATGAAGACCTCACAATGGAACAGTGCCATCAGACAGCCCGCCACGTATGCTGGAGAGAGGGATACTGTTGGGCAGGCAGTGGGAAAGTGAGGTTAAACTCGCCTGGTTCCAGGGATACTGACCTGATGGGAGTCTTATTGTGATACTGGGCATTGGACGTGATTCCAGATCATTTCTGGTCCAAACAGTCCTGCCACACCCCTACCCAGAATGGCCTCCACATTTATAACCTTATTAGGACAAATTTTTCCACTAGATCATGTAATGGGGGACTCGGTGGCACAGCGGGCTTGACCGGGTCCCGCTGTGTGTCGGGTCTTGGGGTCGAGTCCGACTTGGGGTGTCCTGTGACGGACTGGCATCCCGTCTTGGGTGTGTCTCCTCCCCCTCCAGCCTTGTACCCTCTGTTGCCACACACACACACACACACATCGCCTGAAACCGTTTGTTCCGAGCAGGGTTGCGGCGAGCCGGAGCCTAACCCGGCAACACAGGGCGCAAGGCTGGAGGGGGAGGGGACACACTGAGGATGGGACGCTGGTCCATCGCAAGGCACCTCAAACAGGACTTGAACCCAAGGCCCACCAGAGAGCAGGACCCGGTCAAACCCCCCGCAACCGCCAAACAGATAAATTATTTAAATACTTTCATTAAAAATAGTTGTAATAACGACTTAGATTTTCTAACAGAACAATATTAAACACTCTTGTCATCCACATATTAACTCGTGAGCTCGAACCGGTCTGGCCATTCTTCTCTGACATCACTCATCGACAAGGCATTTCCATCCGCAGAACTCTCGCTGACGGGAAGTTTATTTTTCACACCATTCTAAGTAAACTCTAGAGACTGTCGTGCGTGAAGATCCCAGGAGATGAGCAGTTGCAGAAGTACTCAGACCAGCCTGTCTGGCATCAACAATCATGCCACAGTCGCAATTACTGAGATCACACTTTTTCCCCATTCTGGTGTTTGATGTGAGCATTAACTAAAGTTCCTGACCTGTACCTGAATGATTTTATTCATTGCGCTGCTGCCACATAATTGGCTCATTAGGTAATCACCTGAATAAGCAGGTGTACAGGTGTTCTTAATAAATTGTTCAGTGAGTATGTGAGATGACTCAACCTACGTTTCAAAACTTGATTAAAAAAAGAAAGAATCCGAATTGTGAGTTAACAAGAAAACACAAGGGTAAAACTCAAACTTTTCAATAAAGGTATTTTACCCATCGGGGGGTACAGGGGCACAGTGGCCTGTGCCCGCTCTCCGGTGGGTCTGGGGTTCGAGTCCTGCTTGGGGTGCCTTGCGGTGGACTGTTGTCCTGTCCTGGGTGTGTCCCCTCCCCCTCCAGCCTTACGCCCTGTGTTTCTGGGTTAGGTGTGTGTGTGTGTGTGTGTGTGTGTGTATTTTACCCTTAGATCTTGTCCATCTGATCTCATTTCCTTAAACATTTTCCTTCCACTTTCCTTCTTTCCGTCTTTCTTTCAATAGCAAACTTACCCAGACGTGTTTTTAATAGAGCTGGGGCTCAATAAAAAGATGCCACCGTAGAAGTATGGTAGCTCTCCAGGAGGCCGTATTCATAAAATGTTTTTGTGAATACGTTCAATTCTTGGCAACAGCTGAACCTTATAGAATGCAAAAATAAATAAGAAGAGGGCAGGCTAATGAAAAGCAATCGAAAGAAATGCGATTTAAGGGGAAAATGAATGGAAAATGTTGACAGACAGAGGCCCCTACCTCAGGCCTGGTGTTTCTTCAGCTGGTTGGTCCTCTGGAAACCTTCTGGAGTGCTGCAGGGGTTGCTGGGGTCCTCCTGTGGTTTAACATCCTCACCTCTCAGTCCATGGGAAAAGGTGGTTTGCTTTTGAGTGCCGACGGGGTTTAACTGAGAGTGTTGAAAGGAAGTCATTAGTGTGCAGCAGAATCAGTGTCACATCTTTGCAGGTATGAATATTAATTTCGCGTTGAATGCAGGAATAGTCGTTAAAATTACATTAATAGAATTCTGCGTTATAAAATATGAAAATGTTCAATTTATGTATTTTAATCATCTATAAAGTGCCTTTTTCGTACAAACGTGCTTAGATTTAATGGTGGATGAGTCTATGTGTTTTCCCCATTTCTGTGTGGGTTTCTTCAGGGTGCTCTGGTTTCCTCCCACACTCCAAAGACATGCAATCCATGTGAACTGCTGACTCTAAATTGCCCTTAGTGTGTGAATGAGTGAATTACTGTGTGTGGGTGTCTTTGATTACTTGCGATGGACTGGCATCCCACCCAGGGTGTAGCGCCCCTCAGCCTTGCACCCAGTGTGTCTGGGATGGGCTCTGGTTCACCACGACCCTGCTCAGGATAGCAGTTATTGAAATTGGATGGATGGATATTTATAAGAGATGCAGACCACTGATACAAGAACTCAGCTGTTCTTTGAGCTCTCGTGACAGCTGCTGGGAAAAAAATTTAATTAAATAAAGAGCTTGAATTCCTGAGCCAAACAGCACTTGATTCCTGATTGCCTGAGACCTGCTGGCCTGGACTCTGGAGTTCATCCATGAAGCATGATGCCCCGCAGGGGTGTGGTTGCAGTCCCAAGCCTGACTGCACACAACTTTTAACTTTCACAAATGGTTCGGAAGTCAAAGAAGTCTTTACAGTTTCTGTGAACATCTCCTTATCCACTTTCCTTAAACATGTAATTTTATCTTATGAATATAATTTCACTGTTAAAATATTGTAACAGCTGCACAGAGCATCTTCAACAGAGATACTCCTTGGTGGCACAGCGGGTAGCACTAGTGACTCGCAGCTCCTGAACTGTGCAGATGGGTATAGATTTGATCTCCATTTACTCTGTGTGGAGTTTGCATGTTGTCTCAATGTTCAAGTGGGTTCCCTCTAGGTGCTCTGGTTTCCTCCCTAAATCCAAAGACTCGTGCGTCAAGTGAACTGGTGACGCCGAGTGGCCTATGTAGCGTGTGTTTGAATAATCCTTTGTGTGGCATCCTGTCTAAGGTGAACACTGTCTAGCCTGGTGCACTGTGCTTTGGAGACAGACTCTGGACCCGCAAGACTCTTAAGAGGAAGTGTAAATGAAGGGACATGCAGGCGTTTTTCAGTCTGGGAAAGGACAGGATTGCTTTAGACTGCTTTAGTGATACACAGGAGGGATGTTTTAAACCAGACAACATTTCTTTTCCAGCAGCAGCAGAAATATAAAACATGGTTGGAGAACTTTGGACTAGGAAAGCACGCACTTCTTCCTCCAGATGGTTTGTGTTACAGTTTTTCTCCAGCAGTACCGTCACTTTGTGCCCCATGATAGCACATTTCGAAGGTAACAACAGTTATCTGAAGTTCATTAGGATCTACTTTTTAGGATTTTGTCAGTCACTTACAAATGGGTATTGCAAAGTTGGGAGAAAGCAGGCTCACATATTTGCACGATATGTTCATTTAGTTGGTGCTTTTCTCTGCAACAATTTGCACTGTTAAACTACGTAGAATAACGTACTCACTGGCATTGCTGGGCTAATTTGACTGTAATAAACCTGGGTAAGGGGGGCACGGTGGCGCAGCGGGCTTGGCGGAGTCCTGCTCTCTGTTGAGTCTGGGGTTCGAGTCCTACTTGGGGTGTCTTGCGATGGGCTGGTGTACCATCCTGGGTGTGTCCCCTCCCCCTCAGGCCTTACGCCCTGTTTTGCTGGGTTAGGCTCTGGTTTGCTGCAAGCCTGCTTGGGATGAGTGGTTTCAGACTGTGTGTGTGTAAACCTGGGTAAGGACCTCGGTTAAGGGTATTACAGCAGGAGATGGGATATGAACTTGTAATGTCCTTGTAGAAAGGCAACAACTCCAACCAGTACACCTCCTAGTACCCATTCTCAGCAGTGGTCCAAAGGTAAAGTTGCATGACAACAGAGACATGACAACTATCATGCATTCTCAGGAGCATCAAGGTGCTGTTACTCAAGAGTCCAGGTCATGCTGTCACTCAAGAGTCTTGGTCATCATGAATCCTGATCCTCTTGGCCTGGACTGCAGGGTTCCTGCTACAAGGCCCAACCATTGACTGGACCCAATGTGCTGGACCATGCCTATTGGAAGCCTGCAGGGCTATGGCGGGAGAAGAGTTCTCCGCAGACCCTGATCAGCAGCCTAGGCCCCAGAATCGTGCTGTTGTCAAAGATACATGTAATTTGGCTCTAAATTAGATCTCGCTGCCATGTGGATCTGTTTGGCCTCTAGCATGAAGAACTTCAGTCAAGCAATTAGATGTGCACCTGTAAAAAACAAACCACTGCAGCTCTTGAGCCCTGGAGCTGCTGCTGGGCATACGGCTGATTGCGGGCTTGTACTAACTGCAGCAGCTTCGATGCAAAGTACAAACGTACGATGCAATCCAGCTATGCATATCTATAATGTTTTTTTCTTAAAATTTAATTAGCTAGGTATTCCATTTTCTGTTGAGATAGATAGATAGATAGATAGATACTTCCAATTGAAGAGCATAGATTAATATTAGTAATTCTAAGCAGTAAAAGGCTGAAAATAATTTTAATCTACTGTACATCTCTGAATTTACAGTATATTTTATGTAGGAATCAGTATACCCCCAGTGTTTCTATTCAGTAAACATTCAAATGTTTAGAATGCACAAGAATACTGCTTTTTTATCTATAGCCTCTGTGTGTGTGTGTGTGTGTGTCTGTGCATCCTTCCATCAGAGTACATTCTGAAGCTCAAATGCAGATGTGTAAAGAGTATGTGTAAAGGAAAAGTTATATTAGAAAACAACCATTTCCTCTTTTCTATGAGGAATAAATTACACGGATTTACATATACTGTATGGAACAATATAAATATATCATTGAGGTCAGTATATTGTAAGCTGATAATATGATTCGGTTTGGTTGTTGTTTTGTAATACAAGTTCTCGGAGGAATCTCAAGTCTTGGATGAAGTGCCTCTTTAAATGCAAAAAAAATGTTGGGATATTTTGTTTCCAGGCCGTAATTCATTTTGCTGACACTGTCCATGTTTATCTTTCTGAATTGCAGCCTCAAGGTCAAAAGTCTGGGTTCCCAGGCATAATGAAAGACTTGGGAATTCAAGCATATTTGAAAACATTTTTTCCACATGTCTGTTTTTTATGTTTATGTATTTCATAGTGACATGGTGTTCAGCAGCAGTGAATCCTGGTATGGAATATTTCCTGCTTTTGCAAAATACCTTTTTCTCTCTTTTAGCAAAGACAGATGTGAAGTGCCATGTGGTTCTGTTCAAGAAGAACATTTAGTTTTTTTGTAGAGTGCATTAACACATAAAACATGTTATTGAAGAACTACATCATTTTAATTATTCTATACAAATTTTAAATTTTCAGTTTGAACTTGTGTATGCTGTGATTTGGAAAACATCTGGCCCAGGCCTCCTAATACCCATGATGGGAACGCTTCACAGGCGCTGTCGTGATGAGTGCTTGCAGTTAAGACCGGAGGAGCGAAATAAGATTCGCACCGTGAGCTTTGGATGACAAAATGTGCAGTGCAAGAAAATGCAGAACAAATCTAATAAGATCCAGTGGTCAGTCTGCTAAATGTGCCTCTACATTTACATGTATTTCCATCCAGATGCTTCGGAGCCTTGCCAAGGACTTTCACACTTGAAAAAATAAGGAGAATATTGACTTATTTATTGCTGTGGAATTTAGAAACTGCATTTGATTTAAAAGAGATCCCCTTCCATGTGTTGTTACTTACAGCTTTTTTTTTTAACTCTGCATAAGACAAGATGGAAAATATCTAGAGGTGTTCAAGTTTAACATGCACAAATTCTCAAAGTGTCACTTTTTGCTAAGGCTTTTAATCAAATTTGTTCAATGTAATCCTAAAACAACTAGTTTTCAGTGTTTTTTACTCTGAATAAAAAAAATTGTAGGGATCCATCAGCCAGGTGGATATATTAGTGTACAAATTAGTATCGCCCTTTAAAGCCCAAATGTATGGAACTATTCAGGTGGGTTTGATGACTTAATGATTCCAAAAAATTGCAACAGCGCCACCTACCTATGGAAATATATCATAACTTTTCTTATGTGTGCAAAACACACTTTACATTTATTCATCAGACGCTTTTGTCCAAAGCAACTTACAATGAACTCTATGTAGTGTTATCAGCCCACACACCTTATTCACTGTGGTGACTTACACTGCTAGATACACTACTTACAATGGGTCCCTCATCCATATATCAGTGGAACACACACACTATGGGTGAACCTGAACAGCATGTCTTTGGACTGTGGGAGGAAACCAGAGCACCCAGAGGAAACCCACACAGACATGGGGAGAACATGCAAACTCATGAGTTTCATCCGTAAATAAATTTTTTTTTTATAGTTCTGCTCTGCCTGCAGTCTGTATAAAATAAATCATATTGTGTGTATTATTTTGGCACTGTCTCAACTGGAACCCGAGTCATCCTCACTGGGCACATAGCAATTTTATTTCAGACTGAATAATGATTAAACTGGGGAAAAACAGGAGATGAAAAAGATGTAAGAAATATCGGCACAGTGCTGCTTTTGCGCATTTGTGCTAAAAAATGTCCACATGAGAGCAGCATTTCCTGCCATATGCCATCAGAGCCACTTGAAATGAGGATGTGTGAGAAACATGATCTCCTTCCTTATTCCAAGCCACTCAAAGAATAACATACCCTGCTTCACTGTATACAAGGTTAAGAAACAAATTAAAACTGATCCATCCACACATCATCAAGAACTGCTTGTCCAGGGCAGGGTCAAAGTGATCCAGAGGCTGTCCTGGAAGCATAGGGCATGAGGCAGGATGCCAGTCCATCACAGAGAAATCACATACACTCATTCAGTCACAAACTACAGACGATTCAGAGTCACCAAAAAATCATGAAAAAAAACTGGAAAATCTCAGTTAAAAAAAAAGTACACTGAACAAAGAGAAATTCTGCAGCAAGACGAGTTTTTTCCATATTACTTTTTACATATGACTTCTGAGTGGTTTCTGAAAAGTGGACTTTAAAATATGCTAATATAAACTAAGTTTGTGTTTTCCACAGCGAAGTTGCGCACGGTCGACAGGGAGCTGACGCCCGAGGCGGGGAGAGCAGGCGTCACAGAGACGACTTTTACATTAGTCTGAAGCTGAGACGAAGCACATTAACACCGGTGACACTTTGCCCCACAACTGAGCACGCGCTGCGACCAGAGTAAAGCGGCATCGGTCTTCCTTTCGTTCAGTTTACATTTTTTTCTATCCTTCGGAGACAGAACCTGCATGGCTATTGTGCCAAGCCTTGGTCCAGTGGAATAAATGATCTGTCCCCCGTTGTCCCGTAAGCGTTCAGGAAACCATCCTGCGCCTTGCCGGGAACACTTGACCACGGTATGTTCTGTTTGTTTACACCTTTGCTGATGCGCGGCTCCTGTTTCCAAGCTCTTTCCAAGCCGGCGGCCTGCGAGGTTCATCTTGCTGGGCCTGTTCTCCATCAGATCCCCGTCACCGCTGGGCGTTACCCACGAGGCGCAACCCGAGTCGCCGTTCCTCCGCTGCGTACAGTTTGGGACTTGCAGAACTGCTCTGCGGTGTCATTCCACCAGATGAACTAAGCTCGAACTTGAAAAAAACTGAAGACTAACAACAATAAGGTATATGTGAGCAGTAACCTATACCAGAACCTATAGCAGGGAAAAACCTGACTCTTTAGAACATTGACCATGGGCCAGCAGGTGGTGTAGTGCTTAGTGTGACTGTTCCAGGGTCAAACTGCATTGCTGCTGTCATACCCTTGATCGACGTTCTTATCCTGCATTAATACAGTAAAAATCGCCAAGCTCTTTAAATGGATAAATAACTCTAAGTAGCTCTAATGTAACGATGTAAATTAAGTGTGTCATCGTACTATAAAAGACAAAAACATATGTGGTTACCTTTGTATAACCATGACACACACTGTCTGAACCGCTTGTCCCACACAGTGTCACAGGGAACTGGAGCCTACCCAGCAACACAGGGCATAAGGCTGGGCGGGGGGAGGACGACACACACCCAGGACAGGACGCCAGTCTCTCGCAAGGCACCCCAAGCGGGACTCGAACCCAAGACCCACCCAAGAGCAGGACCCAGTCCAACCCACTGTGCCACCACACCCCCATCACAACCATGACAGCTAAGTCTTTATATATATATATTTGCAAAATACTTTAATATAATGTAAAAAAAACTGGAACCTGACTTTGGAAACTTTGGAGGACTTAATGTTAAACAGTATTAAATTGCTGCAGATCAGTTTATTGATGTACCCAGCAATCTAATCTAAAATGCATGATCCTACATATGAATTAAATAGCCCAAGTCACTTCATAAATTCATACATATATCGTTTTTATAGGGTCCCCTTCTACTTTACCACCATTGGTTAATGACTTTGAAAAACTAGCTCAAACACCTGCCTCTATGTATTTGTAAAATCACGATGAGCCTTGTTTCAAATTGAACGAGCTGTTCATTAATAGAGGGTCAGGACCTTATGCTCGCAGGCTTAATAAGAGTGATCTGCTCTGGTTTCCTAAAGTCCAGACAGCACAGAAGACCCAAGAGTGCCAAGACAATCTACTGACATTTCTCATACAGAATCCACATGCTATGAAAAAGATATGACTCTCAATAAAATATTGTTGGCAAAATACGGGTTGCCAGCCTGTCAAGTTAACGGCATGCAGTATGATGAATAGAAGGATTGGGCACGAAGCTTATTGGACTTGTGTCAATAACTGGTACCCAGTATTGTCAGTAACAGTTGTGTAGTGTGCAGCACACCATCCATGCATCCATGACCCATGAGCCATCCGCGTCCGATGGGAAACTGGCCTCATGATTCATATAACGTCAAAATACTTCGGCCCAGCTTGTGTCTGTCTTTTTAGGCTCTAACTTCCAGTTCACCTTCCGATTTCAAAGTTCAACATCCAAACACAGTGAATTTAATTTATCGCGGTGCAGCTCTCCGCAGACAATGACAGCAAACGTGAAAAGCATCACCAGTTGCGAATGATGCCGATGCAAGTCTGAAAAATGACGGCTTACGGTGTTATAAATGAGGTAGAAACCTCTGGTGGACAAACAGCAATGTCTCGGTGTGTTTGAATCAGACTGTGGGCTGTCAGCGTGGAGTGATTCGATTGGATGATCGCCTTCTACCCAGGGGTCCCACTGGGCTGACTAACTGGGAGGTGTGAATAACATGGGGCCACATGGGGGACAGTGGGGAAGGGGATGACTAATACGGGCTGTCTCCCCAGACTGACGCGCACAAGTCAGCAGGGGTATGGCGTGCAGCACTGAGGCCTGGGTTCACGTTTTACGCATCTACGGCGTTAGGTTCACTCTGCCCACATCCTACAACGCAATGCAATCAAATTTTAAAAGGATCATTCATAGTGTTACCGAAGAAATTTCAACAAAGGAATTAACCCTCCTTTTATCAGGTGAAAGGTATGAAATAAACAATCGATAATAACCGATTTGTCCAGAGCAGGGTCACGATGGCCAAGAGCCTATCCTGGAAATATGGGGTGTGAAGCACAGTACTCTTTGGATGAGGATCTCACACACACACACATTCAAACATGAGCATACTCTAAGGGCATCCAGATAAAAACAGTCGCTGTTATCGGACGCTGGAGCTTGTTCAGGTATTTATATTTATTTTTTCAGCAGACACTTTTCTCCAAAGCAACTTCCAATGAACTCTATGTAGCGTTATGAGCCCACATACCTTATTCACCACAGTGACATACACTGCTAAACACACTACTTACACTGGGTCCCTCATCCATACATCAGTGGAACACACTCTCGCTCACACACTATGGGGGAACCTGAACAGCATGTGCTTGGACTGTGGGAGGAAACCAGAGCGCCCACACAGACACGGGGGGAACATGCAAACTCCACACAGACTGAGTGGGGATCAAACCCATGTTCTCTCACACCACCCAGGCGCCGTGAGACAGCAGCACTATTTACTGTGCCATCGTGCTAATAAAGAATCCAGACCCCCCCATGTCTATGGTTTATTTATTACACACAGTGCTGAATGGCCTCTGCTATCGGCCATAATTGGTTGGGTCTGATGAAGATCTGTCGTCACCAGTAACCGCTTGTCCAGCGCAGGGTCCTGGCGGTCCACAGTTTATCTTGAAAGCACAGGGCATGAGACAGGTTTCACCAGTCCATCACAGGGAAATCACACACTCCTTCACTCTTTCACTCACATACTAGCAAACACATTGCAGGCAATCTGGAGTCAGCAATCCACCTTAAACACACATCTTTGGACTGTGGAGGAAACCAGAGCACCCAGGGGGAACTCACACAAACACGACAACATGCAAACTCCACACAGATGAGACAGGTCCCAACTCACAGACTATGAGGCATTAGAATTCCCCCTGCACCACCACGCAACCCAGAAAAAAAGTGCAATTAATAAAAGATAATATAACAAGTAGTTGTAAATGAAACAGGGAAAAAAGAGTGTAGCATATGATTTTATACTGTAACATAGACTTAGCCATTTGTGTCTTTGTCAAACATATAAATCCCTCCCCAAATAAAACATAATGGTGAAAATATTGTAGAATTTAATGGAATATTGTTGCCATGACAGTTTTTCAATGCCCTTTTTTATTACGCCTTTTCTATTTACTGTGAGTCATAATACCATGCAGTCATATGCCAGGCAATCATGATGTAAATGCCAAGCAATCATACCTTCTTTAGAAGTGAAATTACAAAATCTATACAATGCCATTTTGAAAAAAACTATAATTACCATTCCTTATTCACGTCATGTATAGTTTGAACCCTGTAACACACTGGCTGTTTTGAAAATGAAATGAAAATTGACTGTTCAGGAAATGACTAATTTTTTCGTCAAATTGTCTATATAATGTAATTATCGTTTTTCTTAATTTGAAATGCCACTTCCCGCACTCATCACTAAAACTCTTGGACATCTGTACGTAAGAGCAAATTTTCAATGATTATCAGTTTCCCAGTGTGAGTCCATGTTCAGATCATTTTTAGTTCAGGTCGTCATTTCCAGCTCATTATCTTCAAACCTGGCTGGTGACACTGTATCTCCATCTTAGCCTATATATTGTTCAATACATTTCTTCCATTTGTTCCATGTGATTTTATACTTTCATCAGCATTTATCTTGAACAATTTTTTTTTTTAAATAATTATACAGACATGGTGGCTTTTGTGTACAGATATACATATACATTCATCTATACATATCCATCACAAATCACAACCATTCATTCATTTTAGTTTGTTTTATTTTAAGATTTAAAATTTAGATCTTACAAGCTTGTCTTAATGTTTTGTAGGAGAATAATGGCCATCCCTACATGGTTCACATATTTTCAGGCAGCACTGTATATAATACATATGTTTCTGTATTAATCGTGTTTCAATTCACATTTCATCCTGTTTTAGTGGACTCTACACCTTGTTGTAAAGACTAGGAAAAAAGCTGATTAAAAGGTGTAACACAACATTAGGTGATTATCTGTGTTTTATAACTGCTTTATAAACAACCATAATGGGACGCCCAGATGTGGAAAGGGGCATCGAAAGTAGAAGCGTTACCGTGGTTCTACCTTTTGAGAACATGACCATATAAAGAGAAGATGTTCTGAGAGACGTTTCTGTAAGACAAAGTAGTAATCGCGCTGTGCTGTACCACTTCAAGGCAGAGCGGTGAAACCAGCCCTCCCCCACTGATCTGCAACAGAGCTGGGAACTTTCTGGAACAGTCCACATCACAGCTGTTAGTTTAAAGCAACTGAGACGGCATGGACCGGGCCGTTGAGTTTACACTAGTGCTGGATACACCATGTTATTGCCTATTGTACTGTAAACCTGCTTTTGTAATGGAAACTGGTCAGGCAGTTAGATGGACTGCTGGGGGGAGCGGTTCTCACAAGTTAAAGCAGACACTAAGGTCTGTGTGTTTCATTTACCCCTAGTCCCGCATTTATTGTTCTCATACACTTCACACACACAAACACTTGACACACTTGGTGGGCAGCACTGCTCTCTCACAGTGCCTGGGTGGTGCGAGAGAACATGCATTCACTCTTTGCTCAGTCTGTGTAGAATGCGCGTGTTCTCCCTGTGTCTGTGTGGGTTTCTTCTGGGTGCTCTGGTTTCCTCTCGCAGTCCAAAGCCATGCTGTTCAGGTTCCCCCATAGTGACAGAGAGAGTGTGTTGTATGGATGAGTGACCCATTGCAAGCAGTGTATCTAGCAGTGTAAGTCACCTTGGTGAATAAGGTGTGTGGGCTGATAACACCATACAGTATCCATTGTAAGCTGCTTTGGAGAAAGGTGTCTGCTACGTGAATAAATGTAAAATGTATTAGAGATGGCATCACATTATTATTATGCATTTATGCTGGAGCCCCCATCTGTGTACTTACCCTAAATTACTCCAGTAAAAATTACCCTGCTGTATAAATGGTTATAATTGTAAGTAATTTAACACTGTAAGTCACTTTGAACAAAAGTGTGAGTTAGATGAAGAAATGTTAATGTAAAATGTTAATGTGACATATAAACACATACAAGTTTAGGGAACTGAGAACAGCAGGCTGTGAATGTGACAGTTTTCTTAGAAGAAGGAACAACTTTTTCTTCAATTTTAATTTTTGTCTTAATTTTGTCTGGATTTCTTTTATCTAGAGCCTGTGGTTGGTTTCATTTAAATGACATGAACGCATGCCCCAAACGTCACCTTCAAATGGTTCTCAATCAGCAAAGATATTTTAAGAGGAGAACAAAATGATTTCAGGTGCATTAGTGTTCTTAATGAAAGCAGAGGTAGGATAGATGGAGAACAAATTTCATATTTTTCTTTGTTTAGCAGGGGTGCGGTGGTGCGGTGGACTGGGTCCTGCTCTCCGGTGGGTCTGGGGTTCGTGTCCCGCTTGGGGTACCTTGCGACGGACTGGCGTCCCGTCCTGGGTGTGTCCCCTCCTGCTCCGGCATTACGCCCTGTGTTGCTGGGTTAGGCTCCGGCTCCCCGAGACCCCATATGGGGCAAGCGGTTTCAGATGATGTTTTTGTTTAGCTGACGCTTCTCTCCAAAGCAGCGTGCAGTGCTACGGTACTTACACTAATTTACCTATTTATACAGCAGGGTCATTTTTGCTGCATTAATTCAGACTAGGTACCCTGGTCAAGGGTGGGATGGTGAAGGTGGGGAAGTGGGATTCGAACCTGCAACCTTCAGATAAAAAACTTCAACCGTTTTTTATCTGAAGGTTGCAGGTTCGAAAACTCGTCTGCTTCAACTTCTCTGAACTTCCCTGAATGACGCTAAAGCTGATCTTCAATGTCCAGCATTTAATTACTCGGCCCAGAAACTGGGAGAAAGCGCACGTCTCTCTACCTGCAACCAGAGAGTAAAGTGTACCGCTGCTGGCGATGCTGCTTAGAGAGATGACCCGCTCAGCTCAGGAAGTGTGAACCGAACGCTCGCATTCCATGATCTAACAACCCAGGCAAACAATTACCATAATTACTCTGTGACTCACAGTTATTTTTAAAGCAATACATTTTATGTCAGTCCTTAGTCAAGTGCTGAATGCATTTTCATGAAAAATGTGCCTGATGAAAGGAGACAAACGGAGGTGCACACGCACGAATGTGCAGTCCTGATAACAGCCGATGGTCCGAAAGAGAGAAAACTCATTAAAATCTTGCTCATTAACATATTGCCTCCGAACCCCTTCTTTCTGAAATTATCTTTTCCACTTGTCCTTCCTTTTTTTCATTCTGTTGACAGTTATACTTTAATGTTTCTTTTCCTTTTAATCAATCTTGTTGTTTTTCTGTGCTCTTCTCGGTATTTGCCTATTGAATCCACATCGACGGATCACGCTCTTGTAGTCCTGTACTTACGGGACTGGTTGGCGAGGTCGTTTGAATGTGAAAGCATGAACTTATAATCACAGAGCTGCTTTTAACACTGGATGCTCTTCCGTCATATAAATAATAAGTTTTCTCTGTCCTAGAGCCAAGCCCTACCTGCTGAATGAAAGAATGCAGTTTACCCAGCGCATGGCGATGCCTTCACACATTTGACAACTGGGAGTCAAACTGTCAGAGGGTGGCATGGTTGTCATGGCAGATTCTTCAGCATCGTGCAGGAGCATCACTCATTAACTCGTTGCGAGTAGCGAAGCTCTTGGCCGAAACTGAGCCAAGGCTCTTTATTCTGTCTAGGTGAAACCTTGGAGATGCCTTGAGTTGTAATTATAAAAATTTTATAAAGTGTCACCGGAGAATCTCATCAGCTCACTTGACTGCACACACACACACACATTTTCAGAACCGCTTGTCCCATACGGGGTCACGGGGAACCGGAGCCTACCTGGTAACACAGGGCGTAAGGCCGGAGGGGGAGGGGACACACCCAGGACGGGACGCCAGTCCGCCGCAAGGCACCCCAAGCGGGACTTGAACCCCAGACCCACCGGACAGCAGGACTGTGGTCCAACCCACTGCGCCACCGCACCCCCCTCACTTGACTGCATTTTTTTTTTTTTTTTTTTTTTTTACTGGGAAACGCATCTGCTTTATTCAGCTGCCCGTCAAAAATGGCATCTGCTAATTTGTTGCCTACATCTGAAAAAAAAAAAAATGTTTAAAACCTAATTTAACATCTCTCATGCATGTCGACACTTTTGTTAGGAGTTAATGGAAACTTATGACGGGGGTGGAGACGAAATATAGCAGTCTATTTATCAGCTAAGAAACACATTTGAAAAGGGATTTCGGTAAAAGGGTGTACGGTGCGTCCTGTAGGGCCGTACCTTTGTTCTCCGGTTTGAGCTGAATTCATTCAGAGGAATGTGTCCTGTTCTCCCAGCGTCGTCTCCATGAATTATGGATTACATGCATGCCGATTAGTTCTTCCAAACACCCACGGACCAGCAGAAAATAGGAACAGCCCTGTGCTGCCTTAATTTGGCACCATTTATCATTTTTATGTGCCAACCCAGCCACAAAACTGTACTTTTAATTGGATATTATACACAAACCCGATGTATTTCTCCAGGTAACCTCTGATCTAATGGATCTGCATATTTAATACAGGGCCCACTGACTGCAACCTGGAGGTGGGATTCACAGAGATGATGATGCACGATGACCTGAATATGAGAACGGATGGGCCGGAGAGCAACCCTGGGACAGGTGCGTGGGAGGAAATTCTCCTGGAGGATGTAACAAGTGACCTGTATTCGTGGTGTGATTTCAAATGCAGGCGGAATTACAGGGAGTCTCTCCATTCGCATGCTAACTTTTTTTTTATTTTTCTACTTATCCATATGCTTGGTTACTTCAGGTGTGCATATAGGCACATATATGCGGTACGTGTATATTTATGTACATTGTATACTGCCAGCTGCTGCTGAAAAAAAGTTAATTTCCCTCTGGGATTCACAAAGTTTCATTCATTCATTCATTCATTCACTCATTCACTCATTCACTCAAGCTCTTTGTATGTGATGAGAGATGAGATCCTGAAAATGTGTCTGAGGTGTCCTTGGTCCCCGTACGACCTTCTTGACACGATGCACACAGTCTCGGTCTGCTCAAGCAACACACATAATTAATTATCATCTTCAATGACTTGGCCTCAGAGCAGACCAGTGCCCTCACCGCAGAGAGTTAATGTCCTCTCAGGCATCGACGATGATGCGGCGAGTGACGTAATGGAAAATGGTAATGGAAAAGGGAGGTGGCGGAGGAGCGCGGGGTCCGAGATGGGGAGCGCAAAGTGGAGGGGAGGGCAGAGAATGAGAGGAAAAGACGCACAGAGGTTATTTTAGAGTTGCGTGAGTCATGGCTGAAAGCAAGTATGGCTCAGTTCGGCGATAACCCTCACTTTTTTTCTTTCCAACGTCTAAGGCCGTCTTCGGGGACATAGGAAGGCTATTCATCCTACCCGCCGCGCGACTACAGTTTAACGACATTTGCTCAAGCACCTGTTCCGAGCAAGTGCGGGACGTGTAAAATCAATCAGTCTGTCTGGAAAGAAGCGAATGGTTTGAAAGGGTCTTCTCGGAATTGCTATTCACATGTTCGTGAGGTTTTGGTTCTCCGACAGCGCTACGAGCCATAATAGGTCCATCTTCGCTATTTTTGCTCCTGTGCTGTTGACCTTCCTTCACACCTCCGCTCAGTCTGAGCGCTTTAATCGGCCCCTTGGGGTCCTTGTCGGCGGCGGCAACTCTCGCTTCGAGCGGCCCCTTCCTGTCAAGTGGACCCCCCCCCCCCCACCCCCACCCCACTTCGTGATGAGGGTCACCTTTCCACAACCGTCTCCAAGAGCAGCAGCATCACTAACCTGAGATTGACAGCATGACCAGAATCTGTGCGCTTGTGTGTGTGTGTGTGTGTGTGTGTGTGAGAGAGAGAGCTTGGAGTTGCTTTGCTTGTGGGGAAATCACAAACCAAGGATTGTGTTGGGTTGTAAAAAAGATGATACAGTACAAGTACAATAAATACTAAAAAAAAAACACACTTTGTATGGGTTTTGTCAGAAAAAAACTATTGGATTTTAAAGATTACCCTATGTTTGTACATCCCATTCCTTGATAAACCCTTTGCTGAAATAATATTTTCACCTGAATTGCTGAATGAAATTTTACTAAAACTGTATTTTTCTTTAAAAAAGTAACTTCATTCCGCAGAGTCATCTGTTCCGACGTAAAAGGGGATGGTCAGTTCAAATTGTGAGAGTAAACGGAAATAATTTAGTTGAAAAAAGTACGGACAAGATATGTGATGGTAAGTATTGCCCTAATCATTTCTCTTTAATATAACGTTTATTTGCACCACCTTGGTTTTTGTTTTTATGCATCAGTGGTTGTGAAAAAAGAAACACAGAATTCGGTGTGTTGCAGAAACAGGGCTGCCGAGCCCATCCATAGGTGCATATTTACTAAAAAAACTTTAATATTTTTTGTCTTAATTATTTTGCTTCTATCATTCAAAAATATTTGCTACCACCACAGGTAATCCTGCTATGTACAGCACATACCATTTTAAATTCTAATAATAATTTGCAGTTTAGCAAATGCAATTTTCATATACATATACATACGTAGAAACATGCACGTACATAAATACATTTGTGCATATTTTTGGACATTTTACTAAAGATACAGTCAGTTATTTTGGCACTGCTGTCAGAAATCAACAGTTCAGGTCATTCCTGCTGTTCTTGAAAGCGACTAACATGCGAAAGACCAGCGGCATTCATTTCTAAACTGACATGACAACTCACTTTAGATCTCATGCTCTATCTACACTACGATTTGATGGCCTGAACAAGACATGAAATCATAGCATGTTCATCCCGTGCCACTCACCAGGCAGGGCAAGCACTTGAAGTGGACTCCCTGGGTCTCACAGCAACTCAAAGCCCTTGGGTCATTTTAAACCTGTAGTTTCTCACCCACACCGTCTGAAACCACTTGTCTCATATGGGGACACGGGGAGCCAGAGCCTAACCTGACAACACAGGCTGGAGGGGGAGGGGACACACCCAGGATGGGATGCCAGTCCATCACAAGGTACCTCAAGCAGGACTCGAACCCCAGACCCACCAGAAAGCAGGACCTGGGTCAACCCACTGCACCACCACACCACAATGCTGCCTCTCTAGTTTCTCATGTTGATAAATATTCTGCAAACTCACATATTCGCTCACAGCGGCTCCCGATCGACATGCCCGATACCACTTCCAACCTCTTTTCCATAATTCATTTCAAATTCCTGCTCAGGCATCAACGAGCATCTATTCCGTCAGCAGGGGCACAGACGACATGAGCATCACCTCTGTTCCTCAGGCTCACGGGTGCTCTTCAACAACTTTGCAAAGATGTGATTCCTTTATAACTTAGGCATCGGTTGCTGGTTTTATCATACAGCAATATAATGTAAAAAGTAAAACCAACTGCAAATGCAAATATGAACCTTTGCTACTGCAGTGACCATTGAAATCTGATGTAAATATAACACTGACACTGCAAACAGGAACTGACTAAATCTTAATTTAAGCCCCTCTGTGCTTTTTGAGCAGTTATCTATAGATATCCATCCAATCTGTGACTCCAGCACACGCATGTACGCACACACACACATACAACCTCCATCACTTTACACAGCAATGAAGGAGCTCTGTGAAATAAAACTGGTGCTTTGAATCATCTTTGACGCGAAACACTCCGGCCCTTCCGCAGTATTGACAAGGCGGTGCATCTGAAAGCTGTCCGCAAAAAGACATGACTAACTGTTGGAAAATAGGTGGTATTAAAAAAGAATTCTTATACATGATCGTCATATCTGCACAGCTGGCCTTGAGACTATATATAGCTAATTGCTGGATACATTCTAAAAACTTATGCAACCCCAAAGAAATGGAAGGTCCTCAACTGTCTGATGTGCAGTTTAAAGAGCAAGAAAATCTGCTCCTGTTTCAGTAGCAGCTTCTATTTTTATAACACTATTGTGCTGTGTCTTCATACCAGTATGTCTCCAAGGTAAGTTGTTTTATTTTTCTATCAATAACTGAATACATGCTTATTTTTGCCTACCTTCATGCTTTACGTTTTTCTCGGTTTCATTACAATGTCCAGTTTTCGTGTCCTTTGTCCAACGTGACTCTTAATGTTATACAAGCAACTTTGCAGTGATTGCCCATTCATACAGAACGGCTTTCTTACTGTATCAATTCAGTGTTAGTACCTTGATCAAAGATACTGCAGCAGGAGTGGGGGCTCGAACCGAGGACCATCTGGTTGCGAGGTGACAGCCCTAAACATTATACCATTTTATTGTTACCTGCATGAGAACAGCAGTTGGAGGGATAACTGGTAGTCCAGTGGTTAGTACTGCTGTCTTTGCTTCCAAAAGTTGCAGATTCAAACCCATCTCTGATAATAGCACCCTTGTGTAGGGTACTTATAATGAAAAAAATTCTCTACTTAAATTACCTGCCTGTATTTACCCCAAATGGGTAAATAATCATAACCTTCACATGAAAGTTACTTTGGAGAGAAGTGTCAGCTGGGTGAGTAAATGTAGTGAAAAATAGGAGCTGAAAGTAACATCTGATTCACTGTTTCTAAGGTTATAGTACGTTCAACAAATTAATAAAACCACGCAGCAGCAACTGCCGAAAGAACTACGCATGTCTTTCCGAACAAGGCCGATACTGCATATCATCGCAATACGTGAGTTCCAGCAGAATGACGCGAAAGGCATTAAAGATGTTTCTAAATCCATTGCCTGCATCACTCTTCCTGATCCACTATTTTATGAGAAAGTTCTAACTGTGTTAAACTTGTCCACTTCAGCTTCGGTGTGAAACTGCTGAATATTGCATTAGCAATAGAAGGACTGATTGGAATCATTATTTGAACTGATGAGTATTGGATTTCTGTTTCAGAATATTCCTTCTGCTGATCATTTGGCAGGTAGATCATCCTTTCCCTTTACTGAGATCAGGGACAAAGAAGGGCTTCCTTTGGTTATTGTGAGAAATCTATGTCAACAAAACAGGCAAAATCATTTTGGCTTTTTGCAAAAGAGAGAAAATGAGAAGAGTTGTATCACACCCTAAATTGAGGAATCATAATTCTGGTGGGAACCAAATAGCTACAATTCTATTACCTAAAGGTTGTCTTATTTTCTCATAATTTTCCCCTTTCGATTGAGAACATATGCACAGAAAGACAAGTACCTGTTTCTTATGAATGAAGGTGTGAATAAATAGAAGTCTCCGATGTCAAGACAGACATATGTTATGTTAGGTAACACTGAACACAGCATCTGAAAAATGTTAATATACGGTGCAATGCAAAGAATATATCACAACCAAAAGGCTAAATTAGACTAAAGAACTTCAAATCAGCATTTTCAATCATTTTAGTTAGAGATGCTATTATTGGACCCAGAAGTTGCAGGTTCAAATCCCACTTTCAGCTGTATTAACCTTGAGCAAGGTACTTACCCTAAATTGCTCCAGTAAAATTACCCAGCTCTATAAATGCATAAATAATTGTAGGTTGCTTAACATTGCAAGATGCTTTGGAGAGAAGTGTGAGCTAAATGTAAGTATCAGGCAGTGATTTATTACAAAAGTCTGAATTCGCACAGCTCAGAATGTTGCATTTGTTTGCACCATAGATGTGTTAATGATATTTTTTGCCTTTAAGGCTTTTCTGTGTCTCACCACATCTGACGGTCATCTGACAGCTCTGAGCAGACCAAATGCAAGAAGTGACAATGTGATTGACGGTCACCTCTCAGTTAACTGCTGGTGTCGCTGCGTAAGAAGAGCGCTCTATAAAAATAAATTGAATTGAAGTGAACTGTGTAAACCATTCTCTGAATGCAGCCAATCATAAAAAAAAGAACACTGTCAGATTATGATGATGTCGCTCCATGATGTTGGGCGTTTGTGAGGTGGACTGGTTGTACTCTGTTATTTCTATTTTTTGCCTTCTTTTCTCTTCTTCTGTTCAGCTGCATCATTAACAGTAAGAATCCCTCAGACTAGGCACATTATTAATAAACTCTACCAAAGCCACGAATCGGTAAATCACTTTTATTATCAAAGCCTGTTAGAAATATATCTAATTTGACCAGATATTGTGTCCTCAGGAAGCCACACCACCGCTCCTAGGTTGGGGAATCACCATCAAGACAACCGTCCCCTTCTGCATTTGATAACTGCCACTTCGCCTTGCTCATCCCTTGCCCCGTATGCCTGTCTCATCTCCCCAGCCCCGATTCCTCGTCCCCAAGTGCTGCAGCCATCGTCTACGACCTTCGCTTCATACTTCGACTTTGTCATTGGATCATCCTTCAGGATGATGTTCGCTCCTCAATTCTTCTACCCACACCTCTCCTCTACCACGAATCTTGCCATGCCCTTTGTACAGCTGATCCCGCACTTGGGTTCTGTCTCCTGTCTCTACCCCCTTGTGTGTGTGAGACAAATACCAGTTTAGCATCACCCTGTTACATAGAAGTCCATCACTAACCATTGACAGCTCGAAATGTGTGTTATTATATGACATTCATTGCTTAATGAACTAGTGGTTCAAGCAGGGGGGTGCGGTGGCGCAGCGGGTTTGACCGGGTCCTGCACTCTGGTGGGTCTGAGGTTTGAGTCCCGCTTGGGGTGCCTTTTGACGGATTGGGGTCCCATCAGGGGTGTGTCCCCTCCCCCTCCAGCCTTGTGCCCTGTGTTGCCGGGGTGGGCTCTGGTTTGCCGTGACCCTGCTTGGGATGAGTGGTTTCAGACTGTGTGTGTGTGTGTGGTTTCAAGCAGGCCTTGTGCACAGCTGATGAAGGAAGCCAGCACTACATGGTCTTGTGTCATGATATTACACAACATCAACTTCATAGCCACTCATCAGTAACAGCACAAGTCCCAGACAGGAATGTTTACTGTGGGAGCCTGAGCTACCCCACCACTGACCTCATTACTCCCATGTTGTAATCATTAATTCTCCAATTATTTCCACGCTAAGAGCCGTGCAAAAATATTCAGTGGTGCAAATCTTGTGAAAATATGATTTGCTTGCTCTTTGGATGGTAATTATTGTCCAAGAATTTTTTCTTCTGTACTTTTCAGAGGCATGTGATTGTTGCAGATTTGCAACTACCCTGCTAATCTGTGCTTTTTATGTAAATTTGTATTTCATCCATTAGTTGATATGCACTTGTATTTACAAAGAAGTTACGACTATGGATGAACAAGAAAAAGGCAAAAACCTTGTTTGAAACAACCTATTACTGTTTTAACAAGCTTAAATAAATAATTACTTGAGTGCTTAATCTGTTTCCAGTTTTTATTATGAAATTCCTGATTTCACCAGCATAAAAAATATTCAACCAATAAACCAAAAAAAAAAAAATTAAAATAAGAATTCACAACAAAAATATACATTATTGCTTGTTTTATTTGTTCCTACTGAGCATGTTTGACAGCATTAAGAATTTTTTTTTTTTTTTTAAAACCCAGTGACCACCCACAACCATGTATCCTGGTCACACCCTCATAGAAAAATGTCATATAAACATGATGCCAAATGACATCTAAATTCACAATAACGGAAATGAAACTTCACCTTCCGGACAATCAGCAGTGGTATTCCTTTTGACCTTCTAATCAGTCAGAAGTAAAATGTACATCTGTGCTCTGTGACCGAAAACGAAGATGAACAAAGAACCTCATTTTTCTTTCAGAGACCTTCTTATAGAAAGCTCAAGTATGATTACAACAATCCTCGGTGAAGGTACTCTATATTGAGTTATGGTCCAAAAAGCTCATATTTTGCACATGGTCAAATCAGCTCAAACAAATGAATACAGTATCATTAAAACAATTAAATTAGCCTAGAAGTGTATTGTTTGTAAAATCCTTATTTCTTTAAATTCACAAGATCCAGAGTAAATATGTTTATGTAAAGCTCTGTCGGTCCTGATGATAGTGTTAAAAACACAAATCAGTGTCACAGCATTTGGTCATGTTATTAAAAGCAGCAGTCAATGGGGGGGGACGGGACGGGACGGGACGGACTTCTAAAGGACTGTCAGGTCATGGCAGGACTTGGACTTCTGTCTGAAGGCCATCTTCTTGTTCTTGCGGGCCACCATGCGGCTGATGAAGCGCTTGGCTTTCCTGCCGATGCTCTCGCGGCGCCTCAGGCTGGCCTGCCGCCTCGCGATCTGCTCCTTGCTGTCGTTGCGCAGGCGGATCTGGCGCACGATGCCCTCGAAAAGGTCGCTCACGTTGTGGTGCAGCGAGGCCGACGTCTCGATGAACTTGCAGTCGAACACCATGGCACAGGCGCGGCCCTCTGCCAGGAGTAACACGGAGAGGGACTCTGGTGAGCTTCTCGCCCAGCACATACTGGTCTCCCGACATTCCCCTCACAACGCAGTTTAACTCCTCCCACAACCTGACCCTTATCGTCGGAGTTGGATTAAAATCAAATTACAACCAGGAGGTTCGGTAACATCCATCCAAACAAGACAAACTCGTCAAGACATCGACATGCACCTACGTTCACATATATTTAGCTGACGCTACTCTCGCTCCAGTTATTCTAACTTCATATGATTTTTCACATATTGCCACGCGCAACTTGAGCTGCATGATAAAATAACGTGAAGCTAATGGTTTGTGCACTAGGGCAGCAACAGACATTTTTGCCTATTGTAGTTCTATGTCATGCTTAACAATTTCCATCTAGTCAATTCTCCGACATATTTCTCCAAAATCACTTACAATGTTGACCTGCTTGCAGTCATTTACAGATTTATACAGCAGGGAGCTTTTTCACTTTATCAGTTTAGGGTAAATACCTTGATCGGGTACTACAGCTGGAGGAGAATTCAAACCTGGATCGTTGGACTAGAAGGTATCATCTCTAACCACTGTGCTACCTGCTGCCCCACTAAAAGCACTGCTTATTAACACTACCTGTTAACGTACTGTAGATATGAAGCTTATTAATACACCTTTCGCCAGTGTGTGTTGAATCAGATCAATGGTGGCGACAAATTATTTGCAAAATACGGTTTTTGAGCCAGCAGAATGACAAAAGTTCCCCAGGTGCTCTTGCTCCCAATATTTCTCTTCTGTTGGGAGATTGAGGGAGAAGCGAATCAACGGGAGGCTTCTTACCGTCCACAGAGACCTCTCTGGAGCGCACAAGGTCACTCTTGTTGCCCACCAGAATGATGGGGATGTTGTCCGACTGCCTGGTCCTGCGCAGCTGGATGCGCAGCTCCGACGCCTTCTCGAAGCTCGCCCGGTCCGTCACCGAGTACACGATGACGTAGGCGTCCCCCATGCGCATGCAGCGCTCCCTCGAGGCTGGGCTGCTCTCCTGCAGGGTTACAGAGCACAGCACCTTGGCGCACCGCTTCTCTGAAGGAAATCAATAACACGTCTCCATGGCAACGCCTTTCAGTACATGTCTCAGGCTGTGGGAAAAGTAACAAGAGTTATTTACCTGCTCCCATACGTCGTAGAGAACAAGGGCAGCCTCTTCTTCGTCCACCACAATGGAGCGGCTGTATGTCCTCCCTGTAACAAATGTAGATGTAAATGTAAAAGAAAGGCAGCGAATGTCAAGGGCATCTCCTCGCTCGGTTTTTCATAGAAAGAAACCCTGAGCGCTGGTTCTCCTGTGACCTTGCAGGCACCTTGTTTGCACCAGTCACACATCGGCCGACTAATAATACATAATAATTTGTGAAACTGAGGCAATCTCTGCCAGAGTAAAAATGCAAGAATAGCAAAACAGCACTGCAGATGTCAGCAAAGTATTTTTTTTAAATATGCTTTTTTTTTTTTCAAGGCTGGAAATATTATTGCATTTTATTCTACTACTACTAATACTGTAATAATAATAATAATAATAATAATAATAATAATTGCACTGTGAGACATTTATTCATTACGAAGAAGAGTTATATTAAAGAAATTGTGTAAGTTAATTGGAAGTTAAACGGTCCTTTCAAGCTGCTGCTGTCAGTGTCTGACATAATGAAACATCATTAGTTGCTCATAAACTGCGGACATCAGCGTACCGCTCTCCTCGCTCTCGTGCCCGTCCTCCACCTCGGCGAAGATCTGCGCGAGGCTCGACTTCCCCACGCCGTGCTCGCCCAGCACGACGACCTTGTGCGCGCGCCCTTCGCAGTGGCTCGCGCAGGACGAGCTGGACGAGGAGGAGGAGGAGGAGGGATCCGGGGGCTCGAGGGTAGCGCCGTCTCGCGGCGGGCGCAGCGCGCCATCAGGCGGCTCCGCGGTTTCCGGCGACGGGAGCGCGCAGCTCAGGAGAGCGCCGTCAGCCGTCAGGCTTCTCTTGTGTCGGCTGTGCGCGCCGCCGCCCCGCGCGCGCTCCGAGTTCCGCAGAGTCATGATTCCCTGGATCTGCGAGGCACGCACGCGCGCATGATTAGCGAACACGCGCGCACACAGCTGACACATCTGTTACTTACAGAACTTTACAGTGTGTTATTGATCAGTATAATTCGATAGCCCCGCAACCAACACCGCTAGCAAACGACGTGCGCCGCCTCTTTGAACAAGTCAAGTGACACTTACTGCAAATTTCGTTGACGTCTTCCAAGAAATGCAGTTAAAAATGTGCATGCCTGCTCGGGTGTTAAAAAACAGAGTGGATATTAGAGCAAAGCGATAGAATAAGAAATAAAGGCAAATCTGTGAGACGCACGTTCTTCAAGCACGAAACAACATTTTGTTAATCCAAGAAGTTTTTCTGTTCTTTGCTTTTTCCTGGTTTCTTTCTTCCTCCGAGAAAAAAACGGCGTCTGACCTTTCCCGCAGACAACGTGGTAAAAAATCCCCGCTCCCGTGCTGCTTGTCCTGCCCGCGCGATTAAATATGGGAGAGAAGCCCACTTTTCCACATTTATGCAGCCGCGAGCCCACTGACGTCGTCCGCAGGGGGGGTATGATGACAGTGGTGAGAGTGATGACATCATACCCCGCTGAGGAGGAGCGGGCGGGGGCGGAAGGGACGGAGGGAGGGGGACTGTCGCACCGCTTCATTGAGACGTGATTCACACACAGCGCCACCCGCCTCGTGGTGGGGGGTGTAGTGGCGGGGACTCCCCTCCCGCATCAAGCCTATTGCAATGACGTAATGCGGAGTCTCGTCAAGGACATCGAGCGCAACGCTCAACTGCGGTTACCACAACATCGGTGCATTCTGCTTTTCTCTACATTTTCTGCTATCTTTTTCGCAGTGGCCGACAAAATATGTGTACGCGAGATGCGGAATTCCCGATCAAAGACGGATTTATATACTAAAAAATATAATATGGTGGGGTGCGGTTATACATCAATGTGGATATACGCGCTTTACTTTTTATACACAAAAAGCATTCGGTTCACATTTGCTTACATAAGGATCTATTAACCAGTACAATCAGCCATTTCTGCAAGGTACTTTGATATCCATTCTAAATTGTCTTCTGAAATTATATATAAGGTATAAAGGGAACCCCCATATATTATTATTATTATTATTATTATTATTATGTAGGCTATATACAGTATGGATAAACTTACACATACCCACATAAACGGTTCCCGCTATGCGACGTGATACATTGTTTCGCTTCAAGACGCACTTCTCGATTCATACTTGTGTCAAACGATGTGAACAACATGTACAGTATTATATTGTTACAGTGTACACAAATGGTACAGGGTGTCTCAAAAATCCATGCAGATTTGACGTTTGTCACACTTGCCGTATTCAAGACTCAAGAGTTGTCACAATCCTTTATTTATTTATACAGCAAATAATATGTATCGCCAATAAATTATATAAGGAGCATCTTTGTGCACGAGAGTGTGTACAGCGTACATTTTTTTGAGCCTAAAAGAAAACAAAAATGTTATAAAATATTAAAACAAAACAAACACACACACAGACACACACACACTTTCCGAACCGCTTGTCCCATACGGGGTGGCGGGGAACCGGAGCCTACCCGGCAACATGGGGCGCAAGGGACACACACACCCAGGAAGGGACGCCAGTCCGCCGCCAGGCACCCCAAGCGGGACTCGAACCCCAGACCCACCAGAGAGCAGGACCCGGTCCAACCCGCTGCGCCGCCGCGCCACCGCGCCCCCCTTAAAATAAAACACACACACACACACACACACACAGACACACACACACACACACACACACACACACACACACACACACACACACACACACACACATTTTCAGAACCGCTTGTCCCTCACGGGGTCACGGGAAACCGGAGCCTACCCGGCAACACAGGGCGTAAGGCCAGAGGGGGAAGGGGACACACCCAGGACGGGACGCCAGTCCGTCGCAAGGCACCCCAAGCGGGACTCGAACCCCAGACCCACTGGACAGTAGGACTGCGGTCCAACCCACTGCGCCACCGCATCCCCTCTAAAATAAAACATTTTTTTGAAATTGAAATTAACTTGGTTAATGTCGACATCGGGTCACTGAGTGATTCTGTTAGAGAAACATTAAAGGAATCAAATGAAAGATAATGTATCATGATTAAGAGGCTGATCATGACGTCATCGGCGCTGTTTGTTCACTGTTGAAACGGGTGACCCTGAACTCCATCGAAACACTTCTGCTCTGTCTTGGCCGTTCGCCTTATTTCTCTTAGCACAATTTCTCACGATCCATTGCTCTTTGAGACTTGTTTTCCTCTTATGGAAAATGTGCCACAGCTGGGTGATACCACCTTAAGACTTAAGACTCAGCAGCCACCGTGCAGCCCCTCATAATTCATATTCAGCATGTGAGCGACTACCCAGTCCAATACAGCTCGTCATAAGCGAGGCAATATTAAGTACCACCAGCAGAGGGCGAACCGCCGATGAGTGGCCACTGAAGGACATTGCGGGACATTGATGCTGATGGACAGACACATTGTCCTGTGAAATGACAGAAATGTGTGGGATGCAGCATTTGACGCATCGCAACCGGGGTTATGAATGACTCTTAAAAAAAGCAACTCGATATCAGGGAGCTCACTGGATAGAAGGCTAAAGCGCACAGAATACAGTACTACACAACGTTATCTCTCAAGTGTATAGTGTGTTAATAACAGAGTTATGGTGTGGAAAACACCCCCCAGGCTGTTGGTACTCTGTCTCCGCTTTGTCCTTGGTTCTTTTGTAAATACTACAGGGGCTAAAACACCTACAGTATCTATTGATCATGCTCTGTAAATAACTTCCTCCAGGATTTTTCATTTCTTATTTTTCATGTTTTTTTTTTTTCTTATTGCTTAATACCCCACAGGTTTAGAACACAAAACTGCACTTGAGCCAGATTTTAAGAGAAAAAAAAGTACAGATATAAACAAAACTATCTTGATGACTCATCATTATAGAATAGGTTATACTGCATAATTTGATGCATTCAGTGTAGTTAAATGCACTTGCCTACCTCATCGCTCATTAGTAGAGAAAATTATTAATTGTACTATTATTTTACTTGTATTCCTCTTGCCATTACATTTATGAAAATGCAGGAAGATTTAAAATCTATAAAAAGCAGTTATTTATGTGACCTTTGGTAACCTCAACACATTTCATTTTTAGCACTTCTCTAAATAACATCTGTTAATGACAACAGTACACATATCATTGTGAAAGAGTGACATTTTAATATATTATTGTGGGGAAAACACTGTTTTAATTCCTACTTAGTCTTAGTCTTGTGCATCACAGCTACTATAATTACTGTACAAAACAAGGCTCTGTTTGTGGAAAAAAACAGAAAACAGTCCACAAAATGAGTTCAGATTGGGACAAAAAAAAAAAAAAAAAAGTGAGCAGTTTAGGCAGGTCATGCAGTCCTGGAAGACAGACACTGGTTCACCACCTCCAGAAGCTGAGAGTTCTCCAAAGCTGCTGCCACCCTCTCCTTGTCTGCAAGCTGCTTGTTCACTGCAAAGTTGAGTCATTGTGCACAAAACACTGTAAACACTCAGGTAGCATATCTGATGGAGTGTGAATGTGTGTGTCAGACAGATTTCTAACATGCGTAAAGGCAGCAGAGAGCTCCGGTTCATTTTACACCGCCAATTAATTGAAAGTGCCTGAAAGTTACCTGCTTCCTCTGAAGCGTGGGTGCCTGGCGTGATGTGCACATCAATCTGGAGGAGAAAACATTGAAAATAAACAGACCACTGGGAAATGCCAGTACATGATTGTGTTTCTGTTTACTTCAGGAACATCTGACTAATATATTTTAAAAGATTACAAACTAAACCGTTTTTGACAGTTACTAGGTGCACGGCAAATATAAAACACAAGCGTTAAGCATATACCGGTGAGTGAGTGGATGAATGTGTGTTACATTCCTTAGGTGTATAATGGGTGAATGACTAGGGTGTTTAGTGCAGTGTGTTGTAAGTCGACAGATAAATCATCTTGGAAAATGAGTTCAGCTAAAAACCAGTTATTATTATTATCAAGAAGAAGAGGAAGAACACACACACACACACACACACACACACACACACACACACACACATTCTCTGAACCGCTTGTCCCAAACGGGGTCGCGGGGAACCGGAGCCTAACCCGGCAACACAGGGCGTAAGGCCGGAGGGGGAGGGGACACACCCAGGACGGGACGCCAGTCCGCCGCAAGGCACCCCAAGTGGGACTTGAACCCCAGACCCACTGGAGAGCAGGACCCGGTCCAACCCACTGCGCCCCCTTCAGAGGAAGAACATATAGTATATAATAACAACAATAACCAGAGACAACTGGTAGTGTAGTGGTTAGAGCTGCTGCCTTTGGACCTGAAAGTCACAGGTTTGATCCAACCTCTAGTTGTAAAACCCTTAAGCAAGGTACTTACTCTAAATTGTGCCAGTAAAATTTACCCAGCTGTATAAATGGGTAAATTTGGGTGGCACAGTGAGTAGTGCTGCTGTCTCATAGTGCTGGGGTGGTGTGAGAGGATGTGGGTGTGATCCCCGCTCTGTGTGGAGTTTGCATGTTCTCCCCGTGTCTGTGTGGGTTTCCTCTGGGTGCTCTGGTTTCCTCCCACAGTCCAGAGACATGCTGTTCAGGTTCACCCATAGTGTGTGAGTGACAGAGAGAGTGTGTTCCACTGATGTATTGATGAGTGACCCATTGTAAGTAGTGTGTCTAGCAGTGTATATCACTGTGGTAAATAAGGTGTGTGGGCTGATACACTACATACAGTTCATTGGAAGTTGCTTTGGAGAAAAGCATCTGATGAATAAATGTATGTAAATAACTGCAATCCTGTAATAACTGTAAGCTGCAGAGGGAGCTGCCTGGGACCACCAGTCCACAATAAGTAAGAGGCAGAAGAAGGCGTCCGGTGTGCTCCGTCTGCCACATGAAGAGAGGAGAAGATGAGAGCGAAGAGCAAGAGGAGACTCTGCTCGCCTTGAAGCGGTGCGGCAGAGAGCGCAGCAGTTTCACTTTGATCGAGAGGCCGATGAGGGTGGCCATACTGCAGTGCGGGATCGTCGGGGTGAACTCCACGGACACCGCGCTCTCCGGGTCGTTAACCTGCGCAACAAACACAACAACTCTCATTACTAGTTAATTAGCGACAGTTAGTGCTCGGCGGCGGCAATGAATGATGAAGAACTTCAAGAAGAATGAATGAAAAAACGCACGCGAACTCTGACTTGCTCCACCACATTCAGCTCCTCCAGGGACAGCGGATGCTCGGGGTCGTTTATGGATCTGATAAGATGTACTGAATGGCAGTTATGGAAGAAAAAAACATTCACTGCGCGAGCGGCGGGACACAAATCAGGACAATTACTGGACAGTGACAGTTAGGGCGCCTGGGCTGGTCGACACGGAGCGGGGAGTCAAGTCACTTGACAAGTGACGCAGCTGGAAGGATATCGAAGATCTCCCTGTCGTCGATGGGGTCCGCGAGGCTCTCGTCCTCCTCCTCCGCCGTCACGACGCGCTCCAAACTCCGCTCGAAGATGAGCGGGTTTGCGTTCTCCAGTCGGGTGCTCCCCGACATCTTCAGCGTAACGAGCTCAAACCTTTAAAGAACACAGACCGTACAGTACGGCTGTACTTAAGGCGAGCAGCGCCGTGCGAAAATATTGCAGTACGGAGAAAACTTCCGGGAAAAGTACGGTGTCCCGTTTGTGCCAACGAGCACGCCGTCCAAACGAGGCGGCAAAAGGCGCAACCGTTATTTCGGGCCGAGGAGGGTGGCTTACGATTTTTACTTTCCCCATACTGTCACGATAAATTATCATAATAACTGTGATAGATCAAAAAGTATTGTTTTCTTGTTAAAAAGGTAAATAAAAATGAAACCACTGTTAAGAGATCGTACCAAAACGGGTTACAATGGTCATGTAAGCAAGCACACAGTTAGCTACAGTCAGTGTTTACACTGCATTATTGAACAGAACGTAGTAGTAATTTGTCCAGAGGTAAAAGCAAGGCCACGGTTCTAACCATTACACCCTCTAGTGGCCCATAAACGTTAACAGCTTGACACTTCATGTTTCGAATCCAACCATCTGCTGTAATGCCCTTGATCAAGGTACTTGCCATGAAAAGATACAGTAAAAACACCCTTCTGTGTAAAATGGGTTGGCCATTGTACAAATATTACACTAGAAGTCAAATTAAAAGTTATAAATATATATATATAAGTTTGTTCAGAATCTCTTTTCCAGAAAGACACTGGAATTGTGAAAACTTTATTGTAGGCATATGGTGTAATACTTTAACATGCATATAAATAACATTGGTATATGTAGAAAAGAGTCTTTTGTTGATTCAGAATGGATTTACACTGCAGAATTTACAGTGTTTTAAAACATAAGTATTTAAATGCTACTATTTTTAAGGCCTTATGTGTGCGTGCAGTACTTTGCGGTGAATGAACTGAGATTTGTAATTGGAATGTATCATGAAATATATTAAGTGCCCTAAAAAAGAAAACTAAGTTTTATTACCCTGTCCACCAATACTGTAAATTCTGTACTAGCAACAGACTGACAAGCAAGGTGTTTATGGGTCAGTGTTTATTGAGGGAAAAAAAAAACTGCTACAGATACAGAATAAAGGTATTATTAAACCTGAAACAGTGTACTAAATTTAAAACCCACATTGCCATTATTATTATTATTATTATTATTATTATTATTATTACAAATGCATAAGTCTCTGTAAGGTGCCCTGATGGAGGGCAGGGAGGCCAAGGCGGAGCGGAGCACACTGCCCAGCAACCCCAGTGCCACATGGGGGCGAGCCTGTTTGCGCAGTGCTGTGGAACGGTGCTCCACCTCCGACACTTTGCTCTTTGCACCGAGAGCACGTCAGGCGACACAGTCCAGGGAGGAGTTCACATCATCAGTGAGCTTTTTGTCTGCCCACCCCCCCCGTTTTGATTCTATATTCTGCAATCTGGCCAACTTGGCCTCTGCTCACTGGTCCATCAAGCGTTTTCCAAACAGAGTAATAATACTGCACTCAAATCACTTCATTACGCATTAGTCCCTTTTAAAGACATGTCTCTTGCGTAGCCCTCGAGCAACTGAATCCTTTGCATTTATTCACAATCAGGTTGAATCACATGCAAATATATATTTTGCTCCATGTGAATTCAGCCTGGAATAGTATTAGTTGCAGAAATGACTTTGGCCTGTGTTGGATGTCCAGGTACAATGTATGCCGTGCACCGTGGTGGTACGGAGCAGTATCACAATTGATGCTTGGCTGTAATGACAAAAACCAAAGATGAATTTTGGATTTATGCAGCAAGATTGAGGAAAAAAGGAATACAATTTAAAAAATTAAAACCACATATTTATGAAATAGCCACGTCCATGATAACCACTCAAAGCTCAATTATGTACAAAACAGGATTGTTACGAAGCTCTTAGAAAAAAAGTTAATTAGGAAATTGAAGAACACGTTTAATGGTGCTTTTGTATTGACAGATTTTCCAGTTTAGGTATTAAACTCTCAATAGTTATTGCATTAAACAGTGAATAACAGTGCCAATACCAGAGACAAAAACTTCCCACCAAGTGGAAAAAGCAGGAGCTCTCTACAGGTCTTTGCTTTCTTGAGTCATACAACACTTTGGATTTGTACAGCTCTCGAAATGCCAGTGTATTTAGCACTTCCACTCCTGCAATCATGTTAGCATTAAATGTCTGGTAACTTCAAACACATTCAACCACAGCAAATACAAATATACACATACGCTTCGGAATACCGCTCCCTCCGTGAAGTCGAAACATTCCTCGGTTACATTGAAGAAAAGGGTTTTACCCTCATTCTTGCACAGTAACATACAGCATCAACAATCACTTGACATACATACACTTATCGGTTTTAAACGGAGTAAAAAAATCTAGAAAATATTCCATATTTTCTTCAATGAAAAAAACACTTTGAAATTATTCAACTAAAGTGCTATATACTGTATATATTCAGGTCTGTTGGTCAAGGAAAGTGACCCATCATTAATCATCATCATCATCATGCAGCCCAGGCAAAAGAAAAAGGCTCATCAGGCCTGGGTGAAACCTTAGGCTTTCCACAGTATTGTCCCGTGTTTGTACATCATGCCTTTATGTTTCCAGCGCTCTCCCTAACTCCGCTTTCCCCTTTTTTCTCCTTCACCAAGCGATCGCAATGAAAAACACCCCCCGGGGGCAGTTCTGAGTCCGCAGCTCCGCTGCATGCCCCAAAGCTCACGCACATCCTGTGAAATTCTGACTGAAACAGACTACATTTCCCAGCAGCCCTTGCAAGTAAACATGTCTGCAGAGCAGGTGCAACCCGACAGGTAAAACTATCAGAGCTATCGGATGGGTAAAAACGCCAGTGTAATGACGTATACAGCTCATCTGTACCTTCTCACCCAAAACAGGAGGAAAATTTTGTCTGGCAGATGGTATTTTGAAATCACACACAGAACTACCTATTAAATATCATCTGCCATTGTCTTACAGTGGTCATAGGTATCTGAAATTTGATCAGGAAAAAATTCCACCAGAGTATGCACACATATCTTTAGCTTTGTCAACATTTTCACATTTTCTGATGCCTTTAGCAGATCCAAATATTCACTGGATTTATTAATTGAGAACAGCGTAATATGTTTGATCTATTGCTAACTGAAGCCATTGCATGTGTTGCTCATCACTGAGATCAAAAAGTTGAAGCACAATGGTATAGAAAAGTAGGACTTCCAGGCTGCTCTGCTATTTGGTTGTATGTCCCAAATTTTCTGGGGGAATTTGAAAAGGGTGCAAAATGCTCATTATGCACGTATCATAAGCAACACATATGCCCTCCCATCTTAACTCTATGGCTCAGCATTCGATATTCACTCGGTCATGTAAGTACAACCACACGCAGCAATCTGAGGACCTTGTAAAACGGGGTTTATGGGACAGCCACCCACATTGTCATCGAGGTCCTGCTCAATGCAGATGTGCTGTACCCAGAATCCGCTGGCAAGAAGCATGCCCTCTCCCACACAGCTGTGGCCATTTAACCAAAACACACCAAAGCCACTGGCTTAAAAACATGACTTCAGGAAATTGCTTTGTCTTTATTATCCCTAAACGATATGTACTGGCCCTCCAAATACACCAATCTTATACTGTATATAGAGAGGGATGCCTGTCTTCGTTGTCAAATGGAGAACATCACACACACACGACTGTCATACACTACTACACAGATGGGCAGAAAACATGCAGCAAGCTTTAAATTATTAATTAGACCCTACCAGTGAAAATCCTGCCGCTCCCCTTAACTGAATTACCCCGCTAATGTACTCGTTTCCAGATTAAGTCGCCATTTGCCGCTGCTGCTGTCCTTAAACTCCACACACGAGGCCACCGTAAGCTCCGGGACACCTATACAACCGAGAAGTCCTGCACCGACAGATATGTGAGAAAACAATGAAAAACAAGGAACACATCTCTACAGGTGTCAGATGTGCACATCACTCTCATGCTATAAGTGCAGCATTTAGAACTGAAGGTTCTTCAAAAATATATCTTTATCGTATCTGCTTCATAAAAAAATACTATTGTAGCAAGTTAATCAGGTAACAGCAGTATGAAGAATAAATGTTATTACAATTTTTTTTCCCCTTAACTTTTAAAATAAGAACCATACGACACTTTAATCATGTAGAAAAAATGTGATCGGCGGAAGTAGTCAGGAACCCTAGTAGAAAACAGGGAGCTCGGAGGCTTCGTGTCGTGATCTTTGTTGCATTACGATGTGTGCGGTGTGTGTCGCTTCACCCTCTGTGCTTGATTTGAACTGACTGGCCCAGCAACACCCTGCCTGATGTGCACCACATTCATACGCGCACACACACACACGCACGTTACACTGCTCCCTCGTGTTGAGTCAGGACACAGCAATTTGGTCCGTTACAAAAAAATGTTACACAAACTGCGTCGACGTGAAACGCATAATGCATCGAATTTTCACCTCGAGATCTCATGCTAAAAAAAAGGGGCGTTGTTCTTCGGACCCCGGTCCCGCGTCTCTATGCGTTTCTGTATTGCAGCGTTTGACGCCGGCGGCCGCGCCCCCTACGGGTCAGAAGGGGAAGTGGCTCAGCAGCTGTGGTGAGCAGTTTAGCGTTTGAGGACAGGTGGATCTGAGGGGAGAGACGGTGGGTGGACGGGGTGTGGACTCAGTTCTCCGACAGCGACAGCGCCAGTGCCGCCTGCAGGGCCGCTTCCTCATCAATGCTGTAGTCCTGGAAACACAAAGACACGGGTGCTCTGCTGATTAGACTCCCTTGTGTTGCCCCCCTGGCCAACAAAAACAGTCAAAGGATTTGCACCCCGATGCCTACAGGACCCGATCGCAGCCGACGCCCCAGCAAGAGCAGTACTCTCCACCTCTGGCCCCTGGTGGTCCCGCTCAAAAGGGTTCAAAATGGAAAGTCTCTAGGTTCTCAGGTTTAGCCCTGATGGTCCCTCTGCTCCTCAGAATAGCTGAATCTCTCCCGAAATTCAAGAAGGGTCTCGCTACACATCTCTTCTGGACCCATTTCGCCAGTGATGTTTCGATTTTCAATTCGATATTCAGCCCACCAGTGCAATGTGTGCAGGCAAAAATGGTGGCGCTGCAGAAAATGACTGTGCTTCGCAATCACATGCACAGCTATTACTCTTCACTTGTTGTCAGTGTACTTTTTTTTTTTTTTTTTACTCTAACTTGTGTGTCACTTGGAGAAAAGTTTGTTAGAAATTAATAAATGTGAGAAACAGACCGAAAGGAGTTTTACTGGCCATATTACTGGGATCAAAGGCCGAGAACTGGGTGGGAATAAACAGCTGCTTTCCTTGAATAATACATTTAAAGCGTGTGGAGTTAATCGTCTTTTTTTAAATGTGGAAAGTAGGTACATACGTGAAGTGTGGAAGCTGCCTACAGAGAAAAGTGTCAGCAAAGACAAAAGGACAAGCACAGCAGCGCTGGCGGTTGGAAAAGAAGGCGACCACACCTCGATTCCTTACCACAAACGTGTCGTAAGAGAACTTGTGCCGGTGCAGGAGGTGCTGCAGGAAGTTGGCACTCTTGTAGCTGGGGTCTCCCCAGGGCATAGCTGAGCACACGGGGCACACCTGGAAGAAAAGCAGCGCAGGTACGTTAGCAGTCAAAAGCGTGAGCGCACCTGAGCGAACGCCGCAGGGGACAAAGTGGACAGAAGAGCGAAAGCAAAGCAACCCAAGCGTCCTACGTCCGTGGGGTCTCCAGCGGAAGAGCCGGGAGGATATGGCACATCAGTACTTTGTGGAAAATAGTATGATGGATGATTCAGAGCTTTGGAGAGCGACCGTACTCCACCGTGCCGTGTTGCTGCGGCTGCGCAGTTGTGGAGGAATTGCTCTCAAGGCCGTGTGCCTGCACACCGGTAGCAGGGCCTCTTTCTGTTTAGCCCTTCCGCCGTCACACCCAGTTTCTTTAACGTTACGACAAGAAGCATCAACAGACACCGAATTCTGGGTAAAGCTTGGGAAAAGTGGTTAAAAGTCTATTAAATCAAGCATATGGATTGGAGATCAAAAAAAAAAATGCGAGGAAGGAAATTTTCATCTGAGCTGCAGCCGCTTTCTTGAAGACGATGCCAAAAAAAAAGATGCTGTTGCATCTTTTGAGGAATTTTCACAGCTCTGCTAGAAGTCTCCATAGTGCTAGGGAAGGTACTTTGGAAACGAAAAGGTCCTGAACCCCGAGGAACCTTCGGATGCAGAATGACAGGTACAGTCTCAAAACATTTCAATCAGCCCATGTAAAACAACATAAAAAAAAACCAGTTTCCGGCAAGCGGACTCAAAACATTTTAGCGCAAGGGCAAACTAACTTTACATGGTACAGCACTGCGATACTAGGTGACTTCTCAACACTTGTTGGCAGTTCCCCAGACCGAACGTACTGAGGTGCAGCTCCCCGCCAGCGGCCCAGCTCCCCAGCCCTGCCACGGCCCCCAGAAACCCACCACTTTGTTGGGGTCGTTGCGATGGTTCTCCATGCAGTGCTTCACCAGCTCCTGCTGGTCCAGGTTGCGGGCCCCGCAGTACGGGCACACGAAGGTGGAGCGGTTCGGGATATTGCTGCGGGCAAGGTGGCGAAAGGCAGTGAGAACATGGGCGTGAACATGAGTCTCACAGTCTCTGCTAGACAACCTGCGAGTCTTCAGCTGTGATCTGGCCAAGTCCTGCCTTCACGTTACTATGGATGCTTTGAATGTCATCAGGTTTCTTTCTTTCCTTTTAGCTTCGCTTGGATTTTTGGAAACAAAAAAATTACATGTGTGAGTACAGAAATTAATGAAATACAAAAAATAGAAAATACAAAAAATCAGCAGCGTGTGAACAAAAAAAATAAAAAAAAAAAAACCATCAACAAGTTACGCCATAGCTTGCTGGGGTTTCCATCGATTTCACCTCTCATTCAAATTAAAGCCTCTTTATAGAAAGCCTGATCACTGTTTGACCACCGGGCACTCCTTTGACAAGTACATGAACATTTATTATTTAGGCAACATTTTTCTCCAAAGCAATTTGCAATGTTATGCCAAAAAGGCAAAGTGTCTCACTTTTGGCACCGATGTGGAGGAATGGGCTTCCTCTGTCCCTCAGAGGTGCTGAATCCCTTTCACCATTCAAAAAAGGGTTTCAAAACATATCTCTTTCAGACCCACTTTTTCTCCTGACCTGATCTGATCTGATCAGTAGAGTTTCATCACATCTTCAGTCATGATCACCTATGTATTTCCTACCAATTCCATATGCAGCTACCAGAGTAATGTGCGCAGGAAAATGGTGGTTTTAAACTCACTTTGCTTTGTGAATGTCATGTGTCTGTACATACAAGTCTGTTATTGATGCACGTCTGTTTACCCCAAGTGGTATATAATTCATTTTTACTCATCACATATCATTGGGACACTGCATACTGCAGAAAGTTCCAGAAAGTTCTAGCCTTCAAACACCCCTGTAAGGGGTGAAACTCCAGAGGCAGAGACTGGGTGCCAAAAGACCTCAGATGGTTCTTGCTTTGGGCACCAGTAGGTAAGTCTCACGGCGTGTTAAAAGGCAGAGACACACATGGGTACATCAGCATCACACACCCTTTGCAAGAGTTTGCGCTCGTCAATAATGGCTAACATCTGGCGAACTTCTGCAGTAACGGAATTTAAACCTTTTCAACCTTTACTGTGCCTCATCAGTGAGACTCCAAAGAAGTAAGAATTGTCTGAAAAAGCTCATTTCCAACAGTATGTGGTCAAAGCTGTGAAATATTGTATCCTTTGACCCTCGTTTTGCACACGAGAATGTATTTGCAATTTGTCGGTGTGCCGTTCATGCGCTGCTGTGACCCAGTGCCGTTCTGTTCCGTCATCAGTGTTTGTCTCTCCACCAGTTATTTAAACGCAGTTCCAGGTCTGAATCAAAGACAAAAAAAAAAAAAAAAAAAGCAATGACCGTTACCTGGGAATCGGCTGTGAGGTGGGTACAACCGGCACAAACTTGGGGCAGTTGGCCATCTGCTCCTGGACCTTCGTGCAGGATGAGATGTGGGAGCGCATTTTCACCAAAGTGACCTGTGGGAGACGGGGGAGGGGGGGAGGCAGCGATGTGAGCGAGAGAGCGATTCGGAAGCAAAGGGACTACAGCTCCTCATCTGAGCAGACAGGCTGCCAGTCGGTCGTTATGAAACCCTTCTCAGGTGGGAACACAGACGCAGCAGCTGACAGCAAGAATGACCTCGGTGTTCCAGACAGCTTTCTATCTTTGGTGCTCCCATCCAAAACCGGGTGGCTCATTACAATTGTTAATATAGCAATAATAAAGCATATACTTGTACAATCACCTAACGTTGTGTTACACCTTTCAAGCAACTCCACTCCTGGTCATAATCACAAGGCCCACACTTCTCTTTGGAATTTATGCTCTGTAGACCTCATTTACCTGAAATGGTACCACTCTGCTTGCGTGTGCGTGTGTGTATAAACTCTTGAATCTGGCACCCGACACACTCTTTGCCCTTTATCATACTCTCGCCCATTCGTTTGCTACAGCTGCCCAGACCTGACTGCACACACCACACAAGCACAAAACGATCAAACGCTTAAAATTCATCAAAACTGGTAATCGTTAGTTTTACAGTACGGATGATGTCATGAAGCCTTACGGCGATCGAATGACAGAAACCATATTTACGACACATGCAAGTTTAAAGGGGCCGAATCTGACCAGATTACAAGTCGGGAGTTTTATAAATCCTGATACGGGAGATGCGGCGTCTGGAAGATCCACCTTCTTGCCGCAGCCCCGGCAGGGCGCCTTGTAGGACGACAGCTGCTTCTCCACGCTGGAGGAGCGCTCCACTTTTTTTGGGTCGAAGGGCATGCGGCACAGGGGGCACAGCGGCGACGCCACCTGGAGACACGGCTGCAAGCACTCGCCGCAGAACCTAGGGGAACAAACCGACACGCGTCACGTGTGCATGTGCGCGCGCCCGGGTGCGAGTGCTGCAGCTCACTCTCAGCGAACACACAACACGCAGTCATATTCCCACCTTCCTCGACCGACGAAGAGCCCTCATCCCACGTAGCGCTGGCTCAGCAGGCGAAGCGGGGCAAACGTAAGCGGACCTGGACTTTTAATGGAAGCGTGTTAATTGTTCACGGGCAGTTTTACCGGAACGAAGTGTGGAACGGTAACCCCCGTAAAAGGCTGCTGAGGAACCCAGCTGTTCGGACTTAACAGGCACCAGCTGCTATGAGCCAAGAGCGCAGCGATTAACAGCGCGAGAAGGGTCGTGTGAAGGTGCCAGTTCCAACCCCTGCCTAGAAAGACACTTACCCTGAAAGGCTCCAGTAAAATTACCCAGCTCTACATTATAAACGGGTAGAATGCTAAGCAGTTTTCAATAAAAGCACTGCATAATGAACTACATAACCAAAAGGTAACTCTGATTTCTTTCCAAAGTCTAGAGATGCGAGTTTCGGGTAAATTGGTAACTCTACATTCCCCAGTGTGTATGGACTGGTATCTGGTCCAGGGTATACCCTGCCACACACACACACTCTACATCTGCAGTGCTTCATTCCATGCTTCCAGGATAGACTCCGGACCACTGCGACCCTGCACTGAACAAACAGTGACTGATAACGGATGGGCTGGGGGCGCCAGGAGGGGTAGCAGTTAGAGCGGCTGCCTTATACTTGAAGGAGCCAGGTTCAGATCCTACCTTTTGCTGGAGGACCTGTGATCACGGTATTTACCCTGACAGATACAGTAAAAATGTCCCACTCGTATAAATGGTTAAAACACTGTAAGTGGCTTAATGCTTTGGAAAAAAAAAAATAAGTGAATACAGTAAACACAGAATGAATGGAAGACAATGAGTGTCCAGCAGCACCGGTACCGCACTGTACTCTACGTGCTTAGTTGACACCCCAACCCAGCACTGGAGGGAGCGGCTCACTCTCTCTTTGACCTGGAAGAGAATCAGCTTATTGTACCTCCAGGCCGCTTTATAATCCTTTGAACCGGACACATTTGAGAGCAAAGCGTTTTGCAGCCAGAGGACAAAGGAGACGCCGCTTGCAGGAAGCTGAGTCATATTTACACTACTCACAGGAGGTAAAGGTTCAAAAACCCTGATAGCGGATAAAAACGGAATAAAAGATCAGATAGATAGAACACAACACCCTGGAATCCTCTAGAAGCACCATGGTTTTCTACATTTCTACTTGTAAGGCAGGTAGAGCGTTACAGCCACCGAGGACACCTATATATAATACAACCCTAACCCTAACCCTCAAACAATCCAGCCCTTCATTACACTTCATTCGTTTATCCTCACAACCTACATTATTCTTATTCACAAAGGTGTCATTATATGTCCTATATTGGTTCATGTACCATACAGGGTATGGCCTCAAACCTCACAAGTGGTTCATTAGAGCAAAGCACTTCAAAATGCCTGAACTGGGACTTGTCGTGAGGTTTAATAGTCAGGAAACCGAGGAGCAAGGTGTCCCTGGGCTACAAGTTTGGACATATGTTCTGATACGTTTTGATTAGGCTCAGTCTGCGTGGGGTCCGCATGTTCTCCCAGCGTTCACATGGGTTTTCCTCCCACAGTGCAAGGACATGTATTTAAAGTGGACTGGTGACTCCAAGTTGTCCACAGTGTGATGGACAGGTGCTTCCAGGATAGATTCTGGACCACCAGGACCCTGCGCTGGACAAGCAGTTACTGGTGATGGACACATCCTTATCTGAGCCAACCCATTGTGGCCAGCGGTAGAGGCCGTTCGGCACTGTGCGAACATTCAAATTCAAACCTGTAATAAATAAACCATGGACGGGGGGGGGGGGGGGGGGGTATAAAAATAGTGTACATTCCAGTTCAATGCCAACATGAAAGCTCCAAAAAGAAATGGTGCAGGGGGAAGGGAGACTGGATGCATAGTTTGAGCAGAAAAGGAATTCTTTATTAGCATTTAAATCCCCAGACAAGCTCTGCCTCCAGTGTCCAAATGCAGCAACCGTTTTGATCTGGATGCATTAAAGACCAATTTGTGCCGCCTCGTCTCGCTTTCTCGACATATGCAAGAGATGCCGACGAGACTTCCGCCGCCTCCCATCATTCATAAGCATAAGTCAGCGTGTACTCGTAATACACTCCCATTCCATTTTTCAGTGAGCACCGCTGTATTTATAATGCATGAGGTGCTGGGGGATGGTGGATCTAATACACCAGAGAGCGCGATGCCCTTCTTCACGCTCCTCTCCTCTCCTCTCCTCCACAATCTCCCAGAAGAAAGAGCACTGGAGAGACCTGGGAGCTTGTGGCTTGGTACCAGCTTCAGAAGGTGAATAACTGAAAGACCTTCGATCACACAGGATGCCCGACTGATCAGTGACACTAACTATGCAAAGTCCTGCCAAAACCGACTATACTCCTCCTGGAACAATTTCGAGCTCCCTAAGAGTCTACAACTTCATCTAATTTTTTTTTTTTTTATCCAAAGCAACTTACACCGACTGACCCATTTATACAGTAATTTTCTTTGCATCACTACAAGGTTAGTACCTTTAACAAGGGTACTGCAGTAACACGGGAGAGGAAGGCATACTTATCTACGCACATAGTTATTACATCCTTTCTGCATACACTTTATCATACTGTAAGTGGGCTGGGGGGGGGGGATATAACTACTTCCCTAATTTTCAATGAAAATGCAATTTAAAGTCAAGTGAATTTGAAAACTTTTCACAGAGACCTGCCATTATATTTCCGAAAGGTTGCAAGGTTTATACAAATGTGTACTTCAATAATGGAGGCAAAAAAAGTTATTCATATGCTGCATATATTTCAACGTTCAGTCACATATCTATGCATTTAACTGAACTTTTATACACGTTTTCATGTATTTATTTAGCAAACGCTTTTCTCCAAAGCGACGTGCATCTCAGAGAAATTCAATTTGCGCATTACATTTGGAGAAAGAGGAACATAGTTGCAGACGTGTGATTCTTAGGTGTAGTTAGTTTGTTTCTTTCCACTTTATGTACCGATGTTCATCGCACGAGTAGCCGCATAAAACTCAGAATAGACAAATCCTGATCACCTTCCTACAATTTTTTTTAAAGGTACACAAACATTTATATTCATATGTATATGATACATAAGTCAGTCCATCGCAGGGCACCCCAAGCGGGACTCGAACCCCAGACCCACCAGGGAGCAGGCACAAGCCAAACCCACTGCACCACTGCTCCCCCTCTCAAAGTCATCTATAAATTTCATATTTTAGGAAGCGATGACTGAATTTCACCAACGAACTAATGCCAAACAGCAGTTAGTGAGAGAGTGTGGGTAAAAACAGAAATACATGGTCATATTTAGTATAGATAATGATACTGAAGTGCACCCTCGGTATAGGAACTTTTCAGATTTCCTAAAATCAGAGCTTAAAAGTAAAAGGAATGTAACAACGATGGCAGATTATGAAGACATTATTAATAGGGGTCTTGGCATGAACTTCTTTTGAATGTACTGGTGACACTCGGTGACCCCATGTGCTAAGCCTGTACCTAAGTGGACCTGGTACACGTATCCTCGACCTTGCAGGATGCTGGCATGTTATGGTATAGTCGCAGCAGAAGTCCTCGCCGAATGCCCAAAGGGACCCTTGCCCGAGAATGCCGCTGTTCCCATTAAATTTTGATGAAGAAATAAAATTAGCTTTTCAAAGTCTTTTCTTCTGTTGAGCCACAGTGTTACAAAAGAGAGAGGAATTAAAGGCAAACTGTACTGGTGCTGGAAGATGACTGACTGTGCATCACTTTAATGAGGGACGGACCAGTGCTGGACCCCTGCGGTACCTTCACTCCTCTGCTTACAGCACATGTGACCCAAATACACAACGCTCTCCCGGGCTTCTCGCCCGTCTCACACTGCTCACACTGGTGCATGGGAGCGACCCGACACCAGCGGTCCGTCCCTCCGTGGCTCCCCCTGCGAAAACAGGAAAATGTGCTTCGTTTAATTAAAATAAAGAAAAAAAAACAACCTTGTGGGAACACAAAAGGTGGTCATTTCAAATGTTCTGCCAGTTTTTTGTTTATTAAATTCTGCCTTTCATGCACTACTAAGATACTAATGATAACTGTTCAGACTGCTAGGAAGAAGGAAACATGGAGACAGACAGAAAGAAACTGTATTAATCCTAAAAGTAATTGCACATTTTAATTAAAAGTTGATAAAAGAACCAACTGGAAACATACAAATGTCTGAACACCGAACAGTAGTCTTTATTTGTCTATTTCCTTTCTGAAGGTACTGATCTTTTAGGTGGTTTTACTCAAAAACAAAACTAACAAGAAGAGTAAAGAACCCCGGGTTGGATGGTGCTGTACTGCAGAACGCTGTCGGAAAAATCTGGAACAACATTTGGCAATTTTTGCAGAATGCGTGCTGCAACTTCTTTATTCAGAAGGATACAGGCGTTGAATATTTCAACACTGCTGACTGACACGGGACACCAGTAGGACAGACAAATGCAAGCAAAAAAAAAAAAAAACGCAACCGAAGGGGCATCCAAGGTGTTTGTCACAATTTTTCACTGAATGTCTTCACAGTCACTATTATAGCGGAAAAATAGATACGTATCAGACCATTAGCTGCAAGAAGTACAGAAATGTGGAGTTTGTTCATTCATTCGTTCATTAATTCGTTGATTTATTCATTCATTCATTATCAATAACTGCTTGTCTAGTGCAGAGCCACAGCGGTCCAGATTCTACCCCGTAAGGAGACAGTGCAAAGCATGGTACATCCTGGATTTGATGTCAGTCAATCACAAAGCAATCACACACACACACACACACACACACACTATGGACAGTTTAGAGCCACCGCTTCACCTGAAACACTATTTAAACAAGCCAGTAACTTTCCAAAGAGGAAGCATGACGTGCGTTCAGTACACGATTACCCATGACCCACTAGCTGTGAAGAGCTGTGTGTGTGTGCGGACCTCACTGAGAAAAGGGGAACAATGAGACCGGCCTGTTTAAAGGAGACAACTGCGCACAGCTATAGCATCGCTGCTCCATCAGCCCCAGAGGAAGGGGACTCGTACACTGGAGACGTCCCCGATGTCCTCACTCTTCGACCCCCCCCATAACACCTGTCTGCCAAATTTCACCTGGAAATCACGCATTACTTTGTTAATTTTTCCGGATTTTTTTCAACAAATCTAACAATTCAGTTCAACTGAATTTTACAGAGCGCTGAACAAAGGCAGAACACAATTAAACAAATAAGACAGCTGACTGTATACTAGAGTAATATATTATCCATAAAGTTATTAAAGCTGTAAGTAAGCCTACTGGCCATGGAGGAAAGGAACAAAAAACTCCTAAGGGAACATTAAGGGAGGGAGAAAAAAAAAACCTCTGGGGGTCCAAGTGCCAGCGGCTGCCCACCCCTCCTGGGAATTCTAGATTGAAAAAGACTTTTAAGTCCATTTACAACTAATAATAACACAACAAGAAGTCAAGCAAGGAAAAAAGGCTCAGCATTCTGGAATAAACGGCACAGAAGGGCCCGGCATCTGCGAAAGCCAAACAGCTCCGTCTGTGCGGGATCGAGTCTGAAGGCTTTGGAAGCAGCTGAGCAAAAGCGCCAGGAACACTGCTGTCGCCGTGCCGCGCGTGTGCACGAAGGCCAAAAGGCCACGCAAACGGGGCCCGTGGAAACGGACCACGCACGGTGTGTGTGCGCGTGTCACAGGGAGGGAGTGCCCGGGGCACACCGGCATCGGGTACGACTCGGTGGGGGCGGGGCAGAAATCACAGGTTACGAAGACCTATCTACTAATTCACTCTTTTAGCTGAATCTTTTCTTCGAAGCAACGTACAATGTGAAAAGCGAAAGCTCGTCAACCAAAATTTAAAGGAAATATAAAGAAGAAACTTTTCCAGGAATTTCTGGCGACAAAGTGAGGATTTTTATAGAAACACTTGACTACGTATTATAACCATTGCAGGGCTGGGTGGCTTTTCATAGGTTTGTTTACCCTTTTATAGAGCTGGCTAATTTTTACCACATCAATTCAGGGTATATACCTCGATCAAGTGTATTCGAGAGGGAGGTGGGATTTGAAGCTCGGTTCTTTGAGTGCAAGGTGGCGGCTTTAACCGCTGCACCCCCTGCTGGCCCAAAGATTACAAGACCGCACAGAAGGCTTCCTCCACACTGGAGACCGGATAGAGTGTTCGGTACATAAATTGTGCATTAAAATGTCACAGCGATACGACGACTCTTTTTTTCTTTTTTTTTCTTTGCTCGGCGAAAATCGAAAACACACACAAGCGACACATTTAATGTTAACATTTGCGGTTTGGCAGGTGCTTTTTCTCCCCCCAAGCATCTCAGCAGGAAGTCATACGTTATCTGCACGCTGCCTCGAATGTAAATTTATTCTTTGGTTAATTACACGGTTTCCTCCGAACACCGCACCGGGCGACTCTAGAGCTGCGGCGAGACGAGCAGAAGCGTGGAGCGGAGACCCCCACGGCGTCACTCGCCGTCTCGGTGTCCGCCGGACCGTCCGGGGCGTCCGGCCCGTCTCCGCGAGGGGTCGCGAGGGGAGACGAACGCCGCCAGCCGTGGCCCAGATGCGGCCTGCGGCGGAGCTCAGGTGCCGCTCCTCCGCATATAGTCGGAACACACGGAGGCGACGCGGGTCTCCGCCGTGCTCCGGCCAGGGCAGGGCGTCGCCTCCCAGGGCGCCGAGGTCACGAAGGCCGCGAGAGCAGAGAGGCAAACTGCAGAAAGGCTCCTGTTTCTCCACCAGCCTAACCCTAACCCTAACCCTAACCCCACGGCCCAGCCGTAATCCTTGTCACAAGGATCCTTTCTTTTATCAATTATAATTAAGTACTGCTAGTGGCCGAAGCGTTTCACAGGGCGCTCACGGGGACAGCTCTGTACCGCACTCCGTTACCACACTCCTTTACCACACTTTGCAGAGCAGGAAACTCGCTCTTTTTTTTTTTTGCTCAACTTAGTCTCACATTTCCTCTTCTCTCGGCTTCCTCATTTCAGCAGCAGAGAGAGAGAAGGCTGTCGAACCCCCTGGGCTCCCATCCCACAGCCTCACGTTATTATATCTGGCACATAATAATATTTGGTGTACTCGTACTGCGCGCCCACGCACACACAGGTGTACATTTTGATTTGCGCAGTTTACATTGGTGGCTTATTTATGCTAAGCTAATACTTGCACGATAGATAGATACGTGACACGGGTCGTTTTCTACTTATTATTTTTTTTCCACTAGCACTAGAACCTTGCACCTTCAGGTCCAAAGCAGTAGCTAAGCATACGCTGCCCGACATCATTATAATAAATAATAAGCACTTAGACTAAGCGCTTATTTATTAATATAATAACAAGTCTTAGTTGTATTAATCACCTTGCGTGCTCAAATTTAGCGCCGGCTTTAGTGGCGCGCATTTGCACGTCGCACTTTCACGTTCAACAACGTTGCTGCACATCTTCTGGTGCTCTAAGTGAAGCAAGCATGACAAAAAATATATTTTAAGAAAATAAATTAATTTAACTACTGCTGCTTCAGCGCTAGCAGCCTAGTACGAGCTGTCTCACGCGGCGTATTTATAATAAATCCTTCGAACGCGGCTGTACTGTGCGCGAAGCACAGACGCAGCTGACGGCCACGGAGCGCGCGCCCGTCCGCCCTTTCATTTCAACAGCCGCGGCACGTCGTTTGGAACATAACGGCGACGCGCCTTTCAGCGCCCGACCGTTAGAACCACAACAAAGACGGGAACGCGCCCCGATGCGACCGCACAGCACAGGCGGCTACTCACGTGTGCGCACAGCTCGCGATGCTCACGGGCTTGTGGTACACCTCGAGGCAGATGGGGCACGAGAACTGGCTCTCGATGCTGTCGCACGAGGCCTGCGGCTGCTGAAGCTCCTGCTGCTGTTGCTGCTGCTGCTGCTGCTGCTGCTGGTGATGGTGGTGATGGTGGTGGTGGTGGTGCTGTCTGAGCTGGGCGGCCGACACGAAGTTGCGGAACATGGCCATCTCGGACTCGGCGGCACGATCCCGCCACGAGCTAGTAATCGCAAACGTTCGTTTCTTTCGGCAGCTACGTCGCAAATGCACATCAGTGGCGCGCCGATGAAGTATTAATGCGGCATCATCAATACTGCAGACGACATCGAGCCGACAGTGTTAAATGGCAGCTTGTGCAGAAGATGACACGCCGGGCACCAAAGAAGTAAACATTGCAAGATAGCTAAAACAAAAGCTTTAAAGTCCCTTGAAGCCGAACGCACTTTTGGGTAGTGTAGTTCTGCCGTACGTCTCTAGTATAGGATGTCTTCGTGTAAGAACTGCAATCCCAAGAGCCATGTTGCCGGCGCATATGCGTTTTCTGTCTGGCACAGAAGCCACACAAAAGGTACATCAAAGAGTGTCACAAAAGCGCAGTAACTGCGCATGCTTACTGAAACCTGAGGCGGGCTGCAAGCCCATCTGCCGTTATCTGGTGACCACAGTGAGTCAGACCTTCAGAGAGATCATATCGGTGGACGTGACAGCTGCTGTGCAGACCTGATGCGCTGATATTTAGCCGATGAGCTTATACAAAGTGGCTGTTATGTATGTACTGTTTTCATTTATTTATTTATTTATTTATTTATTTTTGTCGCTTTTTCACTCTTGCACTTAGTATAAGTATCTTCATTGATTGAAGACTTCAATCTTGTCAGGGGTACTTAATAATAGTAGTACACTTGAGAGTGGGTCTTGAACCAACAACCTTAAGGTTCATTTCTTTAACCACCTGCAATATTTTCACCATACTGAAGTTCTCAAAATAACTGATTATAAAAGCTTTAGAGTGCCCTGTTATGCATTTCAGTTATGTACAGTAACTACAGCTAATGGATTCAGAACACCAGGCAGTATTGTGAAATACTGCATAAATGTATGGAGTAGAATAATATGGTCAAGCTCAATTTTATTGTCATTCCCACAATATGTTTAGGACATGCGTACATAGGAGTGAAATTTGCATTTCTCCTGGACCACAGTGTGAATGCAGAGGACAGCATGTACTATCACACACACATCATCTGAAACCACTTCTCCCATATGGGGTCACGGGGAGCCAGAGCCTAACCCGGCAACACAGGGCAAAAGGCTGGAGGGGGAGGGGACACCAGTCTTGTCACAAGGCACCCCAGGTGGGACTCGAACCCCAGACCCACCAGAGAGCAGGAGCCGGTCCAACCCACTGTGCCACCGCACCCCCTGCGTGTACTATTACTACTACAATAATTTACAATAGGGGTGCGGTGGCGCAGTGGGTTGGACCGCAGTCCTGCTCTCCGGTGGGTCTGGGGTTCGAGTCCCGCTTGGGGTGCCTTGCGGCGGACTGGCGTCCCGTCCTGGGTGTGTCCCCTTCCCCCTCCGGCCTTACGCACTGTGTTACCGGGTAGGCTCCGGTTCCCCGTGACCCTGTAAGGGACAAGCGGTTCTGAAAATGTGTGTGTGTGTGTAATTTACAATAACAAGCTGCAAAACTAAATCACTCTGGGATAAAGTGCAGTGATATGTTCAGCTCGATAAATAGAAATGTAAACAGATTTTACAGGTGATAGTGGAAAAAAAAGTTGGTTTTTTTGTGCAATAATTGTGTGAGGAAATGAGCGGTAGTGTGATCTGATGTAGGTCGATATCGAATGTATTTAACCTTCCCCAGGCAGACATTGCAAATTCGAATCACTAATTACCTGTTAATACTAGCATTTCCTACTGCTAGTATTAATTTGGGCCTGAGAGGGTTAAGAAATACGGCCGCTGTACTTGGACCTCAATTTAAGTGAGGTTTCAGCAGAAACTGTCGGTGGCATAAAAAAAAAAAGACATTCTTTACAGTCCGTCTTAAAGTGGCTGGTGTCATTCTGGACGGGGGGGGGGGTGTGGAGGATGGAGCTCAAAAAGTCAGACAAGCTCTTTTGTGTTCCCCACATTTAGGAGGAGATTTTAAATATTGCATAAATGCATATGTCATTTCCATTAACCACATATTGATCTCTGTATTGTTCTATATATGATATTAATTTCGTAACATGAATACATCATGGATACCTTCTGAAGGAGCCTCAGATGCTTTTTTGTCCTTTTACTTTTCAACTGCTCGCATCCATTCACATCTTTGCCAATTTTTTTGCCCTGACCTTCAGGTGGGAGGAACAAAACAGAGAGCTCCTCCAGGCCAGCCCACACAACAGCTGTAAGGCCCCAGAGAGAAGTTCTTGATGGAGAGAAGAAACAAACAAGTTGTCCATTGCACTCATCACCAGTCATAAACCGGTGCCTTGTTCAGCTGTGTAGTACATGTGGACTCTTCTCTTTCCTGCGTCACACTGATGTAATGAGTAAGATGCGTTTACTATTATATCTACTCTATAATTAACTGCCAAGATTTCAATGATTTTTTTTTTACAAAGTGTTCTGGGTGAACAGTGCTAGAGTCTGGGGCCCATTTTTTGTCCATGCTGTTATAATAAGATAATTAATACTTGGTCATTTCCTTCTACGAGAAGCATGTCTTCGTTCATCAAAATCCTACCATTATCTACTCGATAATGCTACCCTAACAATGCATGCTGACTCACAGATTACAGAGGACACAAGCAGTACCCAAGCACTGTCATTGTGCTTAAAGCACCAATCGATACAGATATATGATTTTAGAAAGTTATGCAAAGTTGGTTGCAACGATGGCGACCAGAAGGGTGCAACTGCGGATGGCAAAGCTTGTTGGGAAGCTGCTCCCACGCTGTAAGGTGCTTAAAGATCGGGGACAGCAGGTGGCGTAGTGGTTAGTGCTGCTGTCTCTGAGCTTGAAGGATCTTGGTTTGAATCCCACCTTTTGTTTTAGTCCCCTTGGTCAAGGTACTTATCCTGAACTGTTACGGTAAGAATTATCCTGCTGTATAAATAAGTAAATTAGTGTAAGTACCTTAATGTTTTTAACAGTAATTTGGTCGTGCTCAGAATCAAATACAAAGAGGTGACAGGAAAAGCCACAGTTGTGTCCCAGGCGCCATGAATGTGCCAGGCAGCTCGGTGAGGAGGTGGCACATGTATCTGGGATCAAGAGGCCTGGCGCAGCCTAGAAGAGCCAGCTGGCAGTGAGATGAAGCTCACACTCCAACTGTACAATGTGGACCAGTGAGTTCACAGAAAAGTTCTATCAACGTTTGGATCATCACTCCATATTACAGGGTATAACATCTTGTCCTGTGTATCTTGAATGAATGAATGTCAGTACGTTTCTTGTACTTGCCTCATAACATCTATAAAGGCAAACAGCGCTGGTGCCTCACACCTCATTTTCAGATTTTCGTTCAAATTTGTTTTCCTTCTCTTCGTCTATTTATCCTTCCGCAGTCCAAAAAAACACAGTCTTTGTGCGGAAAACCACGCCTGTACCCCCCTCTTCCTTGAAAACCATCCAAGTGGTCAATTTTGACCTGTTGGTATTTGTACCCATGACTCGATTGCTCAATGGACCCGTGCTTTCCATCTATGTTTCTTCAAGGCCGCGTGTCACAGTGATATTAGTATATGGTGTAGTCCTTACATGGGTCATTTCTCCTCCATGTGCTTTTTTCAGGAATCATTTTCAGTCCAATCTCTTTAAAATTTTAGCTAATTTTATTTGTGTTTCTAAGTCTGATGGGTTTCAAGAAATCAGGGTTACATTGTCAGCAAAAGCTGCATGTGTAGGGTTTTTCCATCTACGGTATGTTGACACCACCCTCTAGAAGAATTTGGCTTAGGGTGTTTCCCATCTCTGTAAATAAATTTGGGGAGAGAAAATTTCCGTGTCGTACCCCCTTTGCTACCCCTACCATGGAAAAATTAGCTGTTAGCAATGATCTGTGCTATTGATATGCTATTCTTGAGGTGGAAGTAATCCATTATTTCTTAAAACATATTTAGTAAACCTGTTTTTACTCTTTATTACAGTATTACATGGTGTGGTTGGGGATAAACACCTATGTGACAACTGGTGCTCATTCAGAACATTATTTTAGAGCAGAGCATTATTGGAAACCCCCCGCCCCTGTAGAAGAACAGACTCTTGAGTACACTACATCAACATGGATTCACTGATTAAATCAGTTTTCTCAGAAACCTTGCAAAACTGCAGTTGTCCCAACTTCTGAAACAAGGCCAGTGTTTCCTCTAAACTTCTTGCAATCAGTTTTACTGCTGCAAAGTGAATATATAGCAGACATACCGAACACTCACACATTTTTATAAGCGACTCTCGCTGTCCTTGAATTTTCATTTTGACTCTGGGGTATCATTTTTCATACAGTCATGTTATATATTTCTTTATTTGCCAGCACATTAATCAGCGCTGACAGTATCTCACACTGAGGGATACAGTAAGAGCCAGTCCAGGGAGAAGCACACATGTCCCAGTATATGTGACAACGGGGAGGAGAATGATTTTAAATAGACTCCCTGGGAACCTGCAAAAGAATTAAACTGCAGCACGCTTTCTAAATCCCTGGGCCTCCTGCGTGGGAAAGAGTCTAAAAACGCAGTGGAACCCAGCAGATATCTGGCCAATACAAAACATTTGGGCTTTACTCTTATGTATTTAGAAGAACAGTATGATATGAATGTGTACTGTTGGCACCGGTTTATAATTCCAAAGGGAGCAATTCAACATACCTCATTTCACTCGCAAAGATTGTTTACACTCCTATATTGCTCATCTGTACTGGAGAACCAAATATTGCTTTGGGTATCTACTTTATGGAATCCTCCGGTAAAGTAAAAATAATATTGGGTGATAATAGCGAACATTGACTTTCACTTTGGGATGGGTAGGTTCTACAAATATTGAACAAAAATACTAGTTTGAAAACAACACATTTTAAATCAGCTCTGTTGTACATGATGTATAGCAATGTATAACTACATAGACATTAACAGCCATCTGTGAATGGGAGGAGATATGAGTATAACCCCAGTATGATGAAGTATAACACCTTTCCTCATGAATGGTGTAGCTAATGTCCCAGTTCATCCTCTTTTCCAGCATCCCTGTATGAGAGCCAGCGTTAAACCTTTAGGTAACACAGCAGCCCACGGTCTGCGCTGGTGAGAAGGAGGAGAGAGGGAAGTGTGTTTACTGCCAGCTTTCATTCTGATGGCTTTGTAGCTCCCAGGATTTTTCTAAAGGGAATTCTACCTTCATCATTTTTTCACACATGTTCATAGAGCCAGTTGTTGAACTCCAACAGAATATAATTTATTGCATGTTGGCAAATCTCAACCTCAAACATTTATACCTGGAAGGGAACTTCATCCAAATTGTCAGATGCTAAACAGGTTGATTGGATCAGTTTCAACATTGTTTTTTTAGTTGGCAAAATACAGGTCATGTGGGGGGATGTGGTGGCGCAGTGGGTTTGACCGGGTCCAGCCCTCTGGTGGGTCTGGGCTTCGAGTCCTGCTGGGGCTGTCTTGCAACGGACTGGCATCCCGTCCTGGGTGTGTCCCTTCCCCCTCCAGCCTCACACCCTGTGTTGCCGGGTTAGGCTCCGGTTCCCCGCGACCCTCTATGGGACAAGCGATTTCAGGTGATGGCGATTCATTGTTTTTTTTTGTAAGAAAAAGGTATCCAAGTTATTTTTTTTTTCTTTTCGCAAAGGAGTTTAACAAACTGGTTTACAAAATATCCAATGCAAGTGGTAAAAACTGAAATCTGTCTGATTTGCTTTCAATAAAAGCATCCTCTAAGCAAGTAGCAAAAAGCATTCTGCTGCAGAATCTGCTTCTGATTCAATAGCGATTTCGTGGAAAAACTAAGGGACACAAGGGGTTCACATACTTTCAAGCAGTACTGTATGGATGCAAAGGGTCTTGAACTTTGACCTGATGTGGAAAAAGGCAGCAAGAAATCAAGTCTGCAGTGCCAACTTAGTAAAACAGTCACTAATTCATGGATGACTGTGGGAAAAGTTAATTCCTCTTACGTTTACCACCTTATATTTCATTCATCGTCCCGTCCTGGGTGTGTCCCCTCCCCCTCCAGCCTTACGCCCTGTGTTGCCGGGTTAGGCTCCGGTTCCCCGCGACCCCATATGGGACAAGCGGTTCTGTAAATGTGTGTGTGTGTGTGTATTTCATTCATTTCAAATAATTAATTATCAGTTTTCACCCCTCAAGCCACATTTCGCAGCAGTTTAGTTAATTGTGCAAAAAAATGTTCAATTTCATGCCATGTTTAAAACTACAAAGTGAAATATGCTGCTAGATGCAGTGTTGGGAATACAGAGCACTTTCTTGGGTGATTTATTATTTATTGAAAAGAAAAGTTTTGCTCACATGCAAGCATATGGGAATATTGTAGTTACCAAGATAACTCTGAGGAGCTGAGTGTGATCACAGATCTCCATTTATGGCTATGAGAGCTTCGGGTGCTATGCTGCACATAGATGGTCATTTTAGGTGCCGGTGTAGATAAATACTTTCTTAAGAGCTTCGATCCACTGACTTTTTTATTAGTAACAGAGCAGCGGTGGGTCACAGCAACACGGAGACTGAAACAGCATATCCCCATGCATAAAGCAAGGGCAAAAGGTCGGATGCAATATTTCCCATACGTTCGAGAAGGGGGACATTCTAGAATTCAGAAATTTGAATTGTTATGCAGATCAAATGTGACATTTTGCAGCGGAAGAAAGGTAAACACTTTGTTGATCCACATATTTACTGGACCATAACAATAAAACATTTTCCTTGCCAAGAATAATCAGCCTGCATTCCATAAGTTCATCAAAACATGAATTTTCGAGTCACGAGCGATTGCACGACTTCACTCTGAGTCTCAGCTTCATACAGGGCTGGCGTTCGGATTTCTGGTGCCCCTGAGCAAGAATCAATCCCTCCCACCCCCTAGATTTCCATCTTTAAATTGATAAAGATGCACAGAACTATCTATAGGACAAAAATTGTTTTTATTTTCAACGTAGTCTGAGATCTGCATTTACTGTAATGATGGAGAGTTCGGTCTTTATGCTGTTCGTTATATGCTCAGTGCTCTCTGCTTTTTCCACTTCTTGCTCTTTTTTTGTCCGCCGCAGTGGCCTCTTTTGGTATTTCAGATCAAAGCTGGTCTTCATGACCCAAACCGTTCCATCAGAGCGGTTCACATTGCCCCGAGTCCAGTTCTCAGCCGCATTCTTTGCCAAATGATTTTGAGGATTTTTCTTTCTAGTCATTGCAAGGGGATGACTTCATGAATTCTGCATTTTTATTAATCTTACCACTGAGCGCATCTTCGATTGCCCAGCAATTTGAATGCTTTCCGCATTCATCTTTATTTTCCTGTCATTATTGCTACCGGTTTTCTGAAACGGCGCGGTGCGCCGTGTGTGTGTTCAGCATCGGAAGAAGCAACACAAGGAGCCGTTTTGACGTTCCTCGGGCTCAGCATCACCGGAGGCTTTGAGATGTTGCAGCTTTTTTAGTCATTAATTGTAGTCAAAGTTGGGCTGCAGTCAGAAAGAGCAGAGTGAGAGCTGCAAACTCAAATAATACCCCACAGCAAAGTTTTGTCTCCTTGCCCAAAATTATTCCAAATTCATTTTAAACGAGTTCATTTTAACAGCAGTCCTTCCAGCCCCTTCCTGGGGCACAAGTTACCTTAGAGCACAAGATCAAAATGTGTAAAGTAAAAGGACACCCTCATTGGGTATCATTAGTATTAAAAACAGGCAGTATTAGAGTTACAGACAGATTCAGAAGCAATTAATAATATATAATTCCTTGTAGGGGGGGTGCGGTGGCACAGTGGGTTGGACCGGGTCCTGCTCTCTGGTGGGTCTGGGGTTCAAGTCCCACTTGGGGTGCCTTGCGATGGACTGGCGTCCCGTCCTGGGTGTGTCCCCTCCCCCTCCGGCCTTACGCCCTGTGTTGCCGGGTGGGCTCCAGTTCCCCGTGACCCCGTGAGGGACAAGCGGTTCTGAAAATGTGTGTGTGTGTGTGTGTGTGTGTGTGTGTGTGTGTGTGTGTGTGTGTGTAATTCCTTGTAATAGTATTGAACTTTAGGTGGTGTGGTGGATAGCTCCACTACCGCTGGACTCAAAGGTTTGAATCCCCCCTCCTTCTGTAGCGCACTTGAACAAGGTACTTACCTTGAACTGATACACTAAAAATACTCTGCCGTAGAAAGTAGGTATCTGAGAGTAAGCTGCTACGGAGAAGAGTGTCAACAAAATAAATAAATGTAAATAATGAGCCTCCGATCTGCTGCAACAGTTGAGTTCCCTTCAAACCCACTCAGGGTGTCTTTGGAAGAAGGGCTTGAAACTCAGCAGATGTGGCTGTTCTACTCCTTTGCAACAGCCAGGACTGGACTCCCATCATCCCTAGCATGCCGCCCCTCCCAACCCTCCCCACCGAACATCACTGCATTGTGTGTGACTCTCCATGGAGCGTGGTGAGAGTGCGCCCGTGGCTTTCCTCCTCCGCGGCCGTTTTGCCTCATTAACCAGCAGAGCGAGGGCAGTCGGGGGCTGGTCGGCACCGGGCGCCCATCACCACGGGAACGAGGGAACTGAAACCGCTCCACCTCACCTCAGCACACTCGGCAGCAAAGTGCAGCTGCATCCAACTCACGTTGGTACCCTGAACAGAGCGCATCGCATGTTGAGGGAAAGACGCCATAAGAGCATTCAGATCTGTGTCCCTCACTGCTTCCCTTGCCTCTCTCTGACCTAACGGCACCGCAGTGACATTTCCCATCTAGAGCAGGTGATGCAAAGGTAGTCTAGGCACACTGAATTATATCATAATCATATTATGATTATGATATAATCATAATATGATATAATCATAATAACACTAGAATTATTTCTGCTAGCCTACAACATAATCATATTATGTTGTAGGCTAGCAGAAATAATTCTAGTGTTTTATTATATGGTGGGAAGGGCAGATGTGTCTGATGAGTAAAAATACAATTTATACTACAGGACGGTCTGCATTATGATACCGGCCTGCTGGTACTTGGAGGATCAGGCTCAATGACTTCATGTGGGATATACATCCCACGTTTAATTCATATGATTCCACATAAAGGTAGGGAAAGATCTTCTAAATGTGAAGTAAATATTACTAAAGGCAATTTTATTAGCATGAGCCCCTACATAAATTGATTGCTAGTGTTGTTCTTCAACGGGTTACGTTTACATTTATTCGTTTAGCAGACGCTTTTCTCCAAAGCGACATACGTATAAGAGAAAGACAATTTGTGCATTACATTAGGAGAAAGAGAGACATAGCTGCAGTCACGTGACTCTTAAGTAACCGGTGTTCATCGCACGAGTAGGTGCATAAAACTCAGAATAGATGAATCCTGATGACCTGCCTACAATTTTTTTTTTAAAGGTACACAAACATTTACGTACAATACAAGAGTATTGGCTGTATAAAGGCCTATCTGGGGATGATCATAAAGTTATGGTGCAAGAACATTTACACCGTACATGAGGTTGAGAGATCATGGGTGAGTTGAGTCCGGAAGAGGTGAGTTTACAGACCCTTCTTGGATGTGGACAGAGTTTCAGCAGTTCTGAGAGAGAGGGGGAGGTCATTCCACCACAACGGAGCCAGCAGGGTTAAAAAAAAAAATCATATTTTCACACTTCCCTAACCACTGGGAACCAACTAAAATATATATATATATGTTTACACCATAAGGGGGACACGGCGGTGCAGTGGTGCTGTGGGTTGGACTGGGTCCTGCTCACCGGTGGGTCTGGGGTTTGAATCCTGGTTGGGGTGCCTTGTGATGGACTGGTGTCCTGTCCTGGGTGTGTCCCCTCCCCCTCCAGCCTTACACCCTGTGTTGCTGGGTTAGGCTCCGGATCCCTGCGACCCTGTATGGGACAAGTGGTTCAGACACTCTGTGTGTGTTTAAATCCTAGTGATTTAGGACAGTTCTTTGTGTATTTTGAGTTATGCAGATTGCGTTTGTCCATCGTTGTGATTTGACTGAAGATCAGATCACATTTTATGATTAATTAATGCAGAAATCTAGGTAACTCCAAAGGGTTCATAGACACTTTTCTTGCAAGTGTACATATACAAGTACATACATACATACTTAGATACCGCATACATACACACAGAGTTGGGTTTAGGGACTGAGGTATGGCGGACAAAGGAGTTAGGAGTTCAGACCCGACTCTTTGTTGCAACTTTTATGGACCATTGTTGTCTCAAACTCATCAGCATCCAGGGCTTTGCCTAAAGAAAACGAAAGGAACAAAGCACTGTCCCTAGGCAAACAGTGCACCAGTGCTTCCCCAGCAGCCAAACTCTGCTCCTCTTATTCCCTGGGAGACATGAGCGAATGAGCACCAGGTGTGAGGGAACACGAGCGCCCGCCCTGGTGTTGCGCTTCTTCCTCCTCACTCTGTGTCACAGCTGGCAGTGAGAGTGGCAAAGTTGATGTTTTCAGCTCTGGTTGTTGAGTGCTGCTTACGGCTGTACATATCAGAGATGAAGCTGCTATTCATAGATACCTTATTGGGGTGATGATTTGTGTTTGGTGTTGGTTGTCTCCGGGGTGCGGTGACGCGACGCAGTGGGTTGGACCACAGTCCTGCTCGCTGGTGGGTCTGGGGTTCGAGTCCCGCTTGGGGTGCCTTGCGACGGACTGGCGTCCCGTCCTGGGTGTATCCCCTCGCCCTCTGGCCTTATGCCCTGTGTTACCGGGTTAGGCTCCGGTTCCCTGTGACCCTGTTTAGGACAAGCGGTTCTGAAAGTGTGTGTTGGTTGTTTCATTTTTCCTTTTTGCCTTTGGTACTTCTGATTCTTTAGCTGTGGAGCTGAAAAGTCCTCTCTTCTTTTCATTAATTTCACTAAAGTTTTTTTTTTTTTTTCACTTTTGATATCATTAGCAGAGGTGATGAGATGTGCATGACGGGTTGTACCTGTCGATCTGACAGCCGTTCCTCCTGATCGCTCATATTTCAGTTTATGTGTTTCTGAGGGATACTGCAGAGTGGAATACATTCGGAGAGGGTCGGAATATGACGCACACCAGAAGAAATGTACTATTCACAATACCATAGGAGCTTCCGCACAAAAGTCCTTCATCAGCCGTGATGTGGACATGTGCAGGAGAGTACGCCACACTATAATGTACAGTACATACAGTATATAACACTGCCACCTACTGTTTGACCAGGTTGTACTCTAATGTATTTACACGACTGCTTAGCAATGTCTTCTCGTGGAACAGTGGGCTGTTTCCCATATACAAACGAAAAGGATTACACAAATCAGTAGAACATAGTACATCTCACTTTAAGTAAACTAGCACATGTTATGCAAACAGCTGAATCATCTGCTCCTTGAGGGCACCACCCCCCAAAAAAGTACTCAGACTGTTAAATTGTCATGGCACACACTGCCCTCTGTTTTATTTTATTGCTGCTCCCATAGCTCACGCCACTGTCTCTAGTGTTTTACTGTCTCTAGTGCTCATGCTCTTAGTGTAAATACGTCCTGCATAGTGTAAACCAGATGACCAGTTTTCTTTTTTGCTTTTGTATATTAGATGGAGGGAACAGCTGGTAGTGTAGTGATTGGAGCTACTGCCTCTGGATCCGAAGGTTGCAGGGTCAATCCCCTCCTTCAGCTTTAGTACCCTTGAGCAAGGTACTTACCCTAAAAGTGCTCCAGTAAAATTACCCAGCTTTATAAATGGGTAAATAACTGTAACCTTAACATCGTAGGTTGCTTTGGAGAAAAGCATCAGTTAAATGTAAGTCTTTTTATTAGTACTTTGTATATTGTCACCAGAGGTCCAAAGACAAATGAAATTTCATTATCTTGCATGTGTAACTCACCTATAGGTGGAATGACAAAATTGACTTTGACTATGTGCATGTGTGAGTGGCACACACACACACACACACACACACACACACATTGACTGAAGCTGCTTGTCCCAAGTGGGGTCGCGGCGAGCCAGAGCCTAACCCGACAACACAGAGCGCAAGGCTGGAGGGAGAGGGGACGCACCCAGGACGGGACGCCAGTCCGTCGTAAGGCACCCCAAGCAGGACTCGAACCCCAGACCAGCTAAAGAGCAGGACCCGGTCAAACCCGCTGCTGTATGAGCGGCATTGCATGAAATTATTTATGCCGTTAAAGTGCATATTTTAACTGCAGCCCATAACTCCCCATCCTTTAACTTGTATTGAGATAATTTGTCACATTTGGTTGACGAATGAATTTTCAGACTTGAAAAAGCATTATAATTTGACCATTGAAAAGAATGGTACTTTATCCCTTGAATTATAGGATTCAATATTGAGCTGGAACCCATGACACTTATAAAGTGGGGTTAGGGTATAGGGGGCAGTGCATTCACAGGGCGTAGGCTGGTCAGCACCATGGAGAGAGATTTTCCAGAACAAGGGCCGACAAGTGCGCGGACAGGATCACACCTGTCAGATCAATGCCTGGTCAGCACCACGGACGGGGCTACGCAGTTTGCCCTGTCTACATGCGCTCAACACCTTGGACAGCATCACTTCTCGCCGATCGACACTTGATCAGCACCACGGACAGGGCCTCACCTGTCGAATCAACACCCAGTCTGCAACGTGACACCACAGACAGTGTCACACTGGGTCACACAAGGCCACGCTTACCGCTTTGTCTCGGCTCCGGGTCACTACCGACAGGGTCACGCAGCATTTTTCACGCGACGAAATGGACCTGCTCCATGATCTCATCTCTCTTCTATTGCAGACACCTTGATACAAGGATCTTGTGTAGATCTCGCTGCCTGTTTTCAGTTAGACGTGGACAACATCACCGCCCCGCAGATGGTAACAGCAGCTGCAGTCTTTTCCAATTGCAGTCAATCCCATAAAGGACACAGCAAAGATTAAGTTTACTTTTCAACTCGTTCACAAATAGCGCATGTGCCCGGGAGTGTAGAAATCCGTGTTTGAATGCAGTCGTTACACCACGGCGGGTGCGGTGGCGCAGCAGGTTTGGCCGAGTCCTGCTCTTCGGTGGGTCTGGGGTTCGAGTCCCACTTGGGGTGCCTTGCGACGGACTGGCGTCCCATCCTGGGTGCGTCCCCTCCACCTCCACCCTTACGCCCCGTGTTGCCAGGTTAGGCTCTGGCTTGGCACAAGCAGCTTCAGCCAATGTGTGCATGCGTCACACCAGTTCTGAGAAATTCTCACTGCTGATTGGTCTTGCATTAGTCAGTCACTTTGAAACCTCTAAAGAAAACAGGGCCTGTGGTTCTGCTGTGACATTTGTGAACCAGAACCCTTCTTCTCTAGCTCTTGTCTCCACAGGTTGACACTTGGTGGCGCTATGGCTGCACCGTTGCATTATACATTTTCCAGGCGTGAGCTAAAAACCGACTTTATAGATCCGCCGCGTTTTCATTATTTTATTAAAGAAGGCCGATAAATGGTTCATAACGATGAAGTAGATAGGTTAGAAATTAAATAAATGTTATATGACTTTATGTAGCACTGCAACAAGAGATTTCCAGTCAACAAATGGAAAATTAACGGGCTCTGGCAAATCAATAAATGTCCTTCAGTTTTCAAGTATTCTGGACTCACTGGCACATTTGTTATAAAAATTGGACAGTGATGTTTCATCGTATCTTTTCTTTGTGTGAAAATATGCTGCGGGTCTTTTATGGCAGAGCGTCAAGTTGTACTGCACTGCAGCTGCGGGAAGTGAGCGATGTTTGTCGAGGAAGGGAGCTCCTGGAGGGCCGCCCGAGACAGTTTGAAGAAAGAAAGCGTGTTGAGAAGGAGGCCAGAAGAAAGGAAAGTCCAACTGAGCTACAATACAGTATAGAAAATATCGAAGCTGGTCCAATTTTTGACCGCAACGCAGCAAGACGGTTAAACCTATGAAACCCGTGAACCATAAAATCGGGGTTCAAGAGACAGGGCAGCCCAATGTGTCAGAGGAATGGAGCTCTTGGTAGAACCTGCAGTGTTCGTGTGGTTAGGGCTTTATGAGTTCTCTTGAGTGTCTGTCTGCGCAGCTGGGGTTTGAGGTGACAAACACACAGAAGAACCTCATGTGGGAAATGAGAGCCCCAATACAGGTGTGCACAGCATCTGTGCCAGCTTTCCTGGCCCTCTTAGTCTCCGGTGATGTATTGCCTCTTGAGGGTGTGTGTGAGTGTGTGTGTGTGTGTGTGTGTGTGTAGGGCAAAGTATCAATCAGCCTAATCAGCTCAGCCTCTGACTAGCCTGCCTTCACCCACCCCCCTTCCTTGCACCATCTCACTGGGCTCCATTCTACCAAAGGGCCGTGGGGCTCCTACCCCAAAATGCCTCTTTGCCCCTGGACTCTGTAGACCAGGCTTCTGCCCCCTGGATGCTTCACCTTTCTCTGTCCAGAGTCCCCACCGGTTCCTTTGATGTGACCTAACAGCTGAGACTTTATTTATGCAGAGTACATATACAGTATATACTCTATGTATGGAGTAGACTCTCAGTGATTTGGCCTAGACTGGCAGAGCACCGGATAGCAAAAAATGCAGATAATACCAAATTACGTGCAATATGAGAAGTATTTGAAAATTGATTGATAGGAAGGAAGTAAAGACTATAAAATCTGTCATTTATTCATTTTCAACCCGAGGCGGTGATCATTATTTCTATGCTTTTGAAATAAAACATAACAGCCTAAGCATAACATAGCAAAATTATACCAGAGTTATCACATTGTCACAATAGAGCACACTATTAAAGCAAAGAAAACATGCAAACTGATTAAGGGTTCAGAGAGGGGTGAACCTCTCTGCTTCATGATTCAACCCAGTTCTAAACTGGACACGTTTTCAGTCAAAGAACTTTTGCAAAATCCATCCAACCATCCATCCATCCAGTTTTAATCGCTGCTTATCCTGATCAGGGTCATGGTGAACTGTGGCCTCCCACAGAACCATTGGGCACAAGGCTGAGGGAGGGGGTACACCCTGGACAGGACACCAGTACATTGCAGAGCGCCTTTTGCAAATTTTCTGGCCACAAAGGAGAGAAAAATGTCTGGGCCCAGATAATATGGAAGGCAGAATAATTAATGACCAGATAATCAGGACTGTATATAAATACCAGCACTTGGTTTCATATATATTTACTTGTATAAATCCGCAACAAATGCAGCGAGTTATGATGATATATAATAAAGGAGGCAGTGTGAAAACATAACAGCATACAGTATATACAGTATCTCTATATATATATATATATAACTGAAATGAGTAGACAGAGTGAAACTAGTGTTAAATGAGAGTTAACTTGGTGTCACGTCCACACCCACAACACCTGACTCCGCACTAGCTCATGAGTAATCATTCACCCTATAAAGACCCTCTTCAGCTCCCGTACCGTTGCGGAATCTCGTTTGGGACAACCGCCCTTCCTCGTGTTACTACACTCTCGCTCTCTCCACGATCTCCGGTTTTTTGACTCCTTGCTTCGTTCTCCGACCACGTCCGTGGATCCTCGTTCCTGTCCCGTTCGTCGATCGACCGACCCTTCGCCCGTCCCTGGTTTTGAGACCTTGCCTCTTCCCTCAACGTCTAACGAACAACGCTTGCACTTGGGTTCAGCCGTCTCGGCTCCCTGTGTTCCGCGTGACACTTGGCTGGTTTTGCTCAGTAAAGACAATTTTTCACTCCTTTTTTTTGACAACCTGGATCTTCAGTATGAGGTCACAGGATTTTCTTTTAATGTTTTCTCACTCATATCATGCTTGCAATAATGGCTATGATGACCCTGAATGATTATCAATATCCTTGCTGTACTTGAGGACTGTGCAGAGGCACAGTCACCGCTCCAGATGTGGAGCCACACAGAAAACAAAGAGAAAAGTACCCCTGAACCTAAACCATCCATCAATTACAGGAAATTTGCATGCTTGACTACTTTTAATCATTTTAGCACCCATGTGTATTCATTTATTCTGTGAATGATTATAAATCAGCTCCAGAAATGCTATAAGTAATGGATGCAATCACAGTGTAAATACAAAACATATTGTTTATAACTAATCGTGTTTACAAATTTAAATAAATGTACATGATGATGAAAAAAAGCTGGAAATAGCTTTTTTAATCCTGCCAAAGAGCAATGACTTGTAAGCTCAAATACAAACAATGTTTTCGTTTTAAGAGAGAAGTTAAAAAAAAAAAAAAAAAAATCTCACCTTGCAGAGTGCCTTGCAGAGTGCCGTGAGTAATAATAAGAACAATAAATGCAAATGAAGCCCTTTGATTTATAATGCAAAAGGCTCAGGGGATAGGAGGCCCTGCTCAGGTGTGTGACAGTGCTGATTAGGGCTCTCCACCTCCTACCAGGAGTGGGGGTGGGAGGGAACACACACCACCTCACAGGACATGATGACCCACACCTACAGAGAGAGAAAGAGTGTATGGTCGAGGTATTTGGGTGTTAGGGTTTTCTATCTATCTATCTATCTATCTATCTATCTATCTATCTATCTATCTATCTATCTATTTGTTGTATCTTTTTATTTATTATTATTTTTCATTTAATAGTGATCCTTTTATACTATTGTTGAATCACTGCTCTCCCAGTGCTAATGTATGTAAATCTGTCCCTGAAACTGAAAGTTATACATTGATGGAGACATGTATACATGCTCTCTTTACACACTGCATGTACACACTGAGACTTCCCCACACACTAATGGGCACAAAACACACACAGACACAGACAGACAGAGAGACAGAGAGACACACACACACACACACACACACACACACACACACACACACACAACCTTACATTTACACCCAAGGCTTAGGACAAACACAAAATGAATGCGGGCTCACTACCACACATGTGCTGAAGCTGTCACTTGCTGACAGAGGCACTGTAAGTGCTTGCGGCCAGCCAGCCTCCGCGGGGGACACTGGGTAATTCAGCAGAGGCTATCGATTGGTGTCTGAAGTGCTTGTTGGCACCAGATGAGGCCAGTGAGTGCCGTGCCGGGGCCACATTAGCCCGGGGCTGTTGGGCTTAAAGTGCTCCCCAGGGGGCAACACAGGAGCAGGGGGAGGTCAGCCCGCATGGTGTGGAGATGGTGTCTTTCCCAGATCCATCCAAAGACCAGGCAAACCCTCCCCTGGGCTCGGTCAAACAGCTGGCCGGGAGCCGTGTGCACCAAATGTAATAATATTCAAATTATATCTCATCAGCCATAATTTCATATGAAGCAATTTGGACATGGGCACTCCCTCAACAGACTGGTAAATATAGTGGAAAGACTGGTGGCAATATGTGACAGGGCAGCAAGTGGCACAGTGGTTGGAGCTGTCACCTTGCACTTAATCAAACTCAGGTTCAACCCCCACTTCCTGCTATTGTACCCTTGATCAAGGTACTTAGCCTGAATCAATACAGCAAAAAATTACCTAGCTGTACACATGGGTGAGTACTTGTAAGCAAGGTATAGACCCTATACACAAACAGTCTGAAACCGCTTATCCCAGGCAGGGTTGTGGCAACTCCGAGCCTAACCGGCAACACAAGCACAAGGGGACACACCCAGGATGGGACACGAGCCCATCGCAGGGCACCCCAAGCAGGACTCGAACCCTAGACCCACCAGAGAGCAGGCACAGGCCAAACCCGCTGCGCCACTGTGCCCCCCTCCCCTATATTATTCCAGTAAAAAGTTCCCATCAGTGTAAATGGGAGAATTGTTGTAAAACTGCTTAACACCGTAAGTTGCTTTGGAGAAAAGTGCTATTCAGCTAAATGAACGCGTAAATCTTTCGTCAGACAAGCCGTAGCTTCTGACACTGTAGAAGGATCTGGAAGGAAGTTAAGGGACTGTATGCGCACGTACGGCGACAGGCCCTCGGTTATCCAGAATGGATCTTCACAAACGGACGGCGAGTAGCGACCGCTGGCCGCTTCCAGCCGAACACCACGGGAAACCACGGCGGGCAGCCAATCGGTGCGAACAAAAGCGGGACGGCGGAGCTCAGCCAAGGGGAGGCGGCGTTTCGCTTGCACCGCACACGTGCCATGGCCTGACCTCCCAACTCAGCCTGCAGCGGGAGGACGTACAGCACACAGCTCACGCTAAACCAGACAGTGCTGTTGAGCACTTTGCAATTATTGCTGCCAACCAGCATTTTTCTGTCGTCTTTGTAAAAGGCAACAAGCAGCATTCGGTTCGTTTGCGTCGATACAGCTGGATAGTTTTTACTGCATCAGCAAAGGGTAAGTACCTCGATCAAGGGTACTACAGCAGGAAATGGGATTCAGCATTCAATTGGGAATTGCAAAATGATGCCTATAGCCACTACACCACCTGCTGGCTCATAGAAGGCAGCGAGTAGAAGACAAAAGAATGTGCGATAACATGGACAAGCTAAAAGAGAAAGGATGGAAGTGTACACAGGTGAATCTAAGCTCGGAAGGTGGTATTTTTTTCTCTACTTTCTAAGTAGCCTTTTAATCCAGCACTCTAGAATCAGCTCTCTGATCACAATTTTTTTTTTTTTAATTATGTGGATCAGATGTTATTTCTCCCAGCAGAAGAAAGTTAAACACTTTGGTCGTCCACTTATTTACAGGTGGAACTACAGGTGTGAACCTTGACGATGAAATATACGTCCTTCCCAGGTTCGATCACAAGTTTCAAAATAATTTCTGTATTAATTCCTGGCTCCCCCTGCATTAGGGCACACACACATTTTCTGAAACCGCTTGTCCCATGCGGGGTCAGGGGGAGCCGGAGCCTAACCCGGCAACACAGGGCATAAGGCTGGAGGGGGAGGTGGCACACCCAGGACAGGACGCCAGTCCATCACAAGGCACCCCAAGCAGGACTTGAACCCCAGACCCACTGGAGAGCAGGACCCGGTCAAACCTGCTACACCGCTGCACCCCCTTATATTATCACACAAACACACACACACACTTTCTGAACCGCTTGTCCCAAGCGGGGTCGCGGCGAGCCAGAGCCTAACCCAGCAACACAGGGCATAAGGCTGGAGGGGGAGGGGACACACCCAGGACGGGACACCAGTCTGTCACAAGGCACCCCAAGCAGGACTCGAACCCCATGCCTACTGGAGAGCAAGATCTGATCAAACCCACTGCACCACTGCACCGATGCACCCCCCTCCTGCCTTAGTAGAACTACCTTATTTGTAAGAGCTCAGGGTGCTGTATGTGAAGCAGGACAGCCATCTTCATCGCGCTGCCACAATGAGAAGAATTTAATCACGCAGCTCAGACGGCAGCGATCGATCTCCGCTCAGTCTACTCCTTTGCGAGGACTAGATCTGTATTGATCTAACGGATTCCGCTTCCCGTCCCTCCGAGCCTCTTGCTCTCTGTCTCCGCTCCTTCATCGGCCTTCAAAGGAAGGAGACGTAAGTAGCGCTGGGGAAAATAGAGCCTGTCAGTCATCTCCTTGGGAGTCGTCATGTGATCTGGTTCTCACATCCTCACAGTTTGGTGTCACACACCTGTCTGAGTCCATCTCCTCAGGTATCCTACCCCTGGTGGGGGATGACGGGCGGACGTGTCCTGCAGACATATGCTTAGCTCGTCATTTTTCTATCTTAGGCGCAAAGCAATTGATACACTACAGTTTCTGGTTATAAAGTGCTCTGTACTGCCAACTCAAAGTGTTTGCAGGTGTGTTACAGATAAAACAAATGACAACACAGCACATTAAATACACCTGTATTATAAATAAATTAATAAATGAATCAAAATATGGGAAATGGAGTCATCACTGAAGTACCAATGTGCTTTATGATGGTAAAGTGATGATTAAATGCTAACAAAGCCTAGAATACTTTAGATCTAAATCTTGCATTTATTAGTGTTAATCTACTTATGCTGACATACCGATTTATGCAGATTGGTAATTTTTTTGCCTTTTCGCGTCAAGGTAAGTACCTCAATCGAGAGTATTACAGCACAAGGTGGGTTTCGAACCTTGATCCTTTCAATCCCCAGGTGGTAGTTCCAACCACTGTACTACCTGCTGCCCCCATAGGTGGCACACATCAGGAGACACTGCTTCTGGAACAGTCTAAACTGTCCTTGAAGGGAAAAGGCAATTAAAATGGAAGACAGATGGCGAGGGTGCTGTGCTGTCAGTGGCACTAGGGTTGAAGGGCACCCCCCCAAGGCCCTTACTGTGAGCTGCGCCCCCCCCATTCCTCTTTATGCACCGAGACCCCAAGGCTTCATTGCTGTTTGAGGGCCTGTTTTTGCACCAGGCAGCTCTGAGATTTACCCAATTTTTAAACCACCCAAATAACACATTGCCCTCTACTCTACCCTGCACATGTTTATCTGTTCACACACACACACACAACACTCAGTGCACAAGTCCTTTAAAACCAAAGGTTGTAATAATCAATACGCTGCATTAAGCTGCTGCAGAAACATGGTTTACTCTATTAGTTCTCTGCAGCATAAACAGCCACCTCCTAAGGAAAAAACATTGACTGTGTGTAGTAATAATAATAATAATAATAATACACACACAAACTGAAACCGCTCGTCCTGAATGGGGTCACGGCAAACTGGAACCTAACCTGACAACACAGGGCGCAAGGCTGGAGGGGGAGGGGACACACCCAGGACGGGATGCCAGTCCATTGTAAGGCACCCCAAGCGGAACTCAAACCCCAGACCCACCGGAGAGCAGGACCCGGCCAAACCCGCTGCACCACCGCGCTCCCAATAATAATAAAAATAATAATAATGGTTGTTGTGGATATATCTCCTGCTCTCAAGTTGGTTGAAATAAAAATGTCACAAGTGGATGTCATGCTCTGAACATGGCTACCCCCCTCCTTAAGCCTTCATGTTGCCACCGTGCCCGGCAACCAGCGGCGGTGTAGAGGGGCTGTACTCTTTACCCTGCTCTACCAGACACTGCCGATCAACAGGCCGCTTGCAGGCAATCAAACACCATTTGTGAAAGTTATACTCCCGTTCACATTAGCCGATGAAGAAGGCTGCTGCTGTGTCACATGAGACCACAGCTCACGCACACCCCCACCAATATTATATAGTAGAATAGTTATGTCATTTGGGTCCAAATAAATGGGAATAGCAACAACATCAGTTGAAAGAAAATGAATACACAGTATCCTCACTAGCAATACCTGCTTTTTCACTTCTCTGCTCCACTATTATTAATTCCAGTTGTTATTAGCTGGTCGAGATTTTCATCCATGTGGTTTTTGTCAGCCAGTCCAAGTTGGCAGCATTCGATCTGGCGTGATAACCTGAGACGACATTTGAAATTTGTGCAAAGTGACTGTGTGATAGTCTGTGAAATGCAGTGCATTGTGGGAACCACATACTCACGCTCTCAGTTGTGTTCCAGCATTTTTGTCTGCTTAGTCTGGTTTTGTCTGCATAGTCACCTGTTTGTGCCTCCACCCTATTTTGCACCATTCTGGTTTATTGTGCGGTGGCACAGCAGGCTTTGCCTGTGCCTGCTTTCTGGTGGGTCTGGGGTTTGAGTCTTGCTTGGGGTCCCCTGCAACGGGCTGGTGTCCCATCCTGGGTGTGTCCTCTCCGGCCCTATGCCCTGCACTGCTGGGTTAGGCTCCAGTTTGCCGCAACCCTGCTTGGGACAAGTAGCTTCAATCAATGTGTGTGTGGTTTCGTTGTCCGATTACTCACATTTATTATATTGCGGTATTTCTGAAAAATGGCACCTAAAGAAGAAAAAAGTTTAAAAAATTGCTAAAATGGCAAAGAAGGCAAAGCTTGTGTGGCCCATAGTCTGGAAAAATGTCAGAAGTTCTAAAGCATGCAGAACGTGAAACCTTGCATCAGGATTCTCTAAGACCACAGTGCAAACGAAGCAGGGACGGTCAACGAGGGATACGGGTAGCTGGGAAAAAAAAAAGCTCTTCATTTCCCCAGGAAACTTGCTGTTACCTTTGATAAGAGCTGACCCGACCACCCCACCTGAAAAAAAAGGAAGTCTTGGAAACCTGCATTATCTTTAAAATAACTGTGTTTGTCTCACTATCCTTCTTCTTTCTTCTCCACTTTCTACGTCTCGTTTTAACAAATTCAGCCCATGACCTTTCTAGCTTTCTGTAATCTCATGCTTTCCTCGTAACGATACATGACCTCAGCTGCTGGACCTCCCTCTGATTGCTGAAAGTCAGAGCCACTCTGCTTTCTGATTGGTTGGTTGCTTGCAGTTCCTTCATAACTTTGATGATGCTGCAGTAGGGAGTCTGTTAAATGATAAAGGTTTTGTGGTTTTGACTTAGTTCTCACTACTGGCGTAACTAGAGCACCATAGTGGGGGGACATTCCCCTCAATGTTCAAAAGCTCCACAGAGTGCTATAAAAAGTTTTTTGGGCACCCCCGATATCCGACGTGCCACACCCTTACAAAGGCAGGTTATGTGTCGAGGACCAATCCATTCTGCAAGTTGCCCCTCTCTTGTTAAACTGCTTCTAAAGGCAAATCCACCTCCAGAGGAGGATGGATCCCGTCCTGGCCGTGCTACCGACATCTCATTGCCATGGTAATAAAGGAAGGCTCTGCTGGGTATGAAATAGGTTTGCTGACTGCTGGCCTCCTCAGATAAGAAGTTTTTGGCTCTGCTTTTCACCGAGGCCCAGGTCTCTCTGTCTCATCACATTACATGCTCAGTGGAACACCCCCATCCACGTGGCTGCTTCCTCTCCCCGGGCTTCCTGTTAGCACTTCCTGGACAGTCTAATCTCCCCGCGAACCCCTCAACCATTGCCGCAGAACGGGGGAAGGGGAATTTCATCCAGAATTCCCAGCTGGTCCGACAGCCCTTACCCATGTGGCTTTTTCCATAGCGAGGTGGTCTAGACTCTCACGGACACCAGTAAAATGCCAAATGGAAAATCGTCCTTGGTCAAGACTGTGGCGTCCTTGGGAACAGGTGCCAGGCCTTGCCAGTCGATGTTCATAACCATGACTGACAAAGTTGGGTTATCAAGATGGTAGAAAAGATGACCTGACGTGCTTATTGGGACCCTTTGAAGCAAATCTTTCAAGCTGAGACTGAACCTCCACATTTAATCGTATGCTTGATTTTAGCGTAGGAGTCTGTGACGTCCATGTGATTTTATGGGGTGTCGTAAAAAATCAGGGAAGAAAAAGCATGCGGTTAGATAGTCTTAACATTCAAATGTGCTATGAGGGAAAATTCAGATTTACGGTGGGGGTGGGGTGCGATGGCAGGTGGGGAGCAAAACCTGCGACGTGTGCGGTGACTCACACCGCATGTAAACTTTGATGTGCCACATCACACGGGACATCGTGCAATCCCACTCCATGCGTGAAACCGCGCGCGACAGCCTCGCAGCGGATTGCGGCACGCACTTATATGAAAGCTTCCCTTCTTGGAGACGGAGGCAGGGGAGGTGCTGGGGGCAGCCATTGTGTCCCGGTAATACGTTTCATTGGTCTCTTCTATAATCTGCACTCCCAGGTTTATTATAAACCACACAAACATCTCTGTAAAGTAAAAAAAAAAAAAAAAAAATGTTTTAAAACCAACATAACCACGCAAGTTGTGGTGGTTTGGGGAGGGCAGAGAGAGTTTATCTTTTTCTCCCAGCCTTGCCGAAAAGCTTTATTTTATTTATAAACTTTGAACCGTTTTTCGATAAAGTGCCGTTTTTTTTTCCCTCTGTCATCCTTGATCTTTCTCTCCATTCTCTCCTGAGCAGCCCTTTGAGGGAGCCGGCCCGTGCGCCATCAGATAGAGCTATCTGCAGAGAGCAGCTGCCTCCCTGCGCCGCCGCGCTCCTATCGCCAGGCGGCTCTGCGGCGGCCCCGCCGCCAGCCAGGCCCCGCCGCCGCGAACTCCCCTCGCAGCTCCCGAAAAAGGCGCCGAGCAACACGTTCCATTATCTGCGCTTTCAGGCTCGGCACAAAAAAACACAACGAATGGGCTGAACAAAGAAAGGACTCAAAAAAAAAGAAAAAAAAAAAAAAAACCATTAATAAAGTGGTTGACCAACAGCGGCCCGTTGCGGAACCATTGTCCCTCCGCAGAAAGATGTATTCACCGTCTAAAAATGAAAACTTTAGAACAGATCATATTTTCTTTCCGTGCATTTCTGTTCCGTAATATGTCCCTCGGTGCTTTTTTGTCTCAGTTTTTCCCTCCCTCTCCCACAAGGGCCTTCATTGTCCCGAAGGAATCCTCACACCGGCAATGCGCCCGTGTCTCCGTGGAGACCGATGGGATTGCGATGGTGGCTTAGCCATCCTTAACCATCGTGCCATCTTCCCCTTCTGACCTGACCTGTGCTTTCCTCTCCTCCTGGAGCACTTGACACACATCTCTGTCACCCCCTCCGGGTCAAAATCTTGAGCACTATCACCGTAACGCAGTATTCGGTATGCAAGGTGGGTCACTCAGATTAGAGGACACATACTATATAACACCAGTCGCAGCACAATGGTGACAGATTATTATAAATGATGTCACTTATCATTCACAGATCCTAATGAAGCAGGAAATGTACGCTAACTGATCAAAGACTGCTTAGGGTTTTTTTTACCATAGTATTTGCGGATGCAGTGGCAAACCCGCGCCGCCTTAAGAAATGACACGGTGACAGCAGGGTGTTTTGAATCTTCCAGCTCGTTACGATAAACACAACGGTTAGTGCTTTCAGTCTCGCTTCCACTTCTGGCATAAAACCCTTAAGTAAGGTATTTAACCTGAGTTTGTCAGAATCAAAGACAAGCTTAGCTGCATAAATGGACCAGATAGTGTAAGTTGGTTCAGCTAAGTAATAAATTAAATATAATTACAGGTTGGAGCAAAAGCTGTTTTTCAACAAAAGTTTTTGGCTCCTGCAGTAAATGTTTGTGTAAATTACATACACTTTCATGTTTCCTTAGTGACCTGTAATTTACACAAAAATACAGTTTAAAATGAATATTGACAATTGATTCTAATTGTAATATTTCATGTTTGTCCATACAATGTCCTTTGCTTCTATGGCATGATGCTGAAAGGATGGGACTGGGATGAAAGCAAAACCTGCCTGGACTATAACACACACACACACACACACACACACACACACACACACACACACTGTCTGAACTGCTCGTCCCATACGGGGTCACGGGGAGCCAGAGCCTAACCCGGCAACACAGGGCATAAGGCTGAAGGGGGGAGGGGACACACCCTGGACAGGACGCCAGTCTGTCGCAAGGCACCCCAAGCGGGACTCGAACCCTAGACCCACCAGAAAGCAGAACCCCACGCCCCCACAACCCCCTGGACTATAACAACAATGAGAAATCAAATGAAATGCAAGCTTGGGTGATCAATAATACACTGATTCAAAAGGCACCAGGGCAGCATTTGGAATCAGGGGTTGGACAAACCCTACGTTGGTTCCAACACCAAACCATTTGTTTTAATCTTCTTCACTACAACACATTTGGCCACTGGTTTGGTTCCAGAGGCACAGTCCTGCACCCTGCATCTGGCGAGATGGTTGCTAGTTTGCCCCGTTTGGACTGTCTAAACCATGTCAGTTTGTTAACTGCGTCTGAATCATTTGCGTTGTTTTCATTGCTCTCTAGTAGGGGGTGCGGTGGCACAGCGGCCCAGCGGGTTTGGCCGGGTCTCGCTCTCCGGCAGGTCCGGGGTTCGATCCCTAGTTGGGTTGCCTCATGACGGACTGGTGTCTCGTCCTGGGCGTGTCCCCTCCTCCTCTAGCCTTGCTCCCTGTTGCTGGGTTGGGATCCGGCTCCCCGCGACCCCGTGTGGGACAAGTGGTTATAGCCATTGTGTGGGTCAGTGATTTCTTTTGTCTTTACTGTTCTCTTTTGCTCTTCCTTGCATTAATGGATGAATGAATGCATAAACACAGAGTGCTATATATATGTGTATTTTGTTTGTGAGAGCTCAATGTATGCCGTGTAACAGCTGCGAAAGAGCTCATTGAACCCAGGCAGACAGACACAGTATTACAGAGTAATCAATGAAGGGAAACTGATTTGTTAAGGTGTCTTATAACTGAGGTTTACTACTGAAATGATTGTGCCCATTTTAATGGTATTTGGTGATATTTTAACTGAAATGGGCATCAGTTTTGGGCCCCAGGACACATACAAATTTTAACCATTTTACCATTAATGATAATTCCTTTCATTTATGAATTCACAGTACAAACAGTTTTTTCAGGAATGAATGACCTTCACAAGTTGGGGGAAGTCTGCTGCCACCCTGGGTCGGGTTTTGCTGAGGCTCCAGCACTGTTGCCGGGAGGGCATAGCCAGTTTTCTCCAGAGAATACTCATCTCCTACCTTTACAGGGATTCATTTAAGTGACACTTTTCTGCCAAGCGACTTGCAGTGTTAAGATACTTTACAGTTATTTGCTCACTTATATTTCTGCAGCAATTCAGAATAAGTACCTTGCTCAAGGGTACTACAGCTGGAAGTGGTATTCAAACCTGCAACTTTTTGGCCCAAAGGCAGCAACTCTAACCACTGTGCTACCAGCTGCTCCGGCTTTACCGCACCAGCCCAAGCCCCCCCCCCCGCACCCGCAACCGCAACCCCAGTCTCACGCGCCTGGCGTATTCCGATACAGAAACCCTCATTACAGCTCAATCCAACCTCGGCAAGTGCACAAACAGATTAGCCGCTTAAGATGCTTCCAGTCCCTCCCCCTTTCTCTATCAGCGCCCTGCACACCCCACAGATAGGCGCTGGGGCCGGGCTTACTTCACCCCCAGACTCATTCTGGAGCTCGTTCTTCCAGAATACACCCAGAGCGCGGGGCCTGTGTCACAGCCGCCACTAATACAATTAAACGTCATTTGCGGAATGCTCTGGCTCAGTGGATCAGGAGGAAAACATTTCCTCGCTGCCGGGCAGGAGAGACCGGCGGGGGGTGGGGGTCACTGCTGGCAAGTGCTCCATATGGTAACCCACCTCCCAACTTTGATGCATAAGCACAAAAACACACAGGGCATTTGAGATTTTTTTCCCCATCTCTTTCACGATTCGATTGCTCCTTAACGCCGATCTGATCGGATCCAAAGCCGTGCATCTCCAGGCAGTTAGCTACAATGCCGATTACACAATACTGATGTCACAGCACACATGACATCAAGAACGAACAGCGGAAAGGCGCAACGAAACATTTCACGTCACACAGTTAGCTATAAACATCTGCTTGGCCCTCACATCTTTTTGGACCTGAGGTACAGCAATTACAGCTGGTCATTATCTTCTCCAAAGAGGTCAGTGTTGGTCATGAACCTTTGGAAGTTCTCTCTTAGTTCTCAGGCAGGAGGTGTCCTATCCTTATCAAACGCCTGTATCCTCCGGCAGGAAACCTTGCCACCGCCGCTTCGCAATAGAAAGTAATAAACTTAATGCTTTTGACATGTAAGGAATTTTCCACTTATGAATTTTTCAAGAGACAAACATTTTACTGCCTATTTCTTTTCCTTTAATTGTATTGTCTTCACCAATCCGTTTTCTCAAATTCTTGTCCGTTCCATAGCACACGTGTCCCGCGTTTCTATGATCGGTCATTTGTTGGCAGTAAAAGGCACAAACAGAATCAGGGCGAGGGACGGTGGTTCAGCTCACTTCCACGGTGGTTCCTCTTCTGTCTGGTGTTGGTCAGGCATTGGAATCAATAACATGACAAATGACATAACAAATAACAAAATGCACATTTATAGGATGAGCTGGGTGACAATCAGCTTTAAACAGCAGGCATTTCTAAAATGGAAGCATTTTCATTTTCAGTCATTTTAAATTATTTTCAGTGTTGCTCAAAGTTAACAAAAGGAAAATGTTGATGTTGTGGAAAGTCTTCCAAAGAATTTTCATTTATCAGAGCTGTATTATTGCACATGTATCTACTGGAGGGATGGGTGATCCTGCAGTGCCTTTTCCCTGTGAGACAGCACTCAACAGATTTATTGAAGATCCTGAGGGCCTTACGTAGCATACCTGTCCAGTGCAATGTGTTGAACAGGAAGCCCTATTCCCCACCCCCTCCTCACGCTTTCCCCCAAATCTATTCACAAGAAGCAAAATTCAGCGTATCTGAACTGTGTAGGTTTTGGTGCTTTTTCATGTCTCGTCATATTGTATCTGCAGGAGGCCAATCGGAACAGGAGCTGCGCTCGGTTCCGTTCTGCAGACTCCGAAATACACGCGAGAGGAGGCTCACGCTTGGGCGGCTCCAGGTGTCCTCTTGCACAACAAACACAAGCTGCTCCCCCACCACCATCACCACCCGCCCCATACCCACCACCTCACCCAGGTGCAGGAAACGTAATTAAACCCCCGGCGAAGCACGAAACACCTCAAATGGTGTCGCCAGTGACCCCAAAGCCACATATGGCGGGTTGGAGGGGAGGCAAGCAGACAGGGATGCATAAACACACACAGCTGGTACGGGTAGGAGGGAGCACTGCTGGGAGCTGCAAAAACCCAGGGAAACTAGTCACTCTTAACCAGTTACCTCTGCGTGTGTGTGTGTGTGTGTGTGTGTGTGTGTGTGTGAGAGAGAGAAAAGGAGAGATGCTGGTGGGGTACTGTACCTAGCAACCATCTGCACCACATAGAGTTCGTACACAAGTGTTCGGAGACCTAGATTTTCCTCGAAACTATATTTATGTGGGAGGTGACTGGGCAAAGGAGATGTGCTCTCATTTTTAGTAATCATTAAGATTATCATCATGACTAATTTCCTCTTGACTTTGTTTCCACTTAAAATTATATAAATTGGGTTACAGAAGACCAAAATATAATTTATTTCAATAAAGGAAATGATATGGTCACTATGAGAACGACCCATAATGTGACATAGAATAAATCAAGTTATTCAAAAGAATATTTCGTGATTTTCGTTCTGGGTCGACCGAAACAGAAACTCTCTGTGGTACGCCAGTAAACAGTTGTACTTTAAAATTCATACTCATTAAGATTTTGAGCTTCGTCCCACCTTGATTAAGAAAATTTGCTTTCAAGTAAGTGAACCGAGAAAAATGTGCTTTAAGAAACATTAAGTATTTGTTTTTGTGTTGGAATAAAATGTTTTTAATGGGTCTAAATTTTTCTTTAATTAGTTATATAGTTCTATAATTCAAATTAATTTGGAGCAACACACCGGTGGTGGTGAGGGTATTTCCAGGAAATTGTGCATCAGTTCTGGAACTGTGGACGGAGGGACTGATTTCCGGAAAATTCACAAAACTTCCGGTACACTTGGAAAGTGTGATTGAGTGGCTCCTATTTTATAACAATACTTTAAGTGTATAGTCTAACCGTTTTTTTTTTTTTTTTTGCATTCGTGTTCCTGAACATTAACATATCAAATTTATTCATAATAAATATTATTAATCATAGTCATTAATATTATTTGTATTATTGGTGTGAAGTATTTGAGTTTACCTAATGAGTGAAGAGTGAACGTATAATGAGTTTACTTAATCCGAGTGAAAGTTTCATTGTAGAACTCAGTTACAAAGTTGGGAAATTGTTGTTAATTGCTGACTAATAACGACTAATAACGCTAATTGCACATGCATCTTGAGCTAATCGTCTATTGATATTGAGTTCTATGCAGCTACTGGAATCGTCTATTAGGTTTGTGTAGCTACTCGTGCGATGAACAGTATGAGATAATGACTTATAACCTAAAGGTCATTGGTTTGAATCCCAGTGATTCCACTGCTCTGAGAGCTGCATACATCCCAAACGTTTCTTGTATAAATACACACACACACACATTTTCAGAACCGCTTGTCCCATACGGGGTCACGGGGAACCGGAGCCTACCCGGCAACACAGGGCGTAAGGCCAGAGGGGGAGGGGACACACCCAGGATGGGACGCCAGTCCGTCGCAAGGCACCCCAAGCGGGACTCGAACCCCAGACCCACAGGAGAGCAGGACTGCGGTCCAACCCACTGCGCCACCGCACCCCTTCTTGTATAAATACCCTACTGTTTAAATTGGTAAACGCTGGTAAATCACTTTGGATAAAGGTGTCAGCTAAATAGTAAAGTAATCTCGGAACTTTATTCGGGGCAGCAGGTAGCATAATGGTTATAAGGGTCACTTTGCAGTGAAAGGATACAAGTTTGAATTCCTGCTCCTGTTATAATACACGTGATCCAGGTACTTACCCTGAACTGCTGCATTAGTTACCCTGCTACATACTGTAAGCGGGTAAATCATTTTGAGTATCTTAGTATATAAACCTAATATTGGATCTCATCTTGGACAAAGAGGTCAGTTAAATCATGGTTAATAACACAGAGCAGACTGTGGTTTTATTTGTTTTGTCTTTATTTAATTTAGTCTGTTTGACAGTATGTAATTTTATTTGCACAACATATTTATTGAAAAAAATCTGTGGAAACTGTATACTGTATCTATTAGTGTGCTAGCGGTAGGTTCGGCATATGGGTAATTTTTTTTGCCCAGTACTTTTTTACAAGTACATTTGAAATCTACAAGTACTTGGCTATTTTTTTTTCTTTTTTTTGTAACATTACTTTTACTTGAGGGGGGGTGCAGTGGTGCGGTGGGTTTGACCAGGTCCTGTTCTCTGGTGGGTCTGGGGTTTGAGTCCTGCTTGGGGTGCCTTGCGATGGACTGCTGTCTTGTTCTGGATGCATCCCCTTTCCCTCCAGCCTTAAGCCTTGTGTTGCTGGCTTAGGCTCCGGCTCCCCGCAACCCTGCCCGGGACAAGCGGTTTCAGATAGTGTGTGTGTATGTATGTATGTACTTTTTCTTGAGTACTGTGTCTGGCTACTCTATCCGCTTCTGGGTAGCACCCGTGCAGCACTGACACGCACACCCGAAAACACACTGACGTTCGTCTTGGGTCTGAACTCAGCAGGCGAGCAGCTACAGGAAAGGATGCGATGACTTTACCGATGTGATGCAAAACTGATGAATTCATTATTATTTGCAAAGTGTTCAAGCGAAAACACACCACCACCTCAATATTCTCAACCAGGAATATTGCCTGATGGTGCTCAGATGGTAGTTTGTTTTAATAAAGGAATTAGTACAGGATGCGTTCAAGACAGTTTACATTCACTGTGCACATGTGCAATACATTTGCATTAACTGTGGTATGGTAATGAGTAATACTACTCATTTTTATGTGATTGTCATATTTTACACACACATTTTTAGGTACATATGTAATATATGTATGTTTTCTCATTTTACAAGGTGCACTGCAGATGTCAGTTTTTTTTTTATTTTAGTACCGAAAGTACAATTAGTTGTTATTAGTTGTATTCCAAATCTAACGTTGCACCTGCGTAATGTCCTCACACACATATACATTATTTCAAATATATAATTATTCATGCTGCCCTATATCACCTGTTCCTGGAGCAGGGAGGCCAGCTGTTCATTAATAAACATTTAATTTGGCCATCGAGGGTGTCCACTCTTCCAAAAGCACGAAGTCTGATGAGCTCAAGTGCCGTCTTCAGCGGCCACTTGACAGAGGTCACACATCCAAAGTAGAGTAAAACAATTGCAAGGGTAATTAGCAGAGCATGTGACATTGCAAAGGTGTGCCAGCAGCTAGGAAAAGACTAAAGACATCAGAAGAGTTTGTATTGACTTTAGTCTTTTTAATGACACAGATACATAGGTTAACACAGACAATAACCTGAATTAGAATGTTTACAGCTTCACATGTCCAACACGGCGCACAATTAGTTTGGGGAATAGCAAAGAAAGGGGAAAGCATGCAGTTAAAAGAGGTTGAGAACCGGAACTGAAATCTGGCACAGTTTACTTTCCCTAGAAAATGATCACAGGACTCTTAAAGAACAGAAAACATTTCCTTCGGCGCAGCAGCTTCCCTGTCTCTGTAGTCATGTATGGTACAACACAGTATGTACTAATGTACTAATCAGATCTTTATTAGACTTGAGTATTTATCAAACACAAAGTCGTCTTGCGATGAGTTCAGAGAATCCGAGAGCTGCTTCTGACGGATTTTGAAAGTTAGTTCTTGGTGGCATTTCATCACTCTTGGGCTTCTTATAATTACTCTTGTGTATTCCAAGATCTAACCTTGCACCTGCATAATGTTCTCTACATATATACATAATTTAATGTGTATAATTATTTATGCTGCCCTACATCACCTGTTCCTGGAGCAGGGAGGCCAGCTGTTCATTAATAAACATTTAATTTGGCCATCGAGGATGTCCACTCTTCCAGTGTCCAATTTTGGACATTAGTTATTGGCAGCATGTCATAAATTCTGGGCTTACAGTTAAAAATGCTCAAATTAAAACTCTTCAGTCCAGGAACATTAAAGCAATAAAGAAAATTTTCATACATAAAATGTCATCACAAAGGGTGCTATTAACGTAGGAAATCAATAAGGATTTTGACATAATATTATTGTTTTGTGTGTGCGTGCGTGTGTGTGTGTGTGTGTGTGTGTGTGTGTGCGCACATACACTTGTCTATAACTTTCCTGGACATCTCAAATCTTCACTTGTCTCATTTACAGTACATATAATTAGCAGTAAGAGTGCAATAACTACAAACTCCAGTTGATGTGGAGAATATGGTTTGAGGTTTCCCTCAAGTCCAACCGTTATTCAACCGTTGTCCAATAGCAAGAACCCATCTTTTAGCATACATTTTTGGATATAAAGTTCTTAAACTATTTCAAACTAAATCCAAGGTCCAGTCACCATGATGCTCACAGTTCCAGAAAAAAGTAGAGAAATCATAAGAGAATCACTACAGCTACACATGCTTATTTTTGGTTCTGTTTTGGTTTCCTATGAGACAAAGGGGTGACAAAGCAAAGTGTTTTCTGTTTCTGTTCAGCGTGACTAATATACACGAAAAGCACATGAAGGAGCTCGAGGATGCGAACGCTGTCGACCACAACTCGGAACCCTATACGCATCGTGACACAGATAGGTGCTGCCTACAGTGCTACAGGTATGCATGTCATGCCATTGGTGTTGTGATCAAAGCTCTGCTTGGTTCTCTGAGATGGCGAGACTCTTTCTGCCGACAAAAGGAGATCAGCGAAGCGCCGACACCTCGGACCGCAACAGGCTACTTGGCGGCCGTCCTAGTTGAGACGCTCGGGTTACAGAAAGAGGCGATGAGCCGCGCCTCGGCCGCTGAATAGGTCAGCTGACCCGTGCGTGTGCCGTGAACAAGGTGTGCGTCGCTCGCAGGACACCACCTGGGATGCTTTGGTTTTAAGACACAGTTGGTTTTGAGCTTTATTCCCTTAGAGCGCCCCACAGCCTGCCAAACCTGCCTACTCCCAACATCTGCAGCTGCGTTGAATCGCTTTGGTCTGTACTCATAGCGTTTTTTTGGATTTGATATGGCAAACTTTTTTCTTTAAAACAAACAACCTTTCCATCCTAAGCCCACATGTCCAAGTTAGTATTAATAATGGGGTTTTTCTTGCACGTCCAGGGGTATTACGAAACTTTTCAGGTTTCTAGTTCAAGTGCTTGTACATACTTTTTTTTTCAAGCACAGCTTCATATGGCATTTGAAGAAATTAAAAACATACGTATTTTAAACTCTCGGTGTTAAATATTTTTAATACCCAAACATCATATCACTGAACATTTTCCACGTGCTGCTTCTTTCATCCTCATTTAAATGACTTTGAGTCATTTTAAAAATACTTTCTGCTTTCTGATGGGGGGAGGGAGGATTTACATTTCTCTTACAGCATTTTGCTCCAAGAACCAAACTCGTACACTATATTTTTAATCACTTACTGTGGTATCATGGATACTGGCATGTTTTAGTTCAAGAGGTAGAGATCCTTTTCAGCATGGTAGAGGGTGGGGCCACCGAGGGAAGGATAAACCTGGGGTAGAAATGAATCGTGCGGGAAGTTGAGAGAAAATCTGACTGGATGGAATATAATGACACGTAGAGCTCAAGGGTATGCTACCTTTTATATAGCACACACACACACACATATATATGTTTAGTACCTCACAGGTCATTGCATTTTAAATCACACACAAATGTGAAATTTTAAGGAAACTAACAGATGATTTGAGAATTGGTTATGTCAGCATGGATCAGGCAGATAAAAGCAATACCGGTTGGGGGGACTGCAAAGCTTTAATGTTTGGTCCATGTTAGAGGTAGGTGACCTAATTGGTTTACAGTCGATTTTTCGTTGGGTATGCAGGAAAGTTCAGTTCACGCAGGCTGAGAACGAGTCTACCGCAGAACTATGTTTCATGCACTGAGGGCCCCGGTTCTGCATGTGTGTAGAACATGTGCGTAGCAGTTAAGAGCGTGAGTGTAATTGAGAACGGCTCTTCGAGGAAGCTACCCAGAATACTACAGCTGACGGGTCGAACGCTTTTATTTTAAAACTGGAGTCTAGATCTGCGCAATCAGGAAATCATGTCACGGGAATTCCACAAAGTATAAAATTCTTGAGCTTGCAGCTGAAGTCCGATACAGATTTCTGATCCTGGATTAAAAGGGATGTCATTATTTCAGAGCGATTATAACAAGTGCCTCGGCCAACGTTTTGAAATTTTAAACTGGAGAAAAACCAGCCAGCCGCTGTGCAGAATTAAACCTCAAGTCGAAACGAAAAACGCCAGCATAACATAAATTTAACACAGAAGAAAAATCCTTTTTTTTCATTTTCAGGGCTCACACATTTCTGACAAGTGATGTATAACTGGTTGATTGTGACTAACCTGGTGAAATATACAGTAATACAGAGTGGTGTCACCTCTCAATAATCTCAGCAAAATGTTTCCATGGCATAAGCCCACCTCCCCACTCCCCTCCCACCATTATCTACATCACGGAAACCACAGATCTTAGAAATGGTAAATGAAACAAATGTTCCAGCTGAGTTACTGGCATTCCTTACATACAAAAAAAACAAAAAGAGAAAAAAAAAAAGAAAATAATATTCTTGACTTTAAACTTTTAAAATGCTTATCTTATTTGGCAAACCCACATCTGAACCTCTTTAAATACTATATACATTCACATTAAGTTACTATTATTATATTAAATAGATTTATATATTTATATATTTATATATATCTATGTTATATATACTGCCCTATGGGCTTGAGGTGAGGTTCCATTCAGTAGCTGAATTAATTTTTTTTCTTTATATTGCACCCCTGTCCTCTCACTGTCTCACAACGCAAGCCCTAAAAAAAAAAACAAAATGACATGAGCATTTCGCTGTAATCATCTAACACAGATAGAAAAGGTTTTCTTTTTTCCTTTTCTTTAACTGAGTCCAGTTCTCTTCGGTTGCAAAGTTCAGCCCTGGTGTGACACAAGAAAAAGCCATCTTCTCTCAGGGGTGGCGTAGACGTATTTCTGGGTGGCGGTGGCAAATATCAGCGACAAGACGCATTTGAAAAATACAAACCAATATGTACAGGTGAGCTGTCATCCCGGGGCTGGGGGGGGGGGCATCGGAAGCAGGCAGGGGGATGTGGGAAAGGCGAGAGGGGGAGGTAGAGAGAGAGAAAGAGCTCGGCAAACGAGGGTTCATGTCCCCCGGCTCTTGTCGCGCTTTGGAAGAGGTAGGGAGAAGGGAGGGGGGTCATAGGTCTGCTTCTGCTACAAAAACCGGCTGGCGACAGGGTGCTGCCATGGACCCTTCTTTCTCAAGGTGAACCGCAGGCGCCAGGGCCCTTTTTTTTCTTTTTTAAAATTTCTTTAGAAAGTCAGAGGTTAGCCTCTTGTACTCCATCACCGTACACACACCAAAAAAAAAAGAAAAAAAAAAAAAAAAAAAAACGCAAAGTCCCACGTGGTCTCCTGTTCGTCTCGTTCTGTAGGCCGTCGTGTGAGCGGCGCTGCAAACACTGCGCAGATGTGCTCCGTCTCTTCAGCGTGTCCTTCCGCTCCGTGTCCCGCTCTCGTCTCGATGCTCGCCGGAGCCCATGTGGCTTGCATTTGGTTACAAGATGAACACTCCCCACGCTCTCCTCGTAACTTTGGCAGTGTAATAATTAAAGAATTGTTTGGATTGTGTTTTATTTTGTTTGCTCATTCATGTACTTACTCAGTTCATTTGGGTTCAACATCAGCATCAGAGAGGTGAGTCCGGTGCAGACTTTATTGGCTCTCTAGCAAGGTAGTTAACGTGCTTTTCTCTCGCTCTCGTTTGAAAATTTTTGGACTAGTATTTTATTTAAAGCAAAAAAAGATGAAAGTGATGCTGCACAAAAATGGCAAGTTGTCTCAAAGAAGAGTTCCCAAGGAAATGGCTCCAGATGCGCCAAGGAATCTGTTCTTTCAGACTCTCCCAAAGTTTAATATTAGTGTGAATTACGGGGGGTGCTTGATGTCCACAAAAGCCATTCCTCCTGTCTAGTTTAATTCCCAGACGGCTCACTTTTATATTGCCACAGACTCTTCTGCTACTAGAAAAGCTATTATGGGCTACATGCACACCCATGTACTGTACATACCATGAACACAGGAGCCGAATGTTAGACAGGCCAACAGCGTAACAAAGATAACATTCACTCCGACTGGGAGTTAGTGGTGCTGTGTTCTCTCTATACAGTTCTCCATTTTAATATTAACTTGGGCACAAGGAAGGCAGCCAAAGATGTTTTTAATAATGTGTCTCTGCTGTGTGCGTATGCGTGTGTGTGTGTGTGGTATGTTTATGAGTGTTTGCCTCACTGGGAAGCAGTGTAGTTAGAGGAGTCAGCTGAAAGTGGTCTTCGTGTTGCTAAAGAAGGATGCAGAACCAGATGTGGGACCAGCTAAAGCTTGGGAGGAAGGGTTTGACGGAGACCCCGAGGTTTCTTGCTGAGGTCAGCGGGAGGCGCCATCCAGCACGGCAGGCGTGGCAGGAGTGGTGGAACGCGAGGCACCGCTGGAGCCGGCTTCCTTGGGGCTGCTGGAAACGCTTCCCGCTCCACTTCCAACCCCAACGGCCTGGCCAGAGAGCACCAGGGGCACAGGGGGACTGCTCTCTGAGGGTGTGGGGGGCGCCGTGGAAGAGGACGAGCAGGATGAGGAGGAGGAGGACGACGACGAGGACGAGGGCGTCCCCAGAGGCACGCCTTGCAGGGTCTGGCCGCACACGTGGTGGTGCTTCTCCCAGTCCTTGTGCTGGCAGAAGGAGCCACAGTAGCGCGCCGTGTTGCAGCCGCTACACGTCTCGCTCGCCTTGCGCCCGCAGTTCCAGCAGCTCTACGGAGACAGGGGGCCCCTTGTGAATTTATCATTGCCACCAAAAAAAGAAAAAATTGATCACTGTGGAAAAAGCAAAAGCAATGCTGTGCGCCAGCGCTCGGCTTCAGCAATGTGTCAGCATCACCGTGGTCCTTTGCACGAGACACTCGCTTCCATCTTTAGTCATAAAACATCAACGTGGTGTTCGCTTCGCCCTGTGCACACACACTCTACCTCAAAACACACTAAAGTTCGTTATTAAGGGGAGTTATATTTTAAAGAATCTCATGTATTTATTTCATTTATGTGACGCTTTTCTCCAAAGTGTCACGCCCCCCGGAACAAGCGGACCGGCAACACCTGTCTCTAATCAATGAGACCCAGGATATAAGGAGCTCCATGACAACGACACAATGCGGATTCTTGCAATCAGTCTCAGCGTCTTTGCTCTTTGTGTCTTGCCTGCTCTCCTGTTTTGATCTTTTCCTGTTCTCTACGACGACGAGTTTGTATTGCCTGCATGGTAACATTCACGCCCAGAAATACCTTCACCTGTTCCTGACCTGGATCTTGTCTTGTCCTTCAAACTTGGTTGTATGAATAAAACCAACCTGAGATTGGGTCTTTGACCTACCTGTCTGTCTCCTGTCCGTCTGCCGCCATGACACAAAGCCACTTACATCGTTCAGCTATTTGCAATGATTTACCCATTTATACAGCAGGGTAATTAAATATATAGCTAAATATGTGATTTTAAATTTATAGGCGCAGTATTATAAAAGAGTATAAATATTGTGGTAGTCGTTGGAGACGCTGTTTTGCACTTTAAGGCGACGGGTTCAAATCCCACCTCCTGCTGTTGCTCCCTGGATCAAGGTATTTACTGTGACCTAATACAGTAGAAATTACCCAGCTATATAAACAGGTAAATCAGTGTAAGTAGCTTAACATTGTAAGTTGATTTGGAGAAAAATCACTTCACCATCATAAAATGCATCGATACTTTGCAGATGACTCATTCCTATTGACATCTTTATTCATTTATTTAATTTACAGACAAGTGCATTGCTTTGGTGAACGAGTAAATTTAATGTCACATTTTGAGCAATTTTTGGAATATCTGAAATACAGAGGCTCCTCAACTCGATGGGGTTACGTTCCGATAAACCCATCGTAAGTGAAAAAAATCAAAAAAGTCGAAGAAGAATACAGTATGCAGAATACAGTACCGCATCTACCGAACATCATAGCCTCGCCTGGCCTACCTTAAACATGCTCAATACACTTACCATAGCCTACAGCACACATGGGCGTTGAGTAGACATGATGGGATGCGAAAACACACAACAAAAAAATGCTTTCAACACAGTATTGGTTGTTTACACTCGTGTGCATGATAACTACAGAGACTGCAAGCCTGGCTGAGTGGATGCTGCGGCTCGCTGCCATCGCCCAGCATCGGGAGAGAGTATCGTACCGCATATCGCAAGCATGGGAACAGATAGAGATTCAAAATTCGAAGTACGGATTCTACCGAATGCGTATCGTTATTGCAACATCGTAATTTTGAAAAATCGTAAGTTGAACCATCATAAGTAGAGAAGCATCTGTAGTGTGATGTGTCGTTGGGAGTCAGACAGTGCAGACGGCTGAGACAGAGAAGCGCTCACCTCACTGGAGTCCTCTTGTTGGTTGATGATGGTCAGCGCGTCCTCGGAGGCCTGCCTCTTGGCCTCGGCCAGTGCTCGCTCCATTTTGGACCTCTCGGCAGAGATCATCTCATGGGCCTTGCGCTCCGCCTCCGACACAGCCTTCTGCAGCTCAGACATGGCCTGTCTCTTCACCTCATTCACGGCCTCCTCTGTAAAGACACAAGGAGAGGCTGGTTAAACAGGCCCCTCACCTGGGACTCGCCGTCAGGTCCCTTTCGAAGGCGCTCTACACTCTCGGCTTGTTCAATCTCCGCAAACAGATGTACATCATCCAAGATTTAAAAAGGTTTTAATAATTTAATAAAACAACTCTAGTAACAATCGTTTAGAGTGTTGACAATGGAAGACATTTGCATACATATATATATATATATATATACACATATAATTTTTTAAAATTTTGTTGCTCATAAGCCCAGTATTCAGTGTCTTAACACTTTAAAGGTCTTTCTCAGGTGACCTCAGTTTACACGATATTGGTGTAATTCTACACACAGAGGTGCAGGAAATTATTTTCTCCAAATACACGTTTCAGTAAAAAAGAAATGTCATCACAACATGCTGCTGTTTCCACTCATTCCCAGATGGTTCTAGGAAATAACGATTTGGGTTCAGACTCCCTGGTAAGCAAACAACCCTTCATTAGATATCACTGTAATCTGTTCCTGAAATATTTAGTGTTTAGCGCAGGGAACACCGATGAAGACAAAGAATAGAAAAGAGCACTGGATGAGAGGGGTCTCCACAGATCCTCGTGCAACACATCAAGCGGAAGCATCCCCGGACCACAGGACAGCACCCCCTAGAAACAACCTATGAGCTTCAGTTTTTCCCAGCAGGAGAGCTTCACTCCGGCAACCGCACTTACTACTGCTCCTCATTTTTTATCCCACAAAAGCTTTATTTTCCTTCACGGACCCTTTCCTCCACTCCTTTCCTCCTTTCAGCGGCATCTCCGCAAACCTTCGCTGCTCAGTTATCAACCTTAGTTCATGCACCGCTAAGATTAGTGTGCAAATTTAATTAATTTTATCAAGGAGGCTCCTGAGCAGATGCCGGAGCAATTAGCACTTAGTGAAAAAGCGGGGGCAGAGATATTAACGTCTCAATTCAGGAGGGACTTGGCTGTTATCACCATTTTTTTTTCTTATTTCTCTCTTTGGTCCCTTTTCGCTTCAGGTCTTGTTATTGAAAAGCAGCTTTTTTTAAAAAATCTTTTTAAAATCCTCACTATGAGCGTTTAACTATGCTTGTTATTTTATTTTTTTTAATTTTTTAAAAGCTGCAGAATACAGTGCAGCGGGCCCCCATTCACAGTCGCCCTGCTGGGGTGTGTTTGGCACCAGGTGGCCGAGCCTACCGACGCGCGGCCAGAGGCGACGGGAGCTGTTACTCACCCTGCTTGGTTTGGAGTTGCTTTAGTGCTGGTGAGTGCAGGATACTTGTAGTACCTATGTGAAAAACAACTGCAATTAAAAGGGCATTTCCGCTGGCAACAGCGCAGCACAGATCTCACAGAGCGGAGGCATTTGTCTCGCTGCTGAGCCGCAACTGCAACCAGGGATCACGACCCTTCTGCTCCCTGTGCTACAGCTAAATCTAGCAGAGAACATCATGCTTTACAAGAACATGCTGGAGTTACATCCCACCCATCACTTCCATTTTGGGCTGTGGTACATTCAGCTGTACATTCAGTATTTCACTTTGCTTCCAGTTTGCGATCCACCTGACTCAGACCCACACTCCATTCAGGTGACTTCTCTGCTGCAGAGACGGGTTATGAATTCCTCCCCTTCATTCAGTCTCCTGCACGGTGAAAAAGTTTCCCTGCAGTCCACTGTCCATATCTTGTATTCATCTTATACTCCTTCCTCTTTTTTCTTGCCCTCCAAGATCAGGGGCTAAATAAACCCTGACCCAGTCTGTATCAAGTTCAAATACCATCTATGCAGTTAATGCAGGAAAGTTGTAATTTTTTCTGGTCAAAACTTGCCCCTCCAAATGAATAAACCTCACCAAGCCAGAGCACCTTGCAAAAGTGGAAGACATCCTCAGGATTTGTAATCGTGCTCGTTCACACACCCCACGCTTTCCCACTGTGAAGCTGCCCTACCGCAACCATGCCGGGTTAGCGCATTTTCACTGGGGCTCTGGGGCTCTAAATGCAGTTGCCTTTCAGTGCAGTGACAGATGGAAAGCACTTATCCCTAATGTCATGTCAGATTGCAGCCTCTGGCCTGGTGTAACTAGGCCTCCACCCTCCGGGTGCCAAGCTCTTACCGGCCTTCCTCCAGATCTCTTCAGGCAGGTACCCTGATGGTGTCCTGTGCACAAAGTCTCTGGGAATATCTGCAGAAGATGAGGACAGGTCAGACATGTGCACAGGGGTGGGGCATCAACAACCCTCAGTGTGTATCCAAAGTTTAAAATGGTATAATCGTGCCCTTTTTTTCATTTGAACCCCTGTTCAAGAGATTTTCTTTACATTTTTCATTCATTTGATGCTTTTCTCCACAAGAATTTTGTGTTAATCTACTTTCACCAGTTTACCCCTATGTACATCAGAGAATTTTTTTTCTCGATCAATCCGGTACCTGGCTCAAGGGTACTACAGCAGAAGTGGGATTCAGACTTGGATCCAAAGGCTGTGGCTCTAACCACTACCTGCTGCCCCATGGACAATCGCTTGCGTTGCGTACGCATTAAATTTACGAAGGCCAGGAATAGACAAAAAGCTGTATGTCCCTTTACTGTAACTACTACTCTGATGATTGAATATTAGCATATTTGGATGCAGTTTCACAAGGAGAGATGAGTCCGAGTGCAGGGCTGCAGTCAGACCAAAAGGAGGCACCAAGGATGTACTGGTTCAGCAGCTGATGTGTACATGCAGGCCTCTTCTTTGTACCAAGGGGTGGCATCTCTCTGGAAGCGGTGGACAAGGAGCAAGAAGAGGAGGAGGAGAAAGGTCGCACCGGGCAGGGCTCTTACCTTTTTTCATATCCTCCACATCGCTGTAGCGCCGGATCCAGTGGTTCATCTCCTCGCGATCGGCCTCCTGGCAGCGGCGCAGCACTGTTAGGGACCGCCGCGTCTTCTCCACCATATCCATGATGCAGTTCAGCAGCTGGAGGGGACAGTTGGGGGGGGTGGAAGGTCAGATAGAATTGCATAGCCTGTCTATTTTGTACATTGCAGTTCCAGATGTTTCTGCATGTTTAAGGCACTGGGTGTACAATCACAAAGCAGAAAGAAGAGTGTAGAACCCTTATTAAGGATTAATTGCATTTTTTATTACGGCCCCTTACGGTTTCTCCGGCAGGTGGTGAGCCCACCGAAGAGTGGCTCCACGTCTTGGCTTCGGGCTAAGCCCGGCCAGGCCCCGTGGGCATAGACCTGGCCACCAGGCGCTCACATGCGAGCCCCCCCCCGAGGCCTGGCTCCAGGGTGGGGCCCCGGTGACCCCATACCGGGCGGGGTAAACGAAAGCCTTGATTTTTTCTTCATAAGGGGTTTTTGAACCGCGCTTTGTCTCGTCTGTCATCCAGGACCTGTTTGCCATGGGAGACCCTACCAGGGGCATATAGCCCCAGACAACATAGCTCCTGGACTCATTCAAGGGGCCGGTGCATTGTGATTTGGGCGGTGGTCGGGGCCGAGTGCCCGGCCGACCCAAACCTCGGGCGCCAACTCTGGTTTTTGGGATTTGGAATGTCACCTCACTGGCAGGGAAGGAGCCTGAGCTGGTGCGGGAAGTTGAGAGATACCGTCTAGATATAGTCGGGCTCACTTCCACTCACAGCTTGGGTTCTGGAACCACTCTTCTCGACCAAGGGTGGACTCTCCACTATTCTGGCGTTGCCCAGGGTGAGAGGCGGCGGGCGGGTGTGGGCTTATTAATAGCCCCCCAGTTTAGCCGTCATGTGTTGGAGTCTACCCCGGTGAACGAGAGGCTCCGGGGGTGGATGAGATCCGCCCCGAGTTTCTCAAGTCTCTGGATGTTGTGGGGCTGTCTTGGCTGACACGCCTCTGCAGCATCGCGTGGAGCTCGGGAACGGTGCCTCTGGACTGGCAGACCGGGGTGGTGGTCCCTTTTTTTAAGAAGGGGAAGGGGGACCGGAGATTGTGTTCCAACTACAGGGGGATCACACTCCTTAGCCTCCCTGGGAAAGTCTATGCCAGGATGCTGGAAAGGAGAATCCGACCGATAGTCGAACCTCGGATTCAGGAGGAGCAATGCGGTTTTCGCCCTGGCCGTGGAACACTGGACCAGCTCTATACCCTCACTAGGGTGCTGGAGGGTTCGTGGGAGTTTGCCCAACCAGTCCATATGTGTTTTGTGAACCTGGAGAAGGCATTTGACCGTGTCCCCCGTGGCATCCTATGGGAGGTACTTCGGGATTATGGGGTTTGGGGCTCGCTGCTATGGGCTGTTCGTTCCCTGTATGACCAGAGCAGGAGCTTGGTTCACATTGCCGGCAGTAAGTCAGACCTATTCCCGGTGCATGTTGGACTCCGCCAGGGCTGCCCTTTGTCACCGATTCTGTTCATTATCTTCATGGACAGAATTTCTAGGCGCAGCCAGGGAACGGAGGGTGTCTGTTTTGGTGGCCGCGAGATCTCGTCTCTGCTTTTTGCGGACGATGTGGTCCTGTTGGCTTCATCAGGTCAAGACTTGCAGCGTGCATTGGGGAGTTTTGCAGCCGAGTGCGAAGCGGCGGGGATGAGAATCAGCACCTCCAAATCCGAGGCCATGGTTCTCAGTCGGAAAAAGGTGGATTGCCTCCTCCGGGTTAGGGGGGAGTTGCTCCCTCAAGTGGAGGAGTTTAAGTATCTCGGGGTCTGGTTCACGAGTGAGGGAAAAATGGAGCGGCAAGTTGACAGACAAATCGGCACAGTGTCCGCAGTAATGCGGTCATTGTACCGGTCTGTTGTGGTGAAGAGGGAGCTGAGTCGTAAGGCGAAGCTCTCAATTTACCGGTCGATCTACGTTCCTACCCTCACCTATGGTCATGAGCTCTGGATCATGACCGAAAGAATGAGATCGCGGATACAAGCGGCAGAAATGAGTTTCCTCCGCAGAGTGGCTAGGCGCACCCTTAGGGACAGGGTGAGGAGCTCAGTCACCCTGGAGGAGCTCGGAGTAGAGCCGTTGCTCCTCCGCATCGAGAGGAGCCAGTTGAGGTGGCTCGGGCATCTGTTCCGGATGCCTCCTGGACGCCTCCCTGGGGAGGTGTTCCGGGCTTGTCCCACTGGGAGGAGGCCTCGGGGCAGACCCAGGACACGTTGGAGAGACTATGTCTCCCGGCTGGCCTGGGAACGCCTTGGGGTTCCCCCAGAGGAACTGGAGGAGGTGTGCGGGGAGAGGGAAGTCTGGAGGACTCTGCTCGGACTGCTGCCCCCGCGACCCGGCCCCGGATAGCGGAGGAAGACGGATGGATGGATGGACGGATGGATGGATGGATGGATGGATGGATGCATTTTTATTATGAACAAGCAGATGGTGCAATTCTGTGTGCTGCTGGGTAGCTGTACAGTACAGAGTAGCACTGACACTGTGTACTGACAGTCCCCATTCCCAGCACTGCTCTGGTAAGGGAGTTATAGTCTCCCCCTGCCTTATGAAGGTCATTCATTCCTGAAAAACCTATTGTAAGGTGAATTCTCATAAGTGAAAATAATAAAAATAGCTCTTTTACAGCTACTACATACTGGACATTGAACAAGCACTCACAAACAAAACATTCATATATATGACGCTCAGTGTTTATCTATTAATTTGATATTTGCAAAGAAAACAACAAAACAGAACAAAACAGACATAAGAAATTAATGAAAATGAATTTACGCTCAGTGAATAAGTTGACATGGTTTGTGCAGTCCAGTTAGGTGCCGTTGTTCCAGTGATCATAATGGGGTGAAGAAAGCATACGAGGGCTAATAGAGCTTGAAAACTTAACACAGCACAAACTAGAACTGAGAAGGAGTCCGTATGGTGGCTCTGGTCATGCACCGCTCAGGTATTGAGAGGTGCACCAAATCTAAATTCGGTCCATGGGAATGCAAAGAAATGCCTTGCAAATCAAACTACACACATCACACACACACACACACACCATCTGAACCGCTTGTCCCATACGGGGTCGGGGGAGCCGGAGCCTAACCTGGCAACACAGGGCGGAAGGGACACACCCAGGATGGGACGCCAGTCCATCGCAAGGCACCCCAAGCGGGACTTGAACCCCAGACCCGCCAGAGAGCAGGACCCAGTCCAACCCACTGCGCCATCACGCTCCCCATCAAATCAGACTAGGGCTATTAAATAAATCTCCTTTCTCGTGACCCAAATGGGCATATCTCTACAATTTGGTGGTGTGTATTTGTGTGTATGGCCGTGGAAAAGCAAACAGGGAATGAGCAATAGCTGATGGTCACACAATGGCTGGCTTGCTTGAGCTCAGCTGAGTGCTACATCCAGCTCCCTGTAGGGAGGATAAGCCATCTACCAAAATCCAGCTCGTCTGCCACTTGTTAAATCATAAACCCAGTAAGACCCCCCATCTCTTTCACACTGAATGGTTAATATGTCCCTGTATTATCAATATTCGCTGATTTCTATGAGTTTGGAAGATGCATTAATCTAAACCACACACACACACACACACACACACACACACACACATTTTCAGAACCGCTTGCCCCATACGGGGTCACGGGGAACCGGAGCCTACCCGGCAACACAGGGCGTAAGGCCGGAGGGGGAGGGGACATACCCAGGACGGGACGCCAGTCCGTCACAAGGCACCCCAAGCGGGACTCGAACCCCAGACCCACCAGAGAGCAGGACTGCGGTCCAACCCACTGCGCCACCGCACCCCCCTAATCTAAACCATTACCATTTATAATAAAAGAATACAGATTATGTTGTCCAAGGGTACAACAACAGGTCTCCTTTAGGAAGTGGGAATCTGCTTTCAACCTCAAAATACATGCAAACTGGGCATCCAGACTCCAAGAAGACCTACGTTATCAAGATGCTTCCACTCCTCAGCCCACTCGCGATCAGTCAGCCGGTGATCGATGACTTCCTCCTGCCGCAGGCCATGCACAGCTGCAACACAAAGAGGCTTTGGTGAGTGCTGTACCACCCACCTTGCTCCATTTCTTGGGGAGCTGTTCTTCAAGGAGGCAGACATACCCGACACACCTCATATTTAAATGAAGTTCTGAAAGTCCATTACACACGTAGAGCTTTTTAAAATAGTGCATAATGATAAAATGTATTATTAATTTCCTTAACAGTTTATCCCAGAAAATTTACATAGCATACAGTTTTACACATTGAGTGGCACATTTTAAAGAAGTAGTACTTCACTCAAGTGTATAACAGGTGTTTCCATTTTGAAACCGTAACCAACAACCTTCTGGCCCAGTTCTTTATTAAAAGGCCCACTTGTAACCCCGTGGTTTTTGGACCAAAAATCCAGTCGCTGGTCATTATGTGACATATGGAGGCCCACCTGTCTGCCGGTGGCGGTCACGACCCTCGCGGTGCTCAGCATGGCGATAAGCGTCACGGTAGTGGTGTGCCAGGGCCATGTCCTCCAGGCGGTAGTGCTGGGGAGCAGGGCCGCTGGAGTGGCCCAAACCGTTGGGGGGGTGTGTGGGCAGTCCGTTGGGGGGTGGGTGGGCTGGCAGCCCACCGCTAGGGCTGTAGCGCTGGCTGGGGCTCACTGTGCATGGCCGCTTGGCCAAGTGTTCAGCGTGGAGGCTGTCACGCTCACCGGTGCTGTCTTTGGTCCTGAAGTTAAAGGAGGGAGAACACTGGAAGTGAAGCCCCTACATGACCAAGCACCGCAATGCAAATTGGGTCATAATAAAATCAGAAGAATACTGCCCTCCAAAGCAACTTACAATGTCTAGCTACCTACGCTGACTTACCCATTTATACAGCAGAGTAATTTTTACTGGTGTAAGTCAAGGTCAGTACCTTGAGCAAGGGTAGAGAAGATGGGATTAGAAGCTGGATACTTCAAACACAAAGCAGCAGCTCTAACCCCTACCCCATTTGCTATCCGCAGACCTAAGAAACACTTAACATTTTTCCACAGAACAAATATCTAAAAGAGAAAAACCTAATCTGTAAACTGAACATCTAAAATGCAGTTAGCCCTTTTTCAACTTTTAACCTTTTTCACCCTTAGTTTTGTCTCTTCAGCTGATCTTACGCTAAGGTATTGCATCTGGCAGATGTTCTGTTCAGCGATTTAAAAAAAAAAAAAAAAAAAACTTCATCTTGGCCGTTTAAATGTTAGCTTTCTGCATTAATCTCCATAAGGGCCGATCTCAGCACAGGCGGGAACTCTGAGGTCAATCCTGTTCAGTCGTCGCAGCTATCAGACAGAAACAAAAGCACATGGCTCCGCCCCACCACACCCATGGCCCAAGCAAGGTGCTTTCCGGGGTGCAGCTAAAATACCATGACCCACAGTTAAAGGCAACAGCTGGATCAACAGCATCGACACTGTGAGGTCGAGTGGGACCACCAAGGTGTGTGGATTATTGACGAATTGCCCACTCCCCCTCCTTCCCCAGAGCCTAAAACACTGCGCCCAGCCTTCACCGGCCAGCCTGGATCAGTACAAACAGAAATTCAGAAAGCCACCATCTGGACACATCCCTGACATATGGCCAGCTTCAGGGAAACTCGGGGAGGGGAAGAGATTATATGCATCTTAAATTACAATTAGTTTTCCCCCTCGATGCGGTACGTTCAGAGGCTGTGACAGGGACACGGGATCGCACTCGCCGTGGCCCGAAATACGAGCACGGCCGCTCCGGGTACGGCCATCTGAGCATGCCTCTTGTATGACATCCAGAGCATCTGGAATTGTCCTCTTTTCTGTGTGCCGGAGACATCTGGTGTGTGTGTGCGTGTGCGCGCGCGCGTGTGTGTGTGTGTGTGTGTGTGTGTGTGTGTGTGTGTGTGTGTGTGTGTGTGCGCGCGTGTGCATGTAGGCCCTCCACGCAGACACTGTGGATTTGTCTGCTTTTGGAAAATCACCCAGAATAATGCAGCGAAACACAGCAGCAGGGCTGGGACAGAGGTGGGGCTAAGTGCAGGGCTGGGTGCAGGGCTGGGTGCAGGGCTGTCCCGGTACCTGTCGGGGGTCCTCCGCTTGCCATGTTCGTTGATCTCCAGCAGGATCTCGGACGAGTCCAGGGGGGAGCTGGCATTGGCGTCCAACAACAGCTGCTCGTGCTGAGCCAGGTACTGCGCAGGTGTCTGCTTGGCCATGCGCGCACAGTGCAGCAGCTCCCTTTGCAGGAGGGGCAGGTTTGCCTGCAGTGGGGTGGAGAGGGACAGGGGGCTGACGGTGACACACAGCACAGGAGAACAGTTTTCCCCTCCCCACTCAATGAAGAGCAAAGTCGATGTCTGACACATTCCTCCAGAAATTGCTTTGACAGTAGACAGTGTCTAAATGTCACCAACCTATCACCCAAGGATATCTTTAATAAACGAAGCACTGGCAAGGGCAGTGGTCTGGAACACACTCTACAAATGGCTATGCGTATGCAGATTTGATCCAACCTCTTATTTTAAATAATACATTAGTTTTGTAAAATCTATATTTAAAATTCTTACAAAATTACAAAGTACAACCTTCCCTCGTAAAACGTGGTCCCGTCAATGAAATACTGTTTACTTTTCTGAATATAGACAGTTTTTTCATACAATGATCTTGTTATACAGTACAATGGCATTTTTTTTACATTTACATTTACATTTATTCATTTAGCAGACACTTTTCTCCAAAGCAACGCACATCTCCGAGAAAAAATACAATGAGTGGATTACATTTTACTTGGTATCATGCCTAATGTACATCGACAACAGGTGTTCTAATCACAGCTACAATATGTTTCGCTCTCAATGCACACAGACACCATGGCTCTTCCATAACAATACACTTCCTGCTTTCCACTTCCTGTCACATGGACAGTCTCAACCAATCCCAATACTGATTACGGTAAACCTAACTCACAGCAGATTTAATACTAATTTTTAGAAATAAGGTGCATAAACATGTAATTATCAATTCAATTTAAATGATAAAAGCTTTTATAACACGAATAATCCGACACTAACATAAACAAAGTGTTTCTCTTGTGGTTTACAAGTCGCAATCTGGAAGTAACACTGACAGTCCTAAATCGTTTCACTCTTCTGCATAAGTCATGGTACCAGTTTTAACTTACTGGATAATACAGGATATATAAAATTATTAGTTTTATCATTGTAATGCAAAACAGACTTTTCATTTTTGTATTCAAATTCATTTTAGGTGAAATGTTTTTCAAGGAACTTATTTTTCGCCAGTTATTCAACCCCCTCAAAACGGGAATCCACTGACTTTACAGGATGAAGTAACTCCATCAAACAAGGTGTGGCTGCGCATCTGGTGCCTCTAGTTCTTCATACCTAGAATGTAATAAATGCTGTATTTCATGTAAATGACCTTCAAAGCATAGTCCATATGTTGACGGACTTGTTGAGCTAGGGAACAGTCTGAGATAAAGACCAGCGCACACAGGCTGCCTGGCAGAAAAACATAGACACTCTGAGCACTTGTGGGCATAGCTGGTTAATGCAGGGCTTTGAAATGGATGATGAATGGATAGTAGCTCTCCAGAATGTCAAAAAGCAGTACGCATCTCCAAGTTCACAGCTTCTCAAAAAGCAGACTGCTTTGGTATTTCCTATTCTTCCCCTGCTGCTTCTCTTACAGAGTTCACACTACATACTGTGGCTTCCAGAAACATGCCCTGGGAGCCTTTCTTTATTGAACAGATAAACAGAGTTCTCATTAAGGCTCTGCGTGTGTGTGTGTGTGTGTGTGTGTGTGTGTCTGTCACTTCCAAATGTGTGGGTGTGTTTTCCAGCCACATACGTACAGATGCTGGTCCAGAGGAAAAACAAGTAAGGCTCCAGCTAGTTCCTTCATCCCACCTGGGTTACCGCTTCTTTGAACACACATCGTTGTGGGACAAGGAGGTACAAGCTGTTTGCTGACATCACGCCCAACACGCTCTACAGTCAGTTTCTGAAACGCTCCACCGCGCCTGCTACCACTGTCTTTTATTGTGCTGCTGGTCATATGATCGTTGCTTGGGTGCAGTTGCGTTGCTAAATGGGGTCTAGCACTTCGTGGAGGGGGAGAGCGTGGAGAGGTGGCGGACGGCAGGGAGCCTTCGGCATGGAGGTTCGCAGCAACAGTCAGCTAGGGATTAACCAGTCGACATCGGCGCCACGGAAAAACGGCACACATGAGCCGCCTGTCAACATCTGTCAGAAAATCTCCTTTTCCCGCTCAACGTCACTCGGCTCAGCTCTGCTCTCCCCCAAGATTGCGTGCAGCCAGGTTCGGAGTAAACACCGGCGTGCCGGATTTAATTAATTGCGAATGATTGCCATATGGACCGTTCTCAGGGTGCCAGGCAGAGCAAGCTGCAGTCGGGGTCTGTCTCTTTTATCTGTTACGCTTCGGTAAGTTCCCCGCGACAGGGAGCGGGTGGCAGGAGCCGAGATGGTGCCGATGTCTGCCTGCCCAGCTTGTTTGTGGCACACCTCCACACACAGGTGATGGCCAGCAGGAGCACCCGGACACACTCAGCACACACTTACCTTAAGGAAAGGAATAACAAAAGGACGCAGGGGGAAGTTGGTGGCCTCCTGGAGTTTAGAGTGAAACTCTTCTATAGTTAGAGTTGAATTCTGTAGACAGAAATAGAGAAACAATTTTTTACCTATATTTATTGCACTAAATATGGATATCAATGAACTGTGATGTTATCACCATCTTCACATTGAAAATATGTAGCAAGGGGCAGCAGGTAGTGTAGTAGTTATATATGTGGACTTATAACTTGAAGAATTTTGATTGAAATCTTATTACTGCTATACCTTTACTTGATTGAGGTAAGTGGGTCAGTTTTTGTATGTCAGTTCTGATAAAAGCTAAGCAATCTATAAACTATAATAGCCGCAGGGTGGACAAGTCGACGTTCAATGGAAGTCCGTAGTCGGCTAGCAGAGCTCTCGTTGCTTGGAGGCAGCAGGTGGCGCAGTGGTTAGAGGTGCCACATTGCACATTTGGGGTCCAGGTTTGAGCCCCACTTCCTGCTGTAACAAACCTGAACAATGTACTTTGAACTGACCCAGTAAGAATTACATTGCTTTATAAATGGGTAAATGGCCGGAAGAGGCTTAACACTGTAAGTTGCTTCGGAGAAAGCGTCAGATAAATACATATGCGACTGTAAGTATGAGCAATTCCACTTCCATTATGGCTGCAGTTGTCCTTTTCAGAATTTTTAGTTAGTGACTGCTTTATAGCTGACGCATCAGTGAAAACACAAACATGTGAACCGCCCCCAGGGATGAATCGGGCCATTTCTGTGGCTGAGGAGCGCTCGGTGGAAGACTCACCACCAAACCCAACACAAGGCTGCGCACACGCTCCCCGATTTCAGGCGAGATGTCGTTGCCAAACTGCTGCAGCGTGGTGAGGAAGCGCTTTAGCTTGCAAAGCTGCCGCGCACCACAGGCTGGCGGGAGCTGCTGGGTCGACAGCGAGGCCGTAGACGACATGGCGGGCCCATTGCTGAAGCCGTTGGGCGTGGAAGGTGCCCCGTTAAGTGCCGTGGGCGAGTGGCCACTCCCGTTCAACACTGTGGAGACAGAGGGAGAGGAGGTTGCCATCAGAACCTGCATCTGCCCCACATGCAGCCATCTATCTCTCCACCCCTGTGACTTTCCACGCATTCCTGATAGGGCCAAGGTTGGTGCCAGGGGGCACACCTGAGAATAGAACAGAGAAGGCACACGCGTTGAGACCAGAATACGCACTGAAGTCAAAGATAGAGGATGCTTCTGATCACAACGTTGCTGTTGCCGCTGTTGACTCAAGAAGGGTTCATCCTGGTCTGACCGAACCTCTGAGCTCAGAAGCTTCTGCTGTTTCTTCACAAGTGGAACCATCTGACTCTCTCCTGGCTGCCCCCAGCGCCTTTCCTCTACAGCCCGGGTCTCTCACCCATTCACTAGAACACAGCTATAAGAGGAACTTATTAAAGAGGACCTAAAATTAGACTTGTGGCTTGCGCTACATCTACTCTGATAGCAGGTGTGTTGCTAAATTGGTCGCCGCACATGTCCACCAGCTGAAAGTAGATTTGCAGCTTTTGGGTTCGGAATCCCCTCCCCCTTCCACTCATTGCAGTTCCTTTGCGTTCTCAAGCGCACCTTTCTGAGGAAAAATGACTGAGGTCTTAGTTATTCCCTCAATGGTGTCTTAAATGACCTATGTAATCTAATTCCTAGAACAGATGCAGAACTCGTGCACCCAGTTGTTTACATGTACATGGTGTAATAATACTGCAGCTGGGCATATTATGTAATTGTTAGGGGGGTTTATATGACATTTAAGGCACTGATCATCCAGCACAAAGCAACTCAATTAATAAGCAAATATATATAAATTAATGGAAAAAGAAAGGATTTTAAATGTAAACCCTGGCTAATTTCAGCTGAAACTCTAATCATTTAGTTCTTGTTCTTGTTTTTTGAGTATTCCTGCGCCAGTGAAATGGGCTTTTCTTTGAAATTGTCTACCATTCGACTCAGGCCCACGGTCTTCAGCAGGCACGGACATATGTTGGTCAGCCATGTGACCCACCACTTGCGCCCTGGTTATAGAGCGGAGTGCGGGCAACGCTGTCGGCCGCAGCGACAGGTGAAACAACACGGCTTGCCGTGGCTATATAGGGAAGAAACTGGTTTGATGGGCTCCGTGAGCCTACCGTCTGTAAACAAAGGGCGCTGTGCGGCACACCACCAGGGGACGGTCGAACCACACCCTGGGCAACGGGCAGCTGCAGGAGGCACCTGCCACCTGGGTGCACACACACACACACACACACACACACACACACACGCGTGTGCCTTTCAAGATCATATACCCATGTTCATTTGCATACAGCCACAAGGGAAATAAACAGTGGCTTACTGAACTGCGGAATACCACAGAGAAAGGGGGAGTATGTCTGCACCTGTTAAACCCCAAAGAAATACTGAGTCAGGGACAGAAACACAAACACGCACGTGCAAACACACTCGACAAGCCGATTTACAAATATCTGCATGTCTGAGGTCCAAACACTAGCTTAACGCTTACAGGTGCATCATTTACTACAGCCCATCCAGTTTTACCTCATGGCATTTACTCAACACAATAAAGTCTAACTGTTACTGTGATCTTGAAAAGCATATGTTTCTAAGCATTAGGGAAAAATACAGTTGGTACAATTTTCTACACTTCATTACAAGTACTCTTTGTTAATAAGGTACACAGATTACTGCCGAAGAAAATTTAGAAAAAAAACTCATACTGAAGAATTCTTGGAGAAGATTATCAAAACATTGATCCAAATCCAAATTTCTTTAACTCAATAGAGGTGTACCTTGATTGTGTGTTTGTGTGTGTGTCTGTGTTTTTAAACCTATACATTTGTTACGCCATGTAGTTCTTCTTCACACCAGATCACTGGGCTTGCCAAGAAGATAGCAACTTACTGGTTGTAGGAGTGAACGAGGCATTGCGACTGGAAGCCTGGTTTACTGCGGGGGGAGGGGGCGGCATAGTGGGCGGAGTCGATCTTGGCTGGGTTTTGACATCAGCGGGTGAATCTGGCATCGTTCCAACCTTCTGCACTTTATTACCTGAGGGAAGAGCGGTGCGAACAGGTCAGGAGGGCAGTCAAGTGCGTATGACAGGCGACATCAGGATGAAAATAACATCCATTGCGGTGCCCCTCTTAATTTTTCTGTGAATTTCTCCAAATTCTGATGATGTGTGCTGCTTTATGCATTCCCTGCAAGAGCGTATAAGTACAGGTCCTCTGGTTCCCGGGAGGAGGGCAAGGACTGGAGGTGAGAGGCAGAGGACAGAGGACAGAAGGTAAACGAAAGGCCTATCTGTGCTCTTGGAAGCTTCCAGTAACACCTGCTGTCCCGCTCAGCAGCTGCCGTCTGCCATGCGTCGCCGCCCTCCCTGCCTTGCCCGTCCCCTCTCATTCCCTTCGCACCCCCACCCCGAGACACCCCGGTAGCGGACAGACGGGCTGATGGCCTGCGACAAGTGCAGCTGGACGTGCCGCTGTCCGTCACGGCGGCCCGCTCGCCGATGTTAGCCGGGGCCCCCTGGCCGGGACCAAACAAGGCAAGCTGCGCCTGGGCAACAGTAGGACCGCATCGCCTTTCCTGGAGCTCAAGGGCTCCGTGTCCTGTCAGTGTCGCAGACACACGCACAAGCGCACACACGGGGTTGTCCCCTCTCCTAATCCTCCACGAGTCCAGCACGCCCACGGTTCTGTCCGAAAATGACTCGTGTTGCAAACCGTTGTCCAAACGGCACTAATTTTATAAGCTGCATATGATTAACGACGGTAATAAAAGTGCAATTCCGCGTTGTCGGTTTGTGTGTCCGCTGGTAATTCCAGTCATTTCTGGGAGCAGATAAAAGGTGGATGCTATGTGACAGCTTCGGTTTACAGAGCGTACCTTTTAAACGCTAAGCCACTTGGTAATGGTTCAAAATGTGAACTTGTAATGAAAAATGTGTTGGTTTAATAGCTACAGAAGCCCTGCAGTTGTACCTTCACGTGGAATGCTTAACCTCAATTACACATACACACTGAGCAAAATTGCTGATCCCAAGCAGAGTTGCGGCGAACCGGAGCCTAGCCCAGCAACGCAGGGCTAGAGGGGGAGGGGACACACCCAGGATGGGACGCCAGTCCATTGCAAGGCACCCCAAGCAGGACTCAAACCCCAGACCCACCAGACAGCAGGATCCAGCCAAACCCGCTGCGCCACTGCACCCCTCTAACCTCTGTTAGAACAGGAAAAAATTTAACCTAATAATTCTGCATAATTTTGTACGCTGCGTAAATTTCTACAGTAAAAACAAAGAGGGAAAAATATGGAGCGGGTCTATGAAAACGATAGGTCTTTTTGAAGAACAAGGCGCACAGTGGTACCCGTCACCAGGGCAATGTGTGAGTGAGTTTAAAGTAGTGGTGCTCCGATACAAGCCCACTGGGATAGTGTTCACTAAACCATTGAGAAAGTCTTTAGTTTGATTTGCCACGCTCTATTTTATTTTTCAACCACAACCCAAAATTCGAAATTATGCATCGTAATCTGATTGCTCTAAGGATGTCTATTTTGTCAAGGTCCACACCTAAAGTTCCATCTGTAAATATGCATATGAGCAAAGTGTTTAACTTTCTTCTGCTAGAAAAATTAACATTTAATATTTAAATAATTATCTGGAATGCATGGACACACCTCTGGAACTGTGAAATCCCGCAACTTCCTACCCTTGTTCTATGTATGCGGACGTATTTATTATTTCTCGACGAAACGTCTCTGTCTCTTTTGTCTGCGTGGCTGCGACTGCTGCTCTTCTGTTGTTAATCATCCAAAAAGAAAAAAAAAAAAGACTATTGTTCCCCTGGTGGACTGTACCTTTTGCAGAAGACATAGAGGGGGGTATGTGTCTCCTTCAGGCCGACACAGACAAAAACCTCCCTGTAAACCCAGCGGACACTACCGATGGAAATACTCAGCGTAAGAATGATATCAACACCTCTCTAGGCTACTTGAGACCACAGTGTCTCACAGACTTGTCTATGACAGGTGCTTCACATGTTTACTGTGGATGACTTGACTTCCATTCGTTCATCACTGGGCTGCGGAAGAATCGCAGCCCATGCTGGTCTTTAAAGGAGAACAACCACAACACCCTCTAACGTGACACCGCAGGCCCCCCACCCTCTTGTATCTTTAGAACATCTCCCCAGCTCTCCATCTGACACCTCTGCTGCTGCCACAGTCAAGTACTGCACAAAAATAACCAAGTGCACGGGGCAGCTGCTAAGCCTCAACACGTCCCCCGCAGAGCCCTGACCTCGAGCAGCGGCAGCTGCAGAAGGCCGCGGTGACCGAGGGGTTAAAAGTGGACCTGGCCCGCAGCCGAGGAGGCGCGGAGTGACGGACAACAAGACCTCCGCGCTGGAGGTCGCCGGGTTCAACCGGGCTGCAGGGGTCAGAGTTCTCGCTCTACACAGCTGCTGACGTAGAGCTTAGAGGTGCTGCCTTTAGACCCGATTCTGCAGGTTCAGATCCCAACTCCAGCTGTAGTTACCCAACTATACTGTACATGTATGTATAAATAGGCAAATAATTGCAAGCCGCTTTGGAGAAAAGCGTCAGCTAAATGGGGAAGCGTAATGTATACGTCAGCGGGCCACGACCCTGAACACACTGACAGCCAGCCTTTGTTCGAAGCAGGGTACAAAGATTACTTTTACCACCCATTTTTTGATATCCACGCGGAATCGGCTGTTGTTCTGAGCCATCCCGTTAAGCAATGTCTAGCTGACAAATGCGAACAATTCACTAAATCTGAAAAACGCTCCAACTGCTTCCACCTATTAGCTCGTGACGCCGCCGGTGTTCCTGCGTGGCGGTAAGAAGAACTTCCGGTTATGACACCTGTTAAAGCTTTACTCGTCGCTGTCAGACATGCCCTCTCACATTTCCTCATGTCCCGAATCTCAAAGAAAGAAAATGATACACAGAAACCACAGATGGACTGGCCTAAAGCCACCCGGACAGCCGTAGAGGAGGAGAGCGAGATCGTACTCATAAACCACCTTTTCAATGAGTTCCCGGCTACAAGCGAACCCTATCTTTTTTTGTTTTTTTTCTCTTTTTTTTAAAGTTGTGACTTTTCAGAGGTTGTCAGAGCACGCAAATAAGGACGCCTCTTACAGTGTCGTACGGCTGATTAACTGCAAAATTTGGTGTGACGTAACAAGCAATTGCAACTGTTGGCCCTTGATCTTTTCGCTTTTTTATTTTGTTTGTTTGTTTGCGTCGAACCAAACACACCATGCAGACTCTTTTAAGAGGTCCAATCCAGTCGGGGGGGGGCTGCGGCTGCGGGGGCCAGCAAGGGGCCAGAGCTCTGGACGAAGAGAGCGAGTGCATTTTGAGTGGCAACCACCTGCCAGGGATTACGGGTAGCTTTTTAATCCGACCCGTCGGAAGGATGGGGGTAGGACACCGAGGTTTTTTTTTTTTTTTCCTCCCCACTGTAATACATTAGAAGGTCCACGACCGCAACACACCATCTGGGGCCATCTGTGCTCCCATTGTCCTGAAGGACAGGAAGCCTCAGCGCAGGGGGATTGCAGACCGAGAAGCATGGGAGCCAGCTGGGGCACTTTCCCAGGGCCGCCAAGGCGGGCGGCCCGGTCGGAGAACTGCCGTGAATCAAGAACACCGCATTTGCCCAGAAAGTACCCGCATGTGCTCCTTAAGGATGTGACCAGCCTTAATCTAATCTGGAAATTTCCTTTCCCACACCACAGCCTTTATGAGTTTTGAACCACGAAGTCAGACAGTTTGCGGGCAGAACGTCCCTCCTCGGATGTCTTGCAGTTATTTTAGCTGCGAAAGGACAACGCCGCAGGTACGAGCGGCGGGTCCTGCCGTTTTCAACAGATTTCGAGCTTCGGCGAGATGCGCTGTCACATGGAAGCACACACTCTGACGGAAGCCAACGGTTCGCTCTCGTCTCACGCAGTTCGCACGGCTCCTGGCCACACCGGTGACTACGCTGCACCTCCTGAAGAAATGCTCATCGCCAGAACCGATTGCTCGGAGACCACGGGACAGGGGGGCTCTCCCGATCCTTCGCTCCAGCATCCGCTCCCCTCTCTCTCTCGGCCCAGATGGGCTCCCCTCTCCGCCACGATCCCCTCCTCCATTCCTCCCGCTCTCTCTCTCTGTAATTCCCCCAGTCTCCAGGAATGCTGTTGTTTTTAATTTGTCCCAGCTGTTTTGGCTCAGTGCCCATCAGCCTGCCTGCCAGCATCTGCTTCCCTTCAGGCCGCCAAGGCGTCCACACAAACACTGGCCTCACATCAAAATGCTGGGATTAGTACTCCCACCGCGGCTCCGTGACCCCCCTCCACCTCCCACCCCGTCCGAAACCCACGCCGTTCACCCCAGCCTTGCCACTGCCCATCGCTTGACCTCGTGGGCAACGGAGAGAGCAACGGCACCCATCTCCCGCAGACCACCTCTGCACTTTGACATTTTGATTGCAGTGGGGCCGTCGGCGGAGGATCTCCGCTTTCCCGACGACTCGGACCCGGCGCACTCGTGATCTGCCGCACACGAGTAATGGAATCTGAAATGATTAAAAGGCTCTGGATTACAATATACGCTAACTGCTCTGGCTGGCTGGAACCCCACTTTTGTCAATCCGGCTGAATGACAGATGTCACCAGTCCTTTAACCAGACCGAACAGAATTACGTAAACTGGCGACAGGCAACTGGAGCTATAAGGATTTTTCAACTGGAAACAGAATGGACCCGGAGGTGATGGTCACAATTCCAGGCGTGACGATGGAAACCGCAGTAAGAGCACATGCAGGGCGCTTCAGCCACACGGGCCAGCTGTGGAGAGACAGAGCGCTCCAATTCTCCAGATGTGTCCGGAGCACCAAACAGAGGGGGCAGAGAAGTAAAAAGAGTCCAGAGCCCAGCTCGCATTGTCGCTACACAGATTTTGGGAGCTGTTTGTTGATCTGCTCTATGAAATAGACAGGGTTACGCTTATTAGTACCGAGTGGCCAATGAGCGAGCCGTCTGACGTGTTGCCACGGCGACCGCACTTTCCAACCAACCAAAGTAAAGAGCCATTCTCAGAGAGTCGATCAGTTACTCTTATTTAGGCACAAATGAGCGCAAGAGCGTGGCACCAGCCCAGATAAACGTATTTTCGCTGTCGTCTTTTCCAGCCGTACACGAATTTAATAACCACGCAGGCATCTGCGCTTCCTCCACGATTTCATTTCACGCAAAGTTTATTGCCACCGTCTTATGTAATGACTTGGAGGGATGGAAGAAAAATCAGGAGCTCGGCTCAGGGGCGCAACTGTCGGGAGAGGAGAAGGAAATCTGAGATGGGTTCCTGTTCGGAGACCGACGATCGCCTAGCTTCCTTGTGAGACATCTCTCTCTGCAGGCACCTTCACCACGTCACACAGACTTGCTGTTGCCCACATTATTGGACTGAAGTGCGGTAATCCCGCTCGTCTACTGCCCATCTGTTGTCTTACCACTTAAAGGGGGAGGCGAAAGAACCTCTTTTTCAGATTCTTCCAGCAGCCGCTAATGAAATCCAGATGTTTGTTGAAGCTCCTCCTCTCCCCTTCTCTCTGGTTCCCTGGGTCCCTGCCCCCACTCGCTCTCTGCAGACCTGGACCCAGAGCCATTCCTAAATAAAGGAAAGTATTCCTGACATGCCGCTGCACTGCCCGTGCCAAGGCCAGATCCCTGGGCGGACTCCTCTCATAGAGTGAGCTTCCCACTTTCCCAGCACATCAGGGCAATGGTGACACCCCCCCTGCGTTGAGTACAGCAGGAGACTGCGGGAACAGGGAGGTACCCTGCTGGGGGACCAGTAGCGCAGCTGCCCCTCATCGCACCCAGCCTGGGGGGCTCCCCACCGGTTCCATTTCCCACTCGCACATCCGCAGCTGAAAATGAGAGGCTCTCGATCGGACGCGGACTGGTGCCGGAGCCACGGTTCGTCCCACCTGGACGAAGACGCGTCCGTGGACGGACTCCGTCCACGCGCATCTGTTTTCGTGGCAGTTACTGGAAATCTAAGACACCATAACAATGAGCCGTGCACTTCAGCTGTAATCAGTAAGAAAAAAAGATATATTTGAGGTTTCCCATGTTTTTACTTCAATGCGTTCCTATGATATTTTTACATTTTTTCAATACAAAGTCACCACGATCGCAATCCGTGAAGTCTGTTCCTCCCACCAGATCCGATAGAAGGAAATCCTGTTCCTCTTACACAAAAGCTGCAGTGAAGGACATGCCCACTGGCAAGAAGTGGTTCTCGGGCCTGGTTCTTGCGTATCCCCGCGTATGCCGGCCTGATCTTTCATGTTATATGGAGCTGTGGACTTGAGGCGTTGCATCGTTCATTAGTATTAAAGGAAGCGTGATGGCCGAGGACATGCTATTCTGTAACCTCTGCTCCCAGGTAACTGGTCCCAGAACGGGGTTTGCTTTCTTTTTCGGTATGTGCCTGCTGGGTAAATTGGCTGGATGAAGCATAATAATGGTAACCAAATAATAAATGAATAAATAAATCTCTTTTCTGGTTCTCTGTACTGGTGTCAAGTCTGTAGAGTGAGTTGAACCCTGAGGACAGTCCCCCTGATGGGTCTTTGGGGGCTTGTGAGTACAGCGCACACCTGAACATCAGCAACTGTCATCTACGTCGTGCAGGGGCCCATCGCCGTCGGCACAGACCCATCACCGGCACATCTGCCGCCGCCTCCAGGGAGGCGGGAGGAGGGGCCGCAGCAGCGCCGCAGCTCCGGTCCCCTGAGCCAGTCCCTCCGCGGTGACGACCAGGAGGAGCAGGCTGGCTCCGCCATCTGAGAGCGTGGCCGCAGGGTGTCGCGAAATCAGGGGGAAAAGTTCAGACGAAAGTCATTTTGAAATTATTTCCTAAAGTTAAAATAATGAGGTGACGTTGGCTCGGCCTCATTTGCATTCGCGGCGTATCCTCTCTTAAAGCGCGCTAATATTTTGATCGTAAACAGCGCCGCGAGCCAAATGTTTCCGAAACGGGCTAGAGACGGGAAAGGAACACGGAGCCAGAAATGAACCTTGACGGAGTCTGTTTATTCTGAGCACGTAAAACATGCTCCCCCATCAAAACACCTGCAGATCCGCCAAACCCCAATTAGATCATCAGGCTTTTAATTACTCTGTTAATTGCAAACAGGCAGAGAAAGGGGTGGCTGGGGAATTCGGAGCGGGGCTCTCCCGAGGACCCGCGCTGACAGGACTCGCAAACAAACGCGGACGGCGTGCCAGAGAGAACACCGCAATTTACCGTGAGAGCAGTGACATCACATCCCGTCACCCAGCGCCATTAGTCTTAATGTAGGAAGGTAAGCCATGGATCTAAGGCTGAGCGATCTAAGGGTGACACAGAGCGGTGTAACAGCACGAAAACTATATCCTCTACAGCAGTGGTGTCCAGCATGTTACAGCAGGAACATCTGCAAATTTTTTCATATATATTGCTCTTTAGGTACCATGAACGCTATACATTGTACTGAACCGCATGGCAACAGAGTCACAGACACCCACACCTCAACATGCACTGCACTTAAAATTTAATTTCGCTAAAATAAATTTTCACTCGAGACATTAAGATTCAGCATGTCACTTGCTGCGAGTACGCACGCACGGTCCTCGAACCATCTCGCAGCAATGATGGCGGCCCTTGGCCAAAAAAAGGCTGGGCGCCGTGGCTCTACGGGGACATGATGCATCTGATATGACACATGTGACCGGGACCTGGCCCTCAGACATGCTTTAGGTTATTTGCGTACGATCTGTCAGCGTTTGTTTGCAGAAAAGCGCTTTATTTCAGCTTTCTGCCATGAATTACCCATGCAGCACACTCCTGCTGCCTCTGCTCTTTTGCTGTTGCTCATCACCTCTCCACCTCCCAGATGTTACTCTGCCTCGCTGCCTCCCTCCCGCGTTTCGGGCCGAGGGACGGGCTGCCGCGTTCAGACGGCGACGTGTTGCTGGGAAACAGCAGCGGGACCCTGCTTCCTGCGTGACAGGTGTGTGTCGGGGGTTCTGACAGCTGCTGCCTTCGCAGCGTTGGCGTGGCGGAGGCCACCTGCAGCCTGGCCACCGGGCTTGTTTGTGCCGGTACTGACGTAACCCTATCCTGCTGATGTCTATGTACTGAGGGAGTGGGGCATAATCATAAAAAAGGCTTCTGGGTTCCTCTATTGGACCTACATGTGATGTTTCCAGTAGATGTTCACACTTCATGAAGATATATCGAAACTTTTAGCAGACAGTTTTCTCCTAAGAGATGTGCACTGATTATTCAGTAGTGTTCAGCTGACACCTTTGTCCAAGGTGACTTGCAGTGTTGGATACGCTCTGCACTGAACTTCCTGCAATCACTCACACATCTGTACAGCAGGGAGTGACATGCACTCATTCGTACATATGTTCACGCTATGGGCAATTTAGAGTCACTAATGCTCCTGAAACAATGTACAAAAGAGATCCATCCATCCATCCATCCATATGATCCACCAGTGTTACCTACTGCCACTCTTACATAAAACCTAAATAGAATTATGGGTAAAAGGGCTACTTAAATGTAGAAATACACACACACACATTTTCTGAACCGCTTGTCCCTTACGGGGTCACGGGGAACCGGAGCCTACCCGGCAACACAGGGCGTAAGGCCGGAGGGGGAGGGGACACACCCAGGACGGGACGCCAGTCCGTCGCAAGGCACCCCAAGCGGGACTCGAACCCCAGACCCACTGGAGAGCAGGACCTGGTCCAACCCACTGCGCCACCGCACCCCCATATCTTCTAATTCAATTCACTTCCCTACACTGTCTATACACACACACCGACTGAAACCACTTGTCCCGAGCGGGGTCACAGTGAGCCGGAGCCTAACCCGGCAACACAGGGCACAAGGCTGGAGGGGACACACCCAGGACGGGATGCCAACCCATCACAAGGCACCCCAACAAGGACTCGAACCCCAGACCCACCGGAGAGCAGGCACAGGCCAAGCCCGCTGCACCACCGTGCCCCCACGCCCCCTACGCTGTCTATAATACATATATTAATTCATTAAAGTTATTGAAATAGAGAGCTAGAGAGCTTGACAAAATAGCTAGAGAGTCAGTATGGTGGCGTAAATCTTTTCTGCCACGTTTCTGATTGGACTGATTTGCCGATAGCTGCGACCACGACTCTCCTTGGGCCTGTTGTCCCTCAGTCTCTCCCCAGCGGCAGCGTCCCCCTCCGCAATCCTCTTGCCGGCGGAGTCACGTGAGGAGTTAAACAGCAGCCTGACAGGCTTCCCCAGAGGAGCTCCGTTTAGCCCGCGGCCGGCAATCGAAGCTGAGCAAACAAATAATAGGAACCCCCTCCAGGATTCTTAACGGCTGGAAGCCGTCGCCAACATCTTTCCTGTTTTCTTACCAAAAAAGCGACGAAGAAACCGTCATACAGGTAGCGGCTTGACTGGCAGAATAATGGTGTTTAACTGGTACTAATTGCAGAGCATAATTTGGAGAAATCTTAAAGTAAACGGCAGTTAAGGTGACATAACCCTGTTAAAACTGCGGGTTCCAGCGCTCAGCACGTGGACGAGTTTGAGAATAATGGAAGCAATATGCTGGGAAAAGTGACTGCTGTTTCAGCTGCATCCATCTGCATGTTCTAATAACACAGAGAGTGTATCTTTCAGTAGGGGGCGCGGTGATGCAGTGGGTTGGACCGGGTCCTGCTTTCCAGTGGGTCTGGGGTTCGAATCCCGCTTGGGGTGCCTTGCGACGGACTGGCGTCCCGTCCTGGGTGCGTCCCCTCCCCCTATGGCCTTACGCCCTGTGTTGCCGGGTTAGGCTCCGGTTCCCCGCGACCCCGTGTGGGACGAGCGGTTCAGAAAGTGTGTGTGTGTGTATCTTTCAGCCGTGTTAGCAAGGCCTCACGGAAACGTGACACTTTTCGCCGAGCTTCAGCGTGTGTCCGACACCTAACGCGTAACTCCTTCAGAAAGCTCCAAATGAAACATTCATCTTTCTGCAGTCTTTTTTGGGTGCAAGCAGTTAAGCGCTCTGTTCCTATTAAACAATCGTTCGTTTGTTATCACTAATCGCCTGTCCAAGTCGGGGTCGCGGTGGTCCAAAACCTATCCCAGACGTACGGGACACTAGGTCGGACTGGGTAAACTCTGGACGCCAGTGTATCACAGGCATGTTTTTGTATTTAGTGGGAATATTTTTTACGAAGCAGTAATTTCAAGTAAGTGGGGGGTGCGGTGGGGGGGCAGGTTTGGCCAGGTCGTGCTCTCCGGTGGGTCTGGGGTTCGAGTCCTGCTTAGGTTGCCTTGCGATGGGCTGGCGTCCCCTCCTGGGTGTGTCCCCTCCCCCTCCAGTTTTGCACCCTGTGTGTGCCGGGTTGGGCTCCGGTTTGCCACAACCCCGCTTAGGATGAGCGGTTTCAGACAGTGTGTGTGTGTAATTTGGAGTAAACTAGGCCTCAGCCCAGACCACATACTGAGGTCTTTATAAATAACTGAAGAAGAACTCTGAAAGCACTGAAACGGCAAAACCGTCCGCCGTGGCACTTCTGTTTCCGGGAGATAACTGCCTCTAATTTTCACAAATATGGGGAAGGACCATCCTTCTCTTTCAGCTTCCCAATCTCTGACTCTGCCCGGAGTCTTTCGCGTGGCTTCTAACACAGCGAGAGGAAGACGGCTCTGCATTATGATTTCAACGTCATCTTCCGAAGTCAGCGCTCCTCTCTGTGATAACCAGCCCGCGCTATGTGGCCGATTCCACCAGTACGCCGAGATACAAAGAAACTCATTATATCGGTGTAAAAAGTAATGATGGGAACTTTCCCAGCATTTTATTTAAAAAAAAAAAAATAAAAAAAAAAAACTCCTGCTAGCTGGGATTTCTACAGTGATTCGCTGCAGCCGATTTCTCTGATTGTCGGCCAATTCAGAGGACTCTGACTCCACGCTGCATCTCTTGTCTCCTTGGTATCATGTTCTCCTTGCCGCCCATGGCTTTCCTTAAATCATTCATGTGGAGGTTTCTGTTTATGTATCTGAATAACTGCCAATAAACTAAGCATGTGGAAGAACAAAGCTTCCTTCTTAACGTCTGTTTTTCTTCCTGTTGGTTTTGACCCTCTTCTACTGGTCTTTCTGTCCCTTTGCTGTATGACGTACATGCAGCTGGGAATTAACACGAAATTTAAATAAAATATATAATAACATCTAATTACTGTGTTATTATGAACAGTACCAAAGACTTTATAATGTCAAATGTTGGAGATTCATCAAGATTTACGGTACATAATTCTGTAAGATTATACACTTCTATGGGGGCTGAAGGCAGCTGCCGGCAGTAAGATGTTCCGACCTCAAAAAATACGGTACCAACAGCCAAGCAGGTTGATCTTTAAGTTCTGTCATTGTGAGCGAGACAGATGGATGGAAACAGATGTCCATCTGACGGCTCAAAAGGTGACGGCCAGAGAGAATAAGTTGCTCCGGTTTCCTCCCACAGTAAAACGGCATGTAATTCAGATGAACTGGCGAATGCAAATTGTGTCTTTATGAGTTTGTTTTACATTGCTCTGCCGTTCAGATATGCGAACGATTGCGGGGAGTGTAGCGCAGTGTGTCTAACACGATTAGCCACCTGGGATAAAGGCGTCAGCTAAACACCAGGTAATAATCACTGCAAGTCACTTTGGAGAAAAGGGGCGGCTAAATGAATAAATGTATATGGACGTGTAAATGCAAGGTGCCATTTCTTTTGCTTGCTTCTCTCCGCGTGAGTATGTGTGAGACCGTGTGTGTTACTGCTCTCTGGCTTCCCACACCACCGTCTCCATGTGTTTCTCATTTGGCCAGATGTTTGGATGCTGACATTCCCGCTCTCCCCGGAGTGCCGACCATGTCGCCGTAATGTCAAACACATGTGCGGGGAAATTGGAGCACGGTGCGAACGCGAGCGCTGTTCCCACTGTTTGGAGGGATAAACATATGGAAACCATAGCAATTGGTGACCCCGCCTGCACTTGAACCCGGAGTTTTCAGTTGCAGCCTGTCTGGATCACGTCCCTTCCCATGTTGAGGCTGCCGCTACCATGGGGAAGGACTGGATCCAGGCTCATGTGTTGACGTAACCGAGTGAAACCGGCGGGGCTCGCCGTCACGCTAAACGCTCGAGTTCGTCACTCTACCGCACATATTAGTGGGAGACGTGCCTTTATTTCTGAAAGTGACGGATAAGGGCAAAGTCATTACACGTGGCGTACTTGGCTCACACGGCCTGCCCCCACGCTGTTGACATTAATGGGTTATAGATTTTTTTTTTCCCCCGCTGTCAGTCTTCATCCCACCAACACAGCTTTTCAGTCACTGCCACAGAAGCGCAAATTCTCATCTATCGGCCTTGGATAGAACCCCCCTGTCGGAAATTACTCTCTTCACACCGGGAGTTTAACTGGTACTTGAGTGCATCTCTTTGACTGCGGATGCTCGGATAATCTGTGTGGCTCGGATCCAACCGCTTCCCATTACAACCAGCAAAACAAATAAAAGCAGTGGAAAACACGCAGCCTTGTGCAGTTAACACCTGGGCAGATGTGCTCAAGGGTCTGAGGACCTCCATTCACGCGACCGCTCAATGCCCTTAGCGTATCTACAGGATTACGCTCTGGTTAATCTCCAGGACACTTGGACAAGTGTGTCTCACACATTCTGGCTGCTTCGCTTCACCGCAGTAAGGCTCATGCCAAGTGAGTGTTAACGTTCCGGCGCTCGGATCCAAAAGGAGCTCCCGATGCCATGCGCAGCGCTTTATTCATAAAAAAATAGTCAGCAAGGAGGGTGAAAATAAAGGTGGGGCAGAGGATGGCAGCACAGTTGGTCGAGTGTCCAGGTGACCGCCGTCCCTAACAACTGCAGGGCTCTCCAAAGGTTGGCTGGGAGACCCATCCCCCCACCCCGCCCCACCACCTCCCACCCGTCGCCATCTGCTCTGCGCAGCGATTATAGACGGCTAACTTCATCTGCCCTCGCAGTCCCATAATTCAATATGCCACGCTCGGCTGCTGGTCGTCCCGCGGCAGGCCGTACCGCTGGGAGCTCTAACTGGACCAGCTGGGGTCTCAACAGCAGCCGTAACACTTATTACCCTATGCAGATGTTCTCTACCTGGCTCTTTTTCGGCCCTTTTATCCGCCAGGCAACTGTACTCACCTCTTAATATGTACTCTTCACATTGCCTCTCCAAAAAAGAGTTACCTGTCCAAGTGACCGCTTTTCTTATCTGTTGTAAATTCACACCCTCTGTGCAAGATTTTATTTCAGTTACTCAGTATCTTTAACTTCCACCACTTATATCAGCTTTAGCCTCCTTATAGGTAATAAAATAATCATTATTCTTCTACCATTGCTGGTACAATGTTTTTGCTATGAATCCATAACAAGTTATGCCAACAAGTCCTCCACCAGGTCCCATCAAAAACTTTGATAAAACATATGAATACACCATACAGGACAAGTATTAATGCTAGGGCAAAATTTTTAAATGTCTGGATGTTAAACACTGCAAGGCAATACAAGTGCGGTCCAAGTCCAGCTGAATAAACATGTAGTGAATAAAGAATGGATCTCCTTTAAGGGAGGTACTTAAAATCAGACCATCAGCTTTTAAGATCAGTGGTGTAATGCATGGTGATACTGAGTCAGTTTACCGCAGTCTTTCCTATAGACCTCCGATGCATTAATGCTTCCCTTATGCCTTTAATAATTCATACGATTTTTACCAGTGCTGATTAAGTAAATAATTAATGTTCTAAAGAGAGTATATTCTTGATGCTATCTGTGTTCATCCCCACTGAGGCTGCAGAGTGTTATACTAATACAGCGTTAGGGTCGTTCCCCCTCTCCTTGGGCAGCACTGCATTCTACGGCACCCTCGGACCTCTGACTGGCACTTTCACGCGTTCCGTCAAGTTTTCTGGCTACGAAACTGAGAGGTGCTGCGTGGGAACTGAGTTACAGGGAATTTTGCTGCATTCCAGTAGTCGCTCACCTCCCATCTGTCCAAAGTGATCAGACGAGGTGGTGTGAATGACCACCAGGACCAGGGTCAGTTTTATAATTCAGCGAATCCAGGCAATCGCCTAGGGGCACGAAAATTTGGGGACACCAAATTTTGCTACTAAAATTAAAAAAATAATAAAAATAATAAAAGACTTTGCTTAATGATTAAGAAATAGTTTTATTAAAACACTGAAGAAAATCGCCACCTTATATATTATCTAAACATCGTTTCGTCCATCGACTTACTGTCTTTGAAATGTACTTGTAGGTACATGTATAAAATGTTGCTCTATGCAGTACCTATCATATAGATACCTGTTCCCTCATCAAACTTCAGTCTTGAGACTAAGTTTGGTTTTCAGTTATTAATATATAAACTTGTGTTCTGTGCATTTACTGTATAAAGGTCACATTTTTTCTGTAAATAATTGCATTAAAAGTAACATTTTTACATTCAGGTTTTATCTTCCCTTCTTTGTGATCTGTATGCATGTACAGTATACACACACACACATTTTCAGAACCGCCTGTCCCATACGGGGCCACGGGGAACCGGAGCCTAACCCGGCAACACAGGGCGCAAGGCTGGAGGGGGGAGGGGACACACCCAGGACGGGACGCCAGTCCGTCGCAAGGCACCCCAAGCGGGACTCGAACCCCAGACCCACCGGAGAGCAGGACTGCGGTCCAACCCACTGCGCCACCGCACCCCCACCCATGTACAGTATATGGAACACAAAATTGTTTTTGTCATATGAATGCATTTGTACCTATTATTAATTTAGAGAGAGAAGTCTAAGGAGTACCAGATTGATTCTTGCCCAGGGGTGTGAAAACCCGGCGTGTCGGCCCTGGACAGGACAGCAGGGCTGTGCTGCCTGAGCATTGCTATTGCCAGCTTTGCCAATGTGAATGTAGGGCTAAATGCAATGATTGATTCTTAGGTACAGAAAAATATACATCCAACTATATAAATGGATAAGTAATTGTAGGTAGCTTAACACTATAAGTTGCTTTGGCGAAACGCATCAGCTGAAAGAATACATGTAAACATAAAGGTATATGCATTTATTATTCACTTTCATAGTATTTATGTGTTTAAACAGGCTACTTACTGCTCCATTTGCCTTATCAACAGTCTCACAGTGGTACGCCAGTCTTTTCTGGCACAGTTGTTCAGCACTTGCTTGATGGACAACTCCTATTAAAGTGCAGAGTCAATTTTTCTGCTTAATTTGTTTACTGTCAGAAAAAGCGATACCATCGGGCAGCTGGGCTAAACCAGATCGCCGAACCCTTCCGGACTTCACCTCGTTTCTCATCTTCAGAATGTGTTTACGTACAGGCCTATTGATTTGTGCTGGGGATAACAAGGTGCTGAAAGCCAATAGCACCTGAGTGACAAGATGAATGGACACTACCAGGTCACGGGAGCTTCAGGGAAGGAGGTTCAGAAGGTCTCAACCACAGCGGCAACAGTGACACCTTTGTCAGAGAAAATGCTAAATACTAGAGGTGATCATAATTTTTATACCTCAAGAAGAGCAGCTCTTTGCCTGTTTTGTCCGACAGCTGCGTCATGCTGACCTGCAAGCAATGAACCCCCCTCTTGCCGTCCGCACACCTTTCTGGCTCTAAACAACATGCAATGAACTGTTATCAGGCGTGGTGCCTGAAAATGTGCATACGCAGAATTATGAAAACGGGTTCATTTACGAATTTTTAAGGCTAGTAGTTAACTCCATTACATTTATCAGTATTATTTACAAATCACATCGTGAACTATTTTCACATTGATCTGAGTTTCACAAGCCAATTTAAATACATGATGGTTAAAACTTAAAGAACTATGGTATAACAGAAAAATATATTGCATAAAAATACTGAATTTCAAAAGTGGGACGTTCAGGAAGACACTGAGATGCGCAACAGCCTGGCACCAGGATCAGGCTTCAAGAAGCGGGTATAACAAGTTTAACAGAGAAGTTTTCTTTAACCTGCATTTTCTTTTACACAGTTTCAAATCATTTAATCAAGGCTTCAGGTCCTTGCAGAATAGATGAGAGGTTGGAAAACCAGGCAGCAGCCCTGGGTTACCTCACTCCTCAAACAGTCCTATGTGGGGAATCCTAGATTTCATAAAATTATGAAAAAAAATTATACAAACATATAAAGTCATAATTATTACTCCTTACAGTTTAAGACAAGCATCCACTTCCAGAATAGCTTTAAATAGCTTTTAAAACATTGCAAAGAGACAGGTAAGCTATATTTTAATATTTCTTCAGTATTATTGCAGCCCAAGTTAAATAAAATATATATTCCATACTGTAATAGGAGCATATTTAATTAGATAATACTGGTAATACTGCTGACAATTACAGAATCGTTATTCTTATGTGTTCTGTTGTCAAAATGGCAAAATGATCATAAAACAGAAAGTATTCCATTAAAAAGTAATTTTATTCACCAGCGGAGTTATCCCATCGTAATGTTGAATGCTTTATAATTACTTTGGATTTGTCAGTAATATGGTTGTTATGTGGGTAGGAGGATTCATATTCATAACTCCAAGAAAATGTAAAAATGGCTCAGACGTTGAGTGCATTGCACCAGTCACCCATCTGCAAACCCATCTAAAAACCCATACACACCATCATCCACTAAGTGATCCATAACCCTATCAACAACCCAGCCACAAACACACCCCCACAATCCACCGACTTACTCACAACCCCATCGATAAACGCATCCACCCCTCCACTTACCCACTAACCCATCTACTAACTCAGTAACACATCAACCCATCTATTAACCATCCACTAACCCATCAACCCATCCAATAACCCTGTAACCCATCAACCAGCCCATCCACTAACCCATCAACCCATCCAATAACCCTGTAACCCATCAACCAGCCCATCCACTAACCCATCAACCCATCCAATAACCCTGTAACCCATCAACCAGCCCATCCACTAACCCATCAACCCATGCACACAGTATGTGAGATCCATTAACCCATCCACTTACCCACTAACCCAGTAACCCATCAACCTATCTATTAACCCATCCACTAACCTATCAACCCATCCCCTAGCCCATCCACTAATCCACTAACCCATGATGTACTATGTGAGATCCATTAACCCGTCCTACCCATCCAGTAGCCCCCAGTAACCCATCCAAGCCTTAGTCTAAGGCACGCGTGCTTTACTACGAAGTTAACACAAGTGATGCACTTACTCTGAAGGTCGAGGTCAAGCCGAGGTAATCACAGCAACGATATTCCACATAAAAACCGACAAAAAAAGAAGAATATACGGCGCCAGTCAATATATTTCGGTGAGGAACACCGAGTCCCGGACAGCGCGTGCCCAGCAGCTCTTCTGCGCGCGCACGGGAACCCGATCCTTCCACCGATTTCGATTAGAGAAAACAAAAATGCATTTGAATCCTTTGGGTTTAAAGCGTTGTCTTCTCAGCTAAATAAAACTGTGAGGTAATAATTAACTTCCCGAAGGATGTGTCCATTATCTTTTATTCTGCCTTTGGTTTTCCTTCCCTTAAAAAACAGCTAGTTGAAAGTTGGCTTCAATCAAAGCACCAACCGACGCGTTTCTGTATATTATTATTATTATTATTATTATTATTATTATTATTATTATTATTTTGCGTGTGTGTTAGGCTGCTTCCAGAAAATGTGAGCAGAAGCTTCTTTATGCTTCATTTTCTGTTCCAGCGCGTTTGCTGAAGCCCGGAACGAAAGAGCGCAAGAAGAAGAAGAAGAAGTACGCGTGCAGTTCTGAATATATGGATGCAACAATAAATAACAGCAGTATAATCCTTACTAGCAAACAACGAGCTTAATAAGAAGAGTTCACAAGTGAAAAAGTTGCAAAACGCGGCGTCCTCCGCCTCCCTTCCCCTTCTTCTTTCTGTGGCAGAAAGAGAAAGCGGGGCTGAAAGCCCGAAGTGACACCAGTTGTACTTCCAGGGTGGAGGGATCCTGCGCGCGCCGCTCAGACTGAGTCAGTCGTCGGTGCTCAGCGCGCGGACACCAGCGATGATGATGATGTTGATGATGATGATGATGATGATGCTCCGCTCATCGGTACATCCAAAACACAACGCGGGAAAAGCACGCGCGTATACGCGTTTATCATGTGCTGTGTGTGTGTGTAGCGCTGGCTCGGCTGCGGGGCTCCGATCGGCGTGACCGAGGACCGTCCGTCCCTCTCTGTCCATGCAGCAGTCCGCTGACAGTCCCGTCCACCGTCCGCCGTGCGCGGCGCGTCTCCGATGAAGTGTCAGACACGCGCTGCGAAGGGCGCTCGCGCTCCCTCGCCTTTGTCCTCGCGCGCCGTTTTTTGGTTACGTGTAATTGTATGGGTGTGCGCTCGTGGCTCTCGCGGCTCTCTCCTGCGTGCGCAGCCCTCCGCGCGCGTTTAAATCACCATCTGGAGCGGAGACACCTACTACTGAGCCCCCCCTCCCCGCCTCTCTCTCTCTCTCTCTCTCTCTCTCTCTCTCTCTCTCACCTTGATCACCCTCCTCCTTATAAACACTCTTCACCGACTCCATAAAATCCGGCAGTCCGTGTGTTTTGCCATATTCGCCCCCTTCTCTTCGTTTCTTTTCTAATATGAACAAAAAAGCATACCAAGGCTATGAGCGATCATCTTAAACATGCTGCCTAAATAGTGAGAGCGGATCAAATAACCTTTTATCTGCCTGAACTTGTAGTAGGTTACCTCATCAATGCACCTCGATATGATGCATTATGATTAATCTACTTTGAAACATTGTTTCCAATTATTGATTACAATAAGGTATAGTCTATATAGGATTGTATGGTGTTCATTAATTTCAGCGCTCATCTTTGGTGTGACCCGTGGTCTTCGCTAAGTGGTCTGAGAGCGGAGGATTAGGTTTAAAAAGACATTGTGCATTATGATCCCGCACCTGAAATCACTTCCAGGGGTTTTGGATTCACCGCTCATACCCAGGGTCGCCTGTGAGGGGCGCTGTTTCCTCACATCCGCTGGTGCGCAATTTGGCGAAGTTCATTGTGGCAGTTACATTCATCAGACCTGGAATGCAGCATAGTGATGAGCGTTAGGGATGGCTGAGTTGTTTTTTTTTTCTTTCTTAAATCTGAGCAGACTAAAGGACATGGATATATTTTTTAAGCAAAGCATGGGTCCACTTCTGAATGCCATCGTTCTAGAAAGTTCTCATCCAAAAAGTCAATGTGCGAGACATAAGTAACTAGCATTAAAAACAGCACACGGAATCTGCTTTCACGGGAGACGTTGTTGTGAGACTGTTAGAACAAAATTGAAAAATTGTGTATTTTAACATGTTCTGTCAAATAGAGCTTGTTAAAACCCGCAGATCATATTTTATGTCTTGTGTTTTAGAGTTTGAACCTTGCAAGCATCAGAGCAAAACTGGGTTTCAGCTGTCAGTCAGGGTCATTCATAGGGTCAGTCTTAGATTCTAGCATTTATCGCCAACCCTGACTTGTTCTGGAAGGTTCTTCGCCATCAGGGTTCTTCTCCACACATACTGTGCCTTCTGACGTTGCAGTTTTTTGATTGTATATCTTGCCCAATTTTTTTTTTTTTTTTTAAGATTTTAATAGGTAACAGTATTTTTCTTTTATATATCTTCTGAACAATGCAGATCTCATTAAATAGTTTCCTGAAATTTAACATTGGAAATTGAATTATTTAGTCTGCATTTAAACATGCGGTGAGACTTGTCGTAAAGATCTGCAATAATCATACACGCTCTGAGACTGACCGTACCGTTGCACACACCCTTTGACTAAACTTTTCAAGCTGGTTTAGGAGAACTCCAAGCAGAGATCTGAGCTGCGGTGGGGACCTCGCTGAAGAAAGATGCCATGCGTTCCTCTCACCCTGGTCAGAATTTGACAGATGGCGGATGGCTGTTTCCATCCCCAGACCCCAAGCAATGATGTGATGGTATTTTGTTCTTGCCCTGATTTCTGCTTTCCTTCCAGATCTGTCATCTTGTAAGACATTCCACGTGGCGACCGGCGGACAAATAACCGGTGACGTTCGCATTAACCACATTTTTCACATTCTTTCACATGGGCTGCCTAAACACAGACAGGAGCGACTGGGCTTCTCAGATCCACTGGCAGCATGTGCCATGTCGAATGGGCTTTCAGCAAAGAGTTCATAATGTGCCGACCAAATGGGCAAATACTTCCCAGAACATCAGTTATGTAAATCCACCCTCCGGTGCAGGAGCTGGTGCAGACGCCTTCAGCATTCTCTGTGCCCGCACATCGCAAATCCTTTCCCACCGCGCCCGTCGCCAGCTTGTGTGTTCAAAAGAGATAAGGCTCGCTGCTTGCTGAGAGATTCGTGTCCCTGTTGTGCTCCGGTGCTTGGATACATATTCAATATTAGTTATTACGGCACTGCAACTGAAGGAGTACAGCGCTTATTGTTGTACTTTGGTGAACACTGAACGGGACGCCACACTACAACCGAGAACACGGTAAAAAATCAGGATGAGAATGATGGAGTGGTTAAAAGCTGCGCTTCCCTCACATTCATGGTGCTGCCTGTCATTACTAAAATAACCGTGATAGGAAAGACCATTTATTCATGCAAGCTATGCATATGATTATTACTGAATGCTCATAACAGGTACAGCTCAAAGTCTGGCCCAGCACTTGTAAACTTTCAGCGACGACGTCACTTGTCTCCCTGTTAGGCAAGGAATATGATGATAGTTTAAGGTAGATCAGTTGGTGACCCAGTCAACCACACAGCTGGTTTTGCACACAAATCTTCACACGCTGTTTTTTTGACTGCAGGTGCGGAGTCATTTTGAACTCAGCTATATAACAAAGTGCATTTCGGTTCCAAGGTTCAGTTTTTAAAATCTGTTGCATTGCTTATGAAGAGGGGGCATGGTGGCGTTGTGGGTTGGCCCGGGTCCTGCTCTCCGGTGGGTCTGGGGTTCGAGTCCCGCTTGGGGTGCCTTGCGGCGGACTGGCGTCCCGTCCTGGGTGTGTCCCCTCCCCCTCCGGCCCTACGCCCTATGTTGCCGGGTTAGGCTCCGGCTCTCCGCAACCCCGTATGGGACAAGCGGTTTCAGATGGTGTGTGTGTGTGTGTGTGCATTGCTTATGAGACCGCAAGGGCTTCTTAATCCACCTGGAAAGAACACAATGAGGGCACTTGGCTAAAAAGCAGTTTACATTTTCAAATTATTATTATATTACACACACAACAAATGTGTGTTCGGCATTGATATATTTTTAAATTTCTTGGGGGTGAGGTTAGTAGTCATTTATTAATTTAAAGTGGGAATCCATGAAAATCCCCACAAAGGTAGAGGAAGTGTGTGTGTGGGAGCTGGGTGGAGGCGGCGTACCTGCTCCTAAGACAACAGCGCAAAGCGAGAGTGCTGGAAGTGCGCCGAACAGCAATGCAACGTGACGCGCGGCGAGCTGCAACGGCCGGCGGCGTGACACTGCTCCCAGCCCGCTCCGTGCCAAGCTGCTCCTGGAGATCAAGCAACTGGGCACAGAGAAAACTCAAAGGGATCCATTCTGGCACCGTCGCGCAGCACTTTCATCGCAAAGAGCCTCTCAGTGAGAGTGTCCTAAGCTGCGGTCCCGGCGCACACGCTAATGTGCCAAGTGCTCTTGAAAGCACGTTGCGACTGTCAGCCGACAGAACGCACCAGAGTTCTCCAAGCAAGGTTAGATAATAGGCAGCGTTGTGATCTCGGGGCCGCTTCCAGCCTCCCCTTTCCCACAATGCCAGGCCTCCCAGTAATGTGCAGCGTGTGCGTATACCGCGTGCTGGACTTTGCTCCTCGTAGTCCGAGCGTGCGGCGTATAGCCTGTGTCCCGTAAGCGGGGGGTCTCCTGGCGCCGGTGGGTGGCAGTTCCTCGAGCCATGTGCGGCGTGATAAGGCAGCGGGCTGGGGGATGGGGGGAGGCGCCGAAACCCGTATCGCCCCACCGCCACGGTTATCACCCGCCACAGCTGTGCCTAAGCCTTCCGACACGTGCTCCTGCTAAGGAAGCCGGCGCCGCTTCTCATCGTGCCTGGGAAAAAGATGCGGCTCACGAGAAGATAACACCTAGAGAGACCGAGGAAAGCCCCCCCGCCCCCCGCACACACACTTCCTTCAGAGCCCCTTGCATGCCGCACAAACAGGTGAACGGAGGATGGGGGCTATTGTTTACAATGACAGCAGCTTCATACTACCCTAGAAAATAAAATAAAACAAACCTGATTGATAGCGGGAGACTTTCCTGAACTCTTTTTTTCGCTTTTTTCCCCCCTTTTTTATCAGAGAATTACAGGGGGCGCTTATGGCTAAGCCCATTTATAGAGCGCTTATCGCAGCATTGTTCACAAAGCTCATTACTCCCACAAAATAGGGAACTGTCACAGGTAATTCACCATGTTGGATATTAATGCCCAAATAAGCCTAAATGAGGCAACCATTTTAAAGATATACTTCTTACATATTTAAAGTTTAATAGTGCTTTTTTTCCTTTTATTCATTATTTTGACTCTTGCTGGCCGTCTTGCTTTTTATAGCTTTACCCCAGTGCTGCATTCTGCTCTTTTTTCCTTCCAAAGTGACCCGTTACTATAGAAGCCTACTTCAAAGTAACAGAGTTGGAGAGAAATGTTCTAAAAATTATTTATTTATTTTTTTTTCCATCGCATAGGTACAGCCCCAGGCCGTGTAGCTGTGCCAGCTCAAACCCAGGGTTTGAGAGACACTGCTGAGACTCTGACAGCAGAACGGTGGCAATCAAAGCTGTGTTACCTCTCTCCATGTGCTCTGAATCCCTGAGGGATCCAGACGTCTGGCCTCACATGTCATTGCGAGAGGAAACTCAAAGTCCCTTTCATTAAATAGGGCCGCAGCCACTTCAAAACGAGGTAAAACTACACAACACCTCTCACTCCTTGTTGTGCACCTGTTGTTCGGTGCATTTGTTAGGAGTGGCCTGTGAGGTGCTAGAACTCACCTGCAGGTGTCGTCCATGGGCTCCAGGCCAGCGAGGAAGCAGCGATGGATCCTGTTCCTTCTGAGGAGCAAACGCTCAGCAGGTTCCTCTGACTAGGCGGCATGAGCACTGGGAACCCCGTGAAGCTCCAGCGTGAAGCTTCTGCAGGTTTGCTTCCGCAAATCACGCTTCCCGCGTCAACGGATTGGAGCTCGGACCACCGTCTCTTGTATTTCACCGGGCTATAGAAGCACCTCTATGTGTCGGCCTTGGAGAATGTTCCGGAAACCTGTATTTGTAGTGTTTCCTAATTTCCGAGCCACTTTAAAGGACAGCAGAGGCCATTTCCTCTTATTTCCTACACAGAATTGGAGCCCGAGGGAAGGTGATAACAATCTCATTAGCGGTGACTGAACTGATGCAGATCTGTGGCACATTGATGCACCCGCCATCGGGGTTTACAGCAGGGTAACCAGCTCACTTCGGACGCCCGGAGACCAGGACTGCTGCAGCGGATGAGTGGCGAGAGACAGCTCAGATGACCGGAACACGAGTGAAAAGGGAAACCACGGCATCTCAGGAAAAAACTTTTTTACTCTCTTGCCTGCTTCTTAGCAACCATAATAAGTGGTGCTCTTCTTTAGCTGTGCTTCGCATTCATGATGTTTCAGGACGCTTATGTGGTCTCAGCTCACACGTCCTTCAAGCTTATTAATCTGATGACCGGTCTGGGGTAGCAGGTGGTGCAGTGGTTAAAAGCTGGCACTTCTTGCTCAAGAGATTCAGGTTTGAACACTACTTTCTGCTGTAGCACCCTTGATCAATGCACATACCCTGAAATGGTATGGTGAACATACTCAGCTATACACACACACAAACACACACACACACACACACACACACACATTTTCGGAACCGCTTGTCCCATACAGGGTCGCGGGGAACCGGAGCCTACCCGGCAACACAGGGCGGAGGGGACACACCCAGGACGGGACGCCAGTCCGTCGCAAGGCACCCCAAGCGGGACTTGAACCCCAGACCCACTGGAGAGCAGGACCCGGTCCAACCCACCGCGCCACCGCACCACCGCACCCCCCACTACTCAGCTATATATATTGGAAAATCAATATACTATAAGTTGTTCAACATTGTAAGTCACCTTGGAGAAAAGTGTCAGATTATTTAAAAAAAAAAAATTATTGATGTCTTTCCAGCAGCTTCTCACATTTAGCCCAAGTCTGAGAAACGGCAGGGATGGAGCACTGGACCGCACCTAGCCTCAAGCCCAGGCAGGGAGGAGACTGGGAGAAGTGTGTGAGCTCATACCCAAGGATAGGAGTGGGATCTCGACTGGCTGGACGGGAAGGTAAACACGAGTGCCCGGCGATAATAGTGTACAGACAGCAGCGCTCCATCTTCTATGCACACTTCCTGTCAGGATCCAACCGCAGTCGTGGGTAGCCTTCCTTCCCCTTCCTCTTTAGGCTTGAGTGAAGAGTCTGCTCCAAAAGGCTTCGTTCCAGCCCCTGGTGGGCCTCTCAGAGTGGCTGGCAAACAAGATGAATGGCTGCTCCCCTTGTATGAACCAAATGTTCCCGATGACCACAGATGCCCCAAGATCCCCAGATTGTGACTCTTTGATTCTCTCCCACTCTACTGAAGTCTGTCTTGAACTCAAGGTTATGGAAGCGGTGACACGAAATGCAAAACACACTGCAAAATGCTATTGAAATAACGTATAGAGAATAATCCCGTGACAAAAGCTACAGCGCAGTTTTGTGATGCTGTACGGTAGTTTCCATCCATCCACAAATCAATCCATTGTCACTAACCACTGATCCAGTGGAGAGTCTTGGTGGTCTGGAGGCTGTCCCAGCAGGAGGAACTGCGTGAGGCAGGGCGTTCCCTGGATGGGGTGCCAGTCCAGCGCAGGACAACCACACGCACACATTGATTCGCTGACATATTCACACACCGCAGGCAATTTGCAGTCATCGGTTCGCCCGAAACACACGTGTTTGGACTACGGAAGGAAACCCGACGAACACTGGGGAGAACATGCAAACTCCACGTAGACCGAGCCAAATTCAAACCCACGTTCAAGTCCGCAGCCCGGGAACCGTGAGACACCAGCGCTACCCATCGTGTCACAATGGCACCCAGATTTTTATCCATTTTTATCGCAAAAAAGTTGATTTAACAAAAGGTATTTTGTAGTATAAACCATTACATGCACGGATACAGAGTTTTTCTTTATGTCTTCAATTAATGTGGCGCCGGACACATTTCACCGACTTTAATGTACACCGCATCCTCTCTCGGTGTTAGCAAAAAGAGCGCGTGTACCTGCCACGGGGTCGCCGTGCTCCGCATGTTGGACCGTAGTCTAATTACATGTCCTGCGGGGTCCGGGGCCAGCGAGGCGGCTCCGCGGCATTAGTGCGCGCAACCGCTGGGCCGGCTGCTTTCCTCTGCCCCCGAGATGCTGGCAGGTACTAAATGAGTTAGCGGGGAACAAGATAATGATTCTCATATAATCACTTTACTCCAGTTCTGGTCCACATGGCTATCGTGGCGACACTATGACCCGCGGTAGTTTTTCACCGAGATAGCGTCGGCTGGGGAAAGGCGGGGTTCGGGGGGGTTGGGGACCTGCGGTGGGGAAAGGGAGCGAGGACACAGCAAGAAGCAACTAGTCTAGCCTTATCTCCCCCGGCGGCTGCTGCTGTGAGCGCGGACGCGGCCCCGGACACGGCAGGCCAGACTAGCCGTGTCAGAGAGATTCCTCTATCAGTGTCCCGCAGACACCTACTGCCAAATGAGCACAACAGGAAGACAGACAGGATGTTAATTATCACTCTAAATCAGGACGGAGAATGAAAGAAAGCTGTAATTTGTAATTAAACTTCACGCAGAAGCACCCATCCGTCTTTTTCAAGTTTCTTTTTTTTTTTTTTTCCAAATTTTCACTTATTTTTCTGCCCCTTTCAGGTGAGCGCATCGCATTTGCGCCGCTTTGAAATCGCTGCTATTTCTTCTGGAAATTCCTGCGTACCTCCATAAAATCAATAGCAGCAGCGACAATAACCAATAATGACACAGAGAATGAAAAGTAAAAATGCGAAGCAAAAAATGCACGCAGGAGTAACCAGCTAATTCTCTAATGACGGAGTTGTGCTTCTATTTTTCTCATTACTGCCCAGCTTGATCAACAATATCTAATATTTAATTGTGTTTTTGTTGAGAGCGATACGAGCCCTCAAGGTTCTCTTTTGTGTACTGCCACTGTGTTATACACTTGGAGTGTGTCACCATCTGCCACAGGGATTGTCTTATACGCGCTGTATTCTTCTGTCAATTTGCACCAAAAAAAAAAAAAAAAAAAAGAGAAAAAGAAGAAGAAGTGGGCCGTCAAAGCAGAGATGAGCATCTTTTCTATTCCGTGAAACAATTAAATGCAAGAAGAAGTCCAATAAGCCCTGTTGCTGCGGGAAGAACGGAGCAGCCATATGGCTGGAAGTTCTGCCAGACGCTCGGAGACTGCAGAGCAGGCCAGCGGCTCACCTTGAAAAGTCCTCTAGCGGCGATTCTCCTGCGATGGCACCGACGGACATACGCAGGAGCGCAGCGAGCGCTGCCGGACCCCCGATTGTGCTACTGTGCTCACCTCTGCGCCTCTTGGGAAACTGTAATTGCCCACACTTCCTTCCGTTGGCATTTCGCTTAAAGAGCCAGGAAAATGTCCCGAGAAGCATCTTCCTCCATGGAAAGAAATTGAGCTAGAAACCCAGGTAACGGTTTTAAAAATGGTGCAAATATACTGTTGTCAGCGTGACAACTTTCCAAAGTCATGAAATATCTCAGAGCTGGTCGAGGCTTTATGTTTTCCAGTCACCTTGAAGACGGCAAACTCCGCGTCGTCCTGGCACGTGTTCCGTTCGGTGGAAAACAAAAGACTTTCCTGTTTTGCCTCCAAAAGCAGCAGCTGGGACTCCTCGCTCCTTGCTCTCCCCTCCTGGCATGTTGCATGCACCTGTTTGGCTCAGGCAGTTTCTGCAAACCTCCAGATCTTAACCGATCTCCACGAGTTCACCCACCTCCATCTGTCGAAGCACGCCCTCCCGCAGATGCATGCTGGGGGTTTTCGGAGCACAACTTGGCGCCCTTTCAAACGCTGTCATTGTACACTTGCAGGATTGCCAGCTCTCTCTCTCTCGCTCTCTCTCTCTCTCTCTCTCGCTCGCTCGCTCCCTCACGTGCCCCCCACCAACACGTGTGTGCCACGGTACTCTCCCAGGGAGAAGCGTGTCTTTTCCCAGTCACATGCAAACACGAATCCAGTAACACCAACTGTGCGCATCTCTGTGCCAAACGCATGTCTCCGCTGATGAAGCAGCTGCTTGTCCTATCGCCACCTTACGTAATGCCTTCGGCTCAGAGCGCCGTCCTCGCGTTAGGAATGAAGGACCTCAGTCCTGTAACAGTTGGGGAAGAAAGCCTCATTTCGATGGACCGGTACTTCCTGCTGTCAAAAACCCGTTGATGCCCTTATGTTGAGCCAGCCGAATGTGTGTGTTTGTGTATATGTGTGCGTTTCACTTATCTGGTCCACGATTCTTAGTATCGCGTATCGTTAATCGGTCGGGAGTTTCACATGTCCGCCCTTTCACCTCCATCGTGGGCCTGCGATGTTTGGTCTGGTGCAATAAACTGAGACCGCATGTGAAAGTTGCGTTAAGTGGCTGCGTGAGAAAGTCTCTAAGATGCACTGCATTGTGGGAACCGTGTGCTCATGCGTTCAGCTGCATTAAATATAGGTAAAATATTGCATTTAATGTTACACTACAGGGGGGCGCGGTGGCGCGGTGGCGCAGTGGGTTGGACCATGTCCTGCTCTCCGGTGGGTCTAGGGTTCGAGTCCCGCTTGGGGTGCCTTGCGATGGACTGGAGTCCTGTCCCGTGTGCGTCCCCTCCCCCTCTGGCCTTACGCCCTGTGTTACCGGGTTGGCTCCGGTTCCCCGCGACCCCGTATGGGACAAGCGGTTCTGAAAATGTGTGTGTGTGTGTGTGTGTTACACTACATTTTACTTAGGATGTCAGGCATCATTTACGGCAATTTACCGGAGGTTTTGGGATGGGTTTGAACAAATCGGAAATTTTCCCCCATTTGAGATAAGGGAATAAGTACTGTCACTATACAGTTTTTCTGTATTCAGTCTGTTTCTAGGAATAAATTAGGACCAAAGAAAGAAGGATGCGTGCAGTCATCACTTGGTTAATGTATGGGTCAGGGACCAAGAACATAAATGCGCTTGTCCGCTAACAACGTTAATTGAGGCACGCTCCCTGTCCGGCGAGGTCCTCTGACTGGTAAAGTTTTGGTTTCACGGTCGCAAAATGGCAATATACGGTTTTTTTAGGATAAATTTGTTGAAATAATGCACACACACACACACACACAGTTTCAGAACCGCTTGCCCCTTACGGGGTCACGGGGAACCAGAGCCTACCCGGCAACACAGGGCGTAAGGCCGGAGGGGGAAGGGGACGCACCCAGGACGGGATGCCAGTCCGTCACAAGGCACCCCAAGCGGGACTCGAACCCCAGACCCACCGGAGAGTAGGACTGCGGTCCAACCCACTGCACCACCGCACCCCCTGAAATAATGCATTGCGTGTTAAAAAAAGTATACCTGAGTTGCAAAATGATGCTCGAAAAGGTGGTCCAAAAATGGCACAGTTGTTAAAGTGCGCTGTTGCTCACCACACTGACTGTATTTACAAAACTTTATTGTACAGAGGACAGAAGAGGTAGGAGGTTAACATAAGGTTATGGCATCCCCCCCTTAAACAGGTGTCACCTGGGAAGAGAGACAGATGGAGACCAAGGTGCCTCACCATGCAGTTCCCTCTGCAGCTGTGCCCCCTCTTAGCATCTCGACTGGCTTTGAAAGGGGAATCAGAGGGACAGAAGCATGGGCGACCGGTGGGTCTAACGCAGTGCAACCGTATTTTCTGCGCGTTCGTTTTCCGAGTTCTTCACGTTGAAATAAGAGAGGGCGAGGGATTAAATTACTGCATCTGCAGTTTAGGGACCGCAGAGAAAATAAAATATTACGCGGGGGCATCTTAAAGCAAGTGTGACAACAATACATGTAGAAATGCTGGAATATCTATGTACAAATTATAAATGCTGTAATAAGAGTGTTTTGTTGATTCCTGGCTGCTGGTTTCTTCGGGGGGGATGCAGCCGGTGCCCGCTGTGTGGCGGGTCTGGGGTTCGAGCCCCGCTTGGGGTGCCTTGCGGTGGACTGGCGTCCCGTCCCGGGTGCGTCCCCTGCCCCTTCAGCCGTGTGCCCCGTGTTGCCGGGTGAGGCTCCGGCTCGCCGTGACCCCGCTCCGCAGAAGCGGATCTTATGGATGGATAGATTGTTTCTCTGATAAAACAGTTTGCTTTGGAAAGCTCTTCCCTCTCTCGTTGCCTTTCACTTGACACGTGGAGTTTGCTGGACATTGTTTTAAAGACGTTCGAGTAATATATTTTGTGGGAAATTTGTGAAACCTGAAATTTGCTTTGGGGAAGGGGTTAATGATTTTTTTTTCATGTGCGGACACCAAAGGCGTCGCTCCACCTGTCCAACGTGACCTTGTGGAACTAAAAGGTGGGCAGAGTAAATGGAAATAGATATTGAACACATTGCCATATCTATAGCAGCTGTCTGTTTACATTACATTATTTTTTTTGCATTCCCACTCTTGCCGATGGGAGTTTCCCGAAGCCGACAGTTAGCAGGTCCTTCAGAAGCTCAACCGGTTTGGGATGTAAACGTGGAACATTCTGGTCTAGCGCCTTCACCGCTAGACCATCTGCCGTGGCAGCATGACTGCGCGCAGGTGAGCCATGGCTCTAAATCACCATCTGAAAGAGAGCCAACAAAACGTACACACACACGCACACACACACACACACACACACACACACACACACACACACACACACACACACATACACAGGTCCTCTTTGCCTCCCACCTAAGAGACAAAAATCCCCCATTCAGCACTTGAGTCCACATCCTCTCCCTTGCTAATGAGGGTGCCCAGCTGACAGGGAGCTTTGTTTGGTTATCATTATCCCCCAGATTCCTCAATTAAAGTCCTGTCCAACTCCCTCATCCAAGACGTCCTACTTACAAACCGCTTTATTGTCACTTTTGAAAAAAAAAACAATCAATATGGAAGCAGGTAAACTTGCATTAACCTTCGGATGTGCTTTTCAGGCGCTGACAAGGAGGACACTGTGCTCGGAATACACCCCCGGAATCCAACTGCAGCCTATTATCCCGGTAGCTTTCATACCATATTGTGCACTGCAGCCATGAATTATTCATGGGCGCTAGGCACTCTAAAAAGGTCATTGTTGAAAAACAAAACAAGAAGACACCTGTTTTTTATTGGAAGTAAATTATCTTCTCTATTGGCCAGTGCTTATTATTTTGCTATCAGTGTTCTGAATTTTTTAAAAAAAAAAAAAAAGAAAAAAAATTGGTGCAGTTCTACTTTAAAAAGTTCTATAAATAATTTTAGTGACTACAGAAACTATGCGCCCAGTACATCTTTCAAATGTTGCTCCTATAGCTGATTTGTATGCACTGCCAACGCTGTTCCGAGTGTAGAAATATAAACAAAGGCCATATAATTGTATTCTAATGCAGTCTAATCAATGCAGAAAGGTAGAGAAAGTTACCGATTCATCATATGCACATCGCACTGAGGGCGCCGAGCTTGATTTTAGAGAGTCGAGATTAATGACCGTGATGTCATGTCCAAACAGAAGTATCGGTCAGTTGTCTAGATGATGGGTCATATAACATAATACCTAGCGTCTGAACGGCCGAAGCAGAAAGTTGGCCGGTTCTTGAGTTTTGAGAAGATTCCCTTGAGCGATGGTCTGTCGTGGTCTGTCTCGGGGGATCGTCTCTCTCTCCAGTACAGCTGTATCTTCTGGAGTATAGGGCTGCCAATCGTGCTAAATGTGGAGGTAGATTTGCCCCTCCGAAGCTTCTTCACATTGTTGGGGATCACTTGCCCAGGAGCTCCTGGTCTCTGGATCTTAAATCCTTCTATTAAGTCATAGACAACCATCATGGATATCAAAATGAACCTCACTATGTGGGTGAGGGGTTGGTTAAGTCAGGCTGCCTTGTTACACCTGACAGGATCCCAACCAGATGCACTTGGAGTGCTGTTGGACACAGGGAAATCACTAGTAAAATAATTTAAATAGACAACCCTAAGAAACTGCTAGGTGGCTCTCATCCTCAACTAAGTCCAATTACCTGAGAAATGATTCTTTTGGGAGGTTGTTCACCGAGCTGAATCTTGCAGTCACATTTCGGACTCTGAATGCCACAGGTAAAATCACTGTTGTTGAGGAATGTGTAAGGTAACGGGAGACTCTGCTTTGCTCAGCGGCCACATAATAACCGGAGACAGGGAAGTGGTCTTTCAGGCACAGGCAAAGATGTCAGGTGTTGCCGTTGGCAGGTGATACTGCACAAGCATACCTCTCCGAGCTGCTGCATCATCAGCATATGTGGTTTGTCTTTTCCGGAGAAAGTTGTCACTGTGTGTCTTCCCCATCTGTGCTCTTGTGTTTCTCCCTTGTGTGTGGCACATCTGTGTGAAGGAGGCTTTCAAGAATCTGAGTTCTGGCTTCTCATGGACCTGCTGTCTCCACCAGAACTCCCATCTGGAGCAGAGGGGTAGAGAGCTACGGTTAAGGAGGACCAAGAAGTACTTTTGTTCAGATATTATGCTCGTTTGAGCAAAGGATCAGTTTCAGGTGATTATTAATGTGTTTGTTCATAATTTCCAATCATCATTGCAATGTTCAGGATTGGCCGTTTCAAGTTTACCCAAGACTGCATAATGGTTAAACACTATAACCTCTGTGTCTCTGTGTCAGATTCCAAGATTTTGAATATCCGTGCCCCATGGCACCACTGCAGCTTCGGAGAGAATGGGCTCTAACGACCAACACTGCATAGCCGATACCCTCCACTCCCTCACCCATCCATCCTATCAGCTACCTGGCCGGTGTCCAATCCAAGCCAGTACCGGATGACAGAACTCAGTAGAGTAGCATCCATCAGGCTGCCAGAAGGGAGAAAGCTCAGCCAGATGAGCTTGAATCCCTTTCCTCAAGTGTTTGGAGGGTACAGAAACTGACTCAGCAAGTCAAGGGTGACTTATGATTTTAACTCACTGGCAAATTGTGTACATATTTTCAGACTTCATCACTTAATTTTTGTGATGTTCCAATTTTCACCATAAAACCAGGATGCAACAGTACTTTTTTGATCTGTTGCATATTTGAAGTAGGGGGCTGTGGTAGCGCAGCAGGTTCGGCCAGGTCCCACTCTCTGGTCAGTCTGGGGTTTAAGTCCTGCTGGGGATGCTCTGCGATGGACTGGCATCCCATCCTGGGTGTGTCCCGTCCTCCTCTAGCCTTGTGCCCTGCGTTGCTGGGTTAGGCTCCGGTTTGACACAACCCCCCTGCTCAGGACAAGCAGCCTCAGCCAGTGTGTGTGTGTGTGTGTGTGTGTGTGTGCGTGCATGCATATTTGAAGCCTTTATCCAAGTACATTGTAATTTCCTGATTTTACAGCAGAATACTAGGGGAAGCAGTTAGTTTCAACTTTCAAAGTGTGAGTCAAATGTAATTAATTACTGTGATACCTCTTGTCCCTGGCTTTGTCAGTTCTATTAATTCTCATACAATAAACATTCTGTTGGAGAATAACAATGCTCCAATCGTGTGTTTCCAGAGGGCAGCTGAACCTTGCTCCCTGCATGCAGGACCGAGCTGTGTGTCGACACTAAAATAGAAAGAATACAAAGCATCCTTAGTTTATCCTCACCATCCCTAATAGCACTGATTTCTGGATGTTTTCTCTGGGATCAGATCAGAGCGACAGCCATGGGCCTTAACGGAGTAAATCAAAGTCATTTTCGTATTGTCTACTGGGGTAGCGCTGATTATCTGTGCATACAGGCTTGTAAAATAATTAAACCATTGAAATTATTTTCTTTAAAAAAATTCGAGGCCTTTGGAAAAATATTCCATTGTAGTTTTCCTTTGCTGTCTGTTGTGCAAAGAAGTTAATCTCAATGTTTAGCCATTTAACATGGTTCTTCATTCTTGGCCTTAAACTGAGATGTCTGTAAGTTATGGAATTTCTTTGTTTTCTTACATGGCTACTTTAGTTATTATACATTTGGTTTTAGCCCTGCTGGCTTTGTAGATTAGATTGGCACTCTGTTGACTATAATTAGTCATTAATTAGCAAGTGTTAATTAGCTCTACTCCTCACTTAAGAATTTTAACATCTCAGTAGAGTTAATTGATTACTGCCTGCACTTGTGTTACAGCTGCTTGGAGCTGTCTATGGTAATACAAAATTGTATAAACCTTAAATGTAGCTCCTGCTTGATCACACCCCGCAGAAACGTATGTGTGTTGGTCTTCAAAAGAAAAAAGTTCTGACACATCTAAGTTTTGTGTTTTTTCTTTTTTTTGAATATATTAAGTTTTTTCTTATTGTCCATCCATCCATCGTTGACAACCATGTGTCTCAAGTGGGGTCATGGCGAGCCAGAGCTTTATCCAGCAATACGGGGTACAAGACCAAAGGCGTACACCTTAGATGGGACATCAGACTGTTGCAAGGCACCCCCGGTGGGGTTCAAACCCCAACCACACCATGCCTGTTTTATTGTCGTTTTTCTTTAAAACAATGGATGTTGTTGGAGGTGTGCTGAAGTAAGACGTTTGTGTGCCTCTGAATGGATTGATGGATGGATGGATGGATGGATGGATGGATGGATGGATGGATGGATGGATGGATGGAAACTATTAATCCCAGAGGAAAATTGCACCTGGTTGCAGCAGCATGCAATAAAAGTTGAGATGTGATGAAAGAATTAAGTACATAAAGTCATATAAATAGACACAAGAGGGACAAACTGGGTCTTTGTTACTTAATTTTGATAAAACAACACGGGACATACTTCCGTTCAGGATAAGCGAGGTGGTCAGGTGAGCTTCAGAGTTGCTGCGCAGCTGCTCCCCTTAGAAAAGAGTCGGAGAATAAAGGTCCGTCCCCTAGGAATAAAAGTGCAACACACTGGCCGGCTGTTAGCCGTGAGGTCAGCGCGCAGGGGAGATGAGAGCCGACGCATGCTAGAAAAGGAAGAAAGCAAATGGGAGCGGCTCTAATAGGAATATCAAGCGGGTGAGCAGTAAACAGGCATCTCCAGGCTGACACAAAGGGAAAGCTGCTGCTTTGAGAGCGCTGGAGAGCTGAGGCGCTCCTGGGCGGCCGTGATAACGGCCCCCTCCCTCCCCACTCGCCTGCATCCCGGAGATAAGGCCCGGCGCTGGCATGTGCCGCACCTGATCCCCCATTTCACAGTCAATATTATACCAGCTTGACAAACACGCTGCGTTTCAGATAAAAAAAAAAAGACTCCTTCTGCTATTACCTCCTGTTTATTAATCTCCTGCCGTGCAGTAAACATGCCTCACCCACCCGCCAGCAAACGCAACGTACCCGGCTGCAGTCCCCAGCATTGATGCCAGGACCTCGGTCGCCTTCTGGTATACATCTGTAGATTGGACTCCTGTTCTTGGACTCAGAGGTGTGGTGCAGTAGTGGTGTGTGCCCCCTCATGCCAGAGTTAAGCGTAGAATGACCACAGATGTGCAGCCCAGGCTTCAGCTGCAGCTTCTCTTCAACTGTTAGTGGACATGAAAGCTGGTGGCTGACACTGTTCTCATTGTCCGGCAAGGTTCTTCAGGCTTCGAGACCTTTTCCTTTCCAAAGACCCTTCTTTCGCACTCCACACACTCCTTGCAGTGCTCTAAAAATGGGCAGTAACCAACTGACATTGTTTACAAGAGGACGGTCGTAGCTTTTTCTCAATCTCTTTTCTTTGCTTGATTCAACATTTAGCACTTTACCAGAAACGGGTGGCACGGTGGCACAGCGTGTAGCGTTGTTGTCTCACAGCACCTCAGTGATGCAAGAGGATGTGGGTTCAATTCCTTCCTCAGTCTGTGTGGGTTTCCCCTGGGTGCTCTGGTTTCCTCCCACAGTCCATAGACATGCTGTTCAGGTTCACCCATAGTATGTGTGTTCCACTGATATATGGATGAGGGACCCATTGTAAGTAGTGTATCCAGCAGTGTAAGTCACTATGGTGAATAAGGGGTGTGGGCTGATAACACTACATAGAGTTCACTAGAAGCTGCTTTGGAGAAAAGTATCTGCTCAACAAATGTGAATTTAATCACACATTGTAGGGGTTGGAGAACCCACCTGTGACCCCCATCCCAAAATGAGTTAAACTCAGAATGTGAGGAAGGACTGAACAGAAACAGCTCTGATTACTGGCATGCAGGCACAATACATGGTGAAGTACTGACCTTTTACTTGACCCTTGAAATTGCTCTGATGGGCTCAGTCCTCTGCCATAGTACAATAGCCTGTCTGTGAGGTTCCTTGATGCTCTACTTCAAGCATCTTTATGACGCTTTGCCTGTCTGATTGTCTTTGGAATAGAAATGATGAGATGGTGAAAAATTCACCTGCAGAACATGCCACAACATCCTGCAAAACTGCTGGGAACCACAAAGGGAAAAAAATGTGATCTTCTGTTTTCAAGGGATTGTTGGGATTGGAACTCTACCACTGCCACTGCTTCCTAATGTTCCTCATGCATTGATCTATTGTTGTGTTCCTTGTGGCAGCTGGCCTCTAGGAAGCATCACGAGGGACTACCTGTGCCTTCTCGAAGCTGACAGTTTTGAAATGTGGCTCCACTCGGATGGTGTACGGGTCTAGCGAACCATCGTGTCATTGCGCCTCCACAGATAGACGGTGCTGCCTGTCAAAGGATCATCCTTGAAGTCCACCACAGTCCAGCCCACCCGGTGTCGGCCCACAGCCTGCTTCTCATTTCTTTTTTCTTCCCTTCTACTGCCACCATGCACACACCATGTGACCTGCCCCTCAGCACAAAGGACCGGGGATGAAAAGTCAAAGGTGTGAGGTGAGATACCAACTGTGCTTCCCTACTGTGTGCATCCATTTCCCCAATAGACCTTTTGTTCATGACCCCTCTTTGCAACGAATGCTTTTGTACCTCTAAGAAATCAGCAAATTCAGAATGTGGACCAAAAAAAAAAAATCTGAAAGGCTGCACCAACACAGTACATAAGACTCTAAACAGCAAACATTGCTTTTTAAGTTCCATTTTGGTACAGAGATTCTACAAATCTGACCTTTTAAACTGTTAATTGTTTGTAATAATTAAATATGAGAATGGTAATATTACAATTAAACTGATAAAGTGAACAGCACTATCAAATTCAACTTTTTTTTTTACGCTCTGAGAGCCCCGTCCCCGATTTCGCATTCTGAAATATTCTGATTTAAATAACGGGAGTATGATTTCAGCACTTGCTGTGCTTCTGATAGTAACCTGATTCTCAGCTCAACGCCTAGGTGTGCAAGTTTTTTGTGCTGTTTTTGGACCGTTCGCGCTGTGGAGGTTGCCTGGAAGGATCATTTCAAGTATTTACAAACTTGTGTGTGTGTGTGTGCGTCTCTCTCTCTCTCTCACGCTGGCCGCTCTGAAGTGTGATCAGTCCGCGCGGTACGAGCTCTGCCAGATTACCATGACCTGGCGGACCTCGTCCAGATGGACAGGGAGGCCCAGCTGGTGTTTCCATGCACCCCCACCCCCACACGCTGCACCGATGCGCTCGCAGGAGGCTCGGTGCGGTGGGACTGGGGGAGTGGGGGGTGTCGAGCAGTTTCGACCCCCTGCCAACCCTCCGCCCACTCACCTACCTTTGTTCTACCCACCTCCCCCTGAATTACCTGCACTGACAGCTCAGAGCAACATACAGGCAGGCAATTTTAATGATGCCGCCAGCTTAAATAATGAAAACGCTGGATTTTTGCTGCCGTAGGGGAGACGGCATCGCGCACACCCACCGGACCTGTCACCAAGTGTCAAAGGGAATAAGGAAGAAGGAAAGGGGAAGAAAGGAAGAAGAACAAAGACATGCATTATGTTCAGCCCTCACAGTATATTCAATATACAAAATCAGAGCGCAGAAATTCTGCACACTTATGTAAGCGCGCTCCTTTAATGTACGACACTGATTTGCTCGCCAAAAAGTTCAGCTAACTTTCGGCAACAATCCCGAAAGAGCATTCGAAGCAAACCTGCTAACGTTCCGAAAGGAATAATTACGCACGACTGCTGGAGGAGAAGAAGTCTGAGAAGGAAGCGTGCCAAGAAGTGCTTTGCTCTTTATGAACATCAGCGATCAGGAGGAAACCACAGTTTTACACTGGCTCTGTAATGAGCGTGCGAAGCTGGTCTTGCGCCCTTCTCGCAAACGTCCGGCGTTGAAACGCGAGGGGCGTCCCTGTGCACAGCTTGTGACCGTGAGATAGCACAGTGGATCGGATGCTGGGAGCTGCGGTGTCGCTGTGGTGCCGAGTCGTCCCTGGCGAGTGGACTCTTTGTGCTGCCGTCAGAGCTGCCGGTGGCGTAACGAAACCGTGGGAGGCAAAACAGTACGTCCAAATTAATTACTTTTTTAAAAAAATCTTATTCCTGTGGCTTGCAGTGAAACTCTATAGAGGCGAGAAGGAATAAATGAAACCTCTAAGAAAAATGTGCCCATGAGTTTAAGCAGACAAAGAATGTGACCCTCCACCCTTCTCCGCATACATTTGCTGTGCATTTATATGGCGCCTTTCTCCAAAGAGACTTAAAATGTTAAGCTACTTACTCAGATTTATCCTTCTGTACACCTGGGCAATTTTTACAATATCGGTTCAGGTTCAGGACCTTGCTCAAGGGTACCGTAGCAGGGGAGGGATTCCAGCCTGGCTCCTTTGAGTGCAACTGCTCTAACCACCGCGCCACCTGCTGCCTCTGCCGACAAGCTCATCACTTGCACCGAACACTGGCTTGTTCGCCCTGCTGCTACTGTTATAGTGTTTGCTTAGCTGTTGCCAAAGGTGGCGTACACAAACTGATCCATTTATCCAGCTGGGCCTTTTGCTGCAGTAATAATGTGTAATTGCCTCAATCAAGGGCCGCTACAACAGTAGCAGGAATTGAATTAGTGCGTGAGTGACACAGAAAGAGTGTGTTCCACCGATGTATGGATGAGTGACCCAGTGTAAGTAGTGTATCTAGTTGTGTAAGTCTTCTGGTGCTCTGGTTTCCTCCCACAATCCAAAGACATGCTATTCAGGTTCCCCCACAGTGCGTGAGTGACAGAGAGAGTGCGTTCCACTCATGGATGGATGGATGAGTGACCCATTGTAAGTAGTGTATCTAGCAGTGTAAGTCACCACAGCGAATAAGGTGTGCGGGCTCATAACGTTACACAGAGTTCATTGGAAATCGCTTTGGAGAGAAGCGTCTGCTAAATAAATAAATGTAAATGTAAATGAACCGACAACCTTCAGGTTTAAAGCTACTTCTATTTATCCATTGATACAGCTGGATATTTTTTACTGTATCAATTTAGGGTTAGAACCTTGCCGAAGGGTGGCGTACCAGATCGCCGTGGCTGTCACTCGAAGAACAAACAACACCCCCCTAACCCCAGTCGGGACTGTTCACCCCTTTTTTGTGGGGGCGGGTTTATGTGGAAAAATAAATCTATTGTATTTTGCGGCTTGGCATGCGAAAGCCGGAGTCGATCAACAGCGTGCCCCCCCTCCACCCCCCCCGTGCCCCCCCCCTCCCCCCGCATCGGCAGAGCAGAGGCGCGGAAGGCTGGCAGTCGGTGGCGTGCATCCAGATGGCAGCCACAAGTCGGGCGGGGTGGGGGGGCACACACTCTGCTTAATGAAGCCTCATGAATTATTCATTCCGCACAAACACTGGCTCACGGGGCACAGCCACCGCTCCTGTCAGGAACAGAAGGAGGGAGACTGTGCTCTCTTTTATTATTCTTTCTTTTTCTTTTCTGTTTTTATTGGCAGTAAAGTAATACTAGGGATGCCCCTCCCCCTGCCGGTTACAAATAGAGTGTGTTCGATAGATGGACTCCACCCGAGTGCAGACAGCTGACCGTCTCAGACAAAGAAACAGATTCCATTACCCACCGTCTTGACCCACGGGCCAAACTCTGCATATCTGATGGAGATATAATTATAACCGTTTCCTTGTCTCGTGCCATCAGCGTGTGGGGTGGCTGTTCTTAATTTGAAACGGTTGGGTTCCGGGGCAGGTAGAGGACGGGCGGGCTGCCGCTGCGTTGAAAAGGTCACGGCGAACTCCTGGGCGCCCGAGCTGCGCGAGACTGTGCCGTATCCCTCCACCCCCAAGACGGCCTGCGGAGGCCGGCTGAGGGTTTAATGATGCGTGGCAGAATGCGGACGCCCCGCGAATCAGGTGCGGCGTGGGCTCAAAGGCGGGCCGCGGAGAGGGTAGCCGTGGAAACAGGTGGGGATGAAAAGGGCAGCGTGAGACGATGGTTTCCAGATGAACGGGCTAACAAGAGAATGGGTAGCGCCTGTCATCCCTCCGCTCAGGAGAAGAGGAATAGGGTGCTGTGGGGACAAAGAGTCCTTTCTGTCTCATTCCTCAGCAGAGTTAGCCTAAAGTACAAGAAAGACTGTAATATTAGCACATAGGCAGTATAGTTATCTAGTGAAGAATGCCATCACCCATCCATCCATCCATCCATCCATCCATCCATCCATCCGTAACTAGCGAGCCATGTCTCTGCAATATACTGGTTCCCCACTTGCCCACTTATAATGTTTCCAAAAACAATTCCTGTTACGATCAGCCATAAAAAACACCTTATGTCAAATATTGGTTCGTACCTTCAGTCAAAATAAGTTTCCAAAATCGCGACCACATTTTACCATCTTTGCATCATTATGTAATATTAACTGAGATAATGTGGAATGGATTCCAAAAAACATCAGAATATCTCCCATATGAAAGGGCAACAGCCTGTGTAATATGTTTTATGTTTCAGGCTCATAATAGTAATATGAAGTTCTGTGATCTCTGCGTATTCAAATGTGTTCCATTGCATCAGTGTATCTGGGGGACAGTTTTCACCAAAGCAACTTGTGATGTCAAAATCCTTACAATCATTTACTCCTTTGTCCATCCGGGGCTTGTTTTACTGGAGCAATTTAAGGTAAGTACCGTGTTGAATGACGCTATAGCAGCAGGTTTCCTGCAAACTTGCGTCCTTCGCGTCCAAAGGTTCTAACCCCTATGCCCCCTGCTGCCCCATTTAAGTGACTTGGAAAATTAAGCGTTAATTGTAAAGGGAGAATACGCAGAGGTTAGGTGTGTAACAGAGCACTGGCATTTTAAATAACCTCAGTGGAGTTAGTCTGTACTCGTTATTACTCGGGCTTCGCTGACACAAACCAATTGCTCTCGGACGGAAGCTCATTTCTCATCGCTCTAATCAATAGGTCCTTTGTGCGAGCAAACGCTACCGAGCCATCGGTAATGGGGTGGGGGCGTCGGGTACATCCGGACCCCGGGTTCTAGTCGTGCCTTCCTCTAATTGGCTGGTGAGTGTCAACCGCGGAATGCTCGTTGTGAATTCATCCATCTAGCCGTGCTGGAGCTCAAAGCTCAAAGCCCACCAGCTCCCCCGTCTGCATCGGACAAGATGAGGCGCTCACCTTCACCGGATGCTGCTCTTTTGTGCTCTCGGTTCTTTTGTGTGACTTCAGGGGGATTAATTATAGTGTGTTGTTGGCTGGCAAGAGGCCCCTGTACACCCCCCCCCCCAATAACCCCCCATGCTTTGCTTGCCCCACTCACTGCAGCAGGAAACTTTTCTATGGAGTGTCAAACGGACACTCTTCGCATGTATACCCCAATTACTGCTACCCACTCTTACCTCCACTCCAAAATAGCATGCACGCTAAAAGTTTGGTTGTATGTCGGGCAAACCCCCATCTTCATGTGATTGCACCGCCGTTAATCTATGCAGTTAATATGTAGTCTATAAGTAATCAATGTGTAATATGTATGCCTTCCACCTTTCTCAAGCAACACTGGCGCTGGCCAGATCGGGCGGCTCTTTGCTTCTTAACCCCCACCGCTGGACGGAGAGCGGGTCCCCAAGTTCTAAGTTCTGATTCACTGTCCATCTTGTGATATGATGTAGAGCACAAGCCCCGCGGCCATGACATTCCGGAGCCAGTTTTGCCGTGCTTCTAAAAATCTGCATCCACAAGCCTGATGTTGTTGGCAATGCGGGTGTTTTGCGTAATAGCGGCCCTCGCATACTGATAAAAGGCGGATTCCCACTGCGATGCATAGATGGACACGGAGCACTGACCCAAAAGGCTCTCACTGACTTTGATAAATAGCCAAATGAATGGGACAAATTGTGCGAATTGTGCTGGCGAAGTGTCCGACCGCGCTCGGCGGAGGCGAGTGTCCACGGACCAGCAGGGGCCAGAGGTAAACGTGCACTTAGAGCCGGAGAGGCGTAATAAAGGGATCCCAACAAACGCGTGGGTCATAACCCAGCCGCTTGGCTGCCTATTCAGTTGACACTCGGGTAGATCCCGTGCCAGAAAAATACAGCTCTCGTTGTAGGACAGATGCTCCGGTAGTGCCGCTGCACGCGTGCAAAGTTTGCGTAAAAAATAAATGGTTTTATTTGAAATGTGAGTATGTGGATAATGACACGGACAGTGTTTGCAAACCGATTATCTAGAGCGGTTATCAGCCGTGCCCAATATTATGGCCTGGTTTAAAAGCTTTGTCTCAGGATTTGTGCATCGGTTCCTAATAACGAAAAGTGTTTTCTTTACAGGAAATAATAAAGCAAAATCTTTCCGGAGCGGGTGGCTGTTGCCTTGAATCGGGAGGAAAACAACAGCTTGTGCATAATACTCTTCTCCTCATAAAACCACAGTGCTGATGAGAGACAAGGGATGCTAATTGATGCTAATTGAAGTCTCTGCTCCTCCTACAAATCCTTGCGTTTTATGGGGGGGAAAAATGCCACAAAGCTGTTTTCCCCAAAGTTAAGAGGGAATTAAGAAAGAGGGAAGTTATTAAAATTAATGTGTGCAGCTTGGCTTTGCAGCAGATGTTGTAATAATAAAAAAATGAAATTAATTTCAGATGCAATATAGGTTTCAGCGATTGGCAGCACGGCACTAATCATCTCTCTTGTAGGAAAAAAAAAAAAAAAAAAAAAAAAATCACATCCAAACACACGCTTACGCATACGGGCGCCAGTCACACATCATGATATAAATATGAGGCCCAGACAGGATAAACAAAACTGAGACACAAAGAGGCAAAACATAAAACAAAATTGAAACAGATTCTGCGCAACAATAAAAACATATAATATAATAATAGAGACCTTAACACAAGTACACCAAATGAGTGTGTTTTAAATAAAGTGTGCTTGTGTGTGTGTGTGTGCTATATGCTGTATGTATAAATAAAGGTTATTTTGGAAATTAAATGGCTCAACAGCCATGTTTCTGAACCATTTAACAGCCGTCTTTTGATGAACGTTACACAAAAAAGTACACACACACGCACACACACACACACACACACACACACGCACGCACGCACGCACGCACGCACGCACGCAGAACTCTCACACACACCAGCTGCCCAGGATGCAATTATGATGGGATAGGTGCCCAGGGAGTAAGGAGATTTTAGATACGGCGGAGCCGCCGAGATACATAATTCATACAGGGCAGAGACATGATCACAGAACGGATCTGCAAAAAAGTGCAGAGGAAACGCAGGAGGCCGAAGCACAAGGCGCATTCGATTCGAGCATAATTGTGAAACGGCCGCCACGTTTTCTGAACTTTTAACCGTGCAAATTAAATCGCTCATCTTTCTGACATCGGTACATAATGCACAACTAAATGTATATATGGGCAATTTTAAAAAACACAAGTAAAATCATGTTTTGAAAAGCACGTGCGAAAGCAGTGCGCAAAATAAGGTCTGAATTATGTCCGATTCGTCAGCCCTGAGCACTAAATTGTTCTGAGCGAAAATGAGTCGACCGTCTCTGAAGATGTAAACAAATAACGTTTGAATTGGATTACTCTCGCTTTTTTACTCTTTTGCTGACACGTGTGAGAGGTTTGTGGAGGTCTCCATGGAAATGTGCCACAAATCAAAAGCACGCCAGACGCAAGTGCCGAGCATTTTTTTTTTGTCACCATCTGGAGGAAGTTGGTGTTTTAATGAAGAAGACGGTAAAATCACTCCAAGCGTGTGGGGCGAATGGGACCACGGCCTTGAAGGAAACATAGCACGAAGCAAGTAAATCACAGAATGTGCGGTGGACTGCTCATTTTGACCTTTAATGATAAAAAATCGGGTCCAGCCCGGGAGGGAGAGTGTGCGTGTCTCCCTGTCTTTGTGCGTCTGTGCACACTTGAGTGTATGTGTGTGTGTGTGTGTGTGTGTGTGTGTGTGTGTGTGTGTGTGTGTGTGTATCAGCGGTGGCAGTACATGTTGGTCCAGCTCTAATTGGCTCCAACCCTGCGGTGAAGGACACGCTGGTGGAGCCGGATCGCCTGCCTGGACCACAGCCACGCCCATCAGCTCTGCAAACAGTGCGTGTGTGTGTGTGTGTGTTTGTGTGTGCAGAAAAGTCTAAGCATAAATCATAGCTGTACTGTCAGAAAATCTATTTTCTGAGCAAATTCATTGCATTTTCGTCTTTTAAACTCTCAAGTTCTCCATTAATGGATCCAGCAATATGTTAGGACACTGCATGGTGTTTGTTGATACAAGCTTTGAAGGAAAATATGTATATTCTCTCTATGTATACATTTTTTCTCTCTCTATATATATATATATATATCTATATACAACCAACCAACCAACAACTACAACTGCTTGTACCAAGCGGGGGTTGCGGCAAGCCAGAGCCGTACCCAGCAACACAGGACGCAAGGCTGAAGGGGGAGGGAATGCACCTAGGACAGGACGCAAGGCCATCGTAAGACACCCCAAGCAGGGCTCGAACCCCAGACCCACCACACCGTGGACACCGGCTGAACCCCCCTCTATATATTCATTAGATACTGTAGGTATATATATATATATTGAGGGGTGCGGTGGCGCAGTGGGTTGGACCACAGTCCTCCTCTCTGGTGGGTCTGGGTTCAAGTCCCGCTTGGGGTGCCTTGTGACGGACCGTCGTCCCGTCCTGGGTGTGTCCCCTCCCCCTCCAGTCTTATGCCCTGTGTTGCCGGGTTAGACTCCGGCTCCACCCGACCCCGTATGGGACAAGCGGTTCTGATAATGTGTGTGTGTATGTATATATATATATGGAGAGAGAGAGTGAATGACATAAACAGGACAGGTAGATAAATTCCAGCTACAACCATGTTTATATGTACATGACTCCCTCATGAATATTGGGCACCAGTGACAAAAGAATGATAGACAAAGCATTCTTCATTATTATTTTCATTTTTTTCGAACAAAATCATTTTTTTTAAAAATTGTTTTTATATCTGGGGGCGTGGTGGCGCAGTGGGTTGGACCAGGTCCTGCTCTCCGGTGGGTCTGGGGTTCGAGTGCCGCTTGGGGTGCCTTGGGACGGACTGGCGTCCCGTCCTGGGTGTGTCCCCTCCCCCACCAGCCTCATGCCCTGTGTTGCCGGGTTAGGCTCCGGCTCCACGCGACCCTGTGTGGGACAAGTGGTTCTGAAAGTGTGTGTGTTCTTATATCTGTACCTGTTCACCTTTGAAACGTGAAATTGCCTGGGGTCCTAGGGGGACCCTCCTGTTGTATTCACAGGTAGGTAAATGTGCCGAACCTGAATGGTTCTAGTAAAATATCCACAAATATAAACACATACCATGTACAGGTACAATTTGGTTGAGGGATTCTGGCGAAAGCTGTCTCCCCAGTTACCATATAATGAGGTAAATAATGGGTACGGGAAATCATCAGGTCCAGGACCCAGTTCCTTGGGGAAAACGGGTTGCACATGGGGTCACTGTATTTCATTATAGCAGCCAGGGGCGACCGTTTAAAAAGTTCTGTTTAAGACACCTGTTTATTTCTCGTGTCCTCATATAATTCTTGATAATGTAATTATAAAAAAAATATAGAATCCTCGTGCTGTGTTATAATTTTATTCCTAGTCATTATCACAAGATCTACACTTCTGTTTGCGGTTTATGGTCTTTAGACCTCATTAACATGTGTGTGTGTGTGAACTAGTGAAGCTGTTCTCCAATACTCTTTGTGTTTTATTGTATTCTCTGCCTTTAATTTCCTGCAGTCGCCCAGATCTGACCGCAGACTCCACGCGCATAGAAAATGTGAATGAAACCTGAAGAATTCAATAAAACTGGTGATCAGTGATTAATTTTATGTGCTCAGATGCCTGGTGTGGAGGATGTCGTGAACCCTCACGGCAATCAGATGAAAGAAACCATATTTATGATAGATAAAAGTTGCAAATGGGTCAAATCTGAGTGGCATGCACCCCGAGGGTCAGTCTAGCTGATCCCACCCCAGCGCATTAACCTTAACCGCGGTGAGACACAAATGTCTCGAAACACTACACCTGTAGGCCACCCGTCTCGGCTGCCCGACAAAAACGGGGCACCCAGAGAGAGAGAGAGAGAGAGAGAGAGAGAGAAAGAGAGGCAGGGGAACGCTCTCCAAATCGGCAGATGTGAGTCATTTCATCTCCCGATTCAAACGGGTTTCTGTGCTGTGCGAACAGATGCCCAGATGTCCTGGCCCCGCCCCCTTTATCAACATTAGCTGATTGGGTTTTAACATGCAGATCCCAGCGCTGCTGCCGCACAGGTAAGCTAAGGTAATCTCCATCCCCAGCAGCTGTGGGTAGGGAGTGTGTGCGTGCGTGCGTGTGCGTGTGTGAGTTGGGCTGCTTCTTTACACAGCAACAAGTCAGCACCCAACCGCCCCCCCCCTCCCCACGCACCGGTCCTGCCTACCGGAGTGATAGAGAGGAAGGAATTTTGAAGCAATATCGCGACATGATCGCTACTGCACACACAAACACGCAAAATGCTCACACTGTCACCGTCCGTGCGTACTGTGCATGCGTCTCCGTTAAGCACACACCGACACATGCTGTCGGGCCGTGCCCACGCGCACAGGTGTGTGTGCGTGCGCGCGGGAGAGAGGGTTTAACGGTCTCCTCAGGGAGTGCGTGGGAGTGATTCCTTATGGGCTCCGGGACGCGAGAGTGTTGCAGCCGGGAGCACCTGGCGCACCATCCGCCGCCCGGCAGTGACCTCCGCGGTGGCGATCACGGGTCCGAGCCCCCGGCGGAGGCCCGGTCTGCAGACGAAGCCGTACGCGGCTGAGCGTTAGGGAGACAAAGGGCAGTTCTGGTCCAGGAGACAAAGTGTTTGGGGTGGGGGGTGTGGCGTGAAGGAGGGATACTCCCCCCACCCCTTACCCCCACTACCCACCCCCCCCCCCTCCCGAAAGCCCCCCTCGGCTCCTTTCCCTGGAGTTAATCGGATGTGCTCAGCCCCGGAGCTCATTAAAGCCCGCCCATTATCCTGCCATTTGCATGCATCGCATGCAAAACAAATTTACTTGTCAGAAATTAAAAGTTCATTTTAATTGAGCTCGTGCTGCAGTATGCAAATGAGGAGTACATAATGTACATCGATGCGCTCGAGAAGCGGTTTAACTCTTTGCTGCCGAGATAGAGTGTGTTTACAAAGGTTTACGGAGCTAGTTGTCCCCATCCCGCCCTCCGCAACAAACAAACAATCAAACAAACAAACAAAGCAGCGCACCGCAGTCCGGAGCCCCGTTTTGTCTCTGCAACGAGAACAGCAGTAACGTGCGATGGCGCGGAACCGTACGCATCCTGAAGAGTCACGTAAAGACACTCTCGTCCTACCTTAAGGTCACAATAGCGCTTGAAAAGTTACGGAGGAGGAAAACCAGGTGACGGCGGCAGTTTGTCTTTAAAAGCGTTTGACCACAAATGCAAAATTATTCCAAGAGGAAAATTTTAAATTAAAAAATTAAATTGGTTATGAAGAATTGAATGTCTGAATGCCACCTAGATTGAGAGGGTTTGCTTTATTATCTGGCGGTCAAGCACAAGCAGCTTTATCTGACGAGCTGGACAAAGAACTTTTGTAAATTATAACTAAAAAAATTTTGAGCCTCATTGGCTATAAGCAGAGCTGAGGCTCCTCACTCGCTCTCCTGTTCGATTTTAGGATACCTTTCTATGGGTGGGCAATGACAGTGCACACATCTTAACCAGGCGTCCAGAGGCCCCTGTGAATGGATGCAAACTGGATGCCGCACCAGACTCAGTATGTAAAAATGCGACGCGTAGGCGTTACCGTGGCGGGGCGATCGATGGCAGCTCCCTGGGAGCGGATCAGAGGACCGAGGTGGAGGAGGCTGTAATTAAGATGGAGCGAGACTTTGTTTCGGTGTTTGAGACTAATGAGGCCCGAGGGGCCCCTCTGTGCAGGCGATGGGCCGACCTTTGCGACCTCTCGCTGCTTACTCCAACGGGAGGTACCATGAGTCCCCTGGAGCGTGTCAGAGAGGGGGACAAGATGCCGAGCTCCCCCCCGAGCGGGAACTGAGAAAGCAGTGAGGGCTAAACTTTACTTTTTATGCAATTTGTTTTTGGATATACTCACTCTGGTGGATTTTTAGGGATTACACAACACAACACACTAGTTATTGTTACATAGCCCTTTCACAGGGTTACAGAGAAAACAAATGACAGAGCAGCACATGTAGGACTAAGTTAAATGAATAAATGGATCAATAAATATAGGAAATACAGTCATCACGATGTACCGTTGTGGGTCATGATGGTGAAGTGTTGCTTGAATGTTGATGAAATGGCCAGACGGCAATAGAGGTGAGAAAAACAAAAAAAAAAAAAACCCAACTGGATTTTATTTGATAAATTATCTATAATTTTTCAGATGTCCTCCAGGAAAATGGGTGTGCTGTTCATAGATGAAAAATATATAAAAATGAAAGTCTTACAGAGATCTTAAGTTCACTGTGAATAAAATTTACAGTGTACATGAAAATTAAAAGAACTATTCATGAAAACCTCTAATGCATTCATAATTCAGTGAATTCTACATCTATATTCATAATGCATGACCCTTCAAAAGTACAGAGAGGGTTTTTATTTATCCGTGGCCATGTGGTAGGTGTGTAAATAGGGGCTTTGTTTACAGTCGCACATGTTTAAAGGGAACACCGAGGTTCACGGTGAATTATGCGCCAGCACTGCACCTTGCACCCGCGAAAGGAGCACCGAGGTGGCCAAATGGCACATGTTGCCTCGGCGACCAGAATAGGGGCGACAGTCGTGACCAATTAGAGTGGGCCTCTGGGGAGGGGGGAGATGCCTGAACGGCAGCGCTCCGAGGATCTCCGCCACGCGAGTGACTCGAACCCGAGAACAGGGCTTCATGGAGCTTCCAACGCATGCGGGGCATTTAATGGGAGCAGGGCAGTTTTGGCACAGGTCCTAATGGGATCAGAAGGTCCTTTTGGCATGCGGCTCATAGACAGCGGTGGCGTCATTGATCCCCACCGTAATGGTCTGACGCACATCGAGCGTCTTCTGGGACTTCTGAGCGCAGCAGCAGGGTTTCCCCAACGTAGATGCAGAGCGATGCACATGCAGACTGTCATCGTGCATGCGCGCGCGCGTGTGTGTGTGTGTGTGTGTGTGTGCGTGCAGATGTTGACAGCCACAGTGCGAGAGACTAGAATCTCCTTGCTAATACTTCCTGAAGACTGTGATGAAATAAACTCAAGATTATTACAGCACAGCCCCCAAGAGTTTACTTTGGTTGGAACTGATCTTTTGTCAGACAGGTCTTTGTTCTTCAGAGATTCAGAGATAAGGCACAATAAATGTTAAAATGCTTTATTACAGCTGTATAAAATTTCACGAGGTGTTGTTCGTCGCTGGCGTAAACACCCACATGTCTCTGCTCCGCCTTCTTATCCACCCCAAACCTCACCTGCGTACTTGTGCCCAAAACAAAGGCCATCCGTGGTCTTTTAGCCCAAGCTTGTGCAAGTTTACCAGTTACATAAACACTTTCGGTCTAGAACTTTCCACAGCATGCAGTTCGCAAGAATTCGTAAAACAAGTAAAAGAGCACAAATGATATAATGGGGCAATACAACAAGTATATGAATATAAACAATATAATGGGGCACTACAATAAAAGACAAAATGAAAAACATAATAAAGAATAGTTAATGGGTAAATAAGAGTAAATAACAATGATAGAAAAGAAGTGCATACACTCCATGACCTTGATACAGTCTTAAAAAGGTGTCTTAAGAGCTAAAGACCTTCACACCAGGGAACATGAATGGAAAGCTGAGAAGGATAAATGGAGAAACTATGGGTCGAGTAGTGTGGAAAGGTCAGCGAGACAAAGGCAGAGGAAACACTCCAGCCTTACACACACACACACACACACACATACACACACACACAGTCCCTTCAGCTAAACCCAAATGGAAATGGGCTCTTTCTCTGGCTCTCTCCCCTTCGGTGCTCCCTTTGTCTCAGAATTAGTGAAGCCGAGTGCTCGGGCGACTAATTATGTATTCAAATGAAAGAGGCTCGTTAATGCTGCTCCAGGGAGAGCGGTGATGCTCGGGAGCGGACGCCACAATTGAAACGAGCTCTGCGGTGTAGGTGGTGCATCTGGAGGCGGCGGACCGTGTCCTAGCAGATGTCACGTCCCGGGAGAGGGTGGGAGGCGTCACGGTCATCCAGGAGATGCCCACCGCTCAGAAACTCGGCACCTCGTCTTTATTAAGGGCCCAGAAAATGCCGGATCGGCTTTGTGCTGAAAGAGAAAATATATGTGACATGCAAACAAGAAAGGGTGAAAATTGGGAGGGAATGAATAATTGTTCTGATTGACTGTGAACCGAGGTGTTTCTGGCTGCCACCTCCATGATGCTCCTCACAATAAATCATACATAACAGACTGTCTCACGTGGTTGTACGTGCAATTATTCGACTCAATACGCAATGCAATTTTCGCATCGGGTTTCGCGTCTGTGATTGGAAAAAATCTCAAAAGTTATGTTAGCATATTGGAATTAGACTAATCGCGCGTAACTTTTTTTAGCATGTTAGTATGTGTTCTAAAGAAATTTGCATACAACCATTGTGTATTTGACCAAGGAAGAACTGGAACGCACCTTTTCGTGTGCATTAAAGGCGCTGATTGGACTACACGTATTATCTGTCTACACATCTCCACATTAGGCTGCATTTTGCACAAAGGGAGCCAAGTGGGCAGCAGGTGGTGTAGTGGTGAGATTGACCACCTTTGGGCCTGAAGGACCCAGATTTGAATCCCAACTCCTGCTCTAGTGTCCTTGATGAAGGCGCTTGAAGTGGTACAGTAAAAACTACCCAGCTGTACAAATGGGTAAATAATAGTTGCTTTGGAGTAAAGCATCAGCTAAATGAATGTAAATGTGATGTTCACAGTGAGGGTTTTATATACAAAAGGTGCTCAGACTTCCCAGCAGCTCTCCTTGTCTTTTACCTGACACGCTTCTCACACTTTACTCCCCAATCTGTCATCTTCACCCCCCCCCCCCCCCGTCTGTGCTGATGCAAAGCGCCTCCCCTCCCCCCATGTCCGCCACCGCTCCTCTTCCTCTGACAGCACTTTGCTCTCCTTCTTTGGAGAAGGGGGGGGGGGGGGGGGGTGCGATCTTGCATTTCCACATGAGTGAGTCCCTGGCAGCCCGACTCTGGCTTTGCAAGTCCCCTCTGGCACACAGCAACTGCCCTCCACGCACACACTCACACACATACACACACACACACTACTCGCTCACAATTTCTCAGAAAACAAAACTCCTGTCCCCTCTTTCTCGCTCTCCCTCATCCCCTATTCATGGGGCAAGTGCGGTTGGCCCTTTGCCCTCGGGGCACTAACCTACTGCCCTGCAGGTATCATTAGAATGCTCCTGTAAAGTCATCATTGATCCTTGGGCTGCTAATGCTATGTGAGGTGCTCCCAGGAGGTCAGTGGCTCATGTCCCCTGCGTCGGAGACACTGTCAATGCACCAGAGCTCCCTGAGGCAACATCCCATAAACACCCCATTCCCTCTCTCCTCTGCCCTTTTTGTACTTATTTATTCAGCTGATGCTTTTCTCCGAAGTGCCTTACACTGATTTATCCATTTACACAGCTAGGAAATTTTTACTGTATCAATTCATGGTCAGTACCCAGATCAAGGGTACTATAACACACACACACACACACACATTTTCAGAACCGCCAGTCCCATACAGGGTCACGGAGAACCGGAGCCTACCCAGCAACACAGGGCATAAGGCCGGAGGGGGAGGGGACACACCCAGGATGGGATGCCAGTCCGTCACAAGGCACCCCAAGCGGGACTCACACCCCAGACCCACTGGAGAGCAGGACTGCGGTCCAACCCACTGCGCCACCGCACCCCCACTGGGTACTATAACAGGAGGTAGAATTCAATTCTGAGCCATTTGAATCCACGGATGCTCTAACCACTATGTCGCCTGCTACTGCCAAGCATAAGCGGTGCTCCTCCCATGCTCTTATAACGGTGGTCATAGGGCATTGCTCATGTCCTCTTGCTCTTGGAGATGGAAGTACAGCTAGGGGCTGAATCCCCTCAACACACACACACATTCACACACACATGCACACACACCCAGAGCTCAGCCCACCTTCCTCCCCTCTGACGGAGATGCATGGTGTTCCTAATTTGGCATGCAGGCACTCATTCCAGCACAGCTGCTGCCTGCCCCGTCTCCCCGAAGGCCTCTCTGCAGCGTGCGGCTTCAGAGACGCACGGCAAATTAACACCATTTGTTCTGCGGAGCATGCCTCCATCTCCACGCTACACGCATATCTTATTACTCGACGCTCGTCTGGATGTGGGGGGGGTGGTCGGGGGTGCACGGAAAATGAAAAGATGCTAATTCCATCTTCTGCTGCTCGTCCCTCCTTAAATGCAGAGCCTCAGCTTTTGAATGTCCGCGTCAAGAATGTGCCGTTTTTCTATTACTTACGAACCCCGCACTCTTTTGACCGTGTGATGTTTTATGTTTGACACGAATATATAAATATATGAAGTTTAAGCCCTGGGCTAAATAGTGTGTTTATCACAGTAAGGTTGCTGAGAATAGTTATTTAAGGTAACGATAAATTCATTACCGGATCTGATTTGTTGTTGTTTTGTTCTTTTTTTGATTAATTGTGCATTTCTGACCAGTGCATAAAATTATGAATGAACATTGCGGTCTGAACCAGAGGCTCAGTGTTCTGTGTAAATGTGCAAATATGCAAATTTTTCAAAATCTGGTTTTTTTTATTCCTGACGCCTGTTTCCTTCAGTGCACAAAAGTCGCTCATCTTTTTTTTTTCCCCTGTTAACCGAAGACAAAACCACGTATTTTTGTTACTGGCGATGCTGCGGCTTGTTTCAGGAGGAGGAGGCAACCGGGCTCTCTGAGGAGCTCTGTCAAGCTCTTCTCTTTGGCTGACTGGAATTCTAAACACAGCAGCTTCAAAACAGCAGCTTGCCATGGTCTGTGTCCCTGGAAGGAGAGGTTCACCGCCCACACTCCCAACATGACCCCCCGCTGGGATTCTCCAGTGCCAGGACATGGGGCGTTTCCAATTAATACTCAAAGATCAGCTACAGTGTTCCCTCTCTGGGTGAAACAACAACGTAGAATTAATCTAATTCCAAGGATTTTTTTTCTTGAGAAAGACCAGGGGCAGCAGGTGGCGTAATGGTCAGAGGTGCCACAGTGTACACAAAGGGCATACATTTGAGTCCCACCTCTTGATCAAAGTACTTACCCTGAAGAGATACAGTAAAAATTGTCCAGCTGTACAAATGGACAAACCAGTGTAAGAACCTTAATGTAGTAAATCGCTTTCAAGAAAAGTGTCAGATAAATGAATACATGAACCATAACAGAGGCAGGTGCCTCATGCAAGTCCTGAAGTCACAGAGCAGGATGTGACCTGGAGTTTTGGTTGACATAATTATTCACATTGCATCGCACATAATGTAAATTTGGACAAATGTGCTCTTTAGCCACGATGTGCTCTTCAGCCGTTTTGGTACACATCGGCCCCACCCGGTTGAGGGATATAAGGAGCAGGCTGCGACAGGCCGTGCAGGTGGGAGCTGGGCTCACCCGGGGCACGCAGGCACGGCTGGCAGCAACCTGGAACGCTGCCGCCACATCTGCTCCTCCACATTGCCTGCGTGCCGTCAGCTGTCGGCTTGGATGCCGATCAAGTGCCACCGTGCCGTCGCACGGCTCCGCCAACCCTCCCACGCGTCTCAGCTAATCAAGCGGGCCGCTCGGCACGCCTCGGCCAATGAAACAGCTCTCCGTAAGGCGCGTTTTTTTAATTTTCCCTCCCACGCGTATTTTTCAAGGGTAGTTCTGAAAAAATGTATTTGAAAAAATTAGGAAAAAAAAAACATTTTTCATTTTTTATTTTCAACAATTAGAAACAAAACAAACAAGTTGTTACTACTTCTCACAAAGGGAATTAATAATGTATCGTGCTTTTATTTTTTATGTATCACATTTCAGAAAACGAAGTAAAAAAATCTGCAACGGGCTGCAGTTGAGTTCTTGGCATCCACAGTAGCTTAGAGGAGCTGTAAATGTTGATAGAGCCACCCCGCAGGATACAAATATTCCATTTATGAGAACTCAGGGTTACGAATGGTTTCATTTAATACTCCAATTCAATTTACAAAACATCTGAGGATGAATTAATACATAAACATTGAGCACCATATGTGTGTATGTTTCGTTTGTGAGTGTTTGTTCAGTGTATGGTGTGCAATAGCTGTGAAAGAGCTGAATAAGCGCAGGTATACGGACATGCAGTATTACAGAGTAATTAATGAAGGGAAACTGTTTTTTTTATGCTGTGTTATGACAATTAATATCATTTTAATATGATTTAGAGATATTTTAGCATAAATGAATGAAAAATGTTTGAGCCCAGGGACACAAAAAATTTTTGCCATTGAAAGTAATGGTAATTATGTCTTGGATTTAGGACAATTCACCTTACAAAGGATTTTTCAGAAAAGGATTGCCTTCATAAGACAGAGGAAGACAGTGCTAAGTTGAGACAGAGTTGTGACTTTCATTGGTCCTGCTGCTGAGCCCATTGTAGCTAAGGATAACTAGGATGAGCGACAGAGACCTGAAGCCTCCGGCATTCAAAACCCTGGATCTTTAGGCTTTTGAAAGCTGAACCCCAATGGTGTCATGAGAACACAAACCAATGCACTCTGAGCATTAGCTACTGGATTGCGAATAACAGGGGTGAATTACAGCAGCAGAGAAACACAAGGCAGGATGCAGAGGGCTTTATCTAACAATTTGTGTCGGTCTCTGCAAGTGGGAAGCAGAGCTTTAGACCAGTAGGCTGACGGCCAATGGACAGGGTGGTGGCGGCAGGATCATCCCCAACCCCAAAACACAGCGTAGCCATCAGCTCTACACACATCTGTAGATGTGGGACACGCAGAAAAAAATGCATTCCTAGTCTAACTATAAAACTGAGATTGTATCTGATTCCCAAACAAAGCCTGGTAGATTATTCCACAGCTGTAGGGCTTTGTTGGAGAAATCTGGCTCCTGCACCACCCTTTCATATATCTGGAACTAACAAATAGCTGGAGTCTTGGGACTGAAGCCATTGCAGAAGATCATATGGTTGGAGAAGCTTTGTTAAATAGCTGTGAGAAAGAGAGGATACATTTTTTTTAAGTTGCTCTAATTTAGCCTACGTGGAGTTTAAACCACATTTGTAAATCGATGTGCATTGCCCATATGAAAACTGAATATATACCAAGATACCTTGAAGAACGCAAACCAAAATCCAGCAGATTATAAACAACAGTGAACAAAGAACCATTCGTGCTGGCAACACTCAACAAAAACGGTATAATGTGGGTAAAAGGGGCAGTTTATCAAGATGCAGCCTTGGAAGTCATGGCGTCATCAGCATAGTCGATATTGTAGTGAAATAGTAGGAAAGAGCTTGCAAAGAACAACATTCTCCACTCCTCATGGTGTGATCCTGTCGCTGAAACGCAAACACCCTTCTATAGCCATGACTCGTGTGTGCTCATATATGCTCTTCTTACCCATTGAGTGAAATCCTGGTGCTGTACTTTGCTCATTTAAAGATCAATAATGTTCCCCCTGCATCTCACATTTAACCATTCAAGGTATCTATGGCAACCACCCAGACAATAGCTGCTCAAATCACTCCTTTCCCATAAAGAGGCAAAAGCACGTTAAATGGCGGACCTTCTCAGAAAGCCGGCTTTGATTTCAATAAGCACCTTCAGGACGTGGCTGTTATTATTTCCCTGAAATAACCGTTTGTTTTTGGGCAAGAAATGACAAGTGCTTGCATGGTGAATGGTGAGCAACTCTGCCTGTGCTGAGTTCATGTGCCCCCCCCCCAATATTGAAAATGGTTAAAAATGTAAGCTGGCGAAGACTGATCTGTTCACATTTCTTTCCTTACAGAAAGAATTGCCAGAGTTTTTGTCTATTTTTTTTTAAAACATTATAAATTTTTTCAGTTTGCTTTGCCAGCAGATTAGTGATATTTGCAGACCATAATTAAATGGGAAATGGAAAACGGATAATTGCCCAATTAATACTCATGGCTGCCGATTTAATACCTTTGGCTACTGTTTCTATGGCAAAAATTGCTGAAAAGATTCTGGGGGATTATTATTATTATTATTAAACTCTGGAAGACAGTAGAGGATTCAGAACCCAAGAACCCAGCTCATACAAAGGGTGGTGCTGAGATTTTACCCTGACCTGCATTGTGCTGAAGGACAATTAGAAGAGGCAATCAGCTAAAGAGACAGCGATGGGAGTGTCGCACCTGTGCAGCATTCTCTGATGACTCTCCATCCAGCCGGCGATGGTCTACCTCTGGTCAGGGAGTGCTAATTGTGGTGTCAAGTGGTTGGTAAGTTCTGAGTTTTCAGCCAACTTGAGTGAAACCTTTAACCGTTGCCTGTGTGCTGTTTTTTTTTGGTAAAAAAAAAAAAATCTCTGAAGCCTTGTGAACGCAACTGATCTGCAACCTGCTTGAACTGAAGCTTGAACAGAAGGGGTTTCTATCGGCTGGGTTGCATTCTGCTTTTGGATTAAAAGGGGTTACAAATGACACCCAGCGGTGCATCCGGGGGCTTCGCACTGTCTGGGTAACGGGTTTCACTTTTTAGCAAAAGGCCCCAAAAGAGATTAATACATGTTAAAACTTGTAAATCTTGAGCAATATATGGGCAAAAAGTTTGCTGAAACTTTAAATATGACACGCTGGACTATTTCTAGAAAGTGTGGTAAAGTCTCAGCTGTGACAAATAATGGGGTAATAATTCTCAACAATTTATTAACTCTATTGGCTCTTAAAAAGTGCTTTTTGCTGATTTTTATAGGCATCTGTGTCCTGCAGAAAAACTCTGTTTGGCTGAAACAAGTTAAGCCCAAAGTACTTTAATTACCAGGTGTTTTTCTTCAGAAAATCCCCTACTTGCTCTAGTACCTCAGCTAGTCATCTAGTTTCAGATAAATACTTCATTGATCAGCAGGGGGAAATTCAATAATTTTAATATATTTCAATAAATATTTAAATTCAATAATGTTTATATTTTTCCATTATATTTCAAAAATGTGTTTTAGTAATGTAATATTTCAATAATATATTTTTTTTTCTTCAAAAGGAGGAAACATGCGGTACACTTTCTGGAGCAGTTTGGTCTAGGTATTGGAGTATATGATTGCCTCCATTTGGATGGAACATAAAGACACCTTGTCTCTGCTAAATAGAGAGGTATGACAATAGCAGTAATGAAATACAATAAATTTCTTTTAGCAGGTAATAAAAATACTCTGATACTGAAACAGTGATAATGTATATTTACCCATATACTTCCCAGAAACTACAGTCCACAGTGGGGACCCCTCACACCCCGCTCGCTGTCTGTTTACCCTACTTCCCTCGGGCAGGCGATACATACTAATGAAAACAAGAACTACCAGACACTAAAACAGCTTTTTCCCGGCAACCATGAACATTTTAAACACCTTCCTCTAACCTCATTCTACACTGGACCTTTTACTACTGCTGTACCCTACTTGTTCAACAATAAACCCACATGCAATATGTTCTCTAAATAATTGACAATCACTGCACTATAATGTCACTTTATGATACAGGTTAACGTGTACTTTTTTCTATGCTTGGTCTTTTAGTTGTGTTATGTTTGCATGGTCTTGTGTTCTGTCTGCATCATACTACGTTCTTGTCTGCTCCATTATCGGTAATCATGCTTGTACTGGTTCAGTATGGGCGTATGTAGCCTGTATGTGTGAATGTGCACCGTAGGTTTGCTCTAAACCGGAAACAAATTCTTTGTATGCTCAGGTATACTTGGCCAATAAAGCTGATTCTGATTCTGGTGTCTGTGCATTTCTTGTCGTTCAGTGTGGTATGGCTATGGATGCTGAGCACATGCACAGTGAAAGTGTGTGTTCTTCGCGTGCTGAAATCACTGCCCTCTCTGTGCCGACGGCCGCCGCTGAGGTCGGTGACACACCTACGGCCCTAAATCACTAAATAGGTCGTGGTGTTGCTTAATACTTGCTAAATCCTGCACAACAGCTGTTGCTTCATTTCATGCCAAATGTAGCCCTAAGAGACGTGTCCCAAAAAGTGATGGCAGAGCACTAAACAAGCTGTGTGTACTGATCTATGGGGTTCCAGCATCACTGGGCCACGAGCAAGAGGGTGCCATTTTTTTTTTTTTTTTTAATTTTGTTTACACTTATTCCTTTATCCCACACTTCTCCAAACTGATTTATAAGTTACAGTTATTTTTCCCATTCAGACAGTGAGGTAGGATTTTCTGGAGCGATTCAAGGTAAGTATCTTGCTTGCAGAAGACGCACACGCCGTCTGAAACCGCTTGTCCTGTATGGGGTCGCAGGGAGCCGGAGCCTAACCCAGCAAAACAGGGTGAAAGGCTGGAGGGGGAGGGGACACACCCAGGATGAGACACCATTCTATTGCAAGGCACCCCAAGCGGGACTCGAACCCCAGGCCCACTGGGGAGCAGGACCCAGTCTAACCCACTACAACCCCCTGCTCACAAAACAGTGGGATTCAGTCCTTGATTCTTTAAGAGCAAGGTGACGGCTGTAACCGCTACGCCACCCGCTGCCTCGCTGGCTCTCTTTTCATTTGAGTTGCGCAAACTTTGACTTGGTGCGCAAACACTCATCTCCCTCGTAGCACCCAGGGTGCAGGTGACCCGGCGGCTCGTAACCTGTGATCGCGTTGCCGGTATTTATTCCGGCATTTCTTAATTGAGCAGTCCTTGATTCAAAGCCAAATTGCATTAACCCAAAAGGTAAAAAGGAATGTTTTCGGGCCAAGGTGGAAGGACGCGAGGGAACCAAAATCCGAACGCGCGTTCGCCTGCTGCAGGAGCTCTTCTCTCATTTGCATCAACACGGCTTTTTCAGGTCAGCGGCGCAAACGGAACTTTCTCCCTTCTGCTCCTGTTGCACTAGTTTAGTCTCTTTGGCTCCCTCCCTTGCTCTCCCAATTTGCAGAGTGCCTGGAAGAAGAGCTTGCCTGAGGCATGTGCTTTTGCCAAGGCTGTTTCGCTCCTACTTCAATACCGTGCAGCTGGGCAAAGCTAGAACATTTTGTGGACAGGTGTCACTGGGGGGTACGGGTAAAGAGAGGGAGAAGGAAAAACAGAAAAATGTTGTCTGACTCATATTAGGTCTGCACCCAGACCGCGGTAGGGTGTGCGAGGCCTGTCTCCGTCGTGTTGAGAACAAGTCAAGTCGTAGCTGGGTTTTCGCTGCTCGTTCATTTCATTCCGTCTTATCGACCCCCTTTGCAAAGGGATTCAACTTTAAGACTCATTCCAACGCCATTATCATAAAACAACATTTCACCCATTCCTACTTCTGAAACGGTTAGTAATGTTCTGCATTTAAAGAACATAATTTGTTTTGACGTTCACTTTCCAAGGCTTTGGGAAAAATTAATAGCGCTGATCCTGCATGTTCATTATTTCTTCCGCTCCAAGGGAATAACAGTCCTTCAGCAACTCCGAGCTCATTTAATTGTGACTTGCTAGGAAAAAAGAATGACCTCAGTATGAATTAAGCTGTTGAAATTTGAGTTTTCGAAGACTCGAGCCTGGGGGGAAGGGCAGGGAAAGATGCTCTGTGCACAGCCTGCTGTGCAGGATGTTGAAATAAATAAATAAATGAGCCTGCCACCTATGAATATTGCATTTGTAGGCACGCAGGGGTTGGTATGCAGAAGTAACATCTGTCCCTTTCTACAGGGACCCTTGTGGCAAGAACACTGCAACTTTGAAAGACAAAAATGGCCATAAAAAAAACAAACCAGAGCAGGGTTTTGCATCAGGCAAATTTGCTTTGCTGTGTTAATTTGAGCAGCCGCAGCCTCGTGTAAAGCGCTGGCATCGTTTTCGTCGCAAACAGATTTTTGCCGCGACAGGGAACTGGAATTCATTAAGCATTCATCTTTTTCTATACGAAATGTAGAGAGCGTGTGTTCCGCTGATGTATGGATGAGTGACCCAGTGTAAGTAGTGTATCTAGCAGTGTAAGTCACCGCGGTGAATAAGGCGTGCGGGCTCGTAACACTACGTAGGGTTCATCGGAAGTCGCTTCGGACAAAAGCGTCTGCTAAAGAAATAAATGTAAATGTAAATGTTACGACGGTTTGTCTTTACTGTTGGAAAGTTCCACGGGGTCCCTGATGTGCAAATTTTGTTAGTGTTTGAAAGACTGCTTTAAGAATCGACAGTTCAAAACATGCTAACTGAAGGAGCATTTGTGAGGTTACCTAAATGAAATGATTTAGCAAGGAATCTTTCAGTCGCCCATTCGCCTGTACTGTTTATGCCAATGTATTTTTGCCAATATAATGCTAGACAAATATTACTGCATTCATGCTGTAAAAACAGTAGCATTTTCCACACAAAGGAAATGGAAAACACTACTGTGTCGTATTTTTTTTTCTCTTCCATTTCAGGTTCCATTCACATAGTACTAGAAGAGACAGAAAAATCACACACATCATCTGAAACCGCTTGTCCCATACGGGGTCGCGGGGAACCGGAGCCTACCCAGCAACACAGGGCAGAAGGCCGGAGGGGGAGGGGACACACCCAGGACGGGACGCCAGTCCATCGCAAGGCACCCCAAGCGGGACTCGAACCCCAGACCCACCGGAGAGCAGGAACCGGTCCAACCTACTGCACCCCCCCACAGAAAAATCAGCTCAAAACTAAGGCCAGAAAACTGCGAGAATATCGAACTGGAAAGGGGGAAAAATACTTTCTTACAGCACTGTAAGGGGAAAACATCTTCACACTGATCTAAAGATGTGCACTGAATGACTTCCTTTGTAGTCTGCTTTATCCTCATAGAGAAGATAGAGAAGTTGGATCTGGTGCTTGCAGGTACCAAACTGAATATGGCCTTTTTTCTGCTCTCAGGAGGAGCAGTCGACTCTAGGTGGCCAGAAGTACCACCTCTGAGGATGTTTGCTTTTTGTGACCAGAAGGCAGCAAAAAGACTATCGAATGGGTTTAGTATACAGTAAGTGACTTATTATGAGTCCCAGTGCATTTCTTCACTCTTTACTCCCCTCAGCTATAACAAATAATTCAGATTCCTATAAATCAGTTACATTTTTGATGTTACAATATGCACTTCATGTACTGTGCACTGTTTCTATATTTTACGCAAGAGAAACTTTGGAATCCGTTATTACGAAGAAAATGATGTTTACTACGGCGGAACCCCGAATAATTCTGTCTCTGCTCAAAATATCCATTGCTATTTTCGCAAATTTCACCGAAATTTTCAAGATAAGTCGATGCGGTCTTACAAACTAGGTCTGGCAAGGTCGTTAGCAAAAGCCCGCAATGAAGACTGTTTCACGATGTCGGAAAATAACTCCAGATTGACTTGAGCAGGTTGCCAGAACAGAATGGCCGGTGTCCGGCAGACAGGTCTGAATCCACATAATTGCTACTCTTCCTCAACAGAACCTGGGCCAGCTGGCGGTAACCCATCACAGGACTGACTCCAGAGCGCAGAGCCAGAGATATTCCCGGAGTGTGACTGGAAGATTGTGTCGGTTGCCTAAGTAAGGGGCAGGCCTGCCAAATGCTGCTGACTTATGGGATATGAACAGCAGGCAAAGGCTGGTGTTGGCTGACCTTGGGGAGATGAGCTGTAGTCCGACTGATGTTAAGTCACATCTCGAGAACCGATGTTGGCGCTACGTAACATTTTACCACTACTTGTTACGAAAAAATCTATTGGATTACAATGTTACCTAAAACTTAAAATGAATAAAAATAAATGGTATTTTGGTCCATGGCGGTAATACCAACATGTTATATTTGTAACAAATTACTAAATTGTATCACTTATCTAAATGAACGAAATTGGTATTGTGAAATCTGCAGGAGAGCGACTCATGTTTGAACCATCAGCATTACCTTTGGTCTCCAGCTTGCAAACCACAAGCAAAACACTTTATGATAGCATTTATGTTATAAATGCTGCTCAGGTTATTTAATTTTATTCACATATGTATAGAGGGGGGTGCGGTGGTGCAGCGGGTTTGGCCGGGTCCCACTCTCCGGTGGGTCTGGGGTTCGAGCCCTGCTTGGGGTGCCTTGTGGTGGACTGGCATCCCGTCCTGGGTGTGTCCCCTCTGCCTCCAGCCTTGTGCCCTCTGTTGCCGGGTTAGGCTCTTGGGACAAACGATTTCTGACTGTGTGTGTATACGTGCCTATAGTTTATTTCTAAAAATTAGTATTGACTCCATTTTCGTAATGAGGTAGGTTTACCGTAATTGGTTGAGAATAAAACTGCGATAGGAAGTAGCAAATACGTACATTGCTTGGTTCTGTTATGTCAACAGCATCGCAACTGTGTGCATGATAGAGTGAAACACACAGTGACTAAAATACCTGGGGTGGATGTAAAATTGCTGCATTAACAGGAAAAAATGCCACTGTAGTGAACAATAAGGCCATTGTACGAAAAAATCACCCATATTTTCTTAAGACGGTGGTGATTTTTCATTGTACAGAACCCCGTTATATGAGGGAAAGGTGTGCTAAGATACGAGACCCGCATTTAATTGACTGCCGTGGTTCTCGGGAGAAATACGATGTTGCACATACGGAATTACAGCTCACAAGTGACACATTTCAGCCGCGCTCCCTTAAGATCAGCCTCAGTTGTCAAAAGCCTCGGTCTACTTGTTTCGAGCGATATCGAGTGTACGAGTTATCGGAATGTGACATTCGGCAAGGCACTACGACACAAATTGAATCGGTGTGACAGAACAAAAGGCATTATTGCACATTCTGCTCCGCGTTCTGCTCCTGCTGGAGTGACACCCCGCACGCGCAGTTCGAGAGCAATGGGATCCGTACCCGGTGTATAGCGCAAGCGTGTGCGGCTCGCTATCCAGCTGCAGCGCTCCAGACACCTTGTGTGCGGTGGCTGTGTTTTCATAGCCCGCTGATGTGCTCCTCCGACACGTAATTGAAATACCGCATGAATACTTAACCAGGTTGCCACCGACGGCTGTGATGTAGGTTTCCATCAAGAGGCACAGTTAGCAGGCATCAAATTTTTATCAAGACAAGTGCTTGCCCAAACCCCCCCCCGTTATAGGCCAGTGCCTGTTGTTTTACCAGAAATGTGTCACACACTTAGACAGACATAAAAATTTGTCCGTTGGGGCCGTAAATCCTTTTCCGCCCCCCCCCCCCCCCAACCGTTGCATTAGAAGTGAGCAAGAGCATAATTCAATTTCCTAGCATAGATGTTCTTTGATGTTGTTTGTGGAATCTTGGAAATGTGCCGCATTTCTCAGCCCCCTTGTCCCCCCCCACCGGTCCGCTGCGTTCAGGTGTTTGGTCTCAAAGGACTGGTCACGCCGCAGGTGTGTGGAGCTCCATGCGTCACTAGCAAAGCGGCTCTCCGGCCACCTCTTCACCATATTTCCTGGTACAGACAAACGCGCTCTGTTGTCCGGGACCGGAGCGGGGAGCGCGAGCGTCGCCGAAGGTGCCACGTGGGAATCAAACGGCTGCCGCCCCGGTGGGCCGACTCGTGGGTCATGTCTCCCTTCGCCTCCCCCACCTCCCCCCTTTTGCAGCGTGTGAATGATTCCTTTGTGTGGAGATGCTTTGCTTACTGTTGTACTCCTCCCTGTTTTTACTCCTAACGCTCCAATATCACCTTGAAACCTGAGGGATTCTGCTGCAGCGCAAAGCTAATTTTACACCTTGTTGGAGAGTAGAGATACATGCAATGGAACGGCGTGTGTCTGAATGTGAAACGGGGTGATATGTGGGCTATAGCACCAAAAGGGGCGCTGTGAGAGACACTGGTTTACTAGCAGGTTACTACAGTTCCATTTATTCATTTAGCAGGCACTTGTCTCCAAAGAGACATGCAGCTCAGAGTAAACAAACAGCCAACAGATGAAGTGTTATAGATTCAGACATGCAATTCTCAAAGCGCAGCCCAACCACACTATTTTTGCCGGCGCGCATTATGCCGGCAGCTGTGTACAGAATTGATAGGAAATACAGACGTGATTGTGACAGATGGTGCGATAAGTTTATGGAGCGGTTAGGAGATCGGGCAAGAAGTCAGCCTGAAAGAGGCGGGTTTTCGGATCATTCTTGAATGTTCGGAGGGATTCAGCACCTCTGAGGGACCGAGGAAGTCATCACACCATGTTGGCGCCAAGACTGAGAACTTCAGCTTTTAATTTTGGACACGGAGGAGCGGAGTGCTCTTCCTGCGGCGTAGGGAGCAGTCGGGTCCTACAGGTATCGGGGAGTAGATCTACTGATGGTCTTCTAAGCCATAACCAGGGCTGACCTTGATATGGGCTGCGACAGGAAGCCAAAGGAATGAGAAGAGGACGTGAGATGCATGGGAATGCTTCAGCAGGTCAAACGCAACGCGTGCGCAGCATTTCGGATTAGAGAGGCTTGATGGCGAAGGGCGGTATATCAGAGGGGGGAGCTGCGGTCATCCAGGCCGGATATCACCGCGGTCTCAACCAGGAGCCACGTAGCGTTGTGAGACGTAAGCCGATCCCACGGATACGGTACGAGGTGTTTCTGCAGAACCGGGTTACGACTCCTGCGCTCGCTGTAGCAGTGAGGAGCAGCGCATCCAGACAAGATCCCGTCATTACAAAGTCTGCTGTTCGTCAAACCCTCCAAAGCTCCACGAAGAAACAAGGACGCGCTCACGGGTACGACTCGGTAATGTTTATTTGAAATCTCCCTCACTGCAGAGCTCCTGTTTTTTGGAGGGAAGGACTGTTTTAAAAGCAGTCTCATCTCCTTTTGTGCTGGAAGGCAATGGGAACACTTTCACTGGCGGGTTCCTTTGATTTAAGCCTCGTTAAAGGTGATGTTGTTGATCCGAGCCACCGCTCATTTAGGCATTCGGTTTGGTTTTTAATTTAGTTTGCATCTGTTCGGTTTTTTAATAATTTTTCGAGGCCTTGAATTGAGCCCGAGCCGCTAGCTAAGACACGTAAGGGCTGTTCGTGGCAGCTAAAAAGCCTTTTTGCGTTTAAAGGACCTCCTGCGTTCGCAGATGTGCCACAACGAGGCCTGCGGAGGGCGCCGCCACGCAGGGAGGTCCGAACGCTGGGCTTTGGCCGCGAGCACATTTGCAGCGGCAAATTTCTCCAAAAAAAATGAAAAAACGGTCAATGTCCGAACTCAAGTTCACGTTGTCATCATTGCACAGCATCGCCACTCTCATCCACATCCCGTACACATTAAGGTGTGTTTATTTCAGGTGGAACTCTGATAATAAAATCAAAAGTACATAATGCAGCGACTTGAATGTTCACCAAGGTCACTCTAATGTCAAGTCGAAATACATTTTTTTTTCATTTCAGACCCTTAAACAATTTCTCAGTGGATGAATGTTTTCATTTATGTTTCATCTATTAATTATCTTTATTTTTATTGCAGGGGTATGATGCGCTTAATGAAATAATGAAATGCGTGTACGTATGTTAGCAGAATTTGTTTCAGCAGAACGTTGCATAAGGTTCAGACTTTTTTTAAGCAAGTTTTTTTTTTTTTTTTTTTTTAGTTTACTCTGTTTAAAATAGGTGCGGTGGTGCAGTGGTGCAGTGGGTTGGACCACAGTCCTGCTTTCCGGTGGGTCTGGGGTTCAAGTCCCGCTTGGGGTGCCTTGCGACGGACTGGCGTCCCGTCCTAGGTGTGTCCCCTCCCCCTCGGGCCTTACGCCCTGTGTTACCGGGTAGGCTCCGGTTCCCCGTGACCCCGTATGGGACAAGCGGTTCTGAAAATGTGTGTGTGTGTGTGTGTGTTTAAAATAGCGCATGTTTAAAAATAGGTTGTATTTGCAAGGAGGTTTTTCTGGCAAGAAGCGCAAATTGAAGATGTGTGGATAAATTTCATTTCCTTAATGTTACGAGTTTTCCGATTTGCTGAAAAAAAGTGCTCCGGGTATGAAAAGTAAAACCATCGTGCACGATGACCGTGAGCACTCAACCGTGAAACGATGCGCCGAAACTGGGCGTGTCACAGCGCGGCTCAAATGCTGATGATGGTAAAAGCATTCAAGGTATGTTTGATTATCCGCTGTACTTTTTTATAATGAAAACTATTTAGGTGTTCTTAGTCCCCGTCAGTCAGGGTTAGGATGATGTTGTGGTCCAGTAAATGAACGGACCTGGGTCAGCTGGTGACCAGCAACACGGGGATGACGATTGCGTGTGTTCCTACCGGTGGTGAAATGTTGAGGGTTCTGATGGCCCGGCTTGTGCTATGCAGCGGTGTTGCAGGTCGCCGGTGATTCGGCTGTGCTGGTTGCCATATCCATGAGACGTTATACAAGCGATCTTCTGGCAACATCTCAATGTTTTCTGTTCATTTAAAGGGTGTATGAGGAATGCAGCAGCATACTGCAGTATGATTGTGTGTATATTGTGAGGTGGGCGCGTGTAAATGTTTGTCTGCACGTGTTAACAAGTGCATGTGCACATGAGGAGGTGCTGAGGAATCCCTCATTTCAGGCTGCGGTGATGAACGACGCATTTGATCAAAGTCAGCAGGGATGGGACCCCAAGCAGGCCAAGAGAGCCGACCGCATCCATCAAACGTGGACCCCCCTCCCAGCTCTTTCAAACACACACACACACACACACACACACACACACTGACATACTGCCAACATGTGTACATCCTGCTCTTCAGTGACTGTCCAGTTGCATGCTAAGCCCCTTCCTGACATGGGAAGGGACTCCCTCACACCATCCACCAATTCTCATCTCAAACGCAGGTCCCGCACATTACATCTTACATGACCGCTATAGCTCGTTTCTTGCACAATCCCTGTTCTCACTGACAGATGCATTTTGAGAGAAGAGAAAGCCCAAGTTTTTTTTCCCTTCCCTTCAATCTCTATAAATATAAGGAACATAGACTCATTACTTTGTCTTACTTATGTTAAAATTAGTACGTGGATGTTTTTTCCACTGAAAAAAATTGCCTGTGTGATGACTTGTACAATCTCTGGGCACCTTTTTTGTATAGTGGACTTCTTGTATGATGGTACTTAGTCATATCTTTGAGATATCACAGTCGTTCACCCTTTTTTTTTTCGTATATGGATATATTTGCAGTTTTTCTGTGTCATTTCTGTATCTATGTTGCTGTGATCCATTGCTGCTGTGGTGCTGCTAATATTGTTTGAAAAGTAAAGCAAATTGATCAGCGGCAAAGAGAAGGTTGCCGGTCTGTTTCCTAGACTGGGATCTATGACCTAGGGTAAAGAACCTTATTTTACCCTATGCAGTATAGAGCTGTTTTAATGCATCCAAATAATGAACCACACACTCATCATTTTAACCGCTTGTCCCATACAGGGTTGCGGGGAGCCGGAGCCTAACCCGGCAACACAGGGCGTGAGGCCGGAGGGGGAGGAGACATACCCAGGATGGGATACCAGTCTGTCACAAGGCACCCCAAGCAGGACTCGAACCCCAGACCCACCAGAGGGCAGGACCCGGTCCAACCCACTGCACCACTGCACCACCACACCCCCCTTAATAATGAATCAGTTCACTCATATATGATGTGATACAACCAGCAAAACAAGGTCATTTCAGAGAATTCAACAAACACCGGGCAAACTCATGAGGAAGTGAACTTTGCCTTTGGACAAAAAAATGCAAATGACTCATCTGGTTTAAGTAGAAGGCGTCGTCAGTGTCCTTTCATCAGTTGTGCATGTGTGCAACGCAGCTTTCCACTGCTGCTTCTCACTCTCTGATTAAATCAGAATTTCAGATAAACTGCTGGGCTGATTTTTACAGCCGATACGAGTAAATTAAAAGCGGGAGCTGACAGGGAGCCATATGGCGCCAGTCTCTCCAGGAGGGGGAAAAAGCAAAGATTAATTGATAATAGCTGCCTCCTTCACCGCCTCCAACGGGGATCCGCGTGTGTTGTCGGAATTTCGGCAGCAAGGCCTCGTTTGCGGACCCAGACGGGAATAAGCACACGGGATTCATCCGCATACTTGCCTGCGTTACACAGGATCTACTCTGCTTTGAAAGTGACACTAAATGCTGTTTAAGTAAAGGTGTATATGATACACCCTACCGTACACGCTACCGGTGGATAACTGGAAACAAATTGACTCTGGAAATAAAATTGCCTGCTAAAGGTTCACACCTTTACAGTGAACCTTTTGTCCACACCAACAGTGAAATGTGCCGTCATGAATGTGCTTAAGTGCAAATTGTTTGTTCATTCATTTAGCCGATGCTTTTCTCCAAAGCCACTTAGAATGTTAAGCTGCTGACACTGATTCGCCCATTTATAGAGCGGTGTAATTTTTACTGTATCAATTCAGGTAAGTATCTTGATCAAGGGGACTACAGCAGGAGGTGGGCTTCGAAATTGTGCCCTCAAAGTCCAGACTCCTAAATCACACACGCACCATCTGAACCGCTTGTCCCATACGGGGTCGCGGGGAGCCAGAGCCTAACCTGGCAACAAGGGCGTAAGGCTGGAGGGAGAGGGGACACACCCAGGACGGGACGCCACTCCATCGCAAGGCACCCCAAGCGGGACTCGAACCCCAGACCCTCTGGAAAGCAGGCCTCAGTCCAACCTGCTGCTTACTATTTATATGTCCAACAATACAAATGAACTGAATAATATCCCCATTCTTTTATAAAGATGTGGCACAAGTGCTAATCTTGTTAAATACATTTTCATCCCAAATGTTTTATTACTTAGGGGGTGCGGTGGCGCGTGGGTTGGCCCACAGTCCTGCTTTCCTGTGGGTCTGGGGTTCGAGTCCCGCTTGGGGTGCCTTGTGACGGACTGGTGTCCCGTCCTGGGTGTGTCCCCTCCCCCTCCGGCCTTATGCTCTGTGTTACTGGGTAGGCTCTGGTTCTCTGTGACACTGTATGGGACGAGTGGTTCTGAAAGTGTGTGTGTGTGTGTGTGTGTGTGTGTGTGTGTTTTATTACTTGTGGCTCACACCTGAAGCTCCCTCTGGAAATATTTGGATGATCAAAATTTTTTCCTGCTGCAAAACATTTGCCACAGGTGGAGGAGTTTAAGTATCTTGGGATCTTGTTCACGAGTGAGGGGAGAAGGGAGCGTGAGATCGGCCGCAGACTGGGAGCAGCGGCAGCAGTAATGCGTCGCTGTACCGGGCTGTAGTGGTGAAGGGGGAGCTGAGCCATAAGGTGAAGCTCTCCATTTATCGGTCGATCTACGTCCCTACCCTCACCTATGGTCATGAACTTTGAGTAATGACCGAAAGAATAAGATCGTGGATACAAGTCGCTGAAATTAGTTTTCACTGCAGAATGTTGGGACTCATTCTCTCTGACAGGGTGAGGAGTTCGGACATCCGGGAGGAACTCAGAGTAGAGCCGCCACTACTCCACATTGAGAGGAGCCAGTTGAGGTGGTTCGGGCAACTGATAAGGATGCCCCCTGGGCCCTTCCGTTTGGAGGTATACCAAGCATGACCAACTTGGACGAGGCCCCGAGGTCGGCCCAGGACCCGCTGGAGGGATTATATCTCACAGTTGGCCTGGGAGTGGCTGGCAATCCCCCAGGTTGAGCTAGAGGAAGTTGCGAGGGACAGGGGCGGCTGGGCCTCTCTGCTCTCCCTGTTGCCACCGCAACCTTAGAAGGACAAGAGGGCAAGAGGATGGATGGATGGATGGATGGAAAACATTTAATCTTTATGATAACTCAGATGAGTTATAGAATATCTGGGCACCCTTCTGGAACTTATTAAAAAGTGCTAAATGATCACACCCATTAAATATTGTAACCTTTTGACCTTACTTTATGCGGGTGGATGTATTTGCCATTTCTGCATTCTGCTTTTTCTGTCTCTGTATTGCTGTGACATGGTCCTATTCTGTTAATTTAAATTTTTTATTTTAAAAAAGTCGTGCTGGGGATAAAATAAGCAGCTTCACAAACCAATAGTAACGGAACAATATGAGCCTCAGTTTCAAATAAAGGATAAAAAAAAACACCAAGATCATAAATACTGATGCGATGTTGTTAAGTGTTACTGCATCTCATTTGTGGGTGGAAGAGTCGATGGGGAATGAGGAACAAAAAGTTGCCAGCTGTCACAGGAGGGACCCCATTTACATTTATTCATCAATCTGTCACTTTTCTCCAGATTGACTTCGTGTTGAGATACTTGCGCTGATTCACCCAGCTATACATGTATGACCTTTTTACCCCAGGTGAAAGGGTTTGTCTTGAAATGCACCAGGAAGACCACCTAACTATCGTCTGCTGCTCGGCCACTCCTGTCCTGTCTCCTGCAGCGCTCCTATCCAAGTGGACCCGATGGAGAACCAAGCAGATAAAACGTCAAGTGGAAAAGGAGGGGCGTCCGGAACGAGGTGCAGCGTTGCCACCGATGTGCATTCTCCTGATGCACGGCGTGGTGGTGGGGGGGGGCTCGGCCGGAGTCTCTACTGAGCTGCAGCATCTGTGTTTAAGAGCCCTTTTCGGCAAGCTCCCGCAGGGCACCTGCTCAGGGGAAATCAGGGCTGTCCGCTCGTGAACCGATTCATCACCAGCGCTGACAGGCGGGGAGCTGCATAAAGATGAGCCCAAGTGCACCGGGGAGGAGCTGGCAGTGTGGCGGAAGATTCTCGGCAGACAGGTAGGGATTCGTCACAGCAAGCCTGTGCAGCCGCTCAAAACCAAACCAAATTTCCCAAAAAATACAAGAAGGTTCCAAGGGGAAGGTCCCGTTAGGGGGTCCAAGAGGAGGCATTTCCGCTACAGTGAATGTGAAATGCGTGTTTTATCTCTTAAAAAAAAATGAGTGCTTCACCAAAGGGAGGCAATGGGAGGAAGTGTTCTGTGCTGAAGTGTATGTTTTTGGTGTGTTTGCGTACAAAGGACGCAGGTGGCGCAGTGGTTAGAGGTGCCGTCTTTAGGCATAAAGGGCCCAGATTCAAATCCCACCTCCTGCTGATCAAGGTACTTGCCTTGTACTGGTAAAGCGAAAACTGCCCATCGGTGTAGGTATCTCAACACTATAAGTCGCTCTGGAGAAAAGTGCTGGCAAAACGAATACGTGGCTGCTCAGCCGGGGGTTCGGCGCGCCGAGAGCACCGTGGAGCCGCTGGACCGACAGCCCTGCAATTAACGTTTGTTTTCAGTTATTAAGTGGAGAAGCGGGAATGCGGAAAAGGACTCCGATTAATACAAGTGCCCCTCCCGGCTCACGGATCCCGCCGTTTCCAAAAAAAAGCATCTTTACATCTCCTCCAAACGGAGCTCTGAGACTGCAGAGAGAGAAGAGGAATAAGATGCTCAGAGATGCTTGTGCTCCTTGCGGGAGAAGGTGTGTTGAGGAAAGAGCTCTCTTCTTACCGTCAGGTCGAGGGTGACGATGCGAAGATCCGAAAATCCGATCTTCCAAAGTTTTCCGTGAGCGTTTCAGGAACAGGCTGGAACATGAGATGCCTGTGCTTTCACAGCCAGGCTGACCAAACATGCATGAAAATCAGTGTAAGCCTGTGGTGGAAGGATAGACAGTGAGTGGAAGCAGAACTTCACGTATCCAATTTTTTCAACAAGAGCGCGATGTAATCTCATGAGCTAACTGGAAATCACAAACACACACTCTACATGGTAAATATTCAAGTCGCATCACCTTGTATGGCAGATGGATTGCAAGGAGCGGTTGACATTTGTTCCCAGGAACATTCTGGGCTATGACCATGTGTGTAGAGGAGAGTAGAGGTGAGCCTTTCAAGAATGATTTCAAGATGAAATGCGATACTAAGAAAACAGTCCAAAAGCAGGGTCCATGAGGGCTTGTCACTTGATGGTCCCTCCAGTGTGGTGTAAGGAGCTCCCTCTGTCCCTCAGAGCTGCTGAATCCCCTTGATCATTCAAGAAAGCATCTCAAACCCATCTCTTTCAGATCCTCTTCTGTCCTGATCTGCTAAAAGCCACATAAACGTGCATCACACCATCTTTCATGATCACTATTGTATTTCCTATCAATTCCACAGACATCTACTGGTGTAAAGTGGTATTGGACAAGCTGACTGTGCTTTGGCAGTCGTATATTTGTACTCTGAATTGTATGTTGCTTTGGAGAAAAGAGTCTGCTAAATTAATAACAGTAAATGTAAACAGGATCAGCTTTCAGTAAAGGTCAAGGATATGTCAGCAAACTTAAATGACAGCTGTCTTTCAGGTCTTCGTGCATCCGTGTGTGTGTGTGTGTGCGTGCTTGTTTCCGTGGAGTGTCTCCTTTAACTGCCCTGCAGCTCGAAGAGCAGTTTGGGTTTGGATGCAGCCTGAGATCAGCTTTCGTCCAACTGTAGTTTCTGAAGCCTAAAGTTTCACCCCTCTCCCCAGCCCTGTCCACCTTACCTTCAGGCCCTTGTCATGGTACCCCTGTCTCCTTTGAACTCAGCATCAACGCCCCGCAACGATCAAGAACAGAGCTGCTCCGATGAAATATTAAAAGTGCCACATTAATATTTCTCGCTGATTACTGGCAGCGGGGTCCCGTGTGGAGAGTACACAAGGGGGGAGGGGGGGCAGCTGGAGGGTTGGAGGAGAGACAGGTCCTGCTGGGGCATCAGACCCTCGTTTCCCTGCCAGAATCCTTTGTTGTGCTCCAGTGCTGCGGCGTAGACCGGTCCTCGCGGGCTGCAGTTGAAACAGCGATGCGGCAGGGTACGCTGGGGTTACGGGGGGTCGCAGGGTGGTTGTGTCTTATCTCCACCGACATGTGAGTTCCTCACGCCTACATGTGTCCTCTCATCCCGTCATGTGTTTAACTGGAAAAATGCTTGGATTTTAATTCCATTTAGAAGTGTGTTTCCTTCTTTCAGTTTTGCTGTGCTTCTGGGTGTGTGTTTGAGAAAGAGAGAGAGGGGGAGAAACTACCCTGTGTTGGACTGATCTCCTATCTTGGATGCACACTTATGGCCTATACTCACGGGATAGGCTCTGGACCACTGCGACCACCCTGTTTTCCGGAAAGAACCAAAATGACCCAAATTTATAGTATGAGGCAAAAAAAAAATTGGGGAAATTGCTTGACCCCTTGAAGGAGTTGAATTGAAGAACGTCATATGATGATGAGCCTTCATTTCCCTTTGCTTTCAAGGACCCTCAGCTTGTCTCTTGTCACAAAGAGCCACCTTGCTCCACCTCCACCCTAGGGGAGTTGGTGCCAGCACTCCTTCGCCCCTTCACGACGCAGAGCGGGGTCCCAGCTGGCCACCGGAGCACATTCCGCTATAGCCTAATGAAGACGGGCAGCCGGGGCACAGCCGAACCCCCGCCCCGCCCCTCCCCGCCCCCATTGGTCCCTGCGGACCTGGGTGGCGACGGAGATAAGAGGGGGCGCTCCAGGTGGTGGATTTATTCGGGGGGATTGACAGCCATGAATATCTAAAATGATGAGAGTGATTAATTCAAATTAAATTGAATGTGCTGAGCTCTGTGCGGCAGCCCTGTGTGCAGCGCAATATTTGGTTTGCAAATGATCGCACCGTTCAAGGGAAGGGGGAGGAGAGATAAGTCCACACGCACTTTCACACTTTAAGGATGCGACGGAGAACTTCGGAGGTGTGTGTGTGACAGAGAGAGAAAACGGAGCTTCTGGGAATGGCAGCATTTTCATTCTGGGGGAGCACTTGGTGTTTAGGGGAGGCGGAGGCAGGACAACCCAGCTGTCCACCTGGTCATTCTGGGTCATCCAGGCGCCGTATGGCGTCCCACGGTCAGCGGCTTGAGGGCGACTCCAGAGCGACGCTCCCTCATCCTTGCGTCCTACAGCTCCGGGGCAGACGAGTCCGAGCGCAAACCACAGTTCAAATTGCAATACGATGCGTCTCAGCAGCCCGTAAATTCAGAACCATTTTCCTGCAGGAGTTCCAGTGCTGTGAGTATGCGTACACGTGATGTGCTGCGTAGACCCCCCCCCATATTAATAATTAATTTATGCATTATATTTATTCAGATTATTTCAAATTGTATTTGTTGCTTTTAAACAAAGGAAACAATACCTGCTCATTGCAACCATCAAAAATGTGAGTATGATGGATGTGCGTATAGAAAAGTATGTATACACACAAAAAGGATATTACATGCAATGCTGGATTCTGAGAACAAGCACTAAGTATGTATAATTACAGTGTTTTATGGATTTATTGCGCTGTTAAACTAACACGTGACGTACTGTGGAGGAATTTTTTTTTCTTTTATTAGTCCTTCGTCATCCTGAGTGCGACGGACGTGATGAGGCCCCCATCGCAGTGGTGGAGCAGTTGCTCTGATGGCTCCGCTGGGCCAAAGTAAAACACTAGTGAAACACCAGTCAAAGGAGATTTACTGTAAGTCAGCGTACATTTATGGTGAGCGGCTTTCTCATTCAACTTTAAATGGCTTTTCGGGAACTCGTCTTGCATTTTGATCAATGTACGTATTCCGATTGCTGCTTCAATCTGTCCAGCAACGTAAGGACGCCAGAAATTGACAGACATCAAACATATACAACCCATTCATTTTTACGCAAATGAAAGGCGTGTGATATGACGGTGTATCTTTTTGTTCTGTCCTTGCATGTGAAAAGCCAGCTCATTTTTTTCAGGGGCTCCATTTGCGTAAGCGTAGGAAGGGTGGGAACAGTGCGGAGATGCACGCGCAGGGACGAGCCGGAGAGGGACGGACGAGCAGATACCGGAGTGTTTCTCATCCTGGACGTTTCGCTCTCACTCCTCCTCCTTGTTGTGACTTCATTGGACGGTTTCTGCCCCTTTCTTACCGCCCCGTGCTCTGTGGGGTCAGTGAGAACATGCACCAAAGAGCAGGAGGTGCAACAGCCAGGGTACAGACATTAACACAGTACAGGTCACCCTGGTGTGTGTGTGAGCGTGTGCGTATGCGTGCGTGCACGTTGAAATAAAGCACAATATTTGCTCTTATATTACTAAAAGAATAATCATCATCTGAGAGAAGCAGCCTTTTCTAATGACATGGCAACAGCGTGTAGATGTCGGGACAGAAGTCACGTACTTATCCTGCACGATTTTTTTAGAATATGAATCTCTACGGCTCACTCGGTGTCTTTGAACTGCTCGTCCGGTTTCTCTTACAAGAGAACTCAACATTTACGCCGCGTGACAGTTCACCCTTCTGGAACTTACTAGGCAGCGCTACAGGGTCATGCCTGTGAAATATGTGTGAAATATGTAACCTTCTCATCTACCGTTTCTGTCTCTCGGTGACCCGGTGCTGTTCCGTTATTACTAAAAAAAACATACTGTTAATAGAATATGAATCTTGTTTCTTTCAAGCTTGTGCCTATGATCACGCATTAGTGTTCCTATATTCATAGTTGGGTATAGTTTTTAGCTTGGTTTAGTGTTAGTCTACGCTTCTCTCGTGTGTTAAACTATATTTCACGTGTCTCTGAAATGGAAACTCATCTGAAACGGTCCTGAGTGGAAAGTGCTTAATTCTGGGAAGAAGCCCTGAAATTATCCGTGGTCCCTGCGCTGCCTTGACTGGTGGAGAGTAGAGCACACGGCAAGAGGCATTGTGGGTAATGTGGGGAAGGAGACGAGCTGTTAGAGTTGTCAGTCGGGGGGGAGTGGTGTGTGTGGGGGGGGATTAAAACGTGTGAGACGGCAGATGGGCATGTCTAAACCTGGGCTGCCCCTCACACAGCAGACCCATGACTGGGTGGTAATTTCTTTCCTACTCTGAGTGGGGGGGACTTTGGGGGGAGGGCGGTAACCATACAGACTTTAAAATACAAACACATGAAAAAAGGGCTTTTTGTCTTCCTCTACTCATTCTAACAACCTTAAAAAGGAATATATATTCCTGCGATACCCAGACACCCCTTTCTTGCTGTGAAGTGTGTATAGACAGCAAGTGGTGTAGTGGTTAGAGCTGCCACAAGACCTGGGTTCGAATCCCATCTCCCGCTGTGGAACCTCCCCTGAACTAATACAGTAAAAATGATCGTGCTGTATAAATGGGTAAATCACAATAAGTAGCTCAATAACTTAAATCACTTTGGAGAAAAGCACAAACTAAGTGAATAAATGTAAATGAAAATCATGATTCCTCCCACCCCCTTTGCCCTGGGAGTAAACCCAGCGTATTAATATATTACTGTACTATTCCGCTACAGTACTGGCCTTAAGTTGTGCAACTGCTAAAGCTAAGCCATTGTTTAGGGAAACAATGGAAAGACCCAGATTTAAAGGAACCATTATTTGACAGAACTCTGAACGTGTGACAGAGGGATTTTTCCTGAGAGAAACTACATTGTGCAATAATTAACTTAGTAATTAGGCATTCATTAATGCCCAAGGTCCAGAGGACAGCTTTATGGTAGGATGTGGCCTACATATTCTACCCCGTGACCCGATTTTGACGGGCCGTCACATCACTCATCGCACGCGAGGGGGGGCAGTGAAACACACAGACATCGCATCTGCGTGGAGAGCCCCGCTCTCCTGCCTGCACCACCTGATCCTGAGTGGGTACTCGAGGCCCGTAGCCCAGCACTGATTGACAGAGCCCGTGGGGTGGGGAGTTGCCAACAAAGAGATGATTGGCGGCATGACGCTCACGCACACCTGAGCTCAGAGCTGTCAATGCACTCCTGCACCTCCATCTCACACCATGCACATTAAGTCTCATGTAGGGACTTCCGTCGTGTCTCTGCTTTCCTCCAGCTCAGCGACACTCTTTTCTGCCCACCTGATCCTCCAAAGATCTCTAAATGCTGGGGACCATGCCTGGGAGCGGCAGGTGGTGATGGCACTGAAGAAGAAGTGAGATTCACCTGAAGATTCACTTGAAGAAGATGAAGAATTTATTTAGACTGATCCCCATTGATAAATTCACTGCAGTTTATTGTTATACGGTGCCTTTCTCAGCAGTAATTCAGGGCTTCAGACTGTGTTTTGGGGTGTGATACTGAAGATATAAATGGCCAAGATGAAGACTGTAGCACAAGCAGCAGTTTTGGTTAACAATTAGGATGAGGCCGCTGGCAGTTGAAGAGAGAAAAACAAAAAAACTCCCAACTGTGAATAAGAGGAGAAAAACAAATCTCCGCAGGTCCAAGTACAAGTGGCTGCCTGCCTCTCCTGGGCATCTACTTGGTGAAAGGGAACCAGGGTGGATATGTGTAATCCAAAAAATGAACAATACATGACTCAAGGCAGAGCTAGAGTTTAGAGAAGACCCATGGTTGCTGATCCACTTGATCAAGGGGTGCAGTAATCGACTTCCAGGGGCAGGCGACCTGTCGAGAGGGCAGCAGTACACCAGGGAGCTGGTTTTCCTAGTAAGGGACCATCAGTTAGGATCAGATACTGAAATTAGGGGCCCTGGTGCCAAACGCTCAGAGGGACACTTCAACAGCGATGCGTTGGAGAACAAGGATCAAGATTTCGATGGCACCTCTGTGCTCTTCTGAATTGCAAAATGTTATTTGCTGACCAGGTGTTACATGATAGGTTGCTTCAAGGCATTTTTAGGGTCTTTGAAATATCCTTGAATCAGGTAGAGTTTCTACCAGTCCTCCAACGCTCTTGGCTTTATGGTCTATGGTTCTACAGTCACCAGTCCCTCTAACTATCCTGCCTCATATTCTAGACAAAGTGGACCATAAAGTAATTTCCCAGTGGGGCTGTAATCAGCTTGGTCTTAAGTGCAGTAAAGGATCACTGTTCAGGGGGTCTGCAGCAGAGGGAGGGTTCAGAATATTCTACAAATTTAAGACACAAAGCAGATTACACAGCACATATATATCGACATTTTCAATCCTTCAGCAGAATAATACCATTAATCCAGATTTTGTGCATGCGACAGAAGTATTTACATATAAAGATGACTTGTGGACTTCATTTCTTGTTACTCTTAGGCTAGCAAACATGCCACCTAGGCTGCCCTGAACAGAGCCACACGGGCATGACAGTTGACCCTTGACCCTCAGCCTGTCCAGCGTACGGATTACAACGTGTTCCCCCGAGCAAATCCCACTTTGAAGGAATGCGGAACGGCAAGTGGTGAAGCGGTTTGAGACATCACCTTGCAATGGCAGGTGCTCCTGCTGCAACACCCTTCGTTGAGGATACTTACTCAGTTTTTACCTCCTGAGCAAAGTACCCAAGCATACGAACGGGTAAATTATTGCAAGAAGCTTAGTAAACAAAGGACGCTTAAAGTCGCTTAGGAGAACGGCATCATACCAAATAAATAAATAATAATAATATTTCAAGATGGACTTATGAAGCATTTACCCAAAGTCGTGTTTTTGTGTGCTTTTATAATATACAGTTTCTTCCTGTCACCACACACACACACAAATGGCAGAACTCGAGTTTTTCCCACTCTTTGTGAATCATTAATGAGACTCCCGTGTGCCTTAATAGCTTTCTTCTGTCTCCAAAGCGCGTGCACATCCGAAGCCGCAGCATCTCGGGAACAGCAGTGGTCGATGGCGCTTTAAGAAGGCGACGGCTGTACAGCATCCCCGCGTCCCTGGCCTTCCATTTGCATGTCTATGAATAATGTGTTTCTTCTCAGGCTGCTCCGTCGGAGATAAGCCACTTTCTTTTGTTTCCAGGCAGATCGTAGAGGGGCAGAGACGCACGCCGTGGCCCAGGTCAGCGTGTCCTGCGTTTTATCAGGAGGTGTGAGGGGCGGGGCTTCGTACAGACAGGACGGTCCCTGCGCAGATGGCCGAAGTCCAACAGGTGCTCCTGAGCCAAAGAGTGGATAGACATCTGGCCGGACACACACCGCCTACCTGCCGCTGACCCCTACCTCCTGCGCATGCACGTACACACACACGCAGACAAAGGCACGAACGCAGCTCCTACCCCGTCGCATCTAGAAGGTCCCAAGGGTGAGGCTCCATGGCACGTATGTGGGAACTCGCTGCTGGCTTCCGTTTTTTTCCGGTAGTGAACAACAGGATGTAAAGTTGGCTAAACTCAGACACACTTCACCTACAACCAACCGCGGTAAATGATTTGTTCATAACGCCGCAACTTCTTCAAAGCTGTATTGTGTGTTTCCCGTTCTCCGTAAGAACGCCTTTCTCAGCTCAAGTAACCGTGCCTCATTTGCAAGAAGCCTGCTGTATTAACCTTCATTTAGTCTGTAAATGAAAGCACTTTGCTTACAACAAAAAAAAATGCTAATTGTTTGCCAACAGTGATGGCGCTGAGTACATTTTATACTCGCAAATGAAGTCATTATGTTGATTATGATCATTGCATCGCCAAATATGTCCTGCTTTATTTACTAAACTGACTCTGTCATCTATTTTCCAAAGGTTTAAGTAAGGGGTAACCTCACCTACCTTTGTTTAATCAGTCATTCAAGCTTCCTACTGTCGTTGTTTAAGGCAAAAATTGATATTTTATATTATTACTGTAGTATCTGTTACAGTTTAAATGCTGCTTGGTGGTGTCATGCAAAGCGGGTACAAAATTGGAAAGCCCAGAGTTCTTAGCCTCTTAGAATGAGCTCCCTCTGTCTCTTAGAGCTGCTGAATCCCTTCCAGAACATGCATGAAAGGCAGGCTCTTTTCTTCCTTTTCTCCCTCGACTTGCATCACACGATTTGACGCGATCACCTCTGTGTTTCCTATCGATTCTGTACACAACTACTGGTGACCCTTTAAACGATTGTTCTTTGACAATTGCTTGTCTGTATCTACGGATCCTCATCAGCCAGTGAAATGCCTTTTTCTTTATTCTGAGTTGTTTGCCGCTCTGGATAAAAGCATCTCCTAAGTATATAAATGTAAATATACCATATACCAGTAATATGATATTAAAGAATGCCTTTTTTTGATTATATTTTCAGAAGCTCTTACTGAGATCCGGAGGACTGTTTAGTGGTTCTGGAGAGGTGGTCTGGAGATGTAATGCTTTCCTAGGTAGGTTTCTCCTCACCAGTGCAAAGAGAGACTGAACAAAGCGATGCGTATTGAGAGCACAGGTTCTCTCTAGTCAACCATTCAGGGGCAGAGCTCAGTCGGCCGCACTGTGTACCAGGGTAACTGTGAAACAAAGGGCTGTGCTTGGTGCACGGCCTGGACCTCCTGACTACGATGACACGGTTGGGGTTCAGCTTCTGGCAGAATGCAGACAGTTAATCCTGATAATATAGAGTAGCGAGGGCTGCCGAGGGACTGGAGGTTGGGGTCAGAGGACACGTCGGCAGATGGAGTTTGAGTACGGCAGAGCACGGCACTAGAACACCGCCGGCTCTCGCTCTCAGGTCTTTGGCTCGGATTACGTTAACCTGATGAATACTGCAATGGGCTGAAAGAAATTTAATCCAGGCTGAGGATTTAAAGCTTTCTCTAGGTCCAAGTCTTACGACCAAAGTCTGGTGTCTTTCTTACCCAGAAATCCCAGTTTAAACTACCAACAGAATTTTATGACCTAATGAGAAATTTTTCTTTCCGATGTCGAAATTCAGGCTCTCTTAATCCTAACCTATCGGAAAGCACTGTGTGTGTGTGTGTGGTGAGAAAAAGACAGATCAGCAGTCGTGTCATTATTTGAGCTCCATCATCCATGATGTGAAACAACACAGATGAACTGATCCCAGACGTGCACGGCTGACCGTGACCATTGCGCTTCCCCCGTGTTCCCGTCTTCCTCTCACCGGCACACACCAGCGCACAAAGCCCTCATCCGCTCTTCTCCCGCAGAGCCGCCCTGTGAGCAAACAATCACCAGACAAGATGACTTTTTAGCGAAAACCACTTCAGAATGATCAAGATCTTAATTTTTTTATTTTTTTTTAAGAAAGATTTTGCGGTTCTAGGAACAGGGCAAGCAGCCCCAGGCAAGCATCCCTCCATTTCCCAGGCCCTCTCTGTGTGGCAAACAGAAAAGGTTCACTGTAAGGGCTCTTTGTATCCCACCCCAGCACTGCTGCATTGGGGGAAAAGTACCATAGTTGCATTGCCAACACTAGTTTGCTGGGTGTCAGACCTGCTAATGTGTTCTTACACTGCTTTACGTAGGAAGACCCCTGGCTGATACTCAATGCTGGTTTGCTGCCACACATAGCTGATCGCATATCTACTCCGTTCTTCTGTTCCCATTTTATTCCTTTTTCTCGCTGGCGTCTTTGCATATCCTCCGCTGATCACCTTGCTCGATATTTTGAAGCCAAAGCCATGTGAACTTTACGAAAATACACGTACAGATTTACAGACGGTAAAAAAAAAAAAAAAAAGTCTGGAAATTACATGCGGCATAAATTCAGCAAAGGCACTACCAAGCTGAGTGACAACGTTGCTCTGGAGTAGGTCATTTTCTGCAACCTCCAACAGCTCAAAGTTGCTATTAAAATGGGATCAATAGACGGGGTGAAGTTCAAGCGTGTAAATGCCACAGAGACATTCAATGTCAGCTTAAAAGGCAGAGGACTGGATTAGACTAGCCAAGCATGAAAGGCTGCTTCTATTCATGTGGTTTGATTAAGTGGCATAAAGCAAAATGGGTGTGGGGATGTATATCTGTTAAATGGGTTAATCTCAATATGCCTTCCTTCTACTTGAAATACCAGCATGTCTGTGTTATGAACAGCTAAGGCCGTCTCACTGGTGCAGGTTTCCTAGCCTTATCTACGTGTGTTGCCCTGTTGAGTCACATGTCCTGGAGCCCCACAAACAGCCTGTAAGGGCAGCTCAGTGTGTCTGAAATAGTCCATCGTTTAATGTACGATCGATGGAAAAGACTGACTCGAGGCCGTGTGTCTATCTACTAGGAGTAGGAGCCGTTTCGGTCATCGCGCCCAGTAGTTTGACCCCGGCTTTGTGTTGATGGTAGTGAGTGATGCTTCTCCAGCTGGGCAACAAAGATGTGCAATTGACCTCTGTGTAAAGCTGAGGAAAAGAGACTTTTGAAATGCTGAATGAAGCACATGGACCAGGGACAATGAACAGGGCAGGAAAGAGCTTTGAAGAGGTAGAAACTAAAAAAACTATGGTTGCTGCTTTGGACACACCATGTGAAGATTGCTACTGAATGTCTTTGAGGAGTTTTTGGAGTTCTAGAAGTGTACAGAAAGAAGGTATTTTGGAAAGGAGGAGTTCCCACATTCCAAGGAACATTCAGATAGTCTCTGAACTTTCCAGTCAGCCTTTGTCAATCACCATTCACATTTATTCATTTGTCACACACTGTTCTCTGAAGCAAAGGATAATGATTGCTATGTTGCATTTAGATGACGTCTTTCTCCGTGGTGCCTTAGAGAGTTACACACACCACACCTACAGTAGCTCCCAATAATCATGCACCATTCTACAAAGCAGAACAGTGCAACGCACAAAACAGGCAATTTAGGGTCATCTATTAAGCTGAAACACATCTTTTGACTGTGGGAGGAAACAGGAGCACCAAAAGGAAACCTACACAGACATGGGGAGAGCATGCAAACTCCACACAGAGCGCGGGTGAAGCCCACGTCCAATTACACTGCTTAGGAGTTATGGGACATTATCTGACACACCATCGTTGCACCCTAAACCAGGCAAAAAATAATCATACAGAAATTCAATCTCGCAAAATGCAAGGTTTATTTTTTGGCTGATTGGATGCCGTGGTCGTCCGTATGAAATAAATGCACTGCTGCAGCACGTCTGTGTTAGCGCAGTCTGCAATGCAGCCACAGCTGCCAGCGATGACCTTTCTGTTAAGGGCAGCGATGCATCAACGGAGCTCAATTAGGCTTTTAGTGTCGAGCTGCCTTTTGGGCGGTGTCGTCCAGTGCAGCACCTTCTTCTCGCATTCTGCCCTTTCATGCACCGTTAAAACCATCCGCCTCCAATTTCCAACTCAACAATGAAGTGCCTTTCTATTATTGTGTATGATGTGTTAATGCTTCAAGGATACTATCATGGGAAATCTATGATAATCCATTTGTAAAGGTACCAGTAAGACACCACCCGATCTCTTGTGTTCCAAAGGAGGCTCTTTCTAGTGCTCACATCCTGCTCCCTAACCCTCCATAAATGGAAGCTTCCTTCCAACCTAAGTGTGCAACAGTAGTTCCTTCTGGTCTGACATCCACTGTATGGCTGGGAGTGACTGCCAGGTGGGCGTGCGGCTCCCTGCCCGGCAACCGGAGACAGGAATGGCCACACAGTGGGAACTTAACGAAGACTGAAGCAACTGGGTTCAGGAGGTTTTCCTGGATTGAATGTAGGAACAGCTAATAGCATAGTGGTTAACCTGACAGCCTTTGGACCTAAAGGTTGCTGCTTCAAATCCCACTTCCAGCTGTAGTACCCTTGAGCAAGGTACACACACACACATTTTCAGAACCGCTTGTCCCATACGGGGTCACGGGGAACCGGAGCCTACCCGGCAACACAGGGCGTAAGGCCGGAGGGGACACACCCAGGACGGGACGCCAGTCCGTCGCAAGGCGCCCCAAGCGAGACTCGAACCCCAGACCCACCGGACAGCAGGACCGTGGTCCAACCCACTGCACCACCGCACCCCTTGAGCGAGGTATTTACTCAGAATTGCCCAGCTGTATAAATGGCTAAATAATTGTAAACTCCTTAGGAGAAAAGTCTCAGCTAAATTAATAAATGTGAGAGGATGAGCAAAGGGCTAAAGCCTACCCTCTCCTCTCGCACATGCAAAAGGATGAAATGTCTTGGGCTTCCCATGCTGCCAGCATCCTTGAGTGGTATGCACTGATGATGGGGCCCCAACACTGCTCTCCTCCCCCACCCCCTGTGAATGTGGGCTGCACCAGTGGAGCAGTTTGACCCTCATGCTCCACCTGGTCCACCAGCTTCCCAGAACAGCTAATAACCTCCCCTGCTGCTTGGTGCCCAATATATCCCACTGACCTAATTATGGTGCAACATGGAAGCTCATCAAAGCCGTATTGAAGGCTATCGCTGTGGCCCTTCGAGAGAGCAGCCTGCTGCCTCACCAGTATCAAAAAGAAACAATTACAGAAGCAGTTGGTTGAACTTGGAAACACCCTCTAAAACATATATTTAAAATTTGGACAAACCAGTAATGCTGGCATTATCATCCTTTATGGACGGCAAGCTACCGACAATACGATATCATTATAATTAGTTGTCAGTGAAACAAATGCTTAGCGCTGCAGCCTTCAAACAAAGGAAGCTAGAGAATATATTAATCTTTCCACAAACTTTGTGCCTGGAGATCAGCTAATTAACCACATTTGAGAGAAGGGATAGATTTTATTATTGATTTTTATTTCCTGGCAAACCTTAATGCATTTTGTACATCTTATGAATATTTCAAAAGCGGAGTTAACATGATGAAGGCAGAGGAGCCCCAGAGGGTAGTCTAACCCCCCCCCCTCAGTCGACAACCCCGTGGTTTCCAACGAAACGCTTCATATTTCAGAGAGAGTCAATAGTGCACTGGTCCAGTTAGCAGCACTGGAATACATGCCAACATGGTAGATGTGAAGAATGAATAAATAAACAAACAACAAACAAAAATTCGTAATGGTGTGTTGAGTAGTCATTTCTGTAGTTTAGCTCAGCTTCAGATTCTCCTGCTCGAAATGTAACGCGGTAACGATCAACTGCGGAGGACAGCTTCCAAAAAAGAACCTACACACACACACACACACACACACACACACACACACACACACACACACACACACACACACACATACCCCGGCTCACATTTACACAGCAGGTTCGGGTGTATCCAACAACAACAATGGGTTTCCAGTGGTCTAGAGGTGCTTCACACAGCCTTGAATATGACAAAGGGGAAGCTTCCTTCTTACAGACCACCGTATCAAGCACAAAACACACACGCACAATGCACACTCCACTGCGTTCGTATCAGATGGGGTGGTTTTTGCATTCTGTCCACATGTATTCCCAAAATCCTCCATGTCAGCTCCTGTTGCCTTGCTGCTCCAGCTGTACTGGTAGGTTACGCCTTTAGAATCCCCGATTGTTTGTCCCGAAACACGTCGTGCCTTTTAATGCTTCCACTTTCCCTAAACTGACCTGCAGTTTAGATGCCGGGTATCTCATCTCCACCTGATACTGAAAAAACATACTGTTGGATGAGTGACTTTTTTTAAAGCGTGAATGTCACAGGCTTTTCATAACCCGAAATTCACCTGCGTTGCTTAGGATTTTAATGGTTATGCTTGCAGATGGGGAACATGAAATCTCTCTTAGCCGATGGCGGATGGGTGCTCTCAAGGGTCATTAAGAACATACCGCTGGAGCACTGCAGTTGCCCAGATGTGGATGCTGTGTCACATACGAGTCCTGGAATAGTTACATTTAAACATCTAGAGTCATTACTAATTTACATCTATAGTAAGGATGAGAAATTGAAATGGTTCATATCTGAACCTCAAACGCAACAGTAATTAAATATGGAAAAGCTTCCAAAAGGCCGTGATGTCAGGAGCTCGTAATGTTCCCACTGTGAAAGGCTGTGCAGGCTAGACAAAGTGGAAGATGCCTAATTGCTTGTCTTCTTGCCTCCTTTTGTTTCTGTAGATCTGGTAGGACGTTGAAGGAAAGAAATGGATCAATAAGTCATTAGCGGGCAAGCCGTCGGCCGTCAGCCGGTCCAGGCTGCCTCCACTTCTCTTCACCTGGTTATTAGAATCTTCTGCAAGCCAAGGAACCTTTGCATTTATCACCTTCTCTTTAGATTATCGGGACTCCAGTTAAAACTCGGAGCTGCTCTCCTGGTTTCGAAAGAGAAGTCTCTACTTGGGTTCCACAGCCATGAGTTTGGAGCATTTCTCTTCATACTGAGCTTGTTAGTGGAGCCAGTCCAGAACGCATCCACTTACCCAACAAACTGAAACTGATCTACTGTTCATATTTAATGGAAGGCCAGGGAGCTGCCATGCAGGAAATAAATTTTTTTTTTAAAAAACTGGAACTTATGATTGTGTCACGAAGAATGAGTTGTAAAAATGTTTTAAAAAAACTGCAGACGTTTACATATTTCCCCACGTAAATAGCTTTTAATAAATAAACTTTTTTCAATGCTGTCCATCATTTTGATATTTATTTCATGACATGCCATGCACGTCTCACACAAATAGATTCCAGGTGATAACATGTACCACAGAACGCATCTTTAAAGCCACGCGATGTGTTTATTATTGTTATTTATAATTTATTTCCATCCTGCAAGCACTGCCAGTATGTAAGTCCATGGGATGTCTCTGGCATATGTTGAGAGGATCACAGGACTACGATGGTCCTGGTGCCGTCTCCACGTAGAGCACTTCACAGGCCATCGCGGTTGAAAATCACTTAACCCCATGCCATGGTCCATATGGTCAGGTCACAGAGCAGCTGGATGTCGTCATCAGCTGAACTGGGTCAACCCGTCACGGATGGAGAAAAGCAGCAATTGGGCTGCTCTCCTCGTACCTCCCGTGTTATCGATTGACTTCTTGCACCGCCAGTGAGGAAAAGTCTTGCATAAAATCCCAGAGTTCATACAGAGCACCCCTGGATTCCCACTTGTGAACAGCGCAGTTGTCTTCATCGGTTACGAGCTATCGTGAATCACACTTTTGTTCAGAATTTGTGGAAATATTCTAGTTTATGATATCTTCAGGTGCTATGCTGAGAAAATTTGCAGTATTTAAAAACCCGTGCCTTTTGTTGACCCTGAAATTCGTTGAGATTGTTCTCTTTTACAAACAGTGTCCTCCTGAAGAAAAAAGTACCTTCTTTCTGCATAGTGTAATTTGCTCAGTGAAGTCCAGTTCATTTTCTTCCAAGTATGTGGCAGTGATCCAGGTGCCATGTGGGACAGGAAGAAATGTGTTTTTGACAGAAGGCTGAGTGAGGGGCAGCAGGCGGCATAGTGGTTAGCGCTTCTGCCTTGGACTTGAAGATCCTTTATTTGAGTCCCAAATCCTGCTGTAGTACCCTTATTGAGGTACTTATTCTGAATTGAAACAGTAAAAATTGACCAGCTGTACAAAGGAGTAAATCACTGTAAATCACTTTGGAGAAAAGCATCAGTGAAATTAGTAAATGTGTCTCAAACAAAACCTGTACATTTTGCCATGTCCTCTATTCTATTTTTTCTTCCAAACCATTTCTTATGCATGTTATCACTTCTTTTCTTTTAATTTATTCCATGGCGTGGCATGGTATTTGTGATTAGTATTTGTACTCATTTATGGGTATCTCCAAATAATTCTCCCTTGAAGCAATAATCTCAGGCCCTACAGCAGGCGTTACTTTTTGATTACCGAAAAGTCCTTAACAGTAGCCAATCAGCAGTCAGTCCACTTTGAAGAAAAATTCCGGGGGGTCTTGGATAGGATCCAGCCATGACGCCACTTTGCCATGTGGGCTCGTGATGTCAGACAACCTTGTGTTTACCACACTCTGCCCCTTGGAAGGGAATCAAGTTTTCAGCTGCAGCTTGGAGTGATCTGTGGCCCCCCGTTCGTTCACGGTAGCCACAGGTAGTCGAACGAGTGACGGTGCCAAGCATCCCAACTGGCAAAGATGGGGGCGCAGCTGCCGAGGACCACCGCGGCCAGATGCTGCCAAGCGTGCTGGGGCAGGAGTGAAATCTGTGCCAAGGATCCCTCTTCTGGTGCCCACCCAACACATGTTCTGGGTTCCAGTGCGAGTTCTGCTTTTAGCTAGCACCAATCCTCCCTCCCCCAGCTTCTTGGGTTAAGGGAGTGCCAAGCTGAATGGAGCTGGCACCCGCTGCCCATCCGTTCGCCCCCTCGGTTGTGCGGCAACCTGGCTGGGACTCAGGGTGTTGGATGCCAGCCGTCCGGTGGCCAGGTCGCTGTCCCGTCCAAACCCGCCTTCCCATCTGAGCCCTTGCAAGCGACGGCACATGTGTTATCGAAAAGAGAGCCCTCCGTCGTGTCATGAGGACAAAGCTTACCTCCCATAGCTGTGAATGAGGGCTCTGTTTCCTTATAAAAGATGGTGGCAGCCCCTGTTTACGATGAAAAACGCTCGGAAACATCCCACTCCTGAGTCCTTTGCCCATGTCGCAACATTGGGTAATTTCTTACTATGGTGTTGAGGGTTCATGATTTCAAAAAGAAAATTTCATGATAATAAGCCTTGAATCCTGCTGAAAATGGTGGCCGTCTGAAGGATAAGTGAAGGAAGGAGCTTGCTGGCGTTCCCCTGCTTATGGAGAGACCTCGCGTCGGCGACACCACTGCTCGAATGGAGGGGAGCTTCCACAGACGGAGTACCCGCTTAGAAGGAACGTGCCATCATCATTGGCGGCAGAGGGGTTCAAGGAAGTGGGAACTTTTTGAACGTGTGCCATGCCTGAACAGTCCTCATCCGAGGCCCGCGACTGCCAGCTGGTGGCTGCGTGCTCCCGCGCCAAGAGACGGTGCCAGAATGAGTTAGCGAGTCGCTGTCCCGGCGAGGGCTGTTTGGCAGCAAACCACCTATCTGCTTCCCACGCTCCCTTGCTCCTGTCCATCTGCTGTCAAAGGTCTCCTTTAATGGGATTTTTTATTGTTGTAACATGGCAAGCGCTTGTAGCAAATTAAATTAAATTAGACAAGTAATACCACAACTACTAAAAAAATATTACTACGGCGGGTGATGGGTCCTCTGGAAATGACTGAAATAAAGTATGCTGTACATAGGACAGAACTCACAGTTCTGGCCATGTTCATTACAGCATGGAATTTAAACACCCATAGCGGAGATGTTGCACCTTCGAAATGAGCAGCCATGTCTTGTAACGTAACACAATCTCCTAAAAAAGCTGGTTTGACGTACGGCATCCTTTGCCTGATTGTAGACCATCCTTTGTCCAGTGACTTTCCTTGGTTTATGAAATTGTGAGTCACATGGCATCGTATGCTCTCTATTAATTTACCTTTCATTGATGTGTGTACTCGCGACCCGGCCCCGGATAAAGCGGAGGAAGATGGATGGATGGATGATGTGTGTACTGGATGAAGAAGGCTTGAGGCCAAAATGCATTGACTTATATGTATATCAAGTGTGTAAATTCCATACTTTCATGAATATGGTCACAGCTGTTGGTGTGGTCCAGTGAGTATCCAGTTTAAGCTCTTTTACCACAAATATACTGAGATTAAATAGACTTGTTTTGTTTCAGTAAACTTTATCGTTATGCATTTGATCCATTAATTGAAAATATCTTAGGCATTACAGAGATAAACCGTGGTAAAATATGTCACCTGTTTGCCATGTGGTTCAAATGCCTTGAAGACAGTTGTTCAGTGTAAACTGCATCAGGCAGTATTCAGCACGCTATGGAGTAGTTTAACTGTGATTTCAGTGACTTTTTTAATGCAAAGTCACTGTGAAAAGGGGATAAACGTTTACTTACCCCCATAGATAAGATGCCCTTTGCAGTCATTAATTAATCCATTCATTCCCTTTTCTCCTCGCATACAAACCGGTGTCTTTGTGCTCTTGTTGTGTATAGACTCCTCTGGAAGTCACTCAAGAGGTTTCATTACGTCGGGTAAGTCAGGCTGCCCGGTGTTTCAGTAAATGTGGTAAACCAAAAGTGACCTGCATGTGCAATGGAGTGGAAAATTAGGTCAGGCGATTAATGAGGAGCGCGGCTGGGAAGCAGCGAGCCGAGGGACTCATGTCTTCACGGAAGACCGGTGATTGGCACCCACAGCTTACTGTGCTGCTTGCCACCCGTGCTGTTTTGTGGAGGTGTTTTCTCTTCTTTCCTTGTGTCTCCTGTTATTTTTCAGCAAATCAAGGTTTCTGCTTTTATCATCAGTCAGCAGTACACTAAAATCACCCAGTTTCGCTTGTTGTGGGGAATGTGGTGGCACAGCGGGTTTGACCGGGGTCTACTCTCTGGTGGGTCTGGGGTTCGAGTCCTGATCAGGGTGCCCTGTGATGGACTGGCATCCCGTCCTGGGCGTGTGTCCTCCCCCTCCAGTCTTGCACCCTATGTTGCCGGGTTAGGCTCCGGCTCCCTGCGACCCCATACGGGACAAGCGGTTTCAGACTGTGTGTAGGTTTTGCTTGTCATTCCAGTAGCTGTGGACTGTTTATCGTGCGTGTAAGGTGGTACGGTGGTCCTGCACGTGTGCCTTGGCTTGCTGTGCAGCTGTCCATTCAGCACCCATCTGTACCACAGATCAGCACCAGGGACAGCAGCCTACAGCAGAGACTGCTTTGTTCGCCTCTTCTCGATTTCTAGCAGCCAGCTGTACTGGAACCTTCTCAGCACAGTTTCTGGCCAGCAGAAAACACACACACACATTGACCGAAATCGCTCGTCCCGAGTGGGGTCGCGATGAACCGGAGCCTAACACAGCAACACAGGCGCAGGGCTGGAGGGGGGGGACACCCAGGACGGGATGTCAGTCCGTCACAAGGCACCCCAAGCAGGACTCGAACCCTAGACCCACCAGAGAGAAAACAATGGTTATTTATTTATTTATTTATTTATTTATTTATTCTTGAGGGTTGTCTTACCTACCCTCTCATAGGCTGCTGCATTGCAGATACTGGTGTCTGACTGAAATCATTCTTGTTCAGACGGTTCAGATCAATAATGTGTACATTCAGTGGGAAGGGGGGAGGAGCAGGTAATGTAGTGGTTAGAGCAACTGCCTTTGGACTCTGACTGAATGTGTCTGATTACCTTCTGATTGTATGACTTTCCAGCTTACCAAGGAAACCTGGTACTCCAGACTGCTCGGTGAACACGGCCTCAGAATCACATCTCTGCATTGAAGAGAACAGGTAAGAATCCCAGCTCCGTCTGCAGTACCTTGGTCGAAGTAGTTGCACAACTGATGCAGTAGAAGTTATTCTGCTTTACAAATGGGTAAATCAGCGTAAGTAACTTAACAGTGCAAGTCACTTTGGAGAAAACCATCAGCTAAATGAGTAAACGTAAATGCAGTGACAACAGGCCAACAGTGTGTTTTTTTTCCAAGCCAGCCTCCCACATCCCCCCAAAGTGGTAGTGTCTTAACTTATTAATTTTGTTACATTGTATGAATAATCTTGTCACATTGTATGAACTAGCTGTGTGTGGTTCTTGCACCATTGTGCTCTGCTCCAGCCTTACTCTCCGGGCAAACGCTGCTCAGACCTCGATCGGTGACCTTGCGGAGGAGAAGCACAGGCAGCATTACAAGGCACCTGCAGCTGTTCTTTACTTTTGGCTCTGTTCCTTCCAAGGACGTGGTCCAGTAAAGTTGCCGGAAGCTGCCGGGGCTGGATCCTCTGCAGAAGGAGAGGGGGCATGTTTGGGGAAGGGGAGGGATGGTGCACTCCGCCTCCCCCTTCGCTGTCACATGTAGCCCTTGAGTGTCTTTGATGGATTGCCCTGCATGCCGGTTTGACCACGCCAACTTGCCGTGAGGGCCTTGGATTCAGACCAATCGATGGGCTGACACTGAAGAATAATAGTCTTGGATGTGTGTGGGAGGGGGCACAGGGGACTGAAGGGAGGTAAGAGCAGAGCATGGTAGCGCTACTGTAAAACGGTCCCTTTTCACACACAGCCTTGAACACCAATTAAGCAGAACTCTGTTTTGCATCTTAAAAAAAAAAACTAGAGGGGTCCTTTTCTTTTCATCACTGAGGATTTTTATTGATCGCACTCCTGCACTCTAACATCTTTACCAAAAAAATCCAGAGGATGCGCAGAAAAGAATAAACAAGAAAAAAATTGTTGACCCTTTGAACACTGTTGTATTTTTTCTTAATAGTCTTTGCAAGTGAGATGTTACATGTCCCGTAGGTCAAGCTTAAGACCAGTGCCTGCTTGCACGCAGAGGACCCAAGTTCAAATCCCTCCTTCTGCTGTAATACTAGCAAGCAAGATACTCACCACAGATTTGTGCAATAAAAATTACCTAGCTATATAAATGGGTACATCACTGCAAGTCTCTTTGGAGGGAAGTGTCAACGAAATGAATACATTTAAATATGTATTCAGTGGGGTTAGTACCCTAATTAAAAAATTGAATTTCACTGTCATTTCTGTTGGTGTGATCAAAAGGACGAAGAGCGGTCATTAGAGAGATGTGTGTGTTGCAGAGGGGGTGGGGTCCAAAGGGATGGCTTAAGGGGGCTCTAGGGAGCTGGGGGTCAGATAACAAAATGAGAGGGGTCACAGGATGTAAGAGGTGGATAAGAGGACAGGAAGGCAGTGGAGTGAGAAGAAAAAGTATGAAGATGGAGGGAGGAGGGGAGGTGTGTCTCCACCCATGGGGATAGAGTGGGGCAGCATCGAGTGGAGCGGGATGAGAGTCAGTGTGTGGAGCGAGCAGTGATTGTTCACCAGGGAACCTAAACACAATATCTGTGTGTGTGTGTGTGTGTGTGTGTGTGTGTGTGTGTGTGTGTGTGTCCTCATGTGCTCAGGTGTTCACAGATGCCTGTTTCTGTATACAGTACCAATAAAAACAGCTGGTGGCGTAGTGGTTACAGTTACTGCATTCGGATCCAAAGGTTGCAGGTTTGATCTCCCACCTCCAGCTGTAGTACCCCTGAGCAAGGTACTTACTCTAAAATTGGTTCAGTAAAATTACCCAGCCATATACATAAATGGGTAAATAATTGTAAGCTTAACATTGTAAGTCAGTTTGGAGAGAAATGTCAGCTAAATGTGAAAAGTATTCAGGTCCTCTTGGTTTTTTTCATGTATTATATTCTTACAGCATTGAATCTTTTTTTTGAGACCGATCAACAAAAAAAAAAATCTCTTTAATGTCAGAGTAAAACATATTTCTGCAAATAGGTTTCAATCAACTGTAAAATAATAAAACATGGCAAAGTGCAAGTGTGCTTCTATTTTCCAGTGTTCTTCTACATGTGGTTTGGTCCGAGCAAGTAGGGTACAGACGAGCAAACCCATTGCCAGCACCCGTGCGATGAGCTTGTCAGAGATCGGTGGAAGAAAAGCCAGAATAAGGCAGACGCCCCGGGGCTGTGTCAACGTATCGGCTGACCTCAGCTGCAACAATTTCTTCATGTCAATGTGTTGTTCCAGCAGATGTCATTGACCCTTCTGGGCTTGTGGTGGTTACTTATGAGTACTAAGTGGTGGCAGTCAGCATTATTCCTCTGGGTCTGTATCATAGACTGACCAGCTTTATTGTTTGTCTGAGCTTCTACAATCCAGTGACGATGAATCTGCAAAGCTCTATTTGGTGATTTCATTCTTAATGGAGGGGGGAGTCTTGGAGGAAGATGCATAAAATCCAGATTTGGTCCTTCTGAATACGAAAAAGTGCCCTGTAAGTCGAAGTAGGGACATTACATGAAACTCCATATTACAAGTGAATTCTTGCAACCCAAATGAGTATATCTTGGGGTACGACTGCAATTGATTGACCTCGTTCCAAAGCGATCTGAATTTAACGGAAGAGCCAGGGAGTATAATCATAGTCATAGGACATGGTAAAGGAAAGTAGTTTCGGAAAGTCGAACCCAGACACATTGCCGCCAGCTGCTGGAACCTCTTCTGGTTTCAGGACTGTGGTGGAGGTGTTGGACAGCCCACCCCAGCCCAGAAAGCAGAGATCATCATACTGTAGGACTGGAACCATGCAATCACGTGATAGAAGAGTGATCATGAAGAACTTCCCCAATCTTTTCTACCACTTAATATCTGTTCAGCTTGACACCATGATATGGAACAAAAAATGAATATACACTCTTAATGTACCCACTGTGCATGCAGCTTTTCTGCATTTGTTTACTAGTCAAAGAGAACTTGCTGAACATGCTTGCTTTTGTAGGGCTGGCTTCAGCCTCACCAAAAGGGTAATTGGCTCAAGAAGGTTATTTTCAGACCTCGGAAATGAGTGCCACAAGCGACTCAAAGATGTAACAGTGGTATTGATGCTCGTGCTGCCTGTGAGATCCCCGATGAAGAGTCTTAGAGATACGGTCTCCTACTGAATCAAGTCCAAACACTGATACATTGATAGTGTCTCACTGCTTTCAGAGAAAGGGACCCTGCTGTTTGCTTGCCTTCTGCTTCCCAAAGCCCTCAGAAGACTAATAACTTAATAAGGAATTTTAAATCATGGCAGAAAAAAATCCAACAATTTTAAGGCTGAAAAATCTACTTAGTCATGTAAACGTATTCATGAGACCTGTGACTGGGGAGAGAAGGGTATCTCACAATAAGTGACCTTTGCTGGCCTACTATAGACATATGCAAGGCCTCTGTGTTGTGCCTCGGGCTCCCCTTGTTTGTCTCTCCCTGTCCTTCGCTCCTTTCCTGATACTCCCTGGCGGTCAGCCGACCCTGTGCGGTGCCCCCTAGGGAGACCCATGAACTGCAGCAAGGGAGCTCTCCCCAGGCTGCGGCACCCCTGCGGGTCTCCAGGGTGTGCCATCAGCTCTGGGGCAGGTTATGAATTATTGATGATCTGCGAGAGCAGCTCCGCCTCACTGAGCTCATTCTGGGGCGCTGGCTCATCTGAAGCATCTTTAAATAGAGGCTCAGACTGGTACATTGATGAAGCCCCCATTAATGTTAACCTGTGATGTTAATGAGGGACACGTTCAGATTGTCACCGAGAAACTTCCTGCATTCCACTGGTCGCACAGGTCCCTCAGCAGCACATACACATTCGTACTCGTGTCGCTCTCGGTCTCGTATCTCAGTACTTGTAAACCTGGCTGATCAGCCGGTTATCGATGCATTCGAGCTGGGTCCGTCCTGTCTGAGCTGCTTAAATCTAATATCCTCAGATGAGGGAATGATTTCGATCCTTCCCGTCAAGTTTCACTTCGCAGTGCCGAATACGAAAAAATAATAAGAAATTGGTTGATCAAGTGAGTACACAGAATGCCTTGCGAAAGTATTCAGACCCTTGACGAGTTCTCCTGTTCTGCAGAATTACAAAAGGTACGTTGAAATTTTGGTACACGTACTCTGATTTTTTTTTTTAAGTGACATACATATTTTTATGTGAGAAAACATTCTGAAGAAAATTTAAAAACCAAAATTCTGCTTACATTGTTTGCATAAGTATTCGGTCAGTAGTCTAACAGATGAAAAAAACTGCCCTGATGAGGTCACAGTTCTCCTAATATTCACCTCAACGGAGAACTAGTAAAGTAACCTTTCGCTGGCAGTAACTGCTGAACTGTGTGGCTGAAACAGATTTCTATTAATATTTTCTGGCCCCAGGCTGCAGGATCTTACTTGCCTTCACTGGCAAGAAATTTGTTACCCAAGCAAATTTATATGCAGTTTGAAGGCTTGCTGGTCGATTAAACCAAACGGTGACTGGGTGCCTTGTTTTAAGAAAAAGAACTCATTGTTTGATTTATAAATATTTTACATTGGCCATTTCCCAATTTTCTATCATATTGAATTATCATTATTGTTAATTATTGTATTGCATGTGGACCAAGACCAACTTAGGTTGATGCTGTATATAATAAGCATGTATAAAGAGCATAGCCGTTTTGGGAAAACAAGTTGTCGCTCTTGAATGCGTTGAGAGATTGTCGTGAAACCTGGAATAACATGTCCAGAAGATCATTTCAACAAAAGCTTTGGTGGACTTTACCTTGCGGGTGTGTCCGTAATAGGGTAAGTACTAAAATGACCAGAACCTCCTTAATGGAAATCCAGGTGACTCCAAAGAAAATAAACTTCACAAACTCCAAAAGAGCACATTGAATTTTGCGCCGTTTTTTTTTTTGTTTTTAATCCAAAATCCCACGCAGCTCAGACCCCGTAATTCCTCCTTGCAGGAGTCTGTTTTTCCTCTATTTGCCTAGTTGTTGCTGGATTTTGACAGCAACGTTTCATTTCTATTTTATAACCCTCATCCTTGTCCATCACACCCGTGTTTCTGATGGATTATTTACAAAAGGTGTGTGCGTGTGGGTGTGTGTTTCTGTGGATCTGCGTTACGGCTCCTTCCCAGGTTCCACCGCAGATGCAGCGAAGTTTCTGACACAAACAAGCCGAAACTCCTGTTGCTTTTCTGACTTCCCAAAGTGCCCCTCTTCCGTGGCTGCTTTTTCTGCACCCCTCCTTTAAATTGCAAGTCAGGTTGTTTTTTTAGTGAAAAAAGAGCAAGGGGGAAGAACTTCTTTCTTTCATCCCGTTTGCCGGGGGATTGTGGACACCGAGGCGCCAATCAGAGCTGCATTTCAGCCTAAAAAGCCCAAAACTGATCGTCGCTCCTGCAGGAACGTGGCGACCGGAGGATCTCAGACGCTGTTTGGTGGCAGCGCTTTCTGTCCTCACCTGCCTTCTGTGCATTTACATCCATTCTGTTTAAACAACGGCAAAATGACGGCTCCAGAAGAGCACCGCTTGTACAAAATCACTGGAGTTATTTTACAAAAGAGAAGCTTTCTATTTATTGTTCAACGGAGGGTACCGCATATTGGCCCGTGAGGGCTGAAGATGCCTTTCATTTGAGTCTCTTACAAATATTCCACAATAGCCATAGTTATGCGTGTGGATGCATTTTTCTAGGAGGAGCTCATTTTCTGCCCTTTGACAACAAATAAGAAGAAAGCAGCAGGTGAAAAGTGAGGAGACACTACGCAGTAGTTTGGATGATATTTCTATCATAAAATGAATGCAGACGGTGATTGCTGACATTTCCAGCACTCAGTATCCTGCCCACTGTGTGCCTGTGGTGTCATGTTTTTTTATTTTATTTTATGTGGGAATTAGGTTCAAAACACAGTGTGGGGTTAAGTAGAACCAAGTGGCAACGTTAAAATTCAGTGATAAAACAATTGTCTGGAAACTTCAGATAAAACTCCCTCTCATTTTGGCAACTCTAAAGAAATTCCATGTCTTCAAGTCCAGTCGAATTCCGTGGCCAACTGTCAAAAATTAATACGAAACCTTCTTTAGAAAACATTCGATTTATCTACACGATACTTCAGTCAAATTCTGGGATGTCTGGGGACCTTTCCGGAACTTCTCATATAGCGTGACGTGATCGGACCTGTGAAATGCTGTCGTTCATTGCGCTCGATTTATGTATGTGGACGAATAATTCTCAGTGTGATGTTTCACTCTCTGTGTTGTTCTGACCAGCAGCTGTTTTGTCAACCAATTAAAAATTATTTTAAAGGCTGCATTTGTTAATTTAACTCATGCTTTTCTCCAAAGTGAATTACAGTAATCTGTTTTACACTGATTTGCCCTTTTATACAGCAGGGGAGTATAATATTCACTGTAAAAATCAGGGTTGGTAATTTGATCAAGGGTATTAGAGCAGGAGGTGGGATTAAAACCCGGGCTCTTCAGGTGGAAAGGCAGCCGCTCTAACCACTACGCCACCTGCTGCTCCCTAGCTGTGCATAATCAGGCTTTGTACAGGGAGGACATCGTAGGGAGTACATTAGCGGGGCACAGCACCTTTCGGCATCTTATTTATACCCCAAGGGCCTCATGGTGCTTTTTGGAATGGATGTATCCGCTGCAGTGGGGTGCAGCGGCATGGTCAGTGCCCGCTGTGTAGAGGGTCTGGGGTTCGAGCCCTTCCTGGGGTGTCTAATGACAGACTGGCATCCCGTCCAGGGTGTGTCCCGTCCCCCTCCAGCCTTGTGTCCTGTGTTTCCGGGATAGGCTCCAGCTCGCCGGGACCCAACTCAGGACAAGCGGTTGTTGACATTGGTTGTATCTGCTGCCCTGTATCGGGTTCTTGGTTGACGCATTTCTCTTACGTTTCGAACACGTGACACTAGGATGCCAGGACTGGACGCTTGACCACGGTCCTGTCCCAGAGAGCGAGCGGAACTCAGAGGGGAGCTCGCAGGAGGCGCGAGCTGGGCCTCGTGAGCCCAGAAATGGGACGAACCCGACCTTCCTCTAGAGCGCTGCTCACGTTGGTGACGCCTCAATGCTGCCCTGAATATACAGAATTTTAATTAAAGCGCAGAAGAGCAGGAAGTTCAGAAGAACTGTTTTTATGCTTCGCGGCCCCTTCAAAGCGAAACCTCCCCGACTGCTTGGCATTTCGGCGAAAAAAGTCAATATGACGGCGAAAGAGCATTTTAATTGTAATTTGTCTACCTTGCTCTTTATTGGCAGAGCAGCAGCCTGTGAAATGACATCCCAGAACCCTGAAAGCGTGAAGAACGCCGCGTTTTCTTCTCCTCTCATTGCCGTCAGCGTGTGTCAGAAGCAGACGTGAGTCATGTGCGCCGTTGTGCGGTTGCACAAATCTGACATCTGTAGGCGTCACACATCGCAGTCCACACAGGAATAGAGCAGAGGCTGTTGTCCCAACTTGAAATTATTCACCCTTTCATACAGCAAGGTACTTTTTACTTCATCAATCAGGGTAAGCACCTTGTTCCAGAGTACTACTGTAGGAGGTGGGACTCAAACCTGGGTCTTTCCAGTGCAAGGTGGCATTTCTGACAACTGCTCCACCTGCTGCCCCTAGCTGCTGTAACATGTTTCCAGCAGCACTGTCTGTCCACACATACGGTATGCATTAACAGCTTCCATAATCCATGTCACAAACATTTTTTTTTACTGCTGCATCCATGAAAATGTCCTTTTGCCCTTTTTTGCTAATACAGAAATTAAATGCAAATTAAAAAGGCTTAATTTCCCTCACAGTGAATAAGGGGATTTATGTCTATGTATCGTATGTATCGAGGGCTACTTGACGTCTCTTCCGTCCTGCTCACCTGCTGGAAATGGAGTGTCCTTCGCAGGCTGCTCAATGCACCCATCAGGTCACTGGGGGCGGGTGGCTCTTCGGGGGTTATTTTGCACAGGAAGCTCACTTTAAAGGCAGATTCGGCACGGCAGCACCGTACGCGGCTTTCGACCCGACAGCCTGGGGTCAGCGGTGAGGAAGGAGCGAGGGCACGTTCCGGAAGCGCCGCCGGGACCAGAAGAGCGGGACCCTTGCAGAGCGTGGGGGAGCGTGCAGCCAAACAGGTTTAATTGGCTCCAAGGCTCGAAGGGACGGCGTTCTGGGGTGCCGCACGGCGCTGTCACACTCCATTACATGCACAGGCTGTGTAATGAGAAGGAGCACAATCAGTTCCCGGCAGACGTGTCCCGCAGCCACGGACAGGCAGCCTGCTGACACCCCCTTCCCCGAATCCCCCCACCATCCTCACACACCCCTTCGTAACTCCTGCCAGGGCTTTGTGGCTTCGTGGCAAGAGTTCACTGCCCAGCCCGGCGAGAACGGCACTGAAAGTACATGCAACATCCATTGTCCTCGGGGTTCTGACCCTAACCCTTACTGATGGCCGGAGGTGCTGCACAAAGTTTAATTTCCGAACTCAAGTTCTGAGCCAAAAGTTCACCGCTGAATAAAATGATCTCGGTGTCATAAGACGTATCCTTGTATCCCATATGAATATGGTTCCATATGAAGAATGTATCCTCCTGTTCCATATGAATATTATTCCATATGAAAAGGTATCTTCCCATCCAATATTAATATGCAATCCTCATACGACCTGCTTAATTTCTCGAGAATCATCTTACCGAGAGAACTGCACGGAAGCAGTTGGAGCCGCCACCTTTGGACTCAAAGGACCCAGGTTTGAATTCCACTTTGTCCTTTTCTCGCAGTACCCCCTGTCAAGGTACTTTCCCTGACGTGATTAGGTAGGAATTACCCTGCTTTTTAAATAGGTAAATCAGTGTAAGCAACGTAAAACTGAAAGGTACACTGTAGGAAAGCATTGGATAAATAATGAGAATAGATTTGCGTTGATGGTGTTGCTCCTACAAGAGGCTGTGTTGAGTAGGAAGATTTTTTTTCTCTTTTTATTCCTTTTATTTATGGAGGTCAGGCAAGATAAAAAGCAGCATTTCCCTATGGTTTCCACGAGGACTAGATGTAACTGCATTTTCAATATATTACAGTCACTGCCGCAGGTCTCTGAGCTCCGTAGCCGGTCCCTGCAGCGCTCACCTTCCGTCCTCCTTCACACTTATTTGCTCCCATTGATTTCCCATCTCACGTTTGCTGCCCATCTCCAGAGGCCCTGTCCCAAGGTGCGACGCATCCCTCCGCTGAGTCAGGTCAATTAAGAGGCCTTTCTGCCTCATCCAAACCGCACAAGGGTTGAGGCAAATTGTCCACAGGTCCGGCGGCAGGTTGACCGCCCTTCCCTTATGAATATAAAGTCAACCATAAATGAACAGTCACTTAAGCGGTCCACAGTGCCTCTGACGTCTTCAGTACCTGAGATGTGGATCTTCTCTCGCCGCAGCTAGATCGCATTATAAATTCATAACTAGCTCCGTCGATCGTTATCATCGACTTTCGATATCTTTGGGAGCTGTTTCTCCGTGAATATTGCTGTGAATAATCAGCCGCCGCCGCATTTATCTTCACTTGTGTTCCAGGCAGTGCGGTTACCACGATAAAGGCTCCATCAGCCCCAGTGACGTACTTAAAACAAAGGCCAGCAGACAAGTGTGGTTCTGCATATCTCTTCACACCGTTTTATTAACAAACTAATAGAAATAATTAACACATTATAGGTGGTGATACATCCAATACAGTATCATTTTTCGAATTCAGTTAAAACATGAATAAAAAAGTATAAATATTTTTTATGATAAAGGAAGATTTTTTATTATTATTAAAGGAAGCGATTTTTCTCGCAATACCTAAATCTACAGCATCTGAACCACAGTAATCATAAGCTGCTTGCACTATTTGTCAGATAAATGCAGTCGCTAGTATTTCTCAAAGCTGTTGGTTGCTTTGATGAGTTACATCATAACTGTTATAACGTCAAATTGCTTTAAATGCAGGATTAGGAAGTTAGATGTTTATCATCATGTGTTATATGGGGTATTTTTTTACATTGTTGAGTCTGCTTCCAACCATTGATATACAAGGAGCATGCAAAGGCAACATGAGTTCAGCTGAGTCTTTAAACTAAATTTACACTGTAATTCACCCAGATTTTACACTAAAAAGGTTGCATTGACATAACATTAGAGGCCTTAAACCCCCGACTTCTTTCTCCTGTGCTGAGGGCTTGTCTCCATGCAGTGTTGCCCGGCAACCCACTGTGCATCAGTCCATGAGTTCAGTCATTTTGTTAAGTATTGTGTGTTTCATACAACAGTAGTGTTTTAGTACATTCTGTTTGAAGCACGTAGTTCACAAAGTGTTGCTTCTACAATACCTATAGATTATATTTGTGGAAATGAAATACTGATTGATGAAGCTGTGTGGAAGAAGGGGGATTCAAAGTGTGACTTGTGGCTCGCGCTACACAGAGGGCGTGTCCATTGTGTCGTTCAGATGGACAGAAAAACAGTTTTCCCTCTGCTTTACAAACAGTTTGCAAAGATACTCTTTCTAGAGGATATGAATCTTGTACTCCGTACTCTGACATTTAGTGCCCTTTATCATTTTAAATTGCAAAATTGGGCAAAAAAAGAGCAAAGGTGAATGAGGTTGATTCAGAAAGAGCAGGGCATGTAAATGAAAGTTCAGGTGAATTTTTTACATGCTTACAGTAACAAGGTTTACTCCTGTTCCGCTCCAGTCCTTCTGAACCATTCAGAACTCGAGGGTGGGTGGCAGTATTAAAGCAGTCTGATGATGGACATCTTACATTTTCATATTTCACAGACGTTTTTTTCTCCAGAGCAGCCAACATTGTTATGCTGCATATTGTAGCAACCTACGTTACTGGGGTGTGTCATGTCTGGGCAGGAAAACAGATTTATTGTAAATGCTTGAGAATTGTGGGTAAAATGTGAAATGGTTGTTCAACCCCGATGGGGACTCACGGGGTATATAAGAGAGTGAGTGTCTGCTGGGTAGAGACTGAAGGAGGTTTGGAAGGCTAGCTTAAGGTATGGTTTTAAAAAAAAAAAAAATAAAAAAAAAAAAAGGGGTCTATGGATTGAGTGCATTATTTCATTATGTTTATGCTTATACCCCTTGCACATGTCTCTGTTCCAATCAGTGTTTGCAATGAACACTGTATCTGCGCCCTTCATTCCCCCATCTGAACCCAGCATGCTACAATATAATGATTTACCTGTTTATACAGCTGAGTATTTGTAGCACACCAGGCCATGCTGGGAAGGTGAGTGGTCAGACAGGGAGCAGTGGTGGATGCTTTTTTGGCTATTTTTATTATTTCTCAGCTAGAAAAATAATGTCAACACAACTAACACAGAAGATATGTAAGCAACATCAACACTTAATTTATTTTCATGCTATATACGGTACAGTGTCCCGGGAGCCTCCTTTCTCTTACACTCTTTAATTGGCTGATTGATACTTGGGAAATGGCTGCACCTGGTGCTTGTTGACCTTTTAACAAGATGTTCCCACATACAGTTGTCCATCATGGGAATCAGGCATGGTCAGGCTGGAGCAATTTCACAGACAGCGCCTTAATCAAGGCTACTGCAACAGCAGGTGGGATTTGAACCTGCATCCTTTGAGGAGGTGTCAGCAGCTCTGACCAGTACTTTAACATCTCCTCTCAATGCACAGCTGTGATTATGCACCCATATTCACCAAGCAATCTGGTGTCAGGGGTAGCGTGATAAGTTTGAGTCATTCGAGCAGAAGTTAACCAAGTGTTTGCGGACTCAGACTTATAGGAAGTAATGCACGGAATTTGCCAAATAACATCACCAAAGTGTATTTTTCTGCTCTAATTACATTCATGTTGATAAATTAAGTCACTCACCCAAGTGCAAAGAGCCTTTGTGTGATATTAATTACACAAAAAGAACCAAATTAAGGATGATAAATGACATTTGAGTTGCATCAGATGTAATTTTGAAATTTATCCTCATTAGATTTTCCTTTAAATGGAGTTTTATTGTTTGCATTAATGGCCTGCTTTATGTGCACTGTTTCCAGAGTGCCATCAGTTATGAGCAGACCTCATTCATGGAACACAGATAAGCCTTCTGTTCATTTCCAAATGGAGCGATTTAATAAACAGACAAAGTTGGGTGTTTAGTTCCTTTATCAACAATTTAAAAAATATATATTAATACCACACTTGCAACTCAATCTGTCATCTTGAACTGATAACGGCATAATATAAAAGGTGTATTTGTGACACAATCTGTAAGCTGTTTCTTTGATTCAGTAACGAAAGAGTCATTTCAAAGACCCGTTCTTCCTTTCAGGGGTGTGCTTCTCTATCAACTACTATATTATGCTGTTAATGAGGCAATATTTTAATGCACAGCTGGAGAATAACCGAAGGGTTTTGTTTATAATGGCCGTATGTGTTAGTCATGCATTGGCCATAACAAATACCATACTGAAGCACAGGGTCACCTACAAGTGTATCTGGTACCTTTAATAACAACCACAGGACTCGCCAACCTTTGACATCTGACCTGAGCCCATATGTTGTGCATATGCTGGTGAAGAGGGATGCTGAGCTGTCAATTGATCACCATCTGCTGGTGAGCTGCATCAGGCAGCTGGGGAGACCAGTGAGGCCCAAGCAAGTGGTCAGGATGTCCCGAGTATACCTGGGAGAGGCTTGGGTTCAAAATAAGTTCACCGCCACCTTCAGAAGAGCTTCTCTTGCATTTAGAGTGAAGTGAGGAGCGTGGTCTCGGAGATGGAAGCGTTCAAGAGTGAGACTTTTGGTTGCGCTGAGACAAATTGCCGCGGCCCACGGTGCGATGCTCATGCGGCTCGTTGGTTTCAGCCATTTGAGGAGCAACGTGAGGAAAGCTCATGCATATTCCGAACGAGGTTCCGCGGTCTTATCTCTTGCCTTGTAAGACATAACTCGAGAAGAACGGCCTTATTCAAGTTCAGGGTGCCAAGGTGAGGTTGGTTATGTATGTATGTTTGCTACAGTGTTTAAGAAGCGGAAACGTATAAATGCACTTGAGCAGCTATTAAAACCCATCCAGACCCCCCAACTGTCCTCCCACTCTCCCCAATTACCCCAGCCTATCAGTGCAGCGCACCGGTCTGTGAAGAAATTCCCAATATCTAAATTTACACACTGTATCAATCTTGTTTAATAGACTGGAAAGCTTATTGCTCCACTGAGAGGGAACGGCAGTGATAAATTGCGCAGGCCTTGCGACAGCCGCCCGTGATGTATAATGAAATATTTATGATTTATCCCGGCTAATATACTGAAATGAAGTGTGTGATGTATAGGAGCAGATGGGCCTGCTATTGACTGCGCCGCTCAGCGAAGGTGGGGGTTGTGAAGACGGGGAATGAAACCAAGGTAGAGAAGGGGGGGAGCGGGGAACAGGAGGCAGAAGGAAAAGGGAGGGCGACAGGAACGGAAAGTGTGGGGGAACCGAGGCGGCGGCAGATAGATGGCTTAGAGGCTTGAAGAGAATGATCATGCCTGAAAATAGCCCTGACTGGTACCTCTCATTTACTTGTTGAAGATTTGGAGGGGGGTTCTGCCTCTACTTCCTATTTCCCTGTTATCTAGGAAAAGCAACTTTATAACTGTGTGCTTGTCCCTCCTCTGATAATTGCATTGTTGCGCGAGTGCATGGTCTCCCTGCTATTAGCGCCGCTGGAGCCTGATTTGGAGTGGCTGCAGGTGGCGGGGGCATGTTGTGCACCTAATGATGTCAGCAGGGGAGCCGTGAAACAAGCCAGTGGCTCACGGGTGTGCCAGCTGCCTGGGGTTGTCCTCTGGTCTCCTCTGTTCCGATTGGCTTGGGCACACCGCGGTATCCGCTTAACCTCTTACCTCCCTCCCCTCGTTTGTGCCACCTCAGATTGGACGGCCTCCTGACCTGGGGGGTGGCCTACTGGGTCTTTCTCCAAGAGGATCTCCTTCTTGTTCTTGTCTCTGGGCAGCAGGTGGCATATTGGTTAGACCTGCCACCTTCTAGACTAAAGTTTGAAGGTTTGAATCCAACCTATTTCTACAATACTCCCGATCAAGGTACTTGCCCCGACGCAGTCAAAATTATCATGCAGTACCTTCAAGTCAAGTCAACCAGTTGGGGGCAGCTGGTAGAATAGTGGTCTGAGCTGCTGCCTTTGGACCCAAAGGCTCAAATCCCACCTCTGCCTGTAGTACCCTTGAGCAAGCAACTTACCCAAAGTTGCTCCAGTAAAATTACCCAACTGTACAAAATGGGTAAATAATTAATACGTAGATTAACGTTGTAAGTTACTTCGAGGGGAGTGTCAGATAAATCAGTGACTCTATGTAAATGTCAGTCTCTTTCGAGAAAAACATCAGATAAAGAAATATTACTCATATTTTATCTTTCCATTGTTTAAATGCAGCTCCTCCATCTTTCTCAATGGATCATTCTAGACCTTTACCGCTAGACAAGACCTCGTCCGTGATGAGGACAGAGAGCCCCGCCAAACATCTAGCCGTTCCCTTCAGTTTATCTCCCTACGACCAACAAGAAATCCAGGGTCGTCGTAAAAATCAAATATCCCGAGAACAGTGTGCTTGGTCAACGTGTAGGGGATCTGAAACGTTACCAGTAGCCTCTGGAGTTCTGTGTGTGTGTGTGTTGAGCAGCTGAGAGAGCAGTGCTCAGACACACACCTGAGCAGGGTGCTACACCATGCTGCTGATTAGCGCGTGGGGGGGGAGTAATTAAGGGGAACACCAGCTGAGCGTCTCTCAGCAATTTACTCAGGAGATGGAGGCAGCAGAGGTTCAATACCGCCTATTATTAGAAATGAGGAGAGCGCACATCGCCGTTCCCTAGGCTCGAGGTCACCGCGGTTTACAAAGACGCTCCTGAATATTGCCACTCGCCTGCCAGTCGATGGCGCGTTCGGTATTCTCTGCCGAAGAGGTCCTTTCTAATGTTTTAATGTCCACTGAAACAAATATACACTAATTGCGTGTAGATATACACAAAGGATGGTTTTGTGTGGGTGTGTCTTGAATATTTTCTGCAGGCCTTTAGAAACAGGATATTAGTACTGTGTATTTTTTCAGAGTACAGGCAGTTCCCGGATTACGAACAAGCGCCGTGTTCTCAGTCTGTCTTTAATTCGGATTTTGACGTAAGTCGGAACGGTTACGTATGGTGGGTATCTAATGTCAGTTTGTCAAATGTTTGTCTTAGTATATAGTGTACCTTTCCTTACATAAAAATCATTGAATGCTTCCAGCTACACTAAAACATCTTTAATATAACAAGAGCAATATAATAATACAATGTAATGATAAATGTAACTAAAGTATTTATAATAGAGAGACATAAAAACAGATAATAAATGTTATTACTGTCACAATGAACAGAGGAGACGGAGGAGGGTGGACCCAAGTGCTGGGGTTGCTGATGGGCGAATGGTCGGTCGGTTGATCAGCAAGCTAAACGGAGGCGAGGATCCGAAATTGTGGTCGGGGGGACAATACAGGCATCTGCATCAGAGAGACATGAAACGGGACTGGGGAACGATGAGGGACAGGACTTGGAAGAGCAAAGGGAGGTTTGAGAATGCAGTGAGGAGTGAGATTCCGCAATTGGGAAGAGGTTGAGAAGTGTGTGTGTGTGTGAGAGAGAGAGAGAGAGAGAGAGAGAGAGAGAGAGAGAGAGAGAGAGAGAGAGAGAGAGAGAGAGAGAGAGAGTGTTTGTTTGTTTGTTTGTTGGACCACAGTCCTGCTCTCCGATGGGTCTGGGGTTCGAGTCCCGCTTGGGGTGCCCTGCAACAGACTGGCGTCCCGCCCTGGGTGTGTCCCCTTCCTCCTCCGGCCTTACGCCCTGTGTTACCGGGTAGGCTCCGGTTCCCCGCGACCCCGTATGGGACAAGTGGTTCTGAAAATGTGTGTGTGTATGTACAGTAACTGGAATTTTTTCTATAATAGGCTTAATTGTGAAGTTTTCATTTGATTGTTACTTAAAGGTGACAAAAAAATTTACTTCCGGTCAAAAAAGGGGCGGTTCATAACTAAGGGTTGTGCGTAAGTCGGACGTTCGTAATCCGAGGAATGCCTGTATCGAAGAGTTAGCGTTGCTGAGAAACAGAGACGCCTGCTGGTCGGATTAGGTATCGCTGCTACAAACACAAAATATTATAAAGATGTCGCTGTCTTTTATTACACATGTGCGCTTTCTTCTTTGAGATAATATGTTGCCAATCAGACTAATTTCTGCAAATGTATGGGTTTTTATGCATGTCCCTTAATACTGCAGCGTGTGATTGCATGAGGAGCAGCACAGCGACAGTGTGAATGAACGGAAACAGGCACCATCCTGGCCATGTGAATGTTTCACAGGGATAGGATCAGTCAAAGGCTTTTGATACAAGTCCTCTCGCACTGGGGAACAGTAACATAGTGTGTGAGCAATAATTGTGTGTGAGTGACAGAGAGAGTGTGTGTGTTCCGCTGATGTATGGATGACTGACCCAGCATAAGTAGTGTATCTAGTAGTGTAAGTCACCACGGTGAATATGGTGTGTGGGCTCATAACACTACATAGAGTTCATTGGAAGCTGCTTTGCAGAAAAACGTCTGCTAGATGAATAAATGTAAAAGTGGTTGCCTGCAAGCATTTTGCTGCTTTTTGGAAAGTGCAGCTGCACAGCATGTTTCAAGTGCAGAATCGGAGCAGTAAAATACGGTAGCCGAATGAACTGGAATGTAGAACCGGAGGCCAAAGTGTCGCAGTAGGAGGAAAGATGCCCCGTTTCTCTCTGCACCGACTCCTCCGGCAGGAGGGGAACTGGTGGGCCGCGCTGTTCTTGCCGCAGTTTTTATGTCACCCGGGATCCCAGAGACCCCCGACCAGCACAGTAGCGGGAGGCGCGTTTTCCCACTCCGTCTGTCTCGCTCTCTCCCCACCGCTGTCTGGCGGGGCGAGTGAAGGGCGGCCGTGCATGCGGGGCCATATGCCGCAAAGACATAGCGGGGGAACCGATGGGGTGGGGGAGGCACGCGCCCGTGGATGCTCACTCCGTAGCCCTTTCTGTGACTGTCATTCCCGATATCTGTCAGTCCGAGTTGGGCTGCGTGGGAGGGCACGCGGGATGCTCGCCGGGGGTCTGCACAGAGCAAGAGATGCATACAAAGAAGCATCCTGTGTTCAGCGGCAAAAACATGATGGTGCGTATGAGCAGCTGGAGACTTGAAGACAGATCATGGGAAATTTAAACAGAGCTGAATTAACTTTTTTGATTTTTTTAAAAATGATGCATAGTGTCGATAAAAAGCATAAAGGTTTCCTAATTAAGATTGCAGGCTTGTCCTGTTTGTCTACAAGGATGCGCTCGGTATTTCAGCGTCTAAAAGACTCGTTAATCAGCCTTGAGTTTTTATCATTTGTAATAAATGCTGTTTTTTTTTTTTTTTTTTTCTGTCAGTCATTCAGTTCTAATGAAATGCGAAGGAAAAACCTCAAGGTGCTTCTCGTGGATAATTGCGACACTCTCCACTCCCTCCACGAGGCTTTTGCAGCGTGTCGCCGCGGAAGCGGCCGTAGACCCCCATCCGGGTCCCTGCCGAGCCAGCCCTGGCCGAGGAAGCGGCGAACAGAAGGCCCTGCCGGGGCGCATCTCGAGCAGCCCGGGAGCCGCCAGCCCGTGTCACTTCCCGTCAATGGAACGAGGCGTCCCGTCTGGGGCCACGAGGATTATGCTGGGGGGGGGGGGCTGCGCCACGCTGCCATACGCGCGCCGTGTGTCACCGCGTCACCAGACCTGCAGCAGACGGGACAACAAAAGAAAGGGTCGTCGGAGGATGCGGGCGCCGGGCTGCGGTTCGAGCCACGGGGCCTTTCTCAGATCTGGTTCCGTCCAGCAGCAGCACTTAGGAAACACGCGTCGCAGGAACATGTCACACACTCGACACCTCGGCTCCGCCGTCCTGCTCAGAGATGAGAAAAGCAAAGTGTGTGTGAGAGTATCGGGGTTGGAGCAGCTGGTGGTGTAGTAGTTTAACTAGTGGCTCTATTATGTGAAGGACCAAGTTGTGAATCCCACTCCTGCTGTAGTGTCTGTGACCCCACACACACAGAGTTTCTAGTTGAGGTATTTAGTTGTTTATATATTACCTTCCTTTATTAATATATATGACACACTGAAGCAACTTACAATATTAACCTGCTTGCACTGATTTACTCGCACAGCAGGGTAATTTTTACTCTATCAGTTTAGGGCGGTGTAGCACGCCGAGGCCGCCCGGGGAGGGGGCGGAGACGGGGTTAAAGCAGCCACGGCTGGGGCTGATTTCATCCCCTATTTCTTCCCCGGTGCCCAGCAGTAGAGAGAAGAGACCGAGGAGGAGAACCAGACCGAGACGACCGCCGACCCGATCCCTGACACGAAGCCCACGTCCCGATCGACCCGACTCTCCCAGCCAGCACGAAACCTTCCCCTACCTGTTCCCCGCTCCCCCTTTCCCATCTCCGTCCTTCTCCGCTGTCTAGCAAATAAAAGCCCACAGCTACGGGCGACTGCATCTCCTGTCTCCTGCCTCGTCTCTTACAGGCAGGTACCTGCAGCAGGAGATTAGATTCAAACCTGGATCCTTCTGTTTGAAAGGCAGCTGTACTTTTACTTTGCGTTGTTATTACTACTCGTTTCTGTTACAAAACTTCATCCATATACAAGCGTATAAAAATCTATGCCAATGCAGCACAGTAAATGAAATGTGCAAGTGATGGATTGGAAGCAGGAGAAGATGCTGTGAAGGGGGGCTGGACTGAAGTAGACAGGTAAGTCCCCCCTCCCCCCCCGGTAATGGCCGCAGCCACCGAGGACCCCATTAAGAGAGTGAAGCTGCGAATGGATCCCAGGGCTGGGGGGGCAAGATGGATAAGCTGGGGGAGAGGGCACCGTAGGAGCCTCCCTCTGCTCACCTGGGGCTCTGATGGAGCGCGAGCCCCGCTGCACCGCACTGCACCCCCACCCCATCATTCTACACGCAGCAGGCGGGTAAAACGGTGGAGGTTGGCGGGTCCCGGGCCCGCCGCGATTACCACGGTCAAGGGCATCGACCTCTCCATTCGCCCCAAGACCACTGGGAGGCCATTGGAATTCTCCTCCATTTCTTCAGTCTGATGGCAGATTCAGCTGCGCGGCATCGTTCAATAATTTAAACGGTCTCAGGTTTAAAGTGAATTCCCATTATTGATAACTCCATAATTGAATCTACTGTCTGCTCTACATTCACATGTAGCTCCACACTTACTTTACTTTGTAACTGCTGCCTTTTTTTTTTTTTTTTTTTTTTTAAAATTCCTTGAGTAGCGCCACATGAAAGGTGTGAGAAATTATTTGCTGACGGGCTCATATTGCGTTTGTCTGCGAACGTTGCACATCATTGATTAAACGGGTCTTGTTTGAAGTCATGGGCAGACATCAAGAGGAAGTGTGGAGAATTTCGGAAAATGCTTTAAAGAGAGAAGCTTAGGGCTGGAGCATGAGCTGTACCATAGGCAATGACGCAACACTGGCTGCAGAGACGCGGCAGCTTTACCCTAGCTGTGTACCTTTACCCTGGGTTACACACCCTGCTTCAGAGCTCTGCTTAACACTATTTGGTGGCTCTCGCGGAGTAGCGGTGGTTCCAAACCCAGGACCAAGGCCTAGAAGTGGGTGAGGACGGTGTTCCAGGATGATCTCAAAATAAGAAATGGGACATTGTTCGGAGGGGGGACACGGGGGTGCATTGCCTCAGTGGGTTTGACCGGGTCCTACTCTCCGGTAGGTCTGGGGTTCGAGTCCCGCTTGGAGCGCCTTGCGACGGACTGGTATCCCATCCTGGGTGTGCCCCCTCTCCCTCTAGCCTTACAACCTGTGCTGCCAGGTTAGGCTCCAGCTCCCTGTGACCCCGCATGGGGCAAGTGGTTTCAGATGATGATGATGATGATGATGATGACATTGTTTGGTGGATTACTTCACTGGCATCATATGAAAGGTTACTGAAAATTATAGTAGAACAGTTGTGGATAATAATGCATACATATAGTATACTGTACACCTAATAAATCAAATGTGTTTGGTCCAGCACCTGAGTGTAGAGCAAACCACAGAGGAGCCTGTTGTAAAGCAGTGCTCTTACTATGGGATATTATAGGGGGCACTGTAAGTTTGGTGTTCTGAGCTTAATTAATTGCACTTTTTTCTCAATTCGGTTTTTATTACATAAAGTAACTGTCCCATTTGAGTTTTATCATTGGAGCACACACATCATCTGAAACCACTCGGCCCTTACAGGGGTCGCGGGGAGCCAGAGCCTGGCCCGGCAACGAAGGGCAAAAGGCTAGAGGGGGAGTGGACACACCCAGGACAGGATGCTGGTCTGTCGCAAGGAACCCCAAGCGGGACTCGAACCCCAGACCCACCGGAGAGCAGGAGCCGGTCCAACCGGCTGCACCACCACACCACTGCTTGTTATAGTAGGCTGCTGAAATTCTGTTATATTCTGCATCATTGAGGAACGTTCCAAAAAAAACTCAATTTGTATATAAGAAATTTGACTTTCTCATATATAGACAATTTGCAATTAGACAGCTGCAATTTCGTTCTTTTACCTCAGGCTCAGATTTCAGTTTCATACAAACTATTGGCTACATCATCCTAGTCTTCATTTATTGTTAAACCCTTTCAAAACCGTTGTGTTGGTGTTGAGCAGAACTATATGAAGAAACACAGCGTATCAGAATGATTGGTCATTAACAGTGTAGGTAGCAACATTTAGGGTCACCAGGTCAGAACTGGCTTGTATTCAAGGTTGCAACCAAAAAAAAAAAAAAACCCACTGCACTGCAAGGGTCACGTATGAAATGGTGTCCTTCCCTACTGGAGCTCCCTGTTGTCTTATCCAACCCCTTCCTTTCTTGCATTCGGCTCCCACCACCAAATACTGACACTGGGGACTCGAAGGGTTTGCAGGAGATGAGATGCCGAAGAAGGGCCGACCTCCCGATGTCTGTTCACGTTCAGAAAATAAATAATCTCTGAATGTGTGTGTGTGTGCGCATCGCTTCCTTTCTTGGGATGACCCTTCTTCTTTCTGGGTCCATTTTAGAGCTCCTACAGTGATCAATGTACAACGAGCGTGACCCTGCCCCTATAAGTGCGAGACCCCGGCGGCGGCGGGTGACAAGGTCATGGGAGAATGAACAGCAGGCAGCGCGGCTCACGATCGATGGCGTTGAACGGGTGCGGGGCACCCCGAGACATGCGCAGCTGGCAAGGTCATTAATAAAACCTGCTGGGAAATTTGATCGATTCCTCTGACGGATGATGAGAGGGACAAATTCTCGGCGGCACCTGGGCCGCCGCGCCACGCCTGGGCAGGAGAGCCCGCAGACCGCGCTCGGAGATCCTTCCGCCCGCTGAGATGAAACGCTCCGACATATGCTCTAAAAGACGAGCTCCTCTTCGCCGGGCCGACGCTCCCCGGGGAGTCCTTTCCAAAGACACGGTAATTTGTTTTCGTGAGGGACGCTTGTGTGCTGCCTCCATTAGGCGTATTCTATTTGATCTTGTTATCGCATAGATCATTTTGCCCGCTGAGAGGATCATTGTTCACTGATAAATAGACGCGCTACCAATCTGGCGTTAAATCAGTGAGTCAGCAGGTGCCGCGGCTCGGCACCGAAATGGAAGGTATTTGTTATTGACCGGACACGCTGCTCCGGCACAATCCGCCGCTCATATTTATCTCGCTCTCCGTGGCCCTCGAACCAGCTTAACTCAGCCCCTGGCCTGGAGTCCCGGCTTTCCTAAGGAATCTGCGGGCGTGACCCCTCTCGGCCGGGACCTGCGGAACGCCACCTACCTACCCACGAGGTCGAACCCGGGCTTTCGTAAACCAGAGGGACTCTGTTGCCGAAATAGCCATGAAAGCGGAGAACTCGAATTTGTCGTATTTGCCTCCTTGAAAGCGAGGAAACTATCTTGTATCTGCGTCAATGTGGGTGCGTGAATCAATTTGCCAGGCCAAAACACGGCTCTCCAGCTGCTGACGTCGGGTTAGAGGCGCGGACGCGCATCGAGTTCAGAGATCCCACCGACATTTCTGCGATCGGTCAGAGGAAAAAAGACTGGAGTTTTTTCCATTCTTTGTTTTCTTTTCTCCATTTCTCAATTTGAACATTTTTTTATTTTTTTTTCCCGCATTTGCATCTAAAGCAGTTGCAACCGAATCGTCGCAATGAGTCCATTTTCCATGAACTTGTCCAAACAAGGTGTTAGTTTTTTTTTTCATTTTCAGCTGAGCAATCCAATCTCTCAGATGTTGGATGGTGCGGCGAATGTCACTTCTCATTCGTGTTATAATGAAAAATACGCTGTCCATCCATGATCTAGAGCATCTGTCCACGCAGGGGGGATGACACACTCTATGAGACTTGCCTTGTCTCATCCAATGACATATTCCTCCTGCCTGTTCATGGCATCTTCCACAGCCTGGTGCCACCTTAGGGCGCGTGGCATCTGTAATGACCTGCCGCTTCCGAGTCCCTTCATAGCCGAAGCGTAGCAATGACTCTGCTCGGGTGGGATTCCCGTTGCATCGGCCCTGGATTTTTACTGGCTCCCTTTAGTCACCAGTTTGTCCTGCGAAGGGAAAAGGATCACGTTGCCCTATGGAACGAGTTCCAGGCCTGTCCTGTCCTGCCGCCCCATGATAAATCCAGCCCCGCGCCTCGGCGTCGGCCCACTCTTACTTCGAGCTGACATTTAGACAGGACCCCTTCATATTTCGCACGAGGGAGCACAGGTGCGCCGTCCAGCACGCGCTACAAGGCATGAATCAGAGAGCGGCAAAATGCATTCTAATGCCTTTTTAATGGCCAGGGGAATTAATTATTCAGCAGCAGCCATTTTATCTGTCTGTAAAAGTGGCAACGGGGAGGAGAAATGAGCGGCCCTGCATGGTGGCCCCGACTTCTGCACTTCAGCCGTTATTAGCTGTCCAACGCAGGCTGCGGGTGAAAGGATCCGGCAAGCGGTTTTAATTGGAGGAGGCTATTTTAAGGAATTAATTAGGCTGTCGCAGAAATTTGCCGTAGCTTAAACTGCCGTGGCTCGCCGGGTCGAGGAGTGACCAGGTTTCAGGGTGTGCGGAGTGGACTTGGGGAGATCTTTTTAAAAGACATAGAGTAAAGCCGGAGTGTCGGGCAGCATCTGCATCCACATTGCACGGCATCTCCTGTCCTCCAGAAGTATCACTGTGCCTGGCCCTCACCAATCAGGTAGGCAGGCAATAATCCCGGAGGTAAGTGCGTGTGGCTACAGTCCTGTGTGCCAGAAATACCTGAGAATAAAGAATAAAACACTGACTCTCGCATACAGACTTCATGCTAAGCTGAAGTCCAGCGGAAACATCCGTTACCAGACATTCGGTGAAAAGCCGTAACTTCTTTGCGGCGCAAAGCTTGTAAATTCACGTGTGGCCTTTGGAAATGAACGGTAAGCCAATAAAAGAATGCCTCCCAGCAACTCCAATTACAGGTAATTACAATGCAATAAATGTCCCAAATGTGAGTAGTAGGTGAGACTGACATTGAAATGCAGTGCGAAGCGCTCAGCGTTGCCACAAAAACACATTAATCCTCGGGACTTGGGGGATTTCTTTTTGCACGCATTACGTAGATCGCGGCTCTGTTTTCGGGCAGGAATCGTTTCTTGATCGGCCCGGATGACGTGTTCTGGCGGCGGTCGGCACACTTCGTTAGAGGAGGAGCCAAATCACTTTGTTTTGATTTATTCGTATTTTGCCATCCTCCCCCATTCAGAGCAGGTCTCTTGTTTTCTGCGTTCTCTCACACACACACACACACACGGGCAGAGAGCAGAGCTTGTCTGCCACCGTGCCACTGGCAGGGAACATCTGTCTCTCCGTCCTGCTGCCACTAAGTGTTAGACTCAGGGTTGGCGGCGCTTGAGCGGCGGCGTCTCTGGAAAGGGCCTCCAGACACAATAGCCGTGTCCCCCTGGCGTCCTCCGGGTTCCCGAGCGCAAACGGTCCCTCGGTCCATCCGGCCGCCCTTCTGCTGTCAGCCAGTGGTCAGCCGGGCACTCGGGGGCCACGTGTCCCTGCCCTTGTCCCACTTAGCACCGTAGCTGCAATGCGGGCTTCGCCCGGAGCCGCGACCACCCTTCAGAAGCCGCTCTTCGCTCTGTCGCCGCGTGGCGTAACTGCCAGCAAGAGTTTACAGGTCAATTCCATCCAAAGGTGTCGCGGTGCTCTCCAGCCACTGCGGGTCGTCCTCCGGGGGGGGGTCGCAGCTCGGGGACTCTGTACGAGGAGCGGACGAACGCCGACGGGAACTGCTTTGAGGTCCACCGTGACACTCGCGGCGGCACCGGCAGTTTTGAGAACATTTTAGCTTGTGTGACAGGGTCCTCTCTGCCCTTTACCTCTCGCGCATCGTGGACCGGAGAAACGATTCATCATTGTCATGTGTCGGAGTCGGAGGCCACTCTGCAGATACCTGAATGCTTGTGATAAATGGGCGAGTCAGTGAGCGTGCAGCCCCTTCCTGGGGGGAACGGGGGTGGGCAGACAGCTATTTAGTGCCTGAACAAGACACATTGCTTTTATTTTATTGTTTTGAAACCGCAGATGAAATGGAGTAGAGGCGAGCGGGAAGGGCGCGGTCTGCCGAAGGACGTTCTGAAGCCCTGTACGGAGTTTTGCTACACAAACCTGGCATGCAGCTAAGAAAATGAGCTACAAATATGTGTATCTTTTAGCTAAAGAAACGCATCGGCCTATGAACGTGTGTGATCGCGCATTTAAAAGACGGATATTTACGGAAGCAGCTCTGGCATTAAACCTTCCAGAAGGAGCCATTGGATCTAAACCTGCACTGAAATTTCTCCTCAAGCGGCGAGCCTTTTGTTGGTCGTTCGTTGGTCATTCATTGGTCATTCAACTTTTAAGACCAGTTGCTCATCAGGCCCACGTGGTTCTCAGTCTTTCCTTTCCGCTTTCTCGTGTTCTACAGACCCTGGAAAAGGTCTACTCTATTGCTACCAGCAAAAATAGAAATTTTGGGAAGTAGCACGACATTTGAAGTAGGAGAAGAGGACTGGCTAGCCTGATGTGTTTTTCTTTTTTTTTTGGAAAGCAAATGACAAACACTTCACACATTTAGCCTTTATACAATGACTTCATTGGCTGATAGTTATCATAACACAGTTTAACAAGCTGCAATACTCTCTACCTTCAGCTCTTTCATACCTACTTTTTAGCATACTTAGCACTCAGAAACAAAACATGTATACGTACGTATGACACTCGGTGTTTATGTTATTCAAGTTATTCAAGTTATGTGTTAACCTTTAATGCAAAAAGCCAGAAGGAAATCAATGAACTCGATGAAAACAATGTAAATGGTCCACACTCAGAGAACAAGATGACGTGGTTTGGACAGTCCAAATCGGGCCACGATCACCACGATTAGAACAGGTGAAACCAGCAAAGAAGGGCTGATGGAAGTTGGGAACCTAAGACACACACACATTGTCTGGAACCGCTTGTCCCAAGCGGGGTTGCGGCAAGTCGGAGCCTAACCTGGCAATACACAGGGCATAAGGCTGAAGGTGGAGGGGACACACCCAAGACGGGGCTCCAGTCCATCGCAAGGCACCCAAATCAGGACTCGAACCACAGACCCACCGGAAAGCAGGACCCAGTCAAACCTGTTGCGCCACCACACCCCCCAAACCTAACACCGTGTGAGACAAAACCGATGTAGCCTCTGGAAACACTTTATTAAGTGGAAGGGGTATTAAAGGAAACTCATCGTAAAGTCAAAATCTCGTAATTTGAATGGGCGTCTCTCGGGGTATCACGATGAAGGTGCTGCAATGAAACAAGTAGATTGTGTGGTGCTTGCGGTGAGAAACAGTATATTGCCACAGTGACAGCAGTAACCCTTCAGCTTCCCCCATTCGTTATCGCAACTGGTAAAAATGCCTTGCCTCTCCAGGATGCTGATGCAAGTGATGCCAACAAGACGAAGAAAAGGAAATCGAATTAATTTCAATTTCCATTGTTCTATTATGACAAATGTGGGGAACATCGAAAGCAGACTAGAGGCAGGTAACTCAGACTGTGGGTAAAACGTGCCCATTAGGGAGCTTCTAGGACACAGGTGAGATGGGCATGGAGAAAAAAGGCTGGTATAAAAGTCCTGAGAGAGGGGTTGGGGGCCCAAAGCCAGCGTGAAGACTGGTCTGGAGTGACGGAGAAAAGACACAGGATGTCAACATCCAGTCCCGCCAGCCCTCTGTGGCAGACGAGCATATGCGGACTGACAAGCTGACATTGCCGGTAGAGTGTGTGGGCCCTACATGGGGCGGGGGCTGCTGAGCGTTGGGTTCGGGGAGCAAGTTTCCACCCTGACGGCTTGCTCTCTGACAGCTGATGGGAAAGATTAGGCTCAACGCTGTGGCAACTGTCATCCCTAAATTCTGCTCATTGCCTTGCTACCTGCCTTGGGCCAAGCAGCGTGTGTGTGTGTGTGTGTGTGTGTGTGTGTGTGTGTGTCTGTTGGGGGGTCAAGGGGCTGCCCTATGCACTCCAGCAAACTTTCCTTATTTCCCCAATTTCACTGACATCTCCTTTCTCATCCCTCTCTCTACGGTGTTACTCACTCCACATAATGGATGCAAGTGATGCTCGCGCCACACGTTCTATAAACAAACGGCATCCGCCCTTTGTTGGCAGTGCTCCCGTGCGTTTCTTTTCATCACACTGTCTTGACTTGCTGCACCAGCTTTCAACACGTTTCCACCGATCAATAGCACGATACATACAAACGTTTTTTCGTACCGCGCAATTGTGTGAGACGCCAGTATTGATGCCTTTATGAGCTGTAGTGAAAATTAATGTTTTTTTTTATCACATTTATTTTAGAATATTTTCTCCTTCGTAGCATATTGTATGCACAAAACAGGGTAAAGCATGTCTGTAATTCCACTTACCTGCACAACACAACAGTATCTGACCAGTGATTATCAAAATTTTTCCTGTATAACATATTTGCCAAATATATTACAATCACTTTCATTAGGTTTGCAGAAATTTTGTATAGTATGGAAATAGTATTGGATTAAAGGGAAAATATATATAAATAAATAGATCATAAAATAATTGGAATGGCATGGAACAAGAACTTAGACTTGACACTGACACTGGACGTTTGCAAACAATGTGGAATCCTTGATAATTGATTAAAACATTTTGGCAACCAAAGTAATTTTTTCTTTTTACCAAGTGATATCAGAGGATGGTGTAAAACTAAATTGCTCATGATTGTGGCAATTGAATCTTGCTAAAGGAACAGCCTGTGCTACATTGTGGAAAAATGCAGTTTATTCAACCTAAACTGCTTATTCTGAGAACAAAGGTTCCCAAAAGTCCACCGTGTGATTCCTACAGAACGTTGCTTGACGACTTTGTGCTTCAGGGTACCGGTTCATTTTACTTTGCTATGGCCCTTCAAGTTCAGCACCATTGCTGCTGTTTACTCAGGTTTACCAAGATTCAAGATTCAAGAGTTTATTGTCATATGTACAGTAAACAGTTTGTTACACTATACAATGAAATTCTTACTCTGTGAATCCTCCCAGCAGCTTATGACATAAATTATAAAGATATAAGGAAAAAAGACACAAGACAAATTACAAATTTACAAAATAACTATTAGTGCAAATGCAAGAAACAGCAGCTTATGACATAAATTATAAAGACATAAGATATTATATTATAAGACATACCATGCACAATTTAAAAAAAAAAACTGAGATTTAATTATCTTAGTGCTACGGAGATACCAAAAAGCAATATGTTTGTCCATGGATATATCATAGATTTAATGTAATATAACTACCAGCCCATCAAAAGCTAGAAGCTGAAAAATTTCACCGTTCTTTATGTAATGCATTTTTGTCCCTTTTCTACAGTAAAAACAATTGCAGGATGTATCTGCAGGACCGGGTTGTAGCTTCAGACTGGTCTCTCTCCTCTCCTTCCTGTCCAAAACCCTTGAGGGGGCTGCCTGTGATCAACTGTCCGATTTCCTCACTCAGAACCATCTCCTTGATGGTTATCAGTCTGGTTTCAAAGTTGGTCACTCCACGGAGACCGCCCTTCTGGCAGTATCTGACGCTTTCCAAGCTGCTAGAGCTGCCTCCCTCTCCTCGGTCCTCATCCTCCTCGATCTGTCTGCATCATTCGACACTGTAAATCACCGGATTCTACTCTCTTCTCTTAACCAGCTTGGGATCAAAGGTGCAGCACTAAGATGGTTTGAGTCATACCTTTCTGACAGATCCTATCAAGTGGTCTGGCGGAGCTCTCGTTCTTCTCCTCTGCCTCTCTCAACCGGTGTTCTGCTGGGCTCGTATTGGGTCCTCTCTTCTCTATCTACACCTCGGACTCGGTCCGGTCATAACCTCCCATGGATTCAAATACCACTGCTATGCTGATGATATTCAGCTCTTCCTCTCCTTTCCACCTGGTGCGTCTGACATCTCCTTATGCATTGCTGCCTGCCTGTCGGACATCTTTTCATGGATGTATGATCACCACCTCCAACTCAATCTCTCCAAAACAGAGATTCTTTACCTCCCAGCTGGCCTGTCCTCCTCTCACGACCTCTCGATCGAACTGGACAACTCACTCATTTCGCCTAGCTCCTTTGCTAAGAGTCTGGGAGTTACGACTGATGCGAGTCTGTCATTCTCTCAACATATCGAAGCCACAACCCAATCCTGTAGATACATTCTGCATATTATTCGTAGGATCAATCCCTACCTCACTACTGACTCTGCCCAACTACTTGTCCAGGCCATGGTCACTTCCCGTCTGGACTGCTGCAACTCTCTTCTGTGTGGCCTTCCTGCAAATGCCGTCAAACCTCTGCAGCTTCTATAGAATGCTGCTGCACGAGTTGTGTTTAATTTGCCAAAGAGCTCCCATGTATCTCCTCTACTCATCTTTCTGCACTGGCTTCCTATAGCTGCCTGTATCAAATTCAAAATCCTGGTCACTGTGTACAAATGCATCAATAGAACTGCTCCCAGCTATTTACAGGACTTGATCAACCGGTACACCCCAGCCAGGCCCCTTCGCTCATCTACTTCTGCTCGCTTGGTGGTCCCGTGCATGAAAGGCAAAGCTCGGAGGTTCTCGGTTCCGGGTCCGTTGTGGTGGAATGACCTTCCCCTGTCACTCAGAACTGCGGAAACTCTCTCTGTTTTCAAGAAGGGCCTGAAAACCCACCTTTTCCAGATCCACTTTGCCCAAGATCTCTTCAGATCATCTATGCTGTAACTGTTCACGCATCGTACCTCCGGAAGCATCCCCAGATACAACCTTTATTCAGCCATTACTCTGGTATTGTATGCTTATTTGTGCATCTTATAATATTTAAAAAAATTTAAAAAAAAAAATAAAAAATTGGTGTGTTTATTTGGATTTGTCTGTGTCTTATGCACCTACTTGAACAATGAACCTCAGTGTAGCAAGTGGTAGGGAACAAACTACGTTTGCTTGAGACTTTCATGTTTGCAGCTATGTCTCCTTCTCTTAATGTAATGCATAAATTATACTTTTGCTGAGATGTACGTCGCTTTGGACAAAAGTGTCTGCTAAATGAATAAATGTAAATGTAATGTAATTGGACACATCTGGCTTCTTCTGTTCTACATGCTGTCAGCATCTGCATGCACTTCTTCTTACCCATAACATAGATCAATAAAACAGCATTTCTCGGCACACATAAGTACGTTGAATGACCGTAAACTAAACTTCTTCACTCTTATCAGATCATTTGTATAATCTTCAGTTAAATCTGTTTTTTAATCTGGCCATTTTCCATCTGGTTGACTTTCAGTCTGGATTGCATTCAGGTCTCCCGTCTCATGATGGAAGCAAACCACAAGCAGGGTAGAAGAAATTCCTGAAGAAATTTTGAATGGGTGCATTAATCATGAATCACTGGGTGCGGGTTCGAAGCCTGGAGCCCCGCCCACAGGCGCCGTCGAGAGGCGGCCGTACCAGGGCCTGAAGGACACACTCGTGGTCTTGGGGCTGAGGAGATAGCACTGACAACAGCGCTGTCACACCACACGACACATCATGTCTTCCAGTTCATTACCCCCACCACGAAATAAAAAGATGTAGGTTATACATCTATGCTTTATATAACCTATCATCTATATCAAAGCCTTGCAACACATTGAACCGTTTGCTTACCATCTTATGTAACGCCAAAACCGATAGTTCCGGCAATATGGAAATTATGTAAATGTGATAGATCTGAGAGATTAGAGAGCTAAAAGAGAGTAAAAGAAGAGGAAGAAATATTTTATCCACCAAGCTGGATATTCCGAGCATTGCCTTCCAGTGCTGTCAATAAATTCAGCAAAGTTTTTAATACATTCGCAGGTTTAGTACTTTAAGTTTCAGAAGTGTGTTGAGAAACCAATATAATGACCTTTAAAAATGTTATCCTTCTGCATATATTATAATAGCGCGAAAGCGTAGTATTACAAGAGCAAAGGGAAGAAAGCGAGCGAGCAACCGAAGGCGGCGGGAACAAAGGGAAGGGCTCCGTTTCCATTTCCTCCCGCCCGCTGTAGCTCGCCGCACACAGCCGTGTATTTCAAAACGAGCGCGGGATTTATACGCCAAGCGTATCGTGCATAACGCAGCACTTGAGTACTTCTGCTCTAAGAAAAAGAAAGGAGAGCTCTGAAGACCCAGCAAGGTCAACGGGGGTGAAAACATCCTGTAAATATGGCTCCTGTTTTCCAGACTCGTTTCATTTGAAACCCCACCCTAGAGGTGGTATTTTACTCCCCCCTGGTGGTGGGAATGTATCCATAATTGACCGTGCAGAGCTGGGGGGGGAGGGGGGCAGAGGGTTTAAATGGGTCTGCTCTCTGGTGGGTCTGGGGTTCGACTCCTGCTTCAGGTTCAAGTTGTTTTTATTGTCATTCCTCCATACAGCTTGTGTACAGTGGAACGAAATGTCGTTTCTTCGGAGACCATAGTGCAACACCGAACATAGCGCAAGACAATAAATAAATACACAGGACAGGACGTGGGTATGGCTGTGAGCTGGAGGCAGTTGTGGTGTAGTGTAGTGCCGAGTTCACTGTTTGACTGTGCCAGGTGAGTATTGGGAGGCAGCTGGGTGCTGAGTAGACTGACTGCCTCAGGAAACAAACTTGCGGAGTCTGCCGGTGGTGGCATGGATGCTCGTGTACCTCCTGTCAGACGGCAACAGGGCGAAGAGTCTATGAGAGGGGTGAGAGGGGACGTCCACAATGCTGGTGACCTTGCGGATGCAGCGGTTTTCGTATGTGGAGTCGACGGCGGGAAGAGGAACTCCGATGATCTTTTCAGCTCTTCTTACCACTCACTGTAGGGTCTTGTGGTCAGGGACTGTGCAGTTCCCGTACCACACGGTGAGACAGCTGGTCAAGACGCTCTCTATAGTCTCTCTGTAGAAGGTAGCGAGGATGGGAGGGGGGAGTTTGCCTCTCTTCAGCCGCTGTAAGAAGTGGAGCCAGTGCTGGGCCTTCTGAGCTAGGCAGGTGGTGTTGAGAGTCCAGGAGAGGTCCTCCATGTGCACGCCAAGAAACAGGGAGCTTTTGACTCTCTCCACAATTGTTCCGTTGATGTGAAGTGATGAGTGGTCTACTAGGATCCTCCTGAAGTCGACAATCATCTCTTTAGTCTAAACATCAAGAGATAGATTGTTGTCCCTACAGCATTCTGCGAGCTGACTCATCATTGTTGCTGATGAGGCCCACACCTGTAGCGTCATCAGTAAACTTGATATGATTTGAAGTGTACTTTGCAGCACAGTCAAGAGTCAGCGGGGTAAACAGGAGTGGACGCGCTGGTGTTCAATGTGGCGGTGCTGGAGGCGGAGCCAGACCCAGCAGGCTCAGCTTTATCAGTTTCTGAGGGATGATTGTGTTGAATGCCGAACTGGAGGCTATGAACAGCATCCTTACGTAGTTGTCCTTTTTGTCCAGATGGGTCAGAGAAAGGTGGATGGTAGCAGACATGGCGTCCTCTGTTGAGCGGTTGGGATGGTAGGCGTACCGGAATGGGTCCAGTGCGGTGGGAAAACTGATCTTTGTGTTTCATGACTAGCTGCTAGAAGCACTTCATAATGGTAGGTATAAGTGCAAGCGGTCAGTAGTCATTCAGGCAGGACACAGATAATTTCTTTGGCACAGGGATGATGCTGGTTGTCTTGAAGCACACAGGGACAACTGCTTGGCTTGGGGAAACGTTGAAGACGTCCATGTCGACATCTGCAAGTTGAACAGCACATTCTCTGAGCACCCGGCCAGTAGCGTGGTCAGGACCTGCAGCTTTTCGTGGGTTAACTCTGGACAGAGTCTGCTTGGGGTGCCTTGTGATGGACTGGGAACCCATCCTGGGTGTGTCCCCTCCCCCTCCACCCTTGCACCCTGTGTTACTGGGTTAGGCTCCAGTTCGCAGCCACCCCGCTCAGGACAAGCAGTTGTAGACGTGCGTGTGTGCGTGCGTGTGTTATGGAAAACAGATGGGGTGTTTTGTTACTCATGCAGTACACCTTATGTGTTCAGTGCAATCAAAAAGGGTACAGTAACACTAACAACAGTGGAAAAATGAGAAAAGGGGGCATAAAATGTGCAGCTCATGCAGCAGGGTATCGGTACAACTGTCCGTGAGAAATTATTGCTACGTGATCTGTTACAGACAATGCAATGAGGATAAGAAGCCCCACCACGTTTTTTGAGGGGACAGCAGGAACCATAATGGTTTTGTCTACTGTCTTTCAGTGCAAGGGTCATTGGGTCAAATCCCATGAACTGATACGGGAAGGGAACCCTGCTATATAAAAGGGTGCATCCTTCTGAAGCTCCTTTTCTGGAATCATTAGTTGCCTTGGACAATGCTGTAAGAAAATAAAAGTTAATAACAACAATTAATAAGGATAATTGGAAGGGACACAGGCTGCGCTTTTGATTACTGCAAAACCACCAGGAGGTATAGAACAGGTACTGGGTACAATAAAAACTCAGACATACCTGAAATTATATTGTGTGATTCAGACCAGTGTGTCAGGGGAGGATGTGATTTGCTTTCGCTCCTACGATTGAAAGAAAAAAGTAAATACACAGCTAACGTAATAGTGCTTTTCGATTGTGCAGCAGTAAACTTCCTCCGTTCATCCGGCCGGAGTTGTGCTGCGTCACCTGTGCTCTCTCCGGCTCGGCGACAGATACACTCCATTACTCAATAATTTATGTGCTTTTAGGTCCTGATAGTCTTGAGATACTGCATGTAAAAGCTGGCCTAATCTTGGGTCTTATCTGGGCTTTCCGAAAGTCGCCCACTACACCAAGGTAAATGTACAGTAAGTGTCTGCACGTGTGCGTTTGTGTGTTGTCTCGACTCACTTTTGGTTACCTCCTTTACCAGCTTCCATCGGGGGTCCAATTAGCACACCTGAGAATTATTATATCCCCACCTGGAGATCCTGTGCCTAATTAAGCCTTTGACTAAACAATGTGACTGACTGACAGTTTTGTTGAATCCTGTAATTACTTGTTATACAAATTATTGTGATCTTCCGAGACTCGTGTCAATATAGCTGGAATTACATGTCCGTTAAAGCTCTGAGTGACGCTAAGTGTCTGTGTACGATGCTGTCTTCTTCCTGACTGGGACTTACAAACTACATGAATGTAGTGGGCGGCACGGTGGCACAGCGAGCAGCACTGCTGTCTCACAGGGCCTGGTGGTGCGAAAGGACATGGGTTTGATCCCCACTCAGTCTGTGTGGAGTTTGCATGTTCTCTGGGTGGGTTTCCTCTGGGTGCTCTGGTTTCCTCCCACAGTCCAAAGACATGCTGCTCCAGTTCCCCCATAGTGTGTGAGTGACACAGAGAGAGTGTGTTCCACTGATGTATGGATGAGTGACCCATTGTAAGTAGTGTATCTAGCAGTCTAAGTCACCCTGGTGAATAAGGTGTGTGAGCTGATAACACTACATATAGTATCCATTGTAAGTCGCTTTGGAGAAAAGCGTCTGCTAAGTGAATAAATATAATTTGAATGTGTTTGCCAGATGCTTTAGTCCAAAGCAACGTACAACTCAAAGTGTAGAAAAGTGCATTCAGACAAAGATCTTTTGACACAGACTCATGATTATTGATGCACAGCTTGTTTGTCTGATACCACCGTGGTGCTTGTTTGCATCACTCAAGCAGCACCTGTACAAGTAACAGTCAAAATCATATTCAAAATTCATAGATGGTCAGAGCAGGTGGTGCTGGACTCAGTTGAGTAGCTGTCAGAAGATCAGGAGCAAAGTCACTCTAAAAGGGATGGGTTTGAGACCTTTCTTAAATACTAGGAGGGATTCAGTAGCTCTGAGGAACAAAGGGGGTTTGTTCCAGCACACTGGAGCCAGAACCAAAAACCATTCATACACTTGGATATTTCCACTGGAAAAAAATGTAGGTTAAATACTTTGGTAACAAGGAGAGGGTATAACAACAGGGCCCTCTCAGGTATTCAAACAGAGACGTTTTGGTCAGAAGTCCAGGTCCTTGGCCATGAAGTTCTCTGCTACATCAATATGAGATGTAAAATTCAGGCCCTGGGTAGTTATCAAGTGCTGAACCTTATGGTGCCCAGTTTTCTATGAACTGGCTTGAGTTATAAACTGGCGTAAGTATAAATGATGTTTCTCAGAGAGAGACACGCTAACCCAGAACGCTGCCTGGTACAACCGACCCATTTATTGACTTGTGCCCCTCCTCAGGATATTGGTCAGGGTTTTGTCTTCAGCGACTTGTGGGATGTTTAACATGTGTTCTGTTGCTCTATTGCTTCCATTAAGATGCTTACACCCTTGTTCCTGCACCACAGGCTTAACACATAAGGCTGTTCTATGGGTGGAGAGGTCTTCAAGTGCCCTTGACTTTAATTACAGTGTTCAGCTTTTTTATGCATTAAATTCAACCAGCCTTAGAAGTTGAGTACTGCATAAGAACTGTTCTGAAACTGTAATTATAAAAAAATGAGTGCACAACAGGGGAGGTGCGGTGGCACAGCGTTGTTGGCCTGTGCCCGCTCTCTGGTGGGCCTGGGGTTCGAGTTCCGCTTGGGTGTCTTGCAATGGACTGGCATCCCGTCCTGGGTGTGTCCCACCCCCCTCCAGCCTTACGCCTTGTGTTGCTGGGTTAGGCTCCGGTTTGCCACGACCCTGCTCGGGACAAGTGGTTTCAGTGGTTTCAGTGTGTGTGTGTGGGGAGACCTTTGTATACAGAGAAGCCATATATTTCAGCTTATTGGTTAATTATCACACAGGTTGACTGGATGTTACGTCCATCAATTAGCACCTTTGCGGTTCCGTTTGTCTGGGCAGCAGGAAGAGTGGTGGGCAGTACTGTTGCCTTGTATGTAAAGGTAGTTAATTCAAATCCTGTATTTCTCCAGTAAGAATACCCTGCTCTTTAAAGAGTTGTAAAGTTAAATTATCTGGCATTGTATCAGGTACGGTGGTCAAAAGTGTCAGTTAAGCATTAATAATAATCGGAGCACATTCATTATTTGAACATAAATGTCTCTGGCAGAATAAGCGTGATACGTGACGGTTAATTCTATCCAAGATAAGTTATATGTATAGATCTGTAAAGAATATCAGCTTCATTGTGAAACTGCACATGAAAGGTATTGACTGGACTCCATCCATCTGTGTCTCTCTGGCAGGGCCCAAATCGCACAGAGGACTCTGGCGCCACCTACTGGTGAACTGGAGAAGGACGTGTTGTGAAGTGCGGGCGCGACTCACTGTTCTTTCTGGCCTTAGCGCCATGTACCTCATCAGGTCAAGCGAGGAAATTGTGTAAAGTCAGCTGTTTTACCGGGCAAGAAATTTATATTTTCCGCCTCGAACTGTGTAATCCCCGTTGTATGCGTCGTCTTAACTTATCCAACAGCAGATGGCGCCATTTCTATATTTGAAAATTTTGAGCGAACATAGAAAATAATATATTCACTGTTGAAACTCCTGAACTTTTCTATAAACATTTAATTGTTTACTAAAAATTAATCGGAAACATGCATGTAATAAATTCAACAAACTTCATACAAAAATCTTTTTTTACAATAGACTAAACATTTCCATGCATGTTTACTAAGCAACGGAGCCATTAAATTTGAGTTATATTTTTCTAAGGTCATACAAATTTGTTTTCATAGAGAAATTAGGTTTACGTCTCTATGAATAATACAGATTATTTTTAACAATGTTGTTGTCGTCTTCTCCTTAAGTAATATCAACCCTGCACCTTATTTCAAATCTCGAATAGCGTTCTAATGTAGAGAGGACCAGTACCGTAAAATTGTATTGCATGCTATTACTGGTCAACTTGGTTTTGAAACCGAGAAAGTAAAATAAACCAGTGCTCCTTTCTAATGGATGCGCTTCCTTGAGCGCCTGCATGGCGTCACCTTTATACGCATACGAAACAACGACGGCACAAATATCACAGCCAATGAGCGGTCGGCTTGCACTGCGCTAGCCCTTCGCGTCCAATCACTGCTCTCGTTTCAACCCGCCTCGCTTCCTCCGCGGTCCGCAGCGCAGACTGGGACGGAGGCCGCCTTCGAAGTGCTTGCCGAATTGTCGCTTAGCCACACGGGACGCAGAGGAAGAAAGAAAAAAAAAAGAAAGAAAGAAATAAAAAAAAAAAAAAACATTTTTACACCAACAAGTCGAGGAGCACTGCTTTATTGGCGCTGCCGATGCATCCGGCGCCGTAATGCACGTTCTTCTTCGAGGCTGAACGCTGAGGGGAATTAGAGAGGGAAATGCGCGGCGGCGGTGCGGCCGTGCGCGCGCTGCGCGCCGCCTCGCTCGGAAGTTTCCGGGATGTTTTCCGCCCCTGAGCGGTACGCGGCGGCGAAGCGCGGCCTCGGGCGCCCTTAGACCTGAGGCACAGTGCCGTTACACCGGTGTCAGACTGCGGATCCCGTCCAAGGTGAGAATCGTTTTTCGAACGCGCTTTTTTACTGCTAGGCGGTTGCGGGTTGCCCGTGTGGCCCCGCAGCGCCGCTCTGCTCCTCCGGCCCGGGTCTGTGTGAACTAAGCGGACACACGGACGTGGGGGAACCGCGGGCTGCCTCAGCGCACACACACACACACACACGGTGGCTTCGCTGCTTTTATACCCTTTCGCGGCTTTATTATTCCACGGACGGAGCTCGTCGTGTTGGCGAATAGTTAAAATGATTTTACGTGTTACTAGCTGGCCTTCGCTGATGCAGTAATATGGAAAAATGGTCATTTCCAGTCAGTGCCGCGAGTGCCAGTGAGTGACTGGTGGTGGTTTCATTCCACGAAGGGCTCCGCAGCCGCCCTGCTGCTGCTGCTGCTGGTGCTGTGCGCGAGTTTCGGTGAAAAAAATGTCAGACAGAAACAATCATCTAGCAGTTAGTCATTCATTGCCGTGTGTCTCTGTGGTTCGACACTTCTGTGTGTGTTTAGCAGGGGGGTCTCCAATGGCACTCCTCTGTCTGTTGTATTTGTATAGACGCATAGAATCTAGTAACAAATCTGTTATCTTTAAGTGACTTACAGCTCCGACCGAGGCCTCGCGCTCTGCTCGTGTTAAAGATTTACACAAGTATTATGTTCTCTGGAGTTTTTTTTTTTTTTTTTAAACATAAACCTTCAGGGTTGTGGACATGATTTCTCGTGAAAAATATTAAACAAATAATCAGAATGCAGCTTTTGCACAAGATGATGCAGTTGGTATGATGGTGGTGGTGGTGCTTCTGTTTGGCGTGACCATGGTGAGAAGGGGGGTGGGGGAGCACAACAAATCATGAGTTGAGCAGAATGAAAATGTGAGATTTTTTTTGCGCAGGCAGCGGACATCCACGTTGCAGATCCTTGGCTTGATTATTGCTTTTGCCCTCTGTGTTTGACCTTCTGTCCTATACAGATTGTAACGCTGAATCACTAATTCTTGTTGTGTCAATGAAAAGTGAGTGCCTTTATGATCTAGACTAGCCAGGGTAGCCCATTCTGGGCTGTTTCTGTTAATCTCAAGGTTCCTCACACTCCAGCCACACAGCACCCTGGTGTACCCCCTTCTGAGAATGTTCACGTTGTACCTGAGATGTGAAGCAGCTAGTTCAGCCAAAAGGGATTGACACGTGTCTTAACCAGGCAGCAGTATTCTAGGGATTATTGGCTCGCTCTTGGTGCTCCTGCTGCTTCTGCGCTTTAGGAGTTGAGGACGGCGTAGTGAAATCAATAGCTGTTGTAGCAACATCCAAAGGTAAACCCGTCAACATGTCGTTCTCGAGGGCCTGCGATAGCTCATCGCTTTAATTTGTGCAGTGCGTGTTAAATGTCGTATTTTTTTCCCCCCTAATAGCTACGTAGCAACAGCACTTCGTATGGCCAGCCACTGCAGAATATAATAAACAATCTGCTCTAGCAAATAATGAAGCTGACTAATTTTGATATCGTAAATCCAGACTAGCAACGTTGTGGTTACTAGTGTATGCAGGAGACGCTGATTCATTTGCACTTAAAGTTCTCTGCAAAACATTAACCTGTCAGTTTTTTTTTTTTAATGCGTGATTGGGAAGCATCATGGGTTATTATATAAGTCGTAATAGAGAACAAATGTTTGTTGATCTTTCGTTTTTTTTTTTACTCTCGTACATTTGAGAGCAATATTAGACCACCCCCTGCCCTGCGAGGTAGCGTGGCTTTCGTAAGTATTTTATATATTACAACTTCTTTTTGCAGTCAAACCTGTATTCTTCAGTATGCACACCCTCGCCTCTTTAACTTCTGATTTCTCTCAAACACACGTCAGTGTGGGCTCAAACCTCACCTTCCTGCAGGCGTGAGCCCCCTCGCAGATCGAGCGAACGCTGAAACAGCTTCACCAAGCCATCTCCTCTGATGGTTACCACCACCAAAATAAGTCTACATTCTAAATAGTAGCTTACACTTACTACCCTCTGACTTGATGCATTTCTGTAGTTGATTCTCTGAAGCTTTTAGTGGAACAAATGCTTTGTGGTTTCAAACATACTGTGCTGTCTGGCATCTGTCATTTTTGTAACAGAAAGCTTTATGTTGCTGTAACAACTTAATTTTAATGTAGTTGTCTGTAGTTGTCCATTTTGCGATGATGTCTATAATTTTCTCCAGACTTTGTCTGATTACTGTATTTCTCTTGTTATCAAGTAATCCAGCTATCTTTTGTGTAGATTTATTTTACTGCTAGGAGTGCAAGGGTCATAAACTGATTGATGTAAGACAGGTCTTGCTACAGCACAGATTTCCTGATCAGTTTTTGTGTGAGTTTAGTAGATGCTTTGACAAAAGGAATTTGGTTCATTCATCAAAGGGTCAAGGGTCCTGTGAACTAAGCATTTTTTGGAGCCTGTTTCCTGTTTGTTGGTCTTGTTTCAGGCTATGCTTGCTAGATGCAAAACATCTTGTGTCACTACATATAGTATGACTTTTGTCCCCTACCAACCCACCACCCACCTTCAGGGCAGGCCACAGATAAGGCCCAGGCCCTGTCATCTGCAGATGTTCTCCTTGTCTCCCCCCCTTCTAGTGTTCCTTGTAATGGGATGCCCTACATGCAGAGGGTAGAAATGTAAGCCTGGTTCAGGGAACAATAGTGGTCCTTAAGAAAAGGGAGGCAAAGTAGCACAGAAGCCTAGGATTGTTTCCTGCAATATGGTATTGGTAGACAGTTTGTTTCAATAGTCTGCATGTGTTTGACTGAGCAAAGTAGAAGACAACGTTTCCATTGTTGTTAATTTCACTGTGTTCTGAATGTGTTAACGAATTTAGGTATTGCTGTGGCTGCTTTCTGCCCTTTCTGACTGCCATGGCGATCCTGACAAACTATGTCCAGATGTTCCGAATGGGTCACATAATGTATGACGTTGATGACTGGAATGGGCTGCAGCAGATTATTCTGCCCAGTGTTTCATTGTAAGGGAAAGCCAGAAATGTCAGGTCTTCAGCATCGCCTTGGGGATTGTAGATTTTTTTTGGAAACCGCCGAAATTCCTCACACTCGGTTACAGGTTAATGGTCCTGCTGTCTTCCATTATCTTTTTCTGTCTGTCTGTCTGACAAAAGGAATAGCTGTTGGCTCATCCTGCGCGCTTGTGTTTTCCACAGCAGTGTAAATCTTTTATAGCCTACGTCGCACTAAATCTCCTCGGGCAGCCAAATGCCATTTAAACCCTTTTTCAAACCCCCTCCCCCCTTCGCGAACAGAATAGCTTTGCCCCCACTACTTTGTTGTATCCTGGGGTAGGGATGCAGAATTGGGGATTTAAAGATTTTATGGTTTGGTATTTCATCTTGTCCCATGCATAGCTTATGTCTCCATCCTCTGGCGTAGTGCTCTCTGTAATCTCATTTCAGAGCACTCCAGTGCTTCAAAGCAGGGTGCTCTCCCCTAATACACCTCAGCAATGCCACTGCACACGGGCTGCTCGGGACACGTTTAAGCACAGCGCATTAGGAATTAATATCACAATACAGGTTTAAATAATTCTGCTTAGAAAATGTGTGATTATTCAGAAAAATGTGTAGAAGGGAATCAAAACTTTAGCTTTGAAGAGGCTGAATCAAGTATTCTAAAGTCAGTGAGGCAGTTGTTTCGTATGCGTTTCTTTGAAAGTTGGGGGTTTCCTGTTTGGTGACCCACAGGGTTTTGGTGCTGGTTGTTTAGGAGCCGATGGTCTTATAGCAAATCTGCTTATAGAGATGAGATAATTACAAATAGCTTGGGGGTCGCAGAAAATGTTTTTTTATGGGTCAAGAATTTGATTTATTGTCCATGTATCATCTTACACATTTTTTGCACTAAGAATTTGAGAATATTTCCTCTAAATCATCCCTCCCCCATAAATGTTTACAGCTAAGTTTGGCTTCCTCCACAGTAATGAGCAAGCGTGTTTAATTTTGCGTTTCACCTCTGTAGGGAGGGCCATATTTAAACGCTGTGCTGCATTCCTGGAACTTTTTTTTAGTGGAAATTGATCTCAGATGGGATGGGCTTCCTCAGCTGCCATGACTGGCTTTTCTGTCCAGGAAGGCTTTGTAGTGGATCGAAGAAGGAATCTGCTGCTGCCGCCGTGGCCAATGATGAAGTGTACTGGTGCTGTTGATAAACACAGAAACTATCAGTGCAGCTATTTTTATAAGACACTGATCTGTTGGAAGAAACCACTGAGGCTTTTCTCAAGGGTGGAATTTTTGGCTTTTTGTCCCCCTTTTCCCATTTGCCTTGCAGCATTGTCCCTAGTCGTCCTCAGCCTTGCCACTCCTCTTGTGATGGGTTGTGGGGGTGGGGCAGTCTGGCTTAGTCCCAGGTATTCTGGCCTTTTAACTGCAGCCCCCTATTGATGGGGCAGCTGGGGCTATTGAATCAGACCATTTCCATGGTGATTCGGGCACAGGAAGCAAGGAAGGAGCTGTTGGGGGGGCCCTTCGAGGCACGCCTCTAACTGATGAAAGAGATTGCCAGCTTTTCACGCTGATCTCGTACCCTTGCTGACAGGTTCATTGTTAAATATCTCATTTGTAAGGTGTTCTGTGCACAACATGCAGGATAACTCACTTGTTTATTTTACCTATGAAAAGAATTTTTAAAAAAAAAGCTTCAGCTGTTTTTAACGTTGTACTGGGTGTGTGCACCAAGCTATGTTTAGCCATTTTCTCCCTTTTCCAGGCCATTTTAATTATGCACTGGGATTGACCTCATGTAATGCATGCCCAGTAGGCCTTGCCAGTAGAGTTCGTGTGCCTGCAAGTGTTATGAGCTACATGCTTTTTGTGCCTGCTGTCTGCCATGAATGAAGGGCACGCCGAGATCCTTAACGTAGTGATAGGGGCCCATAACTCATTGACATTTATTCACTTAGCAGATGCTTTTGTCCAAAGCGACTTACAACGGATACTATGTAGTGTTATTAGCCCACACACCTTATTCACCGAGGTGACTACATTGCTAAATACACTACTTACAAGGGGTTACTCATCCATGCATACTCAACCCAGACATATTATGGCAACGTGGAGCTGTACCAGCCTTTTACGTCCTCCCTGTCTTATTCCTCACAACGATGTTGAAATGCGGATGTGCAGTGACTGACACTGCTCATGTCAGTCTTGTGGAGCTGGTCTGATGCCACTCCCCATCATGAGAACAACTGAATTCTTTGTAAGGGCAAGTTGTGACTCTTCCTCACCCAGCCACCTGCTCCAGCTGGACTCTGCTCTTTGGAAACAACTATTCCAGTGCACTTTACCCCTGTGGAGGTGGCTCATTTGCAGTGAGAAATATGTATTTTAATTTGTTGCATAGTTGAAATTTCTGGGCAAAACAGCTTAGCGTTTTAACTTTTTTCTCTCTTTTTTAACGGGTGGATATTTTTACTCTGGTAATTCAGGCTAAGTACCTTTCTCAAACGTACTACTGCAACAGTTGGCAGTGGGGCTTTAACTGGCAGTCTTGAAGCTATAAGACTATATCTCTAACTGCTACGTTACATGCTGCCCCATGGGGGGGGTATGTCTGTTTCATAACTCAGTTTTCACTATCTGGCAGTGATTTTTGATGTCTGCATAAAACTGTAATAAATGTGCTCTCTTCAGTTGTGCTGCATACTTGGAGCTAAAGCTTTTTTTCTCTCTATATGTGCACAGATGGGAGTGTAGGGTTGAAAACGGAACCAACTCAGAATCCTCATGACAACTGTTGCTACTCTATACCTTTAACTTTGATACTGCTTTCTCCATATATCTCTGTGCACATCTTATTCATAAGGGTGGCAGTAAAGAGGTTGGATGTGGGTTGTCACACTAAGTGAAAAAGTAAACCTAGTGAAGCAGTTTGTCACTAGCTGAAAATGAGCTGGGCTGTTATGTATGGTGTACCTGCTAGGTGATAGTATTATTCCACATTTTCAGTGCCAAAAGGGACAGCTGGTAGTGTAGTGGTTAGAGCTGCTGCCTTTGGGCCTGAAGGTCACTGGTTCAACTCCCACCTTTGGCTGTAGCACCCTTGAGCAAGGTACTTACCCCAAATTGCTCTAGTAGAATTACCTAGCTGTATACATGGATAAATAATTGTAGGTAGGTTAAATTGTAAGTAATTTTGGGGGGAAAAAAAGTGTTACCTTAATGAATAAATGCAGATGTGTTGCTCTAATTTCAGGCTCTTGATTGTGGCATTTGACTCCATAGAGGGAGGTCACAGCACTGGTGGGGAGACTACATCTTATGGAGCCACCTGGTACCAGCAATTTTATCAGTCCGCTTGCTGCCAACACAATTCTGCTGCAGAGCACAATGATGTCAGTCAGAACAGGTACACCTTTGAATACTGAGAGGTTGTTTTTAACAGTCAACTATGTATACAAGCATGAACAAACCAGCCTCACGTTATACGTTGGATGAAGGAAACAGGTGTAACCAGTATGAAATGAATATTGCGCCACCATCCTCACTGTTTTGTACCAAAATAAGCCTAGTTTCCTATTACCCCAGAACTGCAAACCACCTTTTGTGGTATGTTTTAAATTTCAACATCCAGCTTTTATACAGGTTTTATTTTTGTTTGTTTGTGCACAGAATATTTAGTATCGCTTATGTGAAATGAGAGTGCAGCCCAATCACATGGCTTTCAGTCAGGAATCCAGCACTTTGAGCATTGTCTGGAGTTCCTTATATCGCCAGGTCTTTTACAGTCCAGTGGAGGCTTTTTTAAGGGTCTTCCTTTACAAAGTACCGTGGATTGCAGTTTTTTTCTTTTCTTTTCAAAAGAAGCTGCAGAGAACTCGATTCCATCCTGCTGACTGCATTGTGGTTCAACAAGGCTCTCTGTGTCTGGTGGTCCTCCTGTGGAAATGCAGCACGCTGGTGAACCCAATCTGAGCAGGGCAGGTTCTTATCAGATGAACCACAGTGCAGGTCTGTGGCCTAGATCTCCAGCCAGGCTCAGTGCTCCATATGTGTGGGGCCCAACTTCTGATTTATCTTGGAGGTTTTTTTTTTTTTTTTGGTCTGCATGCATGACGTGGCTCTTTCTGATGTGTACAAAAATTAGTTGTTTTTTGTAGAAAGTTTACATTACGTTCATTGATTCATTTAGCTGACATTTTTATCCAAAGCGACTTATAAGGTTAAAATTACCCATTTTTCAATTCATTTTGATAGAGTACTCTTCTCACGCTGTGACACAGAGTGCTTGAACACAGACATAAGGCAAAGAAATAACTGCGTACATCAGACAAAGAAAGAAGACTGTTGACTACAGCCTAGCATAAAATTTTATACACCTGGCTAATTACTGGAGCAATTTTAGGGTAAGTGCCTTGCTGAAGTGTACTACAGCCAGAGGTGGGGATCGAACCTGTGACCTTTGGATCCAAAGGTAGTAGCGTGAACCACTAGACTACCAGCTGCCCAGACCAAGTTTGCTTTCTATGTCTATAATCAGCAGTCAGGTTAACTGCATGTGTGATGCAGAGTCTTTATTTCAGCTCTGCATTACTTTTTGTAAATCACATTTCAGTGATAAATATTTCAGGTACAAGGCTTTAGCTGTTCTCCATTTTAAGCACAGGCTGCTGAATTTACATCCTGAATAATTAAATTGTGCAGAATTGTACTTTTCAGTTTATATTTAGGAGTGCTTATAATCAAGGCAGGACGTTCCAACTGTGCTGGTCTGCTTTCTGTATTCAACCCCTTGGATTGTTATGATGCAGCAGCCACCCCTCCCCATGCTCCCTTCAGGTGGGTGTTCAGGTGTTTATGCCACCCCTCATTCACAAATATGGGCTCATGGACATCAGTGGGTAGCAAGTGTTTGCTTAGTTTCTTTAGAATAACAGCATGATGCTTGAACTTCTTTAGTACTATACTGTATGTTGTGTAGTCATGTCATCTTGAAGAGCAGGTGTAAATACACAGTTCTCAGAGTGAAATAGGACAGTATGCAAGGGTAAGTTTGTAGAGGGTTCGAAATGTAGGTAAGAACTCAAAGGCTATTTGAGTCTCCATAAAATTGAAACTTTTTTTATGGTTTAAGATCTTTGACAGCAGTGATGTAGTTCTTTTCAGATGGGATGATCGAAACGAGGATTTAACAATGAGGTACAGAAGGTAGGCTCGTGGTTAGATCGCGATTTGTCATTTTCCCCAGTTAAGCTTTAGTTTAAGTTTGGGCCATGTGATAATGATCAAAAAGGAGCCAGAAAGATTCATTAACCAATCTCGATTGTTCCGATCAGAGCCTGCGGAGCATTTTCTGCATCGTTCCCAACAGTGCATGATGCTAATCCACTGAGTAGCAATGGCCTCTGGATTGTATAAAAGTTTGGGAACGTTTTCTTTCCATTTTGCTTCTGTTTGTTTCCAAGAAATCAGTGCTGAAAATGCTGGTGACTGCACAGGCACAGCCCTGGACTCCCACCAGCTTCTCTGTTACACCGCAAGGCAGAGCTATGTGCCAAACCCTTAACTATGAAGCCTTTATTCTTCTAGCTTTTCATATGTTTATGGATGTTTGTTTTTCTTCCTATCTGTAAGATGTTTAGCATGCACCATCCATGGTACATTGCTTTAGACAAATTTAGATATAACTGAATTTTATTTAGAAAAAGATTGTTTTTACTGTTTTTTTTTTTTTTTTTTACTGATGGCTTTCTTACTTTTAGTTTTTTTTCACTGGCAGTTTTCTGGAAGTGGTGGAAATGCAGGAATCACAAGGATTTCTGGTAGTCAGCCTTGCTTGTCTCTCTGCCAGCATGTTCATTTGCCATGAGAACAAGTGAACAACAAAGACAGGCGACCAGCTGGGGGGGCATTTCTGGTTTAATCCATCCATTAAATTTCTTATGACCTGTAATACTGTACAGAATGCCTTTGTTTGCTGTCAACCCTGTGTTACACAGAAAAGTGTAATGGGGAAACTGAAGAGGTGAAAATAAAAATAGACTAGTTGTCTTATTAAAATGAATATATATTCTCATTTTGACACTGTGCCAAAGGGCTCTTTGTGACTTGTGTTAAAATTTGAGTGCCCTGTAGTGTGACACAAACATGGCAGTCTTCAGGTGTTCTGTTTTTAGCCCTAGCAGGTTATCTGAAGTGACGTAACATGTCATTTTACACTTTACCCATTTGTACACCTGCGCGTTTCTACAGAATCATCCTTAGAACACCTCATTGGGCTGCGGGGGTTCTCGATAAGTTCTATTTCTCTGTCAGGTTCATTACGTATCATATTGTACCTATCCACAGATCGTTCCAGAAATGTAGCTGTGGGACGATCTGTGGACAGACATCATAAGGACACGTTACTGTGCTTCTGTACTGGCTGTCAAAGGAAAGACGGAACCAGTTAGAGCGGTATTGGCTGCTTGATGTGCCCGTCAGAAAAATCCAGGGCATGGTTTTGATTTGGCTTCTTTCTGTGAAGCTTTGGATATCTGTGCAGCTGTGTGACGTTAAGCATGCCTGTGAGGAAATGCTAGCTCTCTCCTTTCTGCCTTGAGTCCTTGGCAGTACTATTGTAAACCCATGTGGTGGTGAAAGTAGTCAAGGAATAAATCATTAAACTGCCAGGTGTGTTTATTTTTTATTGCAGCATGGCTTAATCTTTAAGGAGAGTAAATAAATTAGATGTTTTTTAAAAAAAAATTTCTCCTTTTATGAAAGTAGAATGTTCTTAGAACTCTTTTTCTTCATTATGTTGTGATTTCTCATGAACCTGCTGACCTGCTGATGTGTTCCACTCTGAAAGCCACAGTGCTGGAATGTCCTTAATCTCTGTCTGTACAGGCTTTCAGACCTTGTGTCCCTTTAGTCAGAAAAGAATGGTACTCCCCCCCCCCAATCATGAAAATACTGGGTTTATTTGTGAGCAAGTTATTCATTCAGGTATGACAAACTGTGTTAAATGTCATTGCTGAGGTTGTGGATACATTGACAGTCAGGTTTTGGTTCTAGTGAAACTTTGACTAAGGGATTACGCAGGTTGACAAAGAGCAGATTACATGTATTGGTGTACCGGGTTTGAAACAGTTCCTGGGTGTGTCGGATACAGTATGTTCTTTACATTGGCTGGATCCCTTCTCCCTTAACAGAAGGAAGAGGTCTGAGGAATTCAAAGTGAAACATTTCAGGACACGTATAGTTCACATTAAAGTGAAAATAAGACCTATGCTTTAGCACTAGTGAAATGTGGAAGGATGGGTAGCATGCCCCCCCCCCCGCCACCTAATGTCTGCAGAGATACTACGATGGCATGTGAGTCACTGAACCAATGGGATGAGGACAGGTTGACCGTATACATCCTTGCATGCAGAGCAACAAAGGGCTTCTTTCTGCTTCGAGACTGCCTACTCACCGTTTGGCAATTGATACCTTTCTGTCCTGCTTGATTTTAAAATGATTACGAACCAGTTTTTTTTTTTGGGGGGGGGGTCAATCTGAAATGTGTGTAGTGCCTTGTTGCCTTGTTAATGAAAAGCAACCACATTTACACTGTTGTCTGGTTTTACATCTAATGATGCTACTGTGGAGGAGGGAGCTTTATTACCTGTGCTTCAGACAGGGTCCCAGTACCACATTCTACAGCAGGCAAATGCAGGAGTACATCCAGGATTTTCATAACTGCATGCATGGAGCTGTGAGGGGGGCTGCTGTTGTGTAATGAACTGTAGGGTGGTGTGGTGATGCATACAGAGCAAAAGATCTTCCTACTCTTTACCTCACCATTCCTCTGTCAGGGCCACGTTGGAGACCAGGCTTAAAAGAGCAGCAACTATATTTTATCAGAGGAAAGCAGCAGGCGGTTTTTCAGGATTCTGCTGTAAAAACAGCTCTGCTTGTAGGGTACAGCATACATTTTAAATGAAGGCTAGTGTACGAATGTCGCACTGTGGGGTTTTTTCTTCTCTGTATAGCGCAGCAGTTGCCTTGACGACGGGAGACTGTCAGTTGTTTGCGAAACATGTGAAGGAAACTGGGCAGAGCTGGATAAACAGAGCTGACAGCTGTGACAGGAAGTGGGCCTGCTTCTCCATGACATATACTCCTCCTCTTGCTCCCTTCACGGGGTCCCTGCTTGGATCCATAGAGGTTCTCCTCAATGTCTTACTCCAGATGTGCAGTGTATCCCTAACAGTCAGAACTTTCCCGTCTCCCCATTAGACAATCGGTGTCATGATCATCCATAACTTGATAAATGAGCTACTGTTCTAAATTTTCTATCTTTTGATATCGGAGGTAATCACGTCTGTCTGTTTTTCTCCCATGAAAAACTTAATAAAGGATTTGTATTTGAATCACTTTGCAGAAAAAAGGCTGGCTTCAGTTTTTTCCTCTCTTTTGAAAATGTCATCTGCTCTCCAACCAAATCCTATTGCCACTCAAGCTGTATAAGTAGGTCACAGGGCTGTACTGCTGGCCCACTCTGTGCTGTGTCTGTATACCACTGATGGCCCAGGCCGGCCTGCTCTGCTCTGTGTACTGCTCACTGTCGCAGCCATGAAAGTGGCTCTAGATGAGATCGCGGGCTGCATGCATAAATGGAGACGAGAGGTGTAGGAGGTGAGGAGGAGGAGAGCTGATCAATAATGCAGGAGCACTGCAAGGCTGCTCCTCTACCAGGCAGCTGGCTGCATTGTGCGCTCCAGTTTCCCTCCTAGGAAGCAGTCCTTGCTTGCAGCATGAAGTGTGTCTGTGCACTTACCCCAAGCCATCAGATAAGGTGTCTTGTCATTCCTGGTGGCTCTGGACAGTCAGTTTGAAAGACTGTATGTGTAGTTGCTTGGGTTAGAGTTGTAGCACGATAACATTTAGTGAAGTTTGCGCTGGAGGAGGCATGGCACAGGAATGATTTTAATGGCCCATAATGGTTTTATTGAGATGGGTCATAAGACATGCCTTCCTCCTTGTTTTTTTTTTTTTTTTTTTTTTTTTTTTTTTTTATGTACACTGGTTCCACACATCTTGAGTGCAAGGGGCCTGGTTATAGAAGCATAAACACTTCAAATTCATCTCTAGTCCTCCTTCAACTACAAACAAGCCAGAACAAATCTTTGTAGCGCCTTCGCAAATTGTTTCTAAATCAAATGGGGGAATGCGTTTCTTTGTTTGAACATTGTTTAGATTGTGAAATTTGCCCACCCGGGTGCCTGGGACCACCCTGACAAGCAGAGGCTCAAGTTTAATTAAAACCTGCTGTGGCCTCCCTCTAGCTGTGCTGTTTGTGGATAGTAGGCAGGTTGTGTATTAAAATATGTCCTGCTTCTATTCTGCCTTTTCTGAATGATGGTTTAGTGGCTGTTGCTACTAGTTTGGAGTTAATGTGTCCCGGCAGATTGACTGGACTCCTCATTGAAGGAGCAATATGTAACCAATTCAAATCCCACCTGTACTTCAAGGTGTCTTAACATGAAAATTACAAGTGTGAAGTGGCTCAAGACAGTAGAAAAGACCTTGTCCTTTGTCTGCTGGTTAGAGGTCATTCTGCCATTTTGACAACTTTAATGTAAAGGACTTCTCAATTCTGGAGTAGTAAAAAGCAGCAAGTGTTTGTGTTAGTGTTTGTTTCCGTGTGGACTGTCAGTCAGGAAACTTTGTAGGACAGCATGTATCAAATGGCCATTTTAATTCCTCATCTACGCATGTATGTTTTTAAGCCTCAAGTTTGGCTGTACTTGTTTATGAAATGTCACAATAATGAGCATCCTTTGAAAAAATGTTGGTAATGTTTAACTTATGATACTTGTTGCTTTTTTTTAAACTTGTTGGTTGTAAATATTGGGGTTGGAGGGAATATGCAGGGTGCATCTTTCACTGAAGGCCCTGCCGCAGAGCAGTTTCCCCTCTGCCTGCATCGGAAGAAGCGGACACACTGTGCGAGAAATGCTAAATGTGGAGCCTGAAATGCACCAGGGAAGCCCTCCGTGCCTCCGGCCTGCTGGAGGGCATGAAAGCAAACCTTTAGTGTGAAATCCTACAGGACCCGGCAGAGCCGTGTGAAATGGAACAGGACGGCAGGAAAATGGAGTTCAGAAGCCAAGCCCCAGGGCTTTAAGTACCCTTCCATCTTGGGGCAGAGCCTATCTGAAGCCATGAGCCTCTGCACTAAAGAACGGCCTAAAATAGCCCGTTTTCTCCCACCAGACAACTGTTTTGGGTCCTGTAAGGATTCATGGTTTTGGTTGTAGCTCCTGGATCACTCTCTCTATGCTGCCATGCAGTTAGCTCGTTCCAGTGAAGCTCTGCCTGGGTAATTTATAAAGTTATTTCATAGGATTTGAAGACTCCGAGTCATGATTGGCAAAAAAAAAACCAGTGTCAAAATCCTGTCCAGTTCCTGTTTAGCTTTCAGCCCCTGGTGCAAAGTTTGGCTCTTGGAGCCCTGGTCATTGTTTGATGCACTTCACTAGCATCTGAGACACCTGTTAGTGTAGTGGTTAGAGCTGTTGCCTTGGGGCTCAAAGGTCGCAGGTTTGATTCCTATGTCCAGCTGTAGAACCTGTGAGCAAGGTACTTACCGTATGTCATACCTGTAAAAAGTTGCTTGTTGTATAGATGTGTAAACAATTCTTCTTGGCATAACATTATATGTTACTTTGGAGAAAAGTGTCAGCTAAATGAATAAATGTAAATCTGCAGGAATTGTGGATGGAGAGACCTGAAAGCCTATGGTCTAGCCTGGCCTGATGAATTTGATTCTTTTTCTGTCTTCCCAGTATTTATCATGGCATTGCAAGGTGAAGATTGTTGAAAATTTCCCCTCACCAGGGTTCTGAGAGTACTGAGAGTAGATCATTCTTCTACCCCTGTTAAGGATTCCAGGCAACCACTTTGCTGTACAGAAAGAAATTAGATTGGAGAATCCCCCCCCCCCCCCCCTTCCGTATCAAAGCCATTGATGCTGACATAAGATGTTTTAGAGAATTTTAACTTTTTTTTTTTTTTTTTTGCTGTTCCCAAGTAATTTTGAGTTATTAATGACTTGTAGCTGAACTGCTGGTGAAATTTAGACTTCAGAATACTCTCTGGCTGCCACACAAGTGTTTTCATATGAATATTATGAAGCTGAGGTTTAATCCAGATAGGGGAATTGAGGCAATGGGGTGAGTTATACCCCTTATTGTTCATCAAGATGACGGTCTTTGAAATGTTTCAGGGTTGATTTGTTAAAGCTGAGAGCACATTTATTTCCTTGCCAAAGTGGCCTCTCTGCATGAGAAATTTTCAAAACAGGCTGTTGTTGTCTAATATGCTTTTTTTTAACTTTGATTTGGTTTGTAGGTTTTTTCCTCCTGACTCCACTGCTGTAGCCTTTTGTTGGATATTAAAGCTCTCTCCAGTGCAGACAACCATGGAATCAGTGAGTACCTGCCTTTTTCCTGTGCTATTTCCTGCTCTTTGTATTTGCTCCTGGCTGTGGAAATGCAAGCCCCTCGGTGATGAGGTAATATTACACCAGGGTTGACAAACTCTGCCGTCTTGCGGCTTTGACCGTCTTTCAGTGCAAGATTGGAGAATAGTTGGTTCATGTCACTTCTACTGAGTGTAGGACTCTTTTACATCATTATGCACTACTTGTGCACAGAGGCAAGGACTTCTTTAGCACCATTATGACATGTAAAATATAGAGTAGATGTCTATCACACAATTCCATTGTAAATGGGATTCCTAGAACTCCATATCTTGGAAGGGTATAGGAGATTATTCTCTGAATTTTGCAGATGTGTGTTGCAAAGGTAATGATCAGCTGGATCTATTATGGGTGATCTTTGTCTGTAAGACTAAGCTTTTAATCTCCTTAGATTTCTATTTGCTTTGCAGCTTTCCTGTGCATTGCTTGTGTTTTCGATTGTGGCTATGATTGGGCTTTCTGTTTGGGCCCATTTGTTTGCAGCGTGTGACCTGTTCTTTCAAGAAATGTGCCTTACTCTGAGCCCATCCAACTCCAGCTATTAGTTGTACATGATAGTGTCCCACTGGAAAGAAAATAGAAGGGAGGTATAAATGGGCAGAGAGTCCTAAATGAATAAATGTTAGCAACTGTATTGTGTGTGAAGGCCGGTGCTGGTGCTGATAATATCTGGACCGTTGGGGCTCACCCTGTGTGTGAGAGAAACTGGGAGAGAGGGGCAGAGCAAGAGAGGGCATTGAGTGCAAGACAGAGTTGAATATTTGAGCTGTACTAGTAATAACAGGCCACACGGAGCCTGCTGCTTCTTCTCTGGAATGCATGCATTAAGAGCAAATCTTGGCGCTAGCCCAGGCTATATACTTTGTCCTTTATTGAACGTGTACCTTCATGCATGTGTGTAGTTTATTCCAGTAGCCCCCGTCCTCCTCCCAGTCTGCTAGGAAAGTCAGTCACAGCCCCCATCCTCTCCCTCACAACACATTCAGAAATGCCATGTCCATATGCATGGTGCTCCTGTCACCAGCTCCTTCAGTAACAAGTCGTGCAGCAAAGCCAGTTTTTGTCTTGTCCACTGGTTATATTTTTCAGCCCAAGTCAAATGATCCACCAGGTTGAGAGCTGGTACCATTTTCTTCTGGACCCAGACCAAATGTACATTCTGAATTGAGGGGGTTTCATCACAAGTTTTTCCATTGAGGGCCTGTCCAACTTTGTGTCTTTCACCTGATCTTACTCATGTGCTTTTCCAGGCATACATGCTTCCAACATGCAGATTCAAGCAAAGGCAGGTTGACTGAAAGGGCTGCACAGAACACTTCTCAGCTCCCAATCTGCAGCAGCCTTTCCTGAATCCTGTATTTGCAGCAGCATCTTCTTGTAGGGGTGTGCCGATCCATGTTGATGTACGGACCAAGTGTCCCTTCCCATTGCTCATCTCAACGTGTCATTTTAGCACTGCTCCTTATAACTGCCTCCTATAGCAGGTCCAATGTTCCAGCAGGAGAGCCCACTGGCCCCCAACCAGTGCCGCTGCTGCCATCAGTCACGTTATATAATCTTCATGGCACACGGAGATGCCTGCTCTTGTCTGACTCTAGCACCTCTCTCCTTCCTCCCTACCTCACAGGCCACACACTGATACCCTGGTGAAAGGGTCTGTGTACTCCAAACAAGCAGCACTCTGTGCAGCAGTGAGGGACCTCATTGCATTGCTCCTCAGCAACTCCTGAGACTCCTCAGCATACCACAAGTCCCAGCTTTGTTGTCTGTCCTGTGGTCTTTTGTGAGCTTTAAGAACTTAGAGGTTTCCATAAAATTTGACCAGTTGTGGAAATAAATTGTACTTATTAGCTTTTTTTGAGTTAACAAGTAGTTTTACACTGAATGAAAGTGCTGTTTTGTGAATTCCTTTGTGTTTGACTTAGTCCAGCTTAGCTGCTATTTAAGCAGCCTTCTCTACCTCTCTGGTCTAGACTATAGTTTTTTGCAAGACTGTAACATTGCAGCCCTTCTGCCATGTGACCATATAGGAGCGCGCGTGAGCAGAAACTCGCAGACGATGAAGAGCTTTACTACATAATGTGTTTTGCCAAGTTAAGTACGAACTCTCTGCTCTAGCCGTCCCACAGAATGGGACCAAGCAGAACGGTCATGGGTGTTACGTGTACACCACAGTTCAGTGTCTCTTTGACGCCAATTCAAGTCTGAGTAGGGCCATATCAGAGGCTGAGTTAGAAGTTTGTAAGGACATGTAACAATAATCCTGGGACCATAATAGGTTCAGTATCTGTGGATAAACTTGAGTTCTAGGTTTTTAAATCTTGGTTGTGTTTTGTTCCTTGATTCGCTTGTTTAATTGAGATGGTGGATGAATGAACATGTATTATGGGAGGCATACTTGAATATGTGGTACATTTCTAACTGTTTTTGGAGTTCTTTCTTGTTTACGTTCTTATGCCAAAAGCATCGTCTACCCCAAGCTCAGCTGTTGCTAACATTGACGATGAGTTTCTAGCAGTATTGTGTGTCCCCCCCGCCTCCTCCTTTTACCCCTGAGACATGTGATGTGCAGACTGCCAGGTCTGAAATGAGACCACCTACCCAGGAGAAATAGTGTTATGTTGCTTTGTGTTCAAAGTTTGTCTACCAGTTATCCTGAAGTATGAAAATTATTCCATTTCTCAGCAGCTGCTACTTTATTTTGATGCCATCAATCTCACGTGGGTCTTTGTGTTGTAAAGACAGCATAAAGTTGATATGCCATGGCTGATGCCATTTTGACCTAAATGCCAGAACACCTTTTTACTCCGTGCTGTGGTATGTCAGTGGTAAAGGCCTTAGTACCTTAAGGTTGCCCACTCACTATTGGGAACCACCTTTCTAACTACGGTAGCCGTAGTTTGACGCTTATCCTAGAAATACAGGACGCAAAGGTACATCCTCAGTAGGACAGCAGGCCGTACAGTCCTTCTTTTGTGAAATGTTTTAATATGCCTCTTTAATGCTGTGAAACAAGAAAACATGGTCTTAAGTTTCACAGGACACAGAACTTAAGTATTACTTCCAATTCTTATTCCATAATTTTATTTATTTTTTTATTTATTTTTTTTTTTGTGGTCTTGGTTTTGGAAGGGGATTAGCTCTAACAGCGTGATGCAAGGTATGAAGTTACTGCAAGCTTATTTATCTCAGCAGCTGGCATTTTTTGATTCCGAATCAGTGAACACTTGAAGTGTGCTAGGCTGCTTTGTGGGTTATTCTTATCCAGCTCATCAGGATTATCCAGCCTCATGGCCAATTATGCTTATCCTGACAAATCATTTGTTTTATCACTTATGTGTAGTTTCTGGATGCTACTGCAGATGCTGCCTGTCTGCATTATGAAGAGTGTTCGCCAGTCTTTATAATTGTATAATTAATGCCACGGAGAGAACCTGAGAGCTGGGTAAGGGTTTTGATATGAGATATTGTAGATTGCTTCTTCTTCAGTGCTGTACTGGAATGAAGTCCATCTCCTGTGAATCCAGTCCAAGGGTGGCGACAAGCTCATTTGTGAGACACTCAGGACCCCCCCCCCCCCCCCCTTACCTCTCGTGGCAGCAGACCAGGGTTATATCGGTTCTCACTTTAAAGCCCCGTCATTGGAGAGGGATGAGTGGGTGGTATCAGCTAATGAGAAGTACAAGCCCAGGATGGAAATTGGGGCCCATGAGATGCATATTAAAAATAATTCCAAATACAGTCAGGTATTCTCAGACTAGTTTTGCAGTTTGAACTAGTTTTGAAAGGTTGTGATTTTTGAAACAGCTGAGTTTCTATCAGTGCTTTCTGTAGCTGATTTGGAGCCAGTGCTTCTTTCAATGCTGTCCTCTCGTCTTGAGCATTGATCCAGTTTCCAAAGGTGTCTGCAACACTGATTGGCCTGGTGAGCCATTGTACCAGAGCCCTTACAGGCTTCCCATATTTGGTCCATTATTTGGTATAAAGATATGCTCTGTGCTTTGAGGGCTCTGCAGTGCACTCAGCCAACAAGTTCTGTATCTTCTCTGTATGTGAATCTGTTTGTTTAATTGTGGCAGCATTCAGCTTCAGCAGACTTAATGATGAAACACATAAAAATACTGCCTGTGTGCCCTTTTTAAGTTGTATACTTACAAAACTCTTTATTGTGCATGTCCCCAGTGATAATCTGTGTAGTGATTCCATTTATTGCTCTTTATAATTTGGACAAATTTAGTTAAATTCCAGCTGTGCTGTCAAATTTACAAAGGAAATTTGAAATGGTGAGTGGATAGCAAATAGTGCAGCGATTAGAGCTGCTCCCCAGCACTTGAAGGACCCAGGTTCAAATCCCATCTCCTGCTCTAGTTTCCTTGATCAAGGTACTTACCCTGAATTGCCTCAGTAAAAACACAGCTGTATTAATGGACAAATTGTTATAATACTACTAATAATATATAAGAATACTTAAATGAATTAAATATATTTGTAATTGGGGGTGCGGTGGCACAGTGGGTTGGACCACAGTCCTGCTGTCCGGTGGGTCTGGGGTTCAAGTCCCGCTTGGGGTGCCTTGCGACGGACTGGCGTCCCGTCCTGGGTGTGTTCCCTCCTCCTCTGGCCTTACGCCCCTGTGTTCCCGGGTAGGCTCCGGTTCCCCGTGACCCCGTAAGGGACAAGCGGTTCTGAAAATGTGTGTGTGTGTGTGTGTGTGTGTGTGTGTGTGTGTGTGTGTGTGTGTGTGTGTGTGTGTGTGTGTGTGTGTGTATTTGTAATTTTTAAAAATTCATTTTCAATTAACAAAGTGTAGTTTAGGTTACATTTATTCACTTAAGAGATGCTTTTCTCCAAAGCAACTTAGTGAATACTATGTGCTGTTACTAGCCCACACACCTTATTCACCAGGGTGACTTACACTGCTAAATACACTACTTACAATGGGTCACTCATCCATACATCAGTGGAACACTCCCTCTGTCACTCACACACTGTGGGGGAACCTGAGTAGCATGTCTTTGGACTGTGGGAGGAAACCAGAGCACCTGGACAAAACCTGCACAGACACGGGGAGAACATGCAGACTCCACACAGACTGAGCGGGGATCGAACCCACGTTCTTTCGCACCACCCAGGCGCCGTGAGACAGCGGTGCTACCCACTGTGCCGCTGTTAAGTTAGCAGTGTTGACAGGTCCAGAAATAGTTGAAAAATCCCATTGTCTTACAAGTTTGATCCTTTGGAGTCCTCACTGCATGAAGCTTCAGTCTCTTCCCTCTCAGCTTTCAGTAGAGTTTAGTTATTTGTTAGTAACGTTTATTAATTTATAGACACATTTAGATCAGCATTCATATTAGACTTAGGCAGAAGTTTGAGAATAAAAGTACATGACTTTATGTGAAAACAAGCAAAAAGGACATGGCTGCAGCCAGCAAGAAATGACAAAACACCGTCAGGATGATGCAGAGTTGTTGCACAGAGGGGCAGAGTTTTCCAGGGGTGCCAGAGGAGTCAATAGACAATAGTGAGTCTGACCTTGAGGGGAACTCAAAACTTACTGGAGAGGACAGTTTGCACAATGCAAATAAGATTCCCAGTTTGCTCAATGTTTACAGAAACTCTTGTTTGCTTGCAACTCTTCAGTTTCAGTATGCAGATGTCATACCCTTAGTCACTTATTCACTTTAAAAAAAAAAAAAAAAAAAACTGGATGTTGCCTTTGCATTGTATGCTGGAGAAGACACATCTGCCTGAGGTTCATGGAGCACTGACTTCAGACCCTGAAATAATCCTCCCCCCTTTACCTGGAACACATCTGTCTGCCTCTCTCTCAGCTGTGTGTCTGCAGCTCACACTGCAGTCCAGTTAGTACTGGTGTCTAAAGGGCTGTCACTCCCCTGGGAGGAATGAAGGGAAACAGGGAGGGTGCACAGCTTGTTTCCCCTTGTGCGAGCGACACGTAGTCGCTGAAGGGGTTAACAGACCCACAACGCTCCAGATCCAGGTGTTCCTGTGTTGTGAGGTTCAGAGCCAGGGCGGCCACTTCATGTGAGGCCTCTCTGTCCCCCAGTTCCTGGCTTTGACTGGCTCCAGCTGGCCTGCTGAAGAGATCTCCCAATCTGCCTCAACTTGTTTGCTGGGGAGGATTCGTGCTTGGAATCCTAATTGTACTTGCATCCGATCCCCTTTTCCCGCTTGAATGTATTGTGTGCCACAGCAAGCTGATAATGTTTGGTCCAAAGGCCACATTAACTAATACTAATGTTACTTTTGTGGGAGTAGGCCAGCTGTTGTTCAGCAAGGATTTTTTTAAAATTTAAAATCAGACTGTACTTTTTCCATCCACTTCCTGTTTCACTCTTCAGTGTAAGGCATTGTAAATAGTAGGCTCTTTACTTTTTATTGCCTGATTTCGCTATGGTCAAAGTGCAGCCAGAATGACAAACACACATACACTTTACCAACACATGGCTTCACACTTTGCTGGCAGGCAGTGTGCAGCATGTTCCCTGTCCCATCACAGCATGCAGCCAGTGGGGTTATTTCTTCCATTTCGTGTTTAAGGGGGCTGTACGAATTCTTCATCTACCCTGTAGATTTATGCCGGTGCAAGTGGATAACCATGTGGGAGTGAATTTCCCATTGACAGATTCTACCCTTCATGCACTGCAGCAGAGACAGCGTGAGTCCTTTGGATCACAGTACAAGGACTCCGTTCTGTGTTTAGCACCTCCTGTGTGTCACGCCAGTGGGGGTGGAGCAGGAGGGGGAGTCGGTCAGCTGCACAGAGGGCCATACGCCAGCCCGGAAGAGACAAGGCTGCACGAGTCCATGTGGACTTAACCCCTCCATTTCATACCACGACAAACCGGCCATACCTTCTGAGCCACAGCAGCCTGGGTTACCATTAAGTTGTATATGCGGACTTTTAGTCTGTGAAAAATTAGAAAGGATTTTTTGACATTCATAATTTCAAAATGCTTATATACACACACACATATCAGTATTTATACTGTGTTACATATAGTAATATAAGTACTACTGCTATAATATTTCACCGCAACCAGACTGCTTCAGTCCTCCACATCTGCCTGCTTGGTGATTCCACCCACAAAAGGTCCAAAAGCTCGAAGCTTCTCTGTTCTGGCTCCAGTGTGGTGGAACAACCTCCCCCTCTCATTCAGAACTGCTGAATTTGTCCACATTTAAAAAGGTCTTAAAACTCACCTCTTCGGGACTCACTTAGCCCATGATCTCTTACGTTCATGTAACGTGTAAATGTTCATGCACTATAATTTTGAAATCATACCTGTTATACAACGGATAAACCTTCACGCAGTGGTTCATATGTAACAAACTAACTGTACTTTATAATTAACGGGTTTGCATCTAAGTCTGTCTCTAGCGTAACACACACATTGTATTTTCTGAGATGTACGTCGCTTTGGAGAAAAGCATCTCCTAAATGAATACTGATTTTGCTAATCTTTCTGCAACGGTTATGGTGAGATGACTTCCTGTTTGAATATGGGAATTCAGTAACCTGTTCTGAAAATGTATGTCATTTTAATTTTTAAATTATAGGCCTTTGTTTTACTTAGTAAGTTTTGTATAAGTGTGATTTTGTTTGAATTAGTGATACACCATTACATGTGGCTTGATTCACAAGGTGGGAACTTGCTGTGGAAGGGCTGCAAACGATATCCCAATAGCATAATGTACAACTCTCCATTTACATTTCCCTTTCCATTGTGTTGGACACCTGGTGTCTCTGGTCCATGTGCTATGAAGCGATGTTCCCCCTGCTGGGACAGTGCAGCCGTGAGCGTTTCCAGGTGTGCGGTAGGATATACAATATTGCTTCCAGCTCCAGCCAGCTCCAAGCAACCATTCCTTTCATTGTATGGCCTGTAAGGGTCTGCCTTTAATATAGACACAGATGGTGGTGTGCCATATCCAATCTGATATGGCCAGAAAAATGGTTTCCTTCGAAATAAAAGCAACCAAATGTGCTCTTCTGTTTAAACCCCATTTGGTTTCTGTCAGTGTGCAAGTGCACGGTCATATTTCTTTCCCCACTCTTTCTCTCACTCACACAAACATACGCAGGGTCTGTGTCACTTGCACAAGTGCTGATACAAGAATCACACCGCATGCACGTTTGAACCTTTTGGATGGGGAGGTGTATCGGAGCAATGAGCTCTTCTCAGTTGTCTCTAATGGGTATGCTCCAGATCAGCACTTATGCCAGTGTGAGCATAGAAGCCCAGGTGCCTTCCTCATCTCTGTGGACTAGCCTTCTTATAGATCCTAGTGAGAATGTGCTCATTCACGTGCACATAAACTTTTGCTCCTTTCTTCTGTACTTCTCTCAAGACAAAGTGTTCTTTTTTTCCAGGATCCTATTCTGATTCTCTGGTATTCAAGGGATTTTCAAACAGGGCCAAAGAAGACCCTCACTGTTGGTCCATTTGTCCCATTTCTGGGGAAAAAATGTCTTCAGATTTCAGTAAAGGCTGCTGTATTGATAGGGCAGAAGTGACATACTTGATATCAAAGATTAGAGACTCTTTGAAGATTAAAACAGTGAATATGCTCTCTTTAGGTAAGGAGATCAAGAAATCATGTTTGTTCATCAGTGTTTGGGGCTACTTTCAATTTGGAAATAATAGGTAAACTCGCTAACTTGAAAACCAGATTCCGTGCGTGTATGTATGAAAATGCAGATATTACTTGATCAGTAGTTCAGGGCACGTTCCTGGTTTTCACTTTTTGTTTTGCAGTGCGCCATATTCCCTGTGTATGCATGTTTTGGAATGTTATTGCAAAGCTTAATCCCACATACATGTGGAGTATCGTCACTTTTTTTCCATAGGCTGCTTACATGTTTGAACATCTAGGTTGTCCAAGTCTATTATTGGACCAGGAGTTGCTGGGGAAAAGGATGGAAACTTATGCAATTCAGACTTTTAGGTATTAATGCAGCTTTTAAATTATGGACTTTTTATTTACCAGCAATGTGTCTCTGAGTGTGTGTCTGCACGGGGGTGGAGGGTAGAGGATGTCGTTTGTCAGTTTACTCAGTATTGAGGATTCAGAGTGCCCCAGGTCCAGATTGTTTTCATGGATCCAGCAAGAAATGACTCAACGCAGGAGAAAGTTACATATTCTAGACTGAAATCGTGTGGAATTATATTTCTCATCCCCATCATAGGCAAGCAGTAGCTCTGAAATTGAGTTGTTCTTGGCATCAACGTGGGCCAGGAGCAACACAAAGCCTTTGGAACACCAGGCCTTCTATGTTCTACGATGCTAGTAAGGGCCCGCACCTCTTCGAGGTCTGTGGTTCTTCATTGTCAATTTGCTATATAGTGGATAGTTGGATATTTGCTTGATAAAAGTGTGTCTAATCATTTTAAACTGTTTCTGGCATGTATTTCTGTAGTGTTAAAGTTCTTACGGGCTGTGGGGAGTGTGGTAACTGTACCAGTCAGTGAAAGCATCTGAAAGTGCTGCCACTTTCTCCAGTGCAATCTCCATTCAGATAGAGATGCTCAGATGAATGTTGATTAGGATTAAAGACTTGCAAGCCTGCGACAGAGTTAAGCCAACCATTCATATGATTTGAGCTGTGTTTCTGGGAATGCACAGAAGTGCCCCAGTGCAGTATCATGCTGTCAGTCTTCTCTGCTGTCTTGCTGTTGTGGACATCAACTGTTCGGGTAATGCCCGAGCAGTGGGATGTTTGCTCCACAGCAGTCTCACCTGTTCAGCATTATTGGGATTGGAATAGGTCCAGCACTGTGTTACGGAAAGGGGGAGGGAGCAGCCAGGTATGTTGGAACAGCAGCCAGCCTGCTGCCTCGCCTCCTGTCCGTACATCCAGGCTGCTGCTGACCAGTTGCTCTCGATGCAGTGAAATGTGCAGATGGACAGAAAGGTTGTCTGAACCAAGCTGAGATTTGGCACAAGGAGCAGCTGTAGTGGTATGTCCTGATGGGTACCATGATGGTACCGCTGAAAGCATTGGCCAAATTATTTATAGCTGCGTAATGCTGAATTTTATATTGTGCCACTAGTCATGTGGTGCTGAAATCATCCTCAGGAATGTGTACAGCATATGAAAATGGAAGAAATTAGTATTTTTCAGCGATGACTAATACGGTGGGGTAGTTGGTTTCCATGCTACATTTTCTTCACTTTTGTTTGTAGTTTACCAAGAGAAGTTGTAATTAGTCCAAGCAATACCACCTTCTCCTACACACTTCCCAAAAGGTGAGTGCATTGCTGTTACCATGGCAATGGTGTAGCGTACATTCAAGGGACAGCAATGAGCAAGTTAGATATCTGGACTCTCCATGGGCAACTTGGTGAGCAGTCTTCTCTGGAAGTGCCACCTGTTTCCATGCCCTCTCTCCAAGGCAAATGCACAGTTTTCTGGCAGATTTGAAACTACGAGCACTGATATTCAACAGCTTGTGTGGTTTGAAGGTAGAATTAAGAAGGACTAAGGAATAGTGGGTGTCTTGAGTTTTGACAGTTCTTGAACTAGAGAAATGTTAAGCTGACTTTAGACTTTACTGGTGCTGTACAGTCTTGGCTGAGCCGATGTCATTGTAGCTGCTGCTCATTATCAGTGTTGCTGCCTCTCCACCAGTTCTGTGGGCAGGCTGTGCTCACATTCTGGCCTGTGAATGCAGTGCTGCATGTTTACTGCAGAAGAACCCTCTTGAATAGCTAATAAGCAGAAAGGATCATGTCAAAGATCTCGAGCTTCCTGCTAAGTCATATAGCTCTGTGGAGAGTATAAAAATTATGTAAGCACAAATCCTCCAGGCCCTGTGGCTTTGTTTCTGGATTTAGGGTCATGGAGCCCAGTGGAGTTTTCAGTTTTGATCAAAGATAATTTTCTGAGGGAGCGATGTCAGCCCACCCATCCTGCCATACCCTTCTGGCTTCACATCTTGAAGCTCCCTGGCTCAGTCTTTTGGTTTGGCAGACAGAATCACAGTTACTGTTTGTGAGCTGTGGGCAATGGTTATATGGGTGATGGGGAAAACTGACAGGAAGACTCAGCTAATTGCTGACCTGAGTCCCTAGATACATGCGAAAGAAGAACAAAAAAATAAATCATGTACATTTTCTACCCGTTTTAAAGTTCAGGGAAAGGTAATGCCATGTTCATGTTTCCTTCCTCCTTCGACATAGTTATTATATAGGAAGCTCTGCTTCCGGGCAGACTAGCAGAGAGTGAACAGCCTTATCTTGCTCGGGATGTTTGGTCCACTACAGACACATACGATGCAGAGCTCTAGGTTGATGTAGAACCATTGAGTGAATTAGGATAAGTTAGTGTGACAAGGAGGAAAGGTGCACAGTCTCAACTTCCTTCCTCTGTTTTCAGTGGCTCCTGTCTTTTTTTTTTCTTTCTTTTTTTTTTGGGTCTTTGTAGTTTCCCTACTAAACCCCCAACCGTCTAACCACTGTTACAGGCCTGAATGAAAGCAAGTGGTGTGAGCCCCATCTGGACACTGACTGCAAGCTGGGGGATAGAGAGCATACAAGCAGTTAAATTTAGCTCAGCTGAGCCAAAGTGATGTCATCAGCCGATACAGAGGTGGGGTGCTGCTAATTCTGCGAGGCTGGGTTTGCAAGCAGCTCTGAGAGAGGGAATAACAGGAAAACGAGCTTGGCTGACATTGAATCGGGTACCACTTGAGGTTGCATGCAGCAAAAAGAACCTGACGGATCCTTTTAATGTTATGGATTTTCAGTGAGGACATTCAGGCTAACAGGTATATATAATGACCATAGAGGTATGACAGCAGCACCCCAATGTGAATGGGAATACTGCTGTTCCCGGTATCATTCCCAGCAAGACAGCAAGATCTCGCACAGTACATTGAATGTGTTGTCACAGTTCATTGCTTTCTGGAAACAGGAACCCATTGTCGGTGGTTAATACCAGCCCCATACACACAACTACTCATAAATAGATCATTAGGGTTGGTTTTGACTGTTTGTGACTTAGCATGACTGTGCTGCATCATGGTATGAGGCTCCTGAGCATGACCATCTGCTAGATGAATAAATTTAAACAAACAAAATATAACTGAAAATGGGAGGAACCCAACTTTACAGTGGCCTGGCCACTGTTTGAATATTGCTACTATGGTAAACAGCAATGAAGTGCAGGAGGCACGGGACAAGCTGCAGTAGGTGTTAGCAGTCATTCTTCATTGGGTGCTCATAATGGTGCCTTCCAGCCTGCCCTCTGGCATGGTGGGTCTAGGCAGTTTGTGGGAGGGGGAGGTGTCCCTAGCTGCCCCTCACCTCATCTCATGTCCTCACCTGTCTGGTAAGGGAGAGGGAAGCACTGTCACACTGTCCTCCTTTTGGTCTCCCTCTTATGTTCACTGCATTGCTGTTTCTGCAGAGAAGCAGCTTGAATGCAGTGAAGAGTCATTTGTCGCAGTTGCTTTGATGCACGGTGGGAACCTTTTTGTTTTTTATGGCTCTGTCATTAAATCCCTATAGGAGCTGAAAATGGCCACCTGCAGCTTGAAGGTAAAAATGCCACAGACCAGATTAAATATGTGGAAATCTGCATTTCTATAAGTACATCAATAAAAGGCTATAGAAAACTGGTACTATAGGCTTTTGACAGAACAGTTTATTCACACTGTACACTTTGGTATTGTACAGTAACAAGTGGTAAGTCAGGGAGTGTGCCATTTCATGTTAAATGGCTGATAGATTCTTCTAATTTCTAATAGATTCTGATTTACAAAATTACTTTTGTTCATTTGTTTCTTCATTTACTTTCCTTGCAGCAAGTGAAACATACACATCATACAACACAATGAACAAATATTACATTTGTCATTGGTGCATAATCCTGGTGCATAGTAAATATTGAGACACTGATCTCTTCTTAAGGATTTGGTTTGTCTTTGTTGCAGTATGTAGTTTTTATTAAGATTAGCTAAAAAGTTAGTGTTGCATTGAAGGAATATTTCAGCCTTTGCCTATTAAAAAAAAAAATGAGTGAAATGTTCTAATGCCTTTTGGGTTGTGGTATGTTATCTTTTTCAGCTTGTCCACTGCCTGATTGATGGCAGAGTACTAGGGACAGTGTAACGACAGATCCATGGTGATGAGACTGGCTCCACACACGTCTGCTTGCACGGACAGTTACACGCTGACTGCCAGCCTTGGAAAGTGTGTCATCGTTCCCATTGTATTGTTTTTTCCTCCACTCCCTTTACAAGTCCTCTTCTACCTTGTTATATGTGCAAAATTTGAATACTTGGCCCCCCTGAGCACCATGCACTATGCAGTTGGATGGGAAGTACCTGTAATACCAGTGTTGTGAGTATGTAATTTCTTGAGGACAATGAAACGGTTGTCCTCGGGGCTTCCCACAGTCCAACACAATCACCAGGTGTCCTCTGTTCAGCTTTGATCACCTGCTGACTTAGGCAGAGGCCGTGTTTTATTGTCATTGTGGTCTTAAGGTTAATGCAGCCTTAGTGCTTTCTCCGGTGAGTTTAAAGTTGTGCCTGAAAAGTTTGACTTTTAAAATTTCAAGTTGACAAATGTAGCAAATGTATCCTTCATTTCTTTATTATTAAGTAAGGAATATTAAAAGCTTCCAACAATATAGAAAGCATCAGCTAAATGAATAAATGCATATAGGCCTTTGGATGTCGTTATGCTAGTCAGTGTTAAATTTTAACTGTCTGTCGCTCAGACTTACTCAGATGTTTGCTGCTGGTTATGTTTGTGAAAGGGTAAGTTTATTTCATGGTTACATTTTCTCAGTGTAATCTTTTTGCGGTAGTCTCTTGTCTGGTCCTAGACCTCAGTACATTTCTGTTAGCCAGGATGTGACACATTACATCCGTATTCCCTCCTTTCTTCCTCTACCACTCCCCCTTCAACAGGAATTAGCCCTGATGAGGTGCTACTATGGAAACATTTCCTGCTGTTAAAACTAGCTGTGCCCTGTAACTCCTTATATTTTTTACTCTTCAGGTTAGGAAAAATTTCACTGAAAATTGACAGAAGGAAATTACTTGTTCATCGTCTTCTCCCTTTGGAAAAGAGGCTGTGGGTTAGTGTGTGTTTTTTTTTTTTTGCAGAAAGCCCATGTTTCTGAAGGACAGAGAGCTGAGTAGTAACTGGACTGGAAATCTGTGTGGCTACTCCATTCTAACCTGTCTCACATCTGCCTCAAGAGATACATGTATATAATCCTTAAAACATCTTTTATGTCCTCTGGAATTCTTATACACTACCATTAAAATAAAAACAAATGTTAAAATGTAAGTTTAGTAAAGAGTGAAAATGAAACAAGGTGATAATACTTTTTAAACCTTTTTTAACCCCATCTTCATTGATCCTGTGTAAAACTGTTCAATGTTCCTTTGTATGAACTTCAGCTCCAGGGTCGTCCTGTGGGCACATGTGGCCTCACTGAAACTGTCCTATTGACTGTGGCCCTGCTGTGTGGCGTGTGCAGGTTGCTTGGCAACCACGTCCAGCGTTTGTCAGTTTGGAAGTCTCCAAATTGAGCTTACTAATAGACAGAGCTTGTGTGTGTGTGTGTGTGTGTGTGTGTGTGTGTGTGTGTGTGTGTGTGTGTGTGTGTGTGTGTTTTTGGGGGGGGGGGCTGATTCTTGAGCAGACTAGACAGTGGTCCCCCTTCCCAGCTAGAGAGGACCATTAATTTTCCCTGTCATCTAGTAAGAAGAAAAATTACCTTTCACCAAGCAAGGAGTAATTAAGAGCAAGGGAAACACCAGCACTAGGAGGGAGTGGCTAGTTTATATGTATGTGTGCCACACTGGAGCTGTCTGATCAGACTTGCCTGGGGAGAGTGGCGGAGCTAAAAGCGGCAGAGCTGGCCTCGGTGTGTGTGTGTGTGTGTGTGGGGGGGGGTAGCAGTGACGGTAGCCAGAATGAAAAGCCTTTGTGTGCTTAATAACAGTCCTGGCACACCGCCAAGCACTCGGAGTGTGGGATTAGCCCGAACAATCAGGGACGGCAGGATCAAAACAAGGAGGCAGGAGCAGCGAGGTCACAGAGCTACCATCTGCGCTGCCGCAGTTAGGGGAGTAGGGAGCTGGAATGTAGCCAGTTTGGCAATGGGGGTAGCGGGCCAGCCCAGGTTCCGCAGGCAACAATGAAGCCCCGCGAAAGCTGTTTTCACAGGCCCACTGCATCAGCTGATCCTTGTCTTCTGCTTTCAAACACTGTCTCTTACACTCATGCGCGCGCTGGTGTAGGTGTGCTCTCACTCGTACAGTGAAATGCATACCATTTACTGCTCTAGCTCCACATCTTTCAGTGCCTCAGAAGCCTCTGTGAACGTGTCATATTATTTTGCACTATGGAAAGCTTTTTACCACGATTACCTTCTAATGGAACTATAACGAAGACCTCACTCTCTTCTGATCCGCTCCCATTTCCTTTGTATGTGAAAGCAGCTCATGCTTGTTCATCCAAGTCCCAGTTTAGTGCATTTCTTTTCTGTTCCTTCACATCAAGACATGATCTCACTAAACATGTAAACATCTGTGTTAACACAAGCAAGGACTCCAGTCTGGGGGCAGAAATACATCTGTGTACAGGCTGTTTTTGCCAAGTGCTTGAGCTGTTTGGATTTACTGTGTGCTGGGGGTCTAAGAGGTCTGCCTGGTAAACAAACAAATTCCTGAACACTGTGGTGTATTAGATGCTGCTTTTTCTGACCTCATGTTGTGGACATTCATTTAGAGAAATATAACTTGGGTTTTATGCTCGAAATCAGATGCTAAGTGCGCTGTTTATGTTGTGTTTGGCTCGTCGTTCATTGCTCTGTCGGCCAAGCACTCCGTGGCGACGAGGACTCTGGCACGGTATGACGCCTCTGCTCCCTACTGCGGTTGTAAAACACTCTTCAAATAGATCAAGTTGTATTCACGACCCTTGAAGGGCAGCTGATGATGCATAACTTAACTTTTGGTTGCTAGCGCATTGACCTCATTTGTCCTGTGCTCTGTGTTCGACATGTGGTAATTATTTAACTGTTGTAATTATGCAGTGCAGTGCATTTTGGGATGATGTGGGGTTAAATTTCCACTGGCAATTTCCATTTGGTGATGCTTGAGGTTGGCTTGTTCCTCATAGCCTGGAGCCTCACACGCCATGACAAACAGGGCCTATTCGTTCTTCAAGAGTCTGCACCTCCCACCCACTCTGTCTGCTAGCCATTGCTTCCTCTCCTCTTTCCATAGACCCACTCTTCTTCTCCTCCTCCTCCTCCTCAGGCATCCTCTACAGAGCACAGAGGCAGGTGTTGCCCTTGGGCTGATTCTTTTTTACCATTTTCCACCACTGCCATGCACAAATGCGAGCACGCATACACCAGTGGAAAAGCATTGTAGATGATGTGACACTTGCAGGTACTCCTACAAAGCTCCTCAAATGCTTTTGTGGGCCGGGGCAATTCGGAGGATCTTTCTGTAAGCCATGCTGGAGTAAGTAACTGCATTCTCTGAGTTCTGTACGCACATTTTTGGAAATACCGTCCATTTCTGTGCAACAAAAAAGCCATTTCAAATCTCAGGAGGAGATGTGTTTTGTTAGCTTTGGGTAAGGTACTAACCTCAAATTATTCTCAGAAAGTATTCAGCTGTATTGGTGATAAATTTTGTTTTGGATCAACTAAGAACGATTTAATGATATATTTCATAAATATTTCTTATCTCTGCATGTTGCACTATGTTAGATGTAGCCTTTGCATGCAGTACGGCTGTGTAGTATTTAATGGTCTGTAAGCACAACTCATCTTTAGACGCCAGATGTTTTATACGATGACTTTGGTTCAGAGAATTTAAGATTGAAAAATGATGGTATGTAATCCCATTAAACTTAGTGCCAACTCCCTCCTAAATCGATTGAACTGATGAAGGTAAGAGAGAACTAGCAGGTCCCATCATGGTTAGAGGTTTGCAATCAAGAGACCCAGGTTTGAATCCCACATCCTAGTAATGTTGTAAGCAGCTTTTGAGAAAAAATGTCATATCAATGAATGAATGCATTAATCAGTAGGCTGTTGTTACCTCTAAGTCCTGTGTACGTTGGGTGATTGTATTACTGTTAGCAGGTGTTTAATGGTGCTCTTGTTTGATAATCCTGGGTAGCTGACGTATGTACAGCTTGTCATTTTCTAACTGTTGTGTGGAGGTGAAGTGTGTACCTAATTTTAATTTACCCAGTTTGCAAAATATGGTCTGTTCTCTAATGTACCAGTAAATTGTGCAATGTCTGTATGCAGCCACAAAATGAATTTGCTGAAGTCTAACTGAACAATGCATTATAAAGCCTGCGCAAATTTTAAAGTGTCATGTAGAATTACTGTCGTCCCCTACGTGTAGAATGTCAAATATCAGTCTAACTTTTTTTTGTTTATATAGTATGAATACGCTGATGTATGCTTGTGCGCTACGTTCGTTGTGTGTGTGTGTGTGTGTGTGTGTGTGTGGTAAGATAGCAGCGTGTGATACAGTGAGTCCCAACAGTTCAGAGGATGGGAGAATGTCACCTTCCTCCACTTTCTTGGAAAGCCACTACTTGGCCTGTTGAAGTCACCCTGTGTGTTGGTCAACATGCCGCCACTATTCTACATCTTCTCCTTATGTCTGGCACTGCCCCACATGCAGTATTTGTGCTGCTTGCGCAGGCCCCTGACTCTTCACAGCCATGCTTGTGCTTCCAATATTCAAACCATTCAATACGGTGCAAAGAACATCCCAATTTCAGTGCACCAGATCTTCACGTATTTCCATTTATTCATGTAGCTGACACTTCTCCCAAGTGACTTACAATGTTAAGGCACTTACAATTATTTACCCATTTATACAGCTCGGTAATTTTTACTGAAGGGTATCTTTTACGGCAAGTACCTTGCTAAAGGGTACTTTAGCCAGAGGTGGGGGTCGAACCTGTAACCTGTGGATCTAGCAGCTCTCACCACTATGCTACCAGCTGTCCCTTCTTAATACACATGTAATATATAATTAATACACCACATCGTTGTAATTTTAATTTTACTTCAGTGAAAAGTGCTTTGGACAAAAGTGTCTGCTAAATGCGTAAATGGTTAGATTTCCCTCCTAATTTGGGTGTAAGATCAAGCTAATCATAAGCCAAGCTAGTATGCTTATCTTTAGCAAAGATGCCAATAATTCTGGAGGGCACATCATACTGATAGAGGTGCTATGTAGCATTAGTAACAAATGTTTAGATCTTCATTTGATCACAGCATTAAGGCTTTATTTATGCTAAATTAAGCATATTCCTGTTGTTAAAGCTGTTCGTGTGGTTGTGGGTCACGCGCACGGCAGCTGCAGCACAAAAAGGAACAGCAATATCCTCAGCACCCTTTATTTAAACTTCTCCTGACGGTTGAACACAAGACCCTGAGAGACAGACCACAGCAAATGTTTCCCAAACCTTCCTTATGTCAAGGCCTGCACTGTTCCCTCACAAGTCAGCTTGTGTAAATACCACGAGTAACACAGGTTTTGCACAAACCTTGAATCCGTCCTCAGTCTAGAAAGAATCTAGCGTGAGTGATTCAAGTGACTTGAGGTAATGTTTATACTTTCAAGACCCAAGTTCATAACCTACCTCCTGCCGTACTACCCTTAAACAAGGTACTTACCATGAATTGCTCTGGTAAAAACCACACTGCTATTTAAATGGGGGAAATCGTGAGCAGCTTCACATTATAAGTCACTTTCGTGAAAAGTATCTGTTAATAAAAATAGCATTGGCTACTGCTGTTAGCAGTTATGGGGTTAGATGGCCTTTAATCTGATTGTGATCGAGTCTGTCAGTTTCTGTACATAGTTAAATGAATTTATGCTCTAATTTTCTTAAATGTCTCCATGACTGTTTTTACTTTGTTCTTGCGTTGAAAATCTGTTCTGAACCGATCACTCAGGATTGCAGTAGTTTTTTCGCTCATCACCTATGTGGGGTTAACTGCTTGTGCAGTTGTACAGTATGTTACATCTTTGTTAGGATCATGCAAAGAAAATGTAAGTAAAATGACCACATAATTAGCAGCCATTAGCAATTTTTTTTTTTCAGTTTTGTTTTGTGGAGGGTCAGTATATACCATCACTTTGGGAGAAATGGCAACAAATATTCAAGGATGACACACTTAATGGCAGACCTGATATAAAGTTTTAATTCTTATTGTATAAGTTTTATGCTTTATGATGTGGGTGGAGCATGAAAAGATATAATGCACTGTAGCCCACTGAACCTCTTGTAGGGTAAGATGCACAGAATAAGCAAAAAAATGTAGTAGACAAAAAATTGAGCTGTTTGGCTACCGATGTATTTTAGTTAAATTGGAATGTACATGTTCCAGGCACCTCTGTAGGCTGTACCAAGTCAGACTGGTCCTCCATGCAAGCTAGTGGTAGTGTATACTGCTGATTTTGCATATCATGAAGCAGTATGGCCAAGAAATCATTTCAATGGACTCATAACCGCATAGAGCCTGACCCAACAAAGCTGAGCTTTTGCCCTCTGTTGTGATCTGCTTGAGAAATTGTTCTGTCCAGGTTGACCATATGCACACTGAAAGCTTGGGTTTTCACCACTCCGGCTTTATTGGACATTTAAGAAATGTTTGAAATATGGTTCTGGAAAGATTCTGGTAGATGGTAAAAGCACACTGAAAAGTTTCTGTGATAGCTTGCTGGTTAAATATGAAGTCACTTGTCTCACTGTCTGCCCAATTTTTTTTTTTCCTTCTTTTAGATGTCATTGCTGCAGCACAGCAGTATATGAACTGCACAACCATTCACACACTTTTAGCACAGAGTTGTGCTAATGCATGTTAGATTTTGTAACGTACATAAGCTGCATGAAACTCAAGCCACTGGTTGAAACATTGACCGTTTCCTTCAGATAGGGAGCTGACATCTGACTTCCTTTCTTGCTCCTCCTGCCCAGTGTTACCTGAGAGCCAGAGATGGATGCTTGCAGGAAGGAGGCTGCCCTGAGAAACACTCAGTTTTGCAGCAGGCAAGACTTTTCCACATAGCTTATGTAGGTCATGACTCATTTTAAACAGTTCAGATAAGCATGTTTTGTTTTCTTCCCTCCCCCCTTCCTTCCCTCATGCTCTAAGGGATATGGAAATCAAAGAGATCCCTCTAGTTAATGCTCTGGCTGCTTAATGTGACGCATCACATGCAATTTAATTAATTTTTTTAGGATACTGACAAATCCTTAAATAAATCAGAAACTGTTTCGGTATGTTGCAGATGGTGAATACCCTAATACTTTATTTGGTTGTTAGTTGCAAAATTATGACAATTGGAAGACTATGTAAAGTAAGACAGCTGGTAGTGTGGTAATTGGGTCCAAAGGCAACACCTCTAAAGGTTGCAGGTTTGAATCTGACCTCCAGCTGTAGTACCCTTGAATAAGGTGCTCACACTAAATTGCACCAGCAAAAATTCCCGAGCTTTAGAAATGGGCAAATAACTGTAAATATCTTAACACCTAATTTCGCTTTGGAGAACAGCATCAGCTAAATTAATAACTAAGACAAACAGTCATGATTTCTTATCATTGTCAAAAATGTTATACCTGCATTGTCACGGGTGCAGAAATGCATGTTGCTGTTCTTTTTCAGGGCTTTGACTGTTCCTACGTTTCTCCTGATTCCAGCTGTGTAACGGTCCTGAGTCACACTACAGGAAGCTTTTTGAAGATCCTGGGTGAAATGAGATACTGTGTAATAAGCTGTTCAGAGCTACATAAAGGTCTGCTTTGAAACTACAAACCTGTGTGATGCTTCCACGTGGAACTTTATCTGGCTGATTAACAGGGAGCTGGTAGTACAACATTTTTATCTTCCAAATGCTTAAATAAATGTGTGCATATTTATAAAATGTGTAAAAAATAAATAAAATAAATAAAATAAGCGGCTGTGGTCAAATGCTTATAAAATTGAAGAAACTGTTAGATTTGAGAATCTGTTGAATTTCTGCTGCTGTTGATGGTGTGGGAGGGAGAGAGATAGGAAGATCAGACATCTTCCCTTTCCTTTTCAGACGGAACAAAGCTATGAATATTTATATCATTGTTTCTAAACTGGAATGTAAACAGAACTTTAATGTCCAGAGTTCTTGTTTAACTTCACCAGTTTGCTTTCAGTACCGGCAACTTTCGTGAACATTCTCTTTTCTCTAACTTTGTCGGGCAGGTTATTTTTAAATCAAAATTTAGAAAATACGAAGCTAACGTAACTGAAGGAAGAGAGATGACAGTTTAAGCAAGGATCTGTGTTTTGCATGTGGTCCTTTCCTTTTGCAGCTGGAGCAGGCTTCCAGCTGTGCTGAGTCTTTGTCAAAGCAAAGTTACCAGAGTGAAAGTGTCCGCTTGCTAACAGGATTAGCTGCAGGAAGGTGGGCTAGAACTACGAATGCTGCTACTGGGCTAGAACCCATCCTAATGTGAGAAGGATGACACACTGCACATGTTTTGCTCTTTAAGGGTAGTTTATTGACTCTCACTCCATGTTCACCGTTTTTGCACCCAGTGATCTTTCACTACTGGACTAGGTCCAGAGAAACACTTCCTGCAATAAATCAGTGGTGAATCAGAGGGTTCCTGGAAATGGTCTGCTGGGTAATGAGTTAAACTGCTGGTTGCTGCTTACTGCTGTTTTGTCCAAGGCTGAATGGTTTAGACTGATGAGACTCTTGACAATGGCCTGCTAAGCCTCAAGCTCTGTTTACCTGTTGAGCAGTTATGATATTAAGTCTGATAAACTGTTTTCCTTCATCTGTGACTTACTTGGTAGTTTCTACCTTGCTTTGACCTGTGTCTTATTTAGATGTTCTCTGTCCATCTCACTGGTTTCCAGGATGGTGGAGGGGTGGCAGTAGTTCTTTTCACTCTTCTTACTTGGTTCAGAATCTACATATGAATGTGTCCCTTCTGTCACAGGGTGCAGCCTTCCGTGCGTTTTTGGGTCCTTCCAAGGCCCAAGCACTGTTTTGCAAACCCCCAACTGCCCCCTCCCCCCCGTGTCCAGGAGCGGCTGGGAACAGTCGTCCACAAAGGAAGTCTGAAAGAGGGGCTGCAATGGGGGCAGACAGCTGTCGCCAGAGCCGAGGAATGAAGGAGTGGAGTGGAAAATGGCACAGAGCTCTGCCCTACTTTCCCCCACCCACTCCAAACTCCTTCCCCATCTCTCCTCCTCCCTCCCCCCACCCGAGTTCCTATAAGCTGTTTTTTTGTATGAGGTGTTCTGGGTTGTATATTGTCATTCATGTCATGATCACGGGGAGCGAAGTAAACTTTAAATGGAACTAAATAGATGGATCTTCTCACCATCTGTGCTTGACTGGCTGTGTGCGTGCATTTGGATACTGAAGAAGGCAGCATATGACATTGATAGGACAAAATAAACACACTGGGGAGGTGGGGTGGGGCTGGATGAGAGACAAAAGGAAACCTCATTGGGGAACTTGAGTTGCAGGGTGTGCGGTCATCACACTCCCTTAAGAATATCGCATTTCACTTTCCTTAGTGCCACCGTGCCCCACTTGTCCTCTGCACATCCTCACACAGACCCCCCCCCTTAGCATCTTGAGTCTTCAATGTGACTCTCCAGACTTAGCAGATCATTTTTCTAATATTTTTAGCATCACCTGCTACCCCCCTCCCCAGTCTGACCAGCCAGCATTAAAGCCCTTCAGCATATCTAATTCCAGCCTGTTATCTTGTCCACCTAGCCGGAGCTGCAGTCCACTGCATATTGTTGCAGTTTCCTGCCTGTTTTAAGTGAAATACAGCATGTCACTTGACAACCTGTTTAGCTAAACTTTAGCATTTTTATTTGTATAACATGTACAAGCAGTGGTTTTCTGTACACTCTGTTTCAGCAATATTTTGTCTTTTTTCCTTCAACCTCCTGCCACCTTTATTCACTGACACTCGAATTCTTTCTGCTCAAATACAATATACACAGAGCTTGTACGATTTTCCATGAAAGTATCAAGCGTTAGCTGTGGGTCGTCAACAGGAAATTCCAGGCAGAGCAGGAGCAGAGCTTTGTGGATTCTGGGGAGGCCTAGCTCCTGGCAGAGGGAGGAGGGGAGAGCAGTACATCTCGTAGTGAGACTCATGCACAGGGAGGCATGCCGCATGAAGCAGCAGGAGCACATCAGTCATCAATAAAACCAGGGTGTTGCATACAGGAGCATGTCATAAGCTAATTATGTCAAAAGTTAAAATTCTAGATTCCCCCCCCTCCGCACACATCTGAGTAACACCTGTGAAAGTGTTGTGTTTGTGCTTAAGGTGGTTATACTCCAAGTCCAATTCCTGTACACTTCTAGGGACTAAGTTTGGATTTTTGTGTTGAACTGAAAGGAGTGTGCTTTGGAAAGCTCTCTGCCAGATTTCATGATTCAGGTGCTATTTGTAAATATGGCTCATCAGCATACAGAGCATGATGAGTTCTGTCCCACATCAGTAATGCAGTAGTAGTGAAGGGTCATAACACACTGTCATTGTTGCTCTTGGCAACAGCATACCAGTTTTTATTTTAGGAGAAGACTAGATTAATATTGCCTACTTTTATTTTGAAGCTTGAAATGCATGTAATAGAAACAATATATTGATATTAGACAGCCTTGCTACAAATGATGAAATAGGTGATTTAATATTTATCTTTTCCCCTATGTATTCCTAGTGCAGCAGTTTGAAGGTGAACTGTACAGTGAGCAACAATCTTTTGCTGCTGATTTATGTCTGTGATCAGTGATTGCTTTGGGAGACCTGCTGGTTGGTTTGCCAGGATTTCACCTCCATGGCACTGTCAACAAAATGTACCGCCACCTAAATGATTGATAAACTAGTGGATGAAGGAAAAATTCTAATCCTAAATACCGTGAAATATATGTAGGCCTAATGTTTTCTTGATGCTTATGTGATATTAGCCACATCTCATATTTAAACATTTGTGGTAGACCTTTGAATTGTGATGCATAACGTAAAGAAGTATTTGTGTGCTTAGACACTGAGGTGACATTCGACTTTCTCAGGCTGATCTATGGACCTTAATTGCTGGTTGAGTGACAGAATTGGCTCTTATAGTGCACTTTAGTGTTGTGTTGACTAGCAGCTCTAGTATCAACAAGAAGAGTTACAGTGCTTTTTACAGACATGGTAAAACAGCTGTTTTTTTAAGTGCCTTGTGCAGGCAGTACTTACCACTATTTTGTGCTGTAAAATAGTCCAGAGATTATGTAATGTTTGCTGGATTGGTTTTCACAATGAGCTGAAAAGGCGTTTGAGATGTAGACATAATTCTTTGATGAGGAATGAAGTATATGGATGGAAATCTTTTGAGTTCGCACCTTTTGCTGCACACAGCCCTGTGCTAGCTCACATTAATACAGTATATTTGCCTTAAATATGGTTTATGCGGCTTACTTACCTAAATTTAATTGGTTTAACATACAGCTCAGTTGGTTAAATACATTCTTATTGTTTTGTATGTAAAGTTTATAGACAAGTAAGACTGCCAGTGCAGCAAGTACATCTTTTTTTTTTTTCCCCCCCACTTGCTGTATGCCAGCTTTACAAACTTGTGTGCGAGTACCTGAGAGAGTTTCTATCCTTGATGTTTGCCTTTATTTATTTATTTAATTTTTTTTTTTTTTTTTTTTTTTTACAAAGGCCTAATGAAGGTATTAAAATAATATCCATCTGGAATTATGATTTGTTGCAGTGTTTCATTTATGTATGCAGTGACAAACAACTGTGCCGTTATAAGACTTAAGACTGCATAGTATGTCTTGTCTGAAGTATTTGACAGATGTGGCTGTGTAGCTACAAGGGGTTAGCTATATGTGTCATGGTGGCTGTGTGTAATTTCAGAGGTGTGCATTTCAGTGCAAGCCAAATGAATGAACTACATTAATCCCGACGTGAAATTTATTTTGGTAGCGGCTACATACAATATAGAGTATACAATACATGCAGGGGCGATATACACAACATTTCAGTGTTCCATGGGGATTTCTGTAGTTTTCTCGCTTTTAAAAGACCGAAACTTACTGCAAGCAATATTCCCATTAGAGCTATTAGAAGTGAAAATGACTGCTGTCAATGTATTCTGTATCTGTACCAATTTGTAATAGCTTAACCTTGCAATATCCAGCTGCACCTGGAAAAAAATGTTGAACATGTTACGTTGAAACTTGATTTGCAGCTTTCTGTTGGTTGCAAATAAATCTCCAAGGTTGCTGATTAGTATGTACTATTGTGTTGTGTCAATGCCAAAATAGCTCCCCAGATAAATGGATTCTAGATTGATTGTTTGTTTTTTACTCCTTGTCTTCATTGAGTTTCCCTTTGGTTTTTTCCCTGCATTCTGGTACAAATTGGTTTTCTAACAAAATGCTCTATTTGTGACACAACTGGTAGATTTAACTTTGTGACTTTTATTTTGTATTTTAAACTATTAAGTATGCTGTCCGAGATTTTGTCAGAAAAATCACATCTCTTGCACCGTATCATGAATAAATCTGCCAGTTGTCAATAGTATTGCACATGTAGTTCTGTGACAGACTTCTGTTCTTTTATGCCATTTGTATGCCAAAAAGGTTGTCCACTTGTGAATTTTGCCAAGCTCAAGCTTAATAACTAATTAATCATCAGGTGTTTTACATGTTCTGGGTGTACAGTCAATGAAAAGTAAAGTTTTTCCACATATTACATCTACGGTGTTGTAGATGTGCTCGTCCAAGCCTTTCAGTCTGGCAGATTTGCTCCATCAGTTCGGCAAGGCAATTTGTGATGCTGTTTTCCTGCTGTGTGAAAATGGCATAGGGCTCATTCAGTTGAGCCTATGTCTGGAGGGGAATCTCTGGGAGTAATGCCAGTACCATGTGAGCTTCAGCCCCAAGCCTGTCCTATCCAGACGTTAGTGGACAGCAGCTGGGACAGGAGCGGTGTTGAGTCATGGTGATGGGTCTCATTCAGTCACACACCAGCCCCATCACTGTGTGTGTGTGTGTGTGTGTGTGTGTGTGTGTGTGTGTGCACGCGCACTACTACAAAGTAGGCGCAATTTTTGTGAACCCATAAAGAATGAACAATGTCATGTTAGATGAGAAGTAATTCAGACTGAATGCAGTAGATCCTTCTATTGCAAATGGAAAAAAGACCCAAAATCTAATTTTAACCACATTTTAACAATTTATGAAATAGAAACTGAGAAACTGTTTGGACTGGTTAGTAAGAGAAGTGAGTGAATACAGCAGCTATAAAGGGGCCTCCAGTGTCCCCTGCATACAGTGTAGACAGGGTATGACATGGGACATACATTTCTCATGTTTTCCTGCATACCACATTAAGGAATTTAAAGTACCAAGACGTGGCGCCAAAACTTTGGTACTGAGACTGTTCTTTCTTATTGTACTGCAAGTCCTGAAATGCACATTTGCATCTGTTTGATTGTTTAAAGTATTTCAGTCACTGTAAAATGTTTTTGTTTTATGTGTCTTTTTGTTTTCTGGGTTTACACAGGTTTTTGTCAAAACTGTAAATTGAAAACATTTAAAATACAGTTTATTCTGGATTATTCTTGACTTTTTTCAGCCCCCCCCCCCCCCCCATCACAAACAGTCAAATGCCTAGAAAGGATTATATTTTCATGCATACATACACAGTGCAAACCTGACAAGAGTTGTATTTGGGTGCGCTTGCAATTTTTTTTTTTTTTTTTTTTTTAACCTTCCTGTTTTAATTTTTGGCATGACTGCCTATGACTTTTTCTCTGCGTCCAAGGGAATTTGGTCCACTCCTTCACTCAGTATTAAGTCTGAAGCTGAGGGAAATTTGTTCCACACCTTTCGATTGGCCTTGGGTAACTGAGTTGCACAGAGTGGCTGCATGTCTCAGCAGCAGGACTCCAGAACAGGGCAGGTTGAGGCAGTGTGTGGACATACTCCAGTGGAATTCAAATCCAGCAGTCTCACATCAGCGCCTTTCTTGGAGAAAGAGACACACGACGTCAGTGGCTTCATAAAATATTCAGCTACATCATTCTCTATTAATCTCCCGGTACGGTTTCAGCAGCGGCTCTGATGTACTTGCAAGGGATCGCCGGAGATGTTCTCATGTTGTTAATTATCTTTCGGCAGGGGGAAAAAATCACTTGAGCCAGTTAGATTACACTGCTCGTTTTGGTTGGACGTTTGCTGTTTTGCTGTCAGCTCAGCAATTTGCAGACTCTAGGGATTTAAAAAATGTGTGCCCAGCTATGGGACCTACCTGGCAGTCCAAAAATATGAGGGGCCACTCTGGCATCCCTACCACCTCCGCCTCTCAGCTGCTCCCACGAGGAGGAGCCTTTCATCCTCCAATTGATATATAATTCATCCGAGAGACAGCCCCCGCCACTGCTGTGCTCGTACCATTAAAATTCCCTTTGGTCCCCGGAACTCGCTTGTCTGAACTTTACATCCAGCTGCCTCCATTTCAACCTCCCCATCCAGTCACTCGGGGGCAGCTCGGGTACTTCAGCTCTAAAACCCATGTCTCGAGAGCAGAAAGTGAGGCTATGCAGACCCCTGCAAGTTTTGAGCATAGTTGTAGATGTTGGAAGGAATTGGAGAAGAACAGCATTTCTTTAGTCAGAGATAGTTTTAAGTTCCAAAGGTGTAAGATTTCCTCACGTTGCTGTTGCGAAAACCAGCTTTTGGGTCCATTGGCAGTTGTCCACTATCACTTAAGATAGAGGGCAGAGTGAAATTCTAGGGATGACAGTATAGTGCAGGTCATCTTTCGAATAAGCTCAAGTAACGTCAGTCCATTTAGTACCAGTTAAAAAGTTAAATATACTATAATTATTTACTAATCCTCTGAAAGTTATCCAGTCATGTGATGCACTGTGCTACACAGTGTTATATACATCATATTGGGAGGAGTCATGACAGGTATATTAGCCTGAAAGGAAGACGGCCATCTCCACTGTGTGATCCAAGCCAGTTTGTGTTTTCTGGTGTTACTTAATTTTCTCATTTTGTGGTCATTTGTGGTCATTACCACACTGTGGTAATTTTTGTGCTCGTAGTTAAATGCCACTGCAAGATTATTCTCGTTTCATTTTTTGACCAACGTATTCCAGTAAATGTATACACCAATATATGGTTTACAAACTTTTAATATAATACCCATAGAAAAATTGTATCCATGTTTGGTATACAGACCGACTGCTCCCGGTATTATGTACTTTTTGCAGGTGTTTGAGGCAGATTTTTTGATATAGAAGTCATGAACCAATCAAGCACAGAGTTTTCAGCAATGTATGATAATCGCTTCTTAATTTCGCATTATTTTTCAAGTTGTTTAATTACAGTTTTGAGAAGTGTTTTTTTCTATGTTGTTCACGTGCTTCTACATTTGAGGGGTCTCAATATTCACATCTTTCTGGCCCACTTCTCCTCTGATCTTGTAAGTGCTAAATAAATGTTTATGTGTTCGTTATGCTTAATTTTTCCATAAAAATTTAATTGAAACAACCTGTATACAGCTACTCGTGTAATGTACACTGGCTTATACTGTGGTATGGCGCAAATTCGCTGTACTCTGGAATCATGCATTTGCAACCAAATCTCTCCTGTTGATACAATGCACTCTTTGTATTTTTCTCTGAGATGTACATCACTTTGGAGAAAAGCATTTGCTTAATGAATAAATGTAAATGTACTGTATGGGTCTTTTGTATGTTTACTTATGTACTTACTGTATAGTAGTTTAATAAATAAAATTTCTGCCCTAATTTAGTCTGTGCTAATTTCCTTCTTTATTATCTTAATATCTTATTCTAATGTTCTATTACTGTTTCATGACTGTTTTAAGTATTGGGAATATTTTGGCTTGTCTGCAAAGTACATGAACCCATAATTAAACCCCACCTATTTAAAATAACAGGACAGAACAGTATACGGACCATTTTTAGTAATGAATTGGGCTGATGTAACGGGGATACCCCTATTTGCTACTTATTTGTTTTCTCTCTTAATGCTTTTTTCTCCCTCAATTTATGTTGTCTGTTGGAGCATTAAGGCAGTGGATTGGAAAAGTCTGGAGAATTAATGTGTGTGCTCCTATGTACAGAACTCTTGCGGTGTACTGGGTTAGATGGTTAGTACTGCCTTGGCATCCTGACTGCTATAACTGGCACGATCTGACAGCTGTGGAAGTTTCTCTCTGTAAGTTGACAGTCCAGATAAAGAGCAATGATATGCCTCAGTAGGGAAAAGCTTACCTGAGAATGCTGGGATGTTGACGTGTCCTGCCATTGACTATGTGCAGCATGAGGATACACACCAGGAGGAGTACTGGTGTTAGTGTGTCCAAGAGCAGCTCTGATACTAGGGTTTGGATAGAGCCGTTTCCTGGAAGGGACTTGCATGCTGGCTTGCATGTTTTTGTATTAGCCTCTGGCCAGGTTGAGATGTTGTTGAAGGCTTCACCTGGAATCCACTAGCCTGAGACAGACAGTATGGTTGGCACAGCTATGTTGAGGGGTAATAAGAAGAACCAGTCTATGCCAGCGGCCTGGCCAGCAACCTGCAAGTCCCTGGGCACAAATCACTCTTTCCACAGGAGATGGAGGACCAAGAAAGATCCAATTATCAGTGTCCTCTTATCATCTGAAACAGCCCAGTGTACAGGAGGAAAACTTCAGCCTTCGATGCTTCCGCAAAGCTCAAAGCAACACTCAGCTGGGGCCCTGCACCAGTCTGAAAGATTTAAACTTTCGATTTTAATCTCCAAGCAGCCTAGGCCTTGGTGTGGTGAGAGACACTTATTGTTTTTCAGGAAAGTAAATTTAGTGTCGTGCGTATTTCCTCTGGTTCCTTGGGTAATGGAGAAAAGAGTAGTAAATAATGTCATCTTTATCACTGTTCATCACGGCTGCTTGTTAAAATAGCACAAACCGGCGCCTCGCCCTGGGATTCGGTGATCTATCGGCATATCTGGCTCTCTTCCTAATAATATCCTCATCACGCAGTGCAAAATGACACAGCCCTTTGATGTTGAGTTCCACTGACAGATTAAATGTGTCCTCTTATGAGGGGTGACAGATTTTTATACTGTTCTTAAGCTGCCGCACTCTCAAACTCGAAAACAGTCTTTTATACACATTGGAAAACACTTCCCTCCCTCCCCCAGTACTGTTCTTTTTCTGTAGTCTTTTGCGCTATAGTGGTACAGGTTACACTCACTTCATCCCTGTTGTGCGCTGTTGATCATCTCTTCTGAACCATTGACAAATTTCTGGCTTTATATGGCACTCTGTGTCATTGCCTTCGTTAACTGCATTTTTGGAAGTTTAATTCCTGTAAATAATTTCATTTTTTCATTAAAAAAAAATTATAAACAGTTACAGCGGTAGCTGTCTATGCCAGACTAGAGACTCTGAGCATTCTTTCAGTTAGCAGAGTTCTTGTAAGATTTATCATTGTTTTATTTAATGATTTAGTGACCTAACGTGTCCTTTAGCATTGATTAAAAAGAGTTGGAATTGCTCAAGGCACCAAGTAGACCTACGGCCGAAAAGACCTGTCGTTAAAATAAGGCGAGTGTGTTGTTCACCGAGACCCCACTGCCGGAACGGAGTGGATGCAGCATACATGTGTGCATACGCTCATCCACAGAGGATGGGAAGCTGTGTGAGGGATTATGAGCACCATCCTCAGTCTGACTCTCATTGGAAGTCCTCACATGGCCTCTTGCTTATGTTTTGGGAAGACAGCCATGCAGTATAATCCCACCTTACTCGGCTCTTGTCATTCCCGTATTGGTGTCCAGCATTGTTGCCATCTCCCATCTAGGCTTCAGTGGTCATGTTATCCCAGCTCAGGCCATCACGCTTAAGTGCTGTGGTTATTTTTGTGTGCCTTCTCAAGCCCTCCCAGCACTGTGCATTTACATGCTTGCTAATTTGGTTAGAGCTGCAGGAAAGCCCCTAGCCTCGTGAGGTAATGGGACTCGCGGTGATCCTAAATGAGTAATGATTCCATTAAGACGGCACACACGTCTGCCTTGACCATCCTCAGAGCTGTAGCGGTGCATGGTTGCCATTCGCGCGTGTTCACACGTTCGTTTATACCATCACGCAGTTGTCAGTGGTTTCAGTAAAATGCTTTGTGTGTGCATGTATGATTGGGGAAAAAAGTGGACACCCGCTATTTTCTGTGGCTAGGCTGGCATTTTAAACTTGGAGTATCACAAAACAAATGTTTGCTTTGTGTTTCTGACAGCGTATGCATGATGTTTCAGTCTACATTATGCTGACTGGTTGTTAAACTGGAAATACAAAGCAGAATTTTAGGTACCAAAAACACACTCTCACCACACATTATCTGCACACCGCAAAGAAAGCCCTGCACAGGCCGTGTTGCCGGAATATCTACCTATCTGAGGGTGCGCTCTGGACGGTTCAGCAGAAATTGCATGTATAACTTCGCTGCTAAAAGTCGGCAGGTTGGCTCACCCTTTGGAGGAGGGAACTGTCAGGGTTGTAGAAATACGAGCAAAAGCCACACTCGAAATCAGGAGCTTCTTTTTGTTTAGCGGCATATGAAAAAAAAATTACAACTTTAAATTAGCTTGTGTAATACACATGTCTGTAAATTGAAGTGTAGTGCAGGATGTAGCACGATTGGAAACTTGTCTCTCTGATCATGAGAGTATGTGTAGAGTGTGGGGACAGATAGGAACAACAAGAAGAGGGACGGAAACTAGGAACCGGAGCCGGGAAGCGGCTGGGGCTGGTGTGCACGGAACAGCGCATTCTGATTACTACGGGAGCTCTCTACTGGCCAGCTTCCCCCTGCCTGCTCCGTTCACTGGTTGCTAGGCAACAAGCCCTGTATGTGTCTTATTGTGGCTGTGTACCCCACCCCCCCTGCAGCAACTCTGTTTGAGGGAGAGATGGCAGGCCGTGATCCTGCTGTGGGAGAGGGAATAGGACAGCCAGGAAGCTGCCCCCCCTTTTCCCTCCAAGGACATCTGACACACTGAGGCCCAGGTCACTGATCATGGCCACCATGCTTGTTGTTTGATTCGACTGGCATCTCCACAGGGGGCAGAGTCTGTGTGTCACTTTAATGATCAGTTTCAGTGGCACTGACTTTTAAAGGCTGTTTTTGGTCGCCATGTTAAATTCTCCGTTTCCTTTTAGCCGAAGGAATGAATCTGTAGAAGCAGCCTGTGCCATGTATGTGCTATTCGCTACATGTAGGGGACAAGGTCTCGTCTGCTCCGCTTTGCTCTACTCACTATCTGTGGCACAAGGTTCATCTGAGCACTCCTGCTCCCGGGGCCTGAACAGGGAGAAGTTCCCTGGTCCTGCTCTTAATGACAAGCGTCATACATTTCCATGCTTCTTGTTTGCCCCCCTCCCCAACACACACAAAATAAAGGGCCTAATGAAATGAATTTGCACAGGTCACAGGCTTTAATGCCAATCTGGGCCCGGTTGCCTGGATATCGCAGCAGGCTGATTGCAGGCTTCCTCAACACTGTATTTGCACACCAAACGGTGCCTTCTGCATCACCCCATATATTACATGTAAATAGGCTCAGTGCACATTGGCGCTCTGGTGGCACTGTAATTGTCTGCATATGAAGTGCACCTTCCCGGCCTCACAGTACAGCTGCGCATTTGTTAAGCAGAATTTAGATGACCTGCGGCGTCGGAAGAAGAAATAGTGTCCAGATACTCTGCTGAACTCATAAAGGAAAGAGCCATATTGTGTAAGACAGTTGCTTGTGGGCTGCGTTTTTATAATGAGCAAAGGGGCTTGTGTGCGCGCACCTCCTGCATACTGAATGAAGGCAACTGTAACGTTGCCTGCTCAGAGACTGTGTGTACGTGTGTGACCATCTTCTGCATACAGATTGAGCACAGCTTCAGCACTGCGTGCTCAGAATGCGAGAGCGCGGGCGGATGTTACGACGTGTGACCCAAGGCAGCAAGGGGGTGCGAGGACAGCGTTCGTCTCTCTCGGGAGATGGTTCTGCAGCACAACATTTTATCAAAAAGTGTTGCGGTCAGCATCACAGGCTGGCAGGGCCTTGAAGGTGTGTGTGTGAGTGTGAGTGAGAGAGATAGACCAAAGGCTGACTGACTCAGCCAGTAAGACCTTTGTCCTCTCCTCAGTGGAGAATCAGCAGATAGACAGTAAGCAGAGCCCCACCCTCGCCCTCCGTCCCTAGGCCAGTGTCTCCTTACAGCGGCTGGGCCTCAGCCTAGAGTACTAGGTGCTTTCCCACTGCTGCATGATCACCCAGTCACATGATAATCTCTTGCTATAAAAAGGCCCAGCACTTGCAGTGGAAAATCTGAACTCATCATTACTGTAAATGTATTCTCTGGAGATGCACTGTAGATGGATCTTTCTAGCCTCTGGTTTGTTTACCTCCCCCAAACAATTGGAGTGCTTTAAGAATTCTTCTACAATACATACCCAGAACCATTGTGGTAAAAAAATAAAAATAACTTCATCCTGAATAGCACGTTGCTTGCTTTTTTTGCGGTGCTGTTGCAGATGGCTAAAGGAGTGGCTTTCCTCTCATTTGTTGCTGTTGTAGCTGCTGCTGTTACATAATCTGCTGGTTAGCACATGCATCGACGCAGAGCAGTTTGCGTAGCATTTTTTTTCATCATAGATCTGGATGTTCATTGAAGTTAGGAACTTTTCTCAAGGTTCGAATAGTAGTTGCACTCGTGGCGTTAAATGGATGAAGGTGGGCCCAGGACTCCAGTTTTATAAGTGACTGACAATGGGATATAAGTTTGCATAGCTGCAGTTATTCAGCATGTTAGTTTTCTAAATTGGTGTCACGAGACAAGCGTTGCAAGAACAGTGGTTCCCTTCATCTTGGTTTAGATCTAGTGGGGCGGGCTCCCACTGCGAACCCGGTCAGGTGGTTCAGATGCTTTAATTTCAGTCATTCCACAATAAAGCTGATTAGCATCCTGGGCTGCTGAGCTCCATCATGGGCACGAGTCGCATAATGTTCTAATGCTGTCCATGCAGCACCGTAATTACACTGAGCCTTATTCATCTCTGTTATGATGTGTAATGTTATATGATTGTCAGCTATTTAAAGTGAAGTAAATGTTTTATGTGATGAAAATAGTTGCAGGTTTATAGTCTTTGGAGGGAGCCTTAGGTCATGGGGCCAGTTGTATGAGGAGGGAGTTTTCTTGACTTAGCTAATGAAAAAGCTGTCTTTGCTCTTCAAACTGAGAGGAGTTGAGGACATCGGGAGTGTCCGTTTCTGCAGAGCTCAAACAGCTGGGGATCAGCTCTCTGGTTGCGTGTTCCAGTGCGTTAGAAGTCTTCCAAGCCATTGTACTGTTTTATAGGATTTGGAGGGACAGGAAGGAATTAGAAAAATTAGGAAATGACATGTGTGTAATAAAGTTAAATATTACTCGTAGAACTTAGAAGGCACATATTTTCATTATTTAGCTGATACTTTTCTCCAAATCAACTTACATTGTTAAGATGCTTACAATTATTTACCCATTTATACAGCAGGGTCATTTTTACTGGAGCAATTTCAGGTAAGTACATTGCTCAAGGGTATTACAGCTGGAGGTGAGACTTGAACCTGTAACCTTTGGGTCCAAAGGCAATAGCTCTAACCACTACACTACCACCCATCCGTCTGTATTACTTGTGGAACACTGATCAAGAATGGCCTGTTATCTGAGCTGACCAGTCCAGAGTAGCATACGTGTGTGTCTGTCAGAACAGTGCCACCATAAGTCCTGAGTGACTGCGGCAGTTGGGGGGAACTGTGTGAGTATGACCTAGGGTTGGCACTTAGCAATACAGGCACAGAGGGAAGGCGGAGGAAGCAGGAAAGCAGACTGGAGATTCCGCGTACTGCAAATGTCACCTGCTCTAGGCGCTGAACACACAAATGCATACACACACGCCCCGGATGTGTTATAACTTCTAATAAGGGCAGAACATGGAGAACCTAACTGGTGTTTGTCACTGGTGAGATGAAAGGGCAAAAGTCAGCAGAAGTCTTTGCAACCAGGTGTGCACAAACTGCCTAAACACTCAATGGGCATATTGTTCAGGGGTAGGAGATCAATCGATGAAGCAGCAGGAGCATTAATTTGATCAATTACATTTGGATTTTAATCTGTTAATGACTGAATCTCCCTAAAATGTGGACATTTTCTTTGCTGCTTTAAGGATGATATTGTTAGTACTCTTGGTCAGAGCTGGGGGGCCTTCTTGTTAATTCTTTAAATTTCTTTTTTCTACATCAAAGAATCTGCATTCTTTCCAGGATATCTAAAGGCTCAATTTGAGGTCCAATTTGTGTGAAAAGAATATGCTCTATCATATGATATTTCATCTTCTCTGGTACTTTGTTGAAGATGCACACAGTGTGAATGCAACACTACTTCCCTTTCCCAGATGCTGGGGGACCGAAGTGTTACATTATCTGTGTTGTTGACTTGAGGTTAAAAATAGCTCTTTGGACTGAGGAGCTGCAGTGTGTGTATGGAGAGGGAGGCTTGCTGTGTAGCGTGCCAGTGCTTACTGGGGAGGATTGGGATGATCCATCTCTTGCCAGGTTCAGACTGTGCTGCCCTGGCCCAGAAAGACTTTACTGCAGAGGAGAAATAACCCTGATGCTCCCTAGACATCATTTATTCGTTCTGCTCCAGTGCATGTTGTGCATGTGATCCAAAGGAGAAAGGGCACTGGCAGGCAGAGATTGGAGAACAGTGTTGGAGGTATACCTGGTTATGCAGAAGCCAGAGCCAGGCTTAGTGTCTGGGGTCAGACTAGGTGGGCTTGATGGGTGAGAGTCACGGCACTCTCGAGTTGTTCTGCAAATGGCATTATGCACCCTAGTGCTCTCAAGAAACCCCTTAGCTCCATATGTAAGGCCTCTTATGGCACACAGATCGCCTTTGCTTCTGGAAGTTATTGTGTCAGCTGCCTTACCTAACTGGTTCCCCACTATAAATGTTGTCTCCATTCTGGCAAGATGCTTTGCTGTCAGGTTGAAGCATTAATCCTTCCATTCTGTCAATGTCTGAGCGAGTGTAGCTTGTATTTATGTGTCTGCATGGTTCATCATGGCAGCGCAGTCTGAACAGAGATAATGCTGGGGTTGCTGGGATACATGCTTTTAAGTGCTTCATTTTGTAAATGCTGGCTTAGATATCTGGAAAGTACCGTTTTCCCTCATCTTCATTTTCAAATTCAATCGTTCTTTTAGTTTAAAAGCAAAATCACGTGTTGTCATAGCAGATTTGGTTACGCACCTAAAGTCCACATTCCACATTACTTAATGACTCGGTGCATTAGTCTTGCATTACATTACATTTACATTTATTTATTTAGCAGACACTTTTCTCCAAAGCGACTTCTAATGAACTGTATGTAGTGTCACCACCCCACACACCTTATTCACCAAGGTGACTTACACTGCTAGGTACACTACTTACAATGGGTCACTCATCCATACGTCAGTGGAACACACTCTTTGTGACACACACACTATGGATGAACCTGAGCAGCATGTCTTTGAACTGTGGGAGGAAACCAGAGCACCCAAACAAAACCCACACAGACACGGGGAGAACACGCAAACTCCACACAAACTGAGCGGGGATCGAACCCACGTTCTCTCGCACCACCCAGGCACTGTGAGACAGCAGCGCTACTCGCTGTGCCACCATGCCACATTTTCTGAACCGTATTACAGCATATTGCAGACATCTTTTGTATTTGCTTATGCAACCCAACAAAAAGCAAGAGCCCAGCATAATGAAAGCAACTCTCTCCAGCTTTACGTTTTGCCATGGTTGCTTTCTGTCACACAGGCCTTAATGTTTTTGTCTCTTCCTTCCCAGCAGACAGTCGATGACGACGCAATGGAAGCGTGAATGAGGTTTGGCGTGGCGAAAGCTAAACGATGCCCAAGGGTGGGGGTCCTAAAATCCCCCAACTGGAGGACTTCTCACTCAACACCGACATGGTGGAGAAGCAAACCGGGAAGAAGGTAAGCATGTTTGTCTCTTTTCTCTAACACCTCCACAGCGGAGGCTTGTGTCCATGGCAACCCATGATTTCTTCTCAACACCTTCCATTTCATTCAAACAGCAAGCTTCTTCAAGAAGATTTTGTTGTTCCATGTAAGCTGACAAAGCTCAGTTTCATGTGGGAGTTCAGATGTGCCAGGGCTTAGCCAGTTGTGTTGCTATCAGTTTATTTTTCACTTTCAGTGAAATTTATTCCTGGTGATGCAAGGCCTGACAGAGCATTTTTTGGTTGAATGATGGTTGGAAATGGAGTACGTTAGATCTCTTGAAACCTGACAGTGAAACTGTTTCACAGATAGCACGTATGGGTAGTGGGTTGAGCATTATCTGTGAAGATATGGAGTACTGTCAGGTTGTTCTGCAACAAGAAAGGTGTCTTGAACTCCCTGTCATTATTTTGTTTTATTTATTCTGAATCTCATCACTTCTATCTGGGACCTCCAATTTTTCTCACACAACCATCATCATCATCCTTATTATTGTTGTTATTAACCTTTATTTAGTTGATATCTTTGTCCAAGGCCACTTTTAATGCCTCCGTCAACAGTAATTTACCCCTTTATACAGCAGGGTATTCTTACTGGAACAGTTCTGGGTAACTACTTTGATCAAGGTTACTATAGCAGGAGCAGTTGAGAGAGACATTTTTCATCCAACAAACAGCCTGTCTGCCACCAGAAAATTCCCGTTTCGTGGGAGGGCAACCTGTTGGTGGACCTTTAAATGCCGAATGAATGAGTAGTAGAGAAATTTTAGAGAAGGGTGCCTTCATCACTGGGAAAGGAATGAAACCAAGTACAGGTGAAACTTCACGGGCTGTGGCCTGTCATGCCCACATATCCTCTTACTTAGGACACACTAAAGGGTGAGTCATTGGATGATATCACTTTACTCCTCTGCCGACCGCCATCTGTAGCCCTGAATTTGCTAACAGGGGTCATCTGAGGTTTAGGAGCTGGTGCTGCTACCTTGTCACCTTTACGTTCTCCTACAGAACTGGATCCTTACTGGATACCACATCACACTTTCTGATCATGTTCCCATCTGCTGTCGCCGTGCAGGATGGAGGTCATTCCTCTTTTTAGCCCCGTCCCCTTCAAAGCTCTTACTGATGTGGAGTTGCCCCGTTTCACTTGTCTCAGTGACATCATGATGATGTCTCCTTTCATGTTCTCCCATACAGAAGAGTTTACATTTACATTTATTCATTTAGCTGATGCGTTCCTCCAAAGCGACTTACAATGTTAATGTTACAGTGACAAAACTAATATTATTTTGCAACTGTATATCTTAGAGCATTCGTTCCCATTTGTGGAACTTCGAAATGTGGATTAACAACAGCTGTTAAAGTCTTTCTTTTTTGTAAATAGTCTGCCTTCCTTTATAGTTCTGTGGTCCTAAAATAAACTTGAAAGTGAAGTTGTTCATAAATTTCGTCCTGTAACTGTGGGAGATACAGCTCTTGGCAGGTTACGCAGTACAAACACAACAGTAGGGCTGCATTTATTCATTTAGCAGTGGAGGTCTCTGCCAGCCGGTTTTTCTGTTTGTCAGCAAAGGGGGGGGTCTTTGCTAACAGGTGCTCTGAAGTTCGTTTGGGAGGCTTTTTTGCTAGTCTGGTGCCGCATTGGCAACAGAGCTGCTAGGACAAGCAGGAACAGCAGTAGCGCTCGAGCTACCTTCACCGTGTATGTACAGCATTCCAGCCCTGGTTGCATCAGACACCAAGGGGCGGAGCGTTGCTAGGAGACTCATAAACATGGCTGCTTGCCAGGGGCAGCTCGGCTGACTGCTGTCGTGTACATGAGCCTGCCCCTCCTCCCTGCTGCAAGTGTGTGTGTGTGTGTGTGTGTGTGTGTGTGTGTGTGTGTGTGTGTGTGTGTGTGTATCTTAAACTGCAAACAAGACACGCCTCTGAGTCTCTCACTCTCGCTCTCATTCTCTCTGCTCCCCCCTTCTGCATCACGTTAGCGATGCAGCCAGGTTCAGTAACAGGAAGTAGCATGCACAGAGTGACCTCATACTCTCGTGACTGATCAAGGATAAGGAACAGCTCTGCATGCCAGGAATACAGAGGGCAGCGCTGTGAGAAATATTTCATTTCTCACAGCGCTGCCCTCTGTATTCCTGGTGCTGTGGTGAAGAAGCACATAACACAAAATAATTTTATCAGGCCAGGTCCCCCCCCAATAAAAAAATGGACTATAATAAAAGTGTTATTGAACAGTAAGCTTCTCTTTCCTTGTAGATTATACTGAATTTATTATAATGTCTTAATAATATAATTAACAATACTAAATCCAGGTCTCGTGTTCTGTATAAGGCATTGGATGGTTAGATTTATTCAGAGAGAAGATGAGGACATTTACTGAAATCTGCATTAATATTACATGTTCGTTGAATGTTCCACCGATTCCAGAAGCTTGGCCCTTCAGATGGTCCCTGATGCATCTTCTCGGGGCACTGAAGAGTGTTGCATGACAGTTACAGGTCATCCCGATTACACTCCAAGTTCTTCGCAATATCCGTTAAGCGCAAGGGGACGGTCTTACATAATATGACAATTTGGTTGCTCAGCTAGCACTTGTACCCAGAGCAATTTATCCAGCTTAGTTTCACACTTAGACAGACAAAGGACACAGTGAGCCCTTCTGTTCGTGCATTTCAGGTTGCAGGAAGCAGCATGTTCAGAGTAGATGGTGTTAAGGAGCTGCAGTCCGAAAAGTACAGCTGCCCCACATCCCACAGTCCTTAGCACTGAACAGTGCTCATCACCAGAGTGGGGCACAGAAATCCTGGTTAAGATTAATATTGCAATTACACTTTGAACTGTTGCACTCCATACACCCCCTGCCTATACCCTGATTCCATTGCACTTGTGTTCTGTGTAGAATCCTGCGTCCTGCACAGGTTTGAAATATGGAATTGTGATTACAATGACAAGGGGAGGACAGTATGCACAGACTGACATTGTGGTATGTCCCCTTACTTTGCAGGATAAAGAGAAAGTCTCCTCAAGCAAGACTATTAAACTAGACCGCAGCGATGGCGTTAAGGAGATGAAAGAGAAGGCTCCCAAGAGGAAGCTGCCCTTTACTGTCGGAGCCAATGGAGACAAAGATTCAGACTCTGGTAAGGTTCAACTGGGGAAGTGGGACGACATGCTGGGAGGTCTGCAAATGAGCTGTAATGAGTGGGAATAGTCAATGGTGAGGATGGGAGTGTGTCCACACAGTTTGGTCCATCAAGTGCTATGACAGGCATGGAAGCTGTGTATGCTGCCTCTTTCATTTCCATATTTCAGATGCAGTGACATGTCTGCTCGCACTTTTACGTGATTTGTTTTTGTATGTCTTTTTTGTTTTAGCCAGAAGAAATTTGACCTTTTTCATCCAGTAAGCAGAATGGTTTCTGTTTTAGAACTAATTTATTGACTGGATGATAGCAGCATAGCTTTACTAACACTATAGAGCTCAACCATGGCCTCTGGGAAAACTGCCATAGGGTCTGATCTTGTGTTTTCGAAACAATGAGCAGATTATTCATTGTCATGTAAATGTAGGGTGGGGTCCCAGATTTGCAGCAGGGGCATAACTGTCAGTTCTTCACTGTTATTGTTGACGCAAGCCAGGGACGACTCGTATCATTGTTCTTTGCCATAATCTGCAACAAACTGGTGCCATATGGAAAAGGTTTTTAAAGCCTTCGATTTTAAGTGCAAGTGGCACATGCTCGTTGAACTCCCGTTGGACATTTTTTGAGGGCAGTAGTAGATTCTCCTTGCCCAAAATGTTCACTCAGCAACCCCCATCTCTATCATTGCTGCACTGCTCTTTCAGCTCCCCTCTTCCTTGACCTGTTTTCCTACATATTCCTTCTATTTACCCCCCTTCTTCCACCAAGCCTGCGCTCCTCTTGAATTTTGTGCAGCTCTTCCTGGATCTTCTCTAAGCTTCAGATGTGTGACTACCGGTTGTTTATGTGTGTTGTAGAGGCTGATGCTGGTTTTTTGTATGTCTGATAAGATTGGAAAATCTCATGTTTCTGTTGAAGTTGCATGTCACCATCTGAGAAGAGGAGCAAAAGATGGCCTGCCGTTTAATGCCATTTAACTCCTTCAACTTGGGGTCTACAGATGTTAAGAAAAGCCTTCCTTCCAGTCCTGCTGTAATGGGATATATGGAGAAAGATGTTCTTTTTTTTAATAGAACTAAGCCTAAATGTTTAGTTGTCTGCAATGATCCTTCCCTCTGCAGCTTCCTTTGTTTCCCTTAGTCTAGACAAATATGGGTCTGTGTCATCGTATCTTGGAAGTGGAGGTGCTTGCTATATGAAAACATTGAAACCCACCTTCCTACTTTTAGTCTGCTGTGAAGCTGAGTTTTCATTCTTTGTCAGGCTAAGTCACATCATGCAGCAGGGTAATACACACACACACACACACACACACACACATTTTCAGAACCGCTCGTCCCTGACGGGGTCACGGGGAACCGGAGCCTACCCGGCAACACAGGGCGTAAGGCCGGAGGGGGAAGGGGACACACCCAGGACGGGACGCCAGTCCGTCACAAGGCACCCCAAGCGGGACTCGAACCCCAGACCCACCGGAGAGTAGGACCGCGGTCCAACCCACTGCGCCACCGCACCCCCTGGAGTAGGGTAATAAAGAGGTTAAAATCAGCATCTGATCTGAACATAGCTGCTTAAAGTCTGACTAGTATAACTTTCTTTGAAAAACAAAATAACCGCATATTGTCTTTTTCTTAAGTATGCAGCTGTAAAAATATGAAAAATTGTTTTTTGAGTAAAGTGTCTGGCTATTCGGGGCATATTTTATTTTTGTTGTTGCTAAAAAGTCGGATGAGAACTGTCTTTCTAGAATGCTGCCCCCTTGTTTTCTCTGCACTGGCTCTGTGTGTACGTGGGTTAGGGCAGGAAATTTAGGCTGAGAGTGCCGATATAACTGGAAAGTTAGAAAATGATGGCGTTCTTGGCTGTACTGCAGTTTTGGGGAACTGGCATGTGTTGCTAAGCACGCAAAAGCCCCTTAGCCTGACTTAGAGCCAGGGGACTGTGGCTGTGGCTGTGGCTGTGGCAGATCGGGTCACACAGATGAGGACAGGTAAGGCTTCATCAGCCCAAGAGCTTCAGAGTGAGACCAGTAACAGGAGTTCTGCCTAGGACCATGCCTGTAGCCAGGGTGACAGTGTTGGTTGGGCAAGGAAGTGTAAGGAGCCTCAACTGCTCTTATTCTCATCAGGCACACATGCTACGAGCATTTATTTTAGCTATTCTATCAACATATTTCCCCTCTTATTTACTTAACTGTTGTGAAAAATGTGGATTGGTTGTTTTCTGTTATAACTGTACAGCAGTCAAGACTACTGCCCTTTCCCATTGCTAAACACATTAGGGCTTTGTTGTATACAGTGTGCCGATAGCTTTGTGGGAGTTATGTTATAGCTGTCATTAGGTGCAGATCAGTGGATGTTCAATTCCCTGGCTTCAGTGGTGTGCAAATTATGTTGATAAAGAGGTTAAGTAGCTAACACTCTGGCACTTAATCCTGCTAAATATTTCCTTGTGTAGTCTGCTTCTCTCTCAGAAGGAGTTCACTCAAATAAGGAAGCTGCACCAGCTTCATTTCCTTTTTGCAGCAGTGCAGAAGACATACATAACATCCTGTGGCTACTTCCTGCCCATAGTTCCTTTATTTCCTGTTTGCCAGTCAAGGGCTGTGGTTCCAGGACCTTATTTCTGGCTGTAGTCAAACAAATGGCTCCTGGCCACACATCCCAGAGGAGGGATCTCACAGCCGATGGTCGCCATGAATAACTATGGGAGGCAGTTGCATCTACACCTTGCCGTTAGTGTGGACGGTAGAAAGGCTTGGTCAGCCCCCCCCCCCCCAGCTGCTGACCCAGATTCTCCATACCCTCCCAGTGCTCAGGCCAGTACAGTCAACATCACACACAGGGAATGTTATGCTTTCCCATGGGTCCCCTCATCTCCAAAGTACTGCAGACAACCAATTGTGAAATGGTTGCATGGGATTCATTTTCGGTTTTACATGAGGAAGAGTAAATTGGGTTACGTGACTAAAGCCGTTAACCCGTCAAACAGGACTATCTGAGCTAGCCTGTTCAGTACGTTGAGCAAAATGGTGCTGGTTTTATTTTTTTCATGCAGTACTCTGTAGGGAAGTGCAGCTTTAATGTCTGCATTCTCTGCATCTTCGGGTGGTTTATTCCGGCAAACAGGTTTGACTGCTTCCATCTTGCAAGGTCAAGTTCTTTCACCTTTTTTCCCCCCCTTGCAGTTGCAAGTATTGTATATGAGAAGCTTTTTTTTCCCTTCATCTTCCCAACCCACCCAGTCCACCACAAACCCAAGTGTCAGCTGTGCTTAGGATACGCAGGCATTATGATGAGCTAGTTATACCATGCTATCTCACTTTATTTGGCTGTACTTTCTGTTGGAGAGGTGTTGAAGGATCACTCTGGGCTCACATAGTCACCGTCAGTCTTTTGCTTCCCATGTCAAGTTTAGCCCAGACTCCCTATGCAATTTGTTACGTTTGCAGTTTTCTGCTAATCTTTGCTTTCCCCAGTCCCCTCATCTACAAGGCTACAGTTCCTGTCCTGTCTAGTGAGGATAATAAGAAAATCGGACTTTAATGTGTTTAAAGGGCCACATTGAACACATTCCGCTTGTAATTGTTTCTCCAGTTGGGGTATCACGGGTCATTTACCCAGGCTAATTGTGTGCGGAGATGGTAGAGGTTGTAGTTAGCTTGTGTTTAGAACAACTTTTTCGCACCAGTCACATTTCTCTAGTTCTCTTCCCTATCTGACCATTACTGCAGTCCATGTTTTTAGAGAGTATGGACTTTTGAAGAAATTGCAATTCGTTGCTCCTCTGGAATCCACTGACATAAGATTTGATCTTTACTCTTTTTTTTTCTTGTTGTTGTCGTAACTCAGTTTTTATTCATTACATGCACACCCCCACACAGATGCGTTCATGGTATGGACTGAGTGTTTGTATGATAGTTTTTGCAATGTGTATGAAGAATCTACGGTCCAGGTCTTAATTTCTTCATAACCTTATGTTAGTAGTCCAGCCCCTACAAGAACTGTGTGGTGCTTTATGGTGGGCTCACAAACCTGTGTGGTAACACAGCTGATAGCTGTGTAGCCAAATGCCGCAGTGTCTGTTTTTTCTGTCCCTCAACATCCTCTGCCTGAGAACATGTTCAGACTCCTCTGTATTGTTCCAGCCTGAGTAGAAGGAATGTATCCAAACACATTTACTGTGTGTGTGTGTGTGGGGAGGATGTTTAGCATAAGCTTTTGCAGATGTTGGTGAGCATTTGACAGTTTTTTTTTTTCCTGTGCAAAGTAATCCCACCAAAGCTCTTGCGATCGGAAGCATTTGCTGCCGTGTTTCTGACTCCTATTAATTATGTTTTATGGCCTTGAGCAAATAATCACGTTGTGTATTACTGCAAGCACGACTCTAGATCTTTCTCTGATTACACACTTCTTTTGAAGTGTGATAACTGGACCTATTGCATTTGATTTATTGTTAACATAAGTGTTTGAGTCCTAGTGGTTCTCATCTGCTAGTGTTTCGAAACTGCTTCCTAAAATTCATTAGTCTTACTTCATAGTACAGGTTGCAGATCTCAGTCCCAGTCCATAACACTGAGTACTATTCTGTCCGTTAAATACACTGTGTACACCTCCGTAATTAGCAACCGTCCATAGCATTGGCTGTATCTTATTACTATCTTGAACTGTTTTGTGATGATCGTTTCAGTCCCATGGAGCAGCATGCAGACAGGTCATTAGCAGTCTCAGGCCATGTTGCAGACTTGAGGTCTTATTTTTGTCTCCTCCCCTCCTTACAGAAAAGCAAGGCCCGAAGCGGATCAAAAAGGAGCCTACCAACACCAGGAAGTCAGGTTTGCTGTTCGGGATGGGCGTGCCAGGCCTCCGGGCAGGGTACCCCCTGTCAGAGCGGCAGCAGGTGGCCCTTCTCATGCAGATGACTGCTGAGGAGTCGGTCAACAGTCCAGGTCAGTGTAGACCTCTGTGCTGCTTCACAGGTCCTCTTTTTCACCTCTCTTAAATTTAATTAGCATAAAACCTTGTTCTCCTGTCTGAGTTTTCCTTATAATTGCCCCTGTGCTGTCCTAAGCTTTGCTTTCTGTAAGAATGTGAAAGCTACAGTGTAAAATATTTGGAAACTTACACAAGGCAGGAAAAATCTTTACCTCGTATAACCCTTTTTTCCCACTGAATCCAGTATGGCTTTTTCCCTGCAATTAAGAGTTCAAAGCCTAACCGCAGTACACATAGAGCTCAGGATTTGACAGACTATCTCACGAAATCTGTACTTGAAACAGATGATTGTCTTTTCAGTACATTAAAACATTATGCAAGTCATAGTGCCACCTTCTGCAAAGAAAAGCATTATGGGCAATGGGTGCAATTTTCAGTTGTTGTAGATTTGTACATTTTTCTTTGAGTTCAGGAGAACGTCCAGCAAGCTAAGTAATTTAAATAAAGTAAGCTGGCTGGATCTGGGAATTGAGAAGTGCTGTACATGCAGCCTGGCAATGGGAAACATCCTTTCCTTTGCTCATTTTGTCCTGTGCAAGAGCTCCACATGCTGGTTCAGTGTGGTTTTGCCACAGAGGCACAAAGTTATTTTATCTGCAGTATTGATCTGCATTGGAGTAACAATGGTCATTATTTTTCTCCAGACACTACACCAAAGCACCAGTCCCAGTCCAGTCTGGGTCAGAAGGGAACGCCAAACTCTGCGTCCAAAACCAAAGACAAAGTGAATAAGCGCAATGAACGGGGTGAGACACGGCTGCATCGGGCAGCCATCCGTGGCGAGGCACGCCGCGTCAAGGAGCTCATCAACGAGGGCGCTGACGTGAATGTTAAAGATTTTGCAGGTGAGCAGCACCCTCTCTGCAGGCTCCAGCAGTTCCTTTGTCTTGATGTCCTCAGGCGTTGCATCAAGTTCAGTGTACCTTTGCATTCCAAAAGCAAGCATGGAACTGGAGGAGTTAAGGTGGTGGTGGGTAGGCAAAGCAAGTAAGTAGGGGTGCTCTCAAGAAAGCATAACAGTTGATATATATCATACTGTGTGGCAGTTAAGGCTGAGCAGAAGATATATTTAATATTTGTAATGGCTAAATTTATTGTAATATTTTAATATGTACCTGCTACCAAAACCTTGTTAGTGATTTACATTATCAGACCTAATAAGGACTGCTGTTGTTTTCTTAGCATCCCTGCCAAACTGGTAGTTATGTAATGTAAGTCATGTTGCCTTGCAAATTTTACATGTTTCGACTGTTGATTTTTGACTGTCAGGGTGGACTGCTCTTCATGAGGCGTGCAACAGGGGTTACTACGATGTGGCCAAGCAGCTGCTGGCAGCCGGTGCTGAGGTCAACACGAAGGGCCTGGATGATGACACTCCTTTACACGATGCTTCCAACAATGGTCATTATAAGGTCAGCTTTCTGATGTCATGTTTCATTGTTTGATATATCGAAGTATAAATTATGGTCATTTAAAATGTTTCGTAATGAAATGGCAAATTTTTTGTGTGTGTCGATATAGAGTACATATCACACTGCAGCATAATAAATCTGGTGTTTCTTTAGGTGGTGAAGTTGCTATTGCGATATGGAGCCGACCCTCGTCAAAGTAACCGAAGGGGTGAAACACCATTGAAAGTTGCCAACTCGCCGACAATGTTAAATCTTTTGCTTGGAAAAGGCACATACACATCAAGTGAAGAAAGTTCTTCAGGTTTGTGTAATAGTCTGTGAAACTGAATAAACTTTTTTTTTTAATGCTTTTGTTCATCCTGCATGTTTGTAAATTTTGACAGATTCCTCGGAAGAGGAAGATGCTCCATCATTCGCTCCATCAAGCTCTGTTGACGGCAATAACACAGACTCTGAGTTCGAGAAAGGTCTGAAGTTGAAAGGAAAAAGTCTTGACCCACCTAAAACAATAGCCATTCCTATCAAGGATGAGTATGAGTTTGATGAAGATGACGAGGAGGAGAGGGTGCCTCCACTCGATGACAAGCACCTTCTCAAGAAAGAATTCCGCAAGGACACAGGGGGCAAAAGCAACAGCTTCATTTCCATCCCTAAGATGGAGGTCAAAACGTATTCCAAAACCAACTCGCTAACACCAAAGAAAACTTCGAGACGGATCCTCTCTGACACAAACAGCTCTGATGAGGATGACCGAACATTATGTTTCTCTTCACCCCCCACAACACGGCAGACAGTGCCAACAACCAACACCAAGACCCGGGAGTCAGCCACATTGACTTCCAAGCAGCAGAAAGAAAAAAATAAAGTTAAGAAGAAGAGAAAGAAGGAAACAAAAAATAATACCAACAAGGAGGTTCGGTTTGGCAAAGTGAATGACAAGTTCTGCTCCTCTGAGTCAGATAGTGGTGACTTAGAGAGTGAGGATGATAAGGGCTCTGTGCAGAGTTCAAACTGCGTAAAGGACTCTTCTGCTTTGAGCCTTAAAGAATCATCTGTTCTGAGTTCACTCTCAGCCTTTTCTGCATCCTCTTCTCATGGGAGCCTTTGTTCCCAAAAGCTTACACAGTCTTTAGCAGAGCAGCACCCAAAGCAGTGGAGGACAGATGGGTGGAAGACTGTGTCCTCCCCAACTTGGTCTGATAGCAGCTCTCTGTCAGACTCCCTGAGAACAAGATTGTCCAGTGAATCTGACTATTCATCCACAGACTCAAGTGTGGAGTCTTTGAAACAGATAAAGAAAAAAGTGCAGGAGAATCAGAAGAAGAACAATGTGCTCACAAATGCTTTGGATAAAAAAATGTCAGACTTTCATAAGAACTCCAACACAGAAGGGGCAATCGCCAAGGCAGACAAAGATGGCAAAGTGTTGAAAAAGCATAAAGTAAAACACAAACACAAAAATAAAGAGAAGGGAAAGGCTCCCAGCTTGGTGCTTAACCAAGATATGAATGAAAAGTTTGTGAAGAGCTTTTCCTTTGACTTTGACGACACACGGCAAAAGTCAGTCATTATGGAGGCGGAGTCTTCAACAGAAAACAAAGTCAAGCTTTCTAAGCAGGACAAAGAGCATTTCAAAAAGGAAGATCGCTTCTACAAGGGCAAGTCTGAGGACAAGGATTGGACTCCAGCACAAGAAACAGGCAGAGCTGCTAAAGAGGAGAAATACAAAAAAACAAAAGATTTCACCAAGGAGAAGACCAGCAAAGAGGATAAGGATAAATTGTTGAAGACGGATAAGGAAAAGAGCCTCAAGGATAAATTTAAAGAAGAGAAGCAAAAGACCCACAAGGACGAAAAAAAGAAAAAGTCCAAGGATAAGTCTTCTAAAGCAGACAAAAAGAACGAAAAGGAGGAAAAATATTTAAGAACAGAAAAAGATAGAAACATAAAGGATGAGAAAGAAAAATCTAAAAAAGAAAAGGCATCCAAAGAGGAGCTTGGTTATGAGGACTATGATACGAAGAACCGTTTTTTAGACTTGGAAGACAGCAAGCTTAGCACCTCAGATGACCCCTATGACCAGTGGATGACAGACCTCTCTTCTGAATCCTCTCTCTGTGCAGAAGATAGTTGGGATATGCCAATCAAGGAATACAAGGAGTACAAAGCAAACAACTCAGTAAAACTCATTGTGGAAACAGTCAAGGAGGAAAGCAGAGATAGAAGGAAGGAAAACAAAATTAAAGATAGAAAAACAGACCATAGTGAAAAGCGCAATGAAAAAGAGGTCCTACCCAAGAAAAAGGAAAGGGATTCTTCTGATAAACCAAGTGAAAAGAAAAAGGATGTGACAGATAAACAGAAACTTAACTCCAGCTACTCAGAAAAAGAAAAGAAAAGAAAAGAATCTCTAGAAAGTATCAAAGACAAAAAAGACAGAGATTCTATTGACATTAGCAGGGACAGAAAAGATTCGTATGATTTCACAAAAGACAGGAGGGACTCAAGAATTAAACAAGAAGACATCTTGAGAGAGGACTATGGAAATGAAACTTTTTTAAAAGATAAATCTGAAAATGAGGCTGTTAGTAAACTTCTAGAAACCAGGGAGAGGAACCACTCTGGAAAGGAAAAAGACAAAAGGGGGGATGGTACTGAAAAGAGAGAGAGGCCTAAAAATGAAAAACACAAAGAAAAACTTAAAGAAAAAGACAGAAATTTTACAGACCTGGAGAAAGAGAAGAGTTTTCTTGACAAAACTAAAGATAAAGACATGGATAAAGGCTCAAAAGACAAAAGAGAGGTAACAAAAGACAAACACAAAGATTCCCATAATAAAGACAAGGAGAAGAAAATGGAACAAAGCAAAGAGAAAGAAAAGGGTTCCTTGGATAGGCTTGCTGATAGGGACAAGGACTTCTTTGAGTTGAGAAAAGAAGAGAAAAAATCTGAAAAGGCAAGGGAAAAGACCTGGTTTTCCAACATTGCTGACATCTTTACGGATGAGAGTGAAGATGAGAATGATTACAGTGGTGGAATGGTTAAATTCACCGATTCCCATGGCCTGTCTGATTACCACAGGAAGGATCCTACACCTGATATGGATGACACAGAGCACTTCCAAACTGAGAAACACACCAAGTTTTCAACAGAAGGAAAACAGCACTCTACAGAGAAACAAAAAGAAAAGGATTACAAAGATAAGAAAAAAGATAAAACTGTTTTTGATTGTGGAAGAGAAAGAAAGGCTTCTGTGGAAAAATACAAAGACAGAAAAGAGAAGGACTATGCAGATGGGAAGCAAAAAGATCGAAAAGATCGAGGTTCTGTTGATTCAACCCAAGAAAAGAAAAACAAACAAAAACTGTTTGACAAGAGACATTTTAGTGAGGATAAACCCAAAAGTAAACACAAAGACAAATTTGAGAAAGATTACATAAAAGACAAGAAGTCCTCCAAAGGGAGTGGTGAAAATGAAAAATCCCTTCTGGAGAAACTAGAAGAGGAGGCATTAAATGATTATAAGGATGACTCCAATGACAAAATAAGTGACATATCGTCAGACAGCTTCACAGACCGCGGCCATGAGCCAGTACCTAGCAACCTCTGTGACTCATCCAGCATCAGTCTGCAGGACATAAATGAAGAGAGAAGGGACTCTGTATCCTTGCCTTATCCTCAGGACAAGTTTAGAGAAAAGGAGAGACACAGGCATTCCTCCTCATCATCTAAAAAGAGTCATGACAAGGAGAAAGAAAAAATGAAAAAGGATAAATCTGACAAACGGGAGAAGATGGAGGAAATTAAAGATACTTATGGGCGCAGGGAGAGCCTACCTTTTGAAAAGGAGCCCATGCCTTTAGAAGCTGATCCATATACCTTTCCCTTTGGGGCTAAGCCAGATGGTGAAGATGATTTAGATAAGACCATAGAGTTTGAAAAGGAGATGTCCAAAAAATCGGACAGAGAAAAAGTCTGCAATTTTATCACCAGTGACAAGGTAAAAGACAAGAAGAAAAAGGAAAAATATAAGGAGAAAGTAAAAGAGGAGAAACACAAGTACACAGATGGATTTCCTCCTTTCAGACACTCAAAGGAAGAGGTGAAATCTGGATTGAAGGAGAGCCTTCAAGTAAACAGTTTGAAAGAGAAATCCAAAGAAGATGGTAAATTTGATACTAAACACAAAGACAGAACTAAGGAAATTTCAGACAGAGAAAGAACTGATTACATGAAGTCCAAGACTAAAGAGGAGAATGATAAGATAACTCAATCCAAGGAGGCACCTCGAAAAGATTGTCGTCCAAGGGAAAAACTTCTTATCGATGGAGACCTGCGGCTTACAAGTTTTGGGAAAATGCTGAGCCAGAAGGACCAGGAGTTTGAAGAGCGCCATAAGAGACACAAGGAGAGAATGAAGCAGATTGAAAAGTTGAGACAAAGGTCTGGAGACCCAAAACTGAAAGATAAAACAAAATCTAGTGAAGACCTGAAAAAGAATCGTGCTGATCTGTCTTCTAAAAAACCAGCGCCTATAGATACAGTGTTAAAAGAAAAGAAGCCCAAAGATGTGGGCCCTTCAGCTCAAATAATATCACCAGATAGAAAGATGCAGCCTGTCGACAGTCAGAATTCGAAAGATTGGCTGACAGAACATCAGTTGAAAGAGAACCTCCCAGCTTCTCCAAGGCCTGATCAGAACAGACCGACTGGTGTTCCCACACCAACTTCAGTGATCTCATGTCCCAGCTATGAAGAAATCATGCAAACTCCCCGTACTCCATCATGCAGTGCAGAGGACTATCCAGATCTTATGTTTGATAGCATAGACTGTCAGAACACATCTGCCATGTCCATGTCCATGAATGCCTGTTCTCCATCTTTCTTTGACAGGTATACTAACACACCACACCCTCTTCAGGAAAACAGTTGTGTAACGCCAGTGAAAAATGTTCAGATGCCTGTTCTCAGTCTTTCAGCTTCTGTAGATGTCAGGAGGACTTTGGAAGATGAATTCAGAGTGGATGCTGAAAAGTTCCTGAGGCAGCATAGTGTGCCTGCCACTTCTGAGTTAAAGTCATCGGGCTCACCTGCTCCAGAGGACAAGTCAGAACCACCTGGCAAGAATGACTGTCTTTCACCTCCTTGTTTTTCTCCACACGTTGGCATGGCCTCTCCAAGGCTTGAGCCAGCCCAGCCTACACTGGATGGAGGCTCAGCTGCGATTTCTGACACAGACCATAGTGAACACCTGCCAGAGAGTATCTGCAGTAGTTTTTTACTAAATCCATCAACTCCTGTACACAGGCAAGACCCTCAAGAGCCATGTCTAGATATTGCTGCTCCTCCTACTCCAGCTCCTGCAGCTCTGCCACCTCTAGACATTGACGAAATATCAGAACCACATCATTCACTTGCTCTGTCACCACAAAGTGAGCCCAGTCTTATGCCCACTGATAACATCACTGGGGCTTACTTCCTGCCACCAGTTGTGGAGGAGGAAGAACATGATGGTGAAGAGAAGGAAGAGAAGAACAAAAATGACAAGATGGAAGAACCAGAGGATAATGTAGCTCAAGAATCAGAGCAGACAAGAGATGATCAGTCTTTCACACTTTGTGCTGAGGATCCCTTGAAAAAGGATTGGAGTGAATCTCCAGGAAGAATTTCAAAGGATGTGCTTTCACTAACTTCTCCTCAAGCTTCTATAGGTATAATGCAAAACTGTGGTGATCACTCCATCAGCTGGGCTGTGAACTCTGAGGTCCTTATGAAATCTCCTCTCAGACCGTTCTTGGATGTGTCATCAGCCCCCAAGGCTGTCCCTTTCCCTCATCAAGATGACAGTTTGCAGCAGCATCTCTCAGCTTCTTTGCCGTGTCTTACGCCATCCACTTTGCCCTACTCTGCCTTCTCTAGGACATTCTCCCCCCCACAAGACCCCGTGCCTGACTGTGAGATAAATAAAGATAATGTGGATGAAGTCCTCATTCCCTTAAAAGCAATTACACCAGCTGTTGAAACAGAATCAAATTTGATGTCCTCCTCAAGCCTGGAGTCATTTTTCAATGTTTGCAAACCTGTACCCAAGGAAAATCAGATGGTTTCAGAACTAGTCCACCTGAAAACTGATAGCCTGCCAGACGCCAGCACTTTCATACCTGAGAGTAGCATGGCCCCTCCTGTGAACCAAGAGCCAGTAGTTCCATGGGCAGATCCATTTGATCCTGCTGTTGAAGACTTGGATGAGTTGGGTTCCTTCTCTCTGCCAGAATTACCTTTACAAGAGAAAGAAATCGAAAGTCCAGACATCACAGAACTTAAGATGCCTGAATACAAAGAGCCTTCCACATCTAACGAGGTGAAACGTGACCCAGATGTGTTGGAGCTGGACCTCTCTGACCTGGCCAAAGTGCCGTGCTGTCCTTCTGCTGTCAAACTCAGTGTATCTGAACAGAGCACTGTCATTTGCGAAGGTGGTAGCGCTTTAGCAGATGAGAGCAGATCAGAAAGTGCACTGGAACCAAAACATCAAAAGGTTCCTGAGAATGACTCCATCAAATTTTCAGCCTCAGAAAACAAGGATGTGTTTGAACCAGATGAAGAAGACCGAAGTACAGCACTGACTCTTGACAATACCAAACAAGAATGTGTGTTGACAGAGGAGCCAGCTCAGTCATCTTGCGCGTCATGTCCTGATGCTGTGACTCCTGTAAACTCGGACAAAGAGGAAGAGGCTGTTGTCACTAACGAAGTGGCTCAGTGTGATCCTGTCCTGTCTGACACCCAGCCCAACAGGGTCCAGACAACAGAACCTCTGGAACCTGTTGTACCAAAAACGGTGACTGAGGTTCCCAAGAAACTGGAAGAGATCCCCCAGAGAATCACTAGGAACCGGGCTCAGATGCTGGCTAATCAAAACAAACAAAACACTGCAAGTACAGCATCATCCACCCCATCTCACAACACCTTCACTTCGTCCACCTCCTCTGCCCTCTCAGAAAAGGAAAAAGAGCCCCTCGCCTCCCTGCCCACTGCTCCCGCAACTACGCCTGCGGTCAGCAAGAACAAAGGTCGAGCGGTGGAGGAGGACGACGGCCAGGCACAGCATCCTCGCAAGCGGAAGTTTCCCAAGTCCAGCCAGCAGCAGGTGCAGGTGCAGCTGGTCAACACTGCTATGCAGCAGACTCGGGAGATGATCCAGCAGACGCTGGCCGTCATCGTCAATGCCATCAAGCTGGATGACATCGAACCCTATCAGAGCGACCGCTCTAACCCTTACTTTGAGTACCTGCAGATCCGAAAGAAGATTGAGGAGAAGCGGAAAATTCTTTGCTACATTACTCCTCAGGCGCCTCAGTGCTACGATGAGTATGTAACTTACACAGGTTCCTATTTGCTGGATGGCAAGCCTCTCAGCAAGCTTCACATACCTGTGGTAGGTCTTGGTCCTCATCTTCCGAATTGCTTTTTCGTGTATAGGACCTTAAATGGCAGCTTAATTAAATTTTGATTGAATCAAGTGCCTGTTTGTGAATTTCTGTAATTAATGGATTGTCATTCTTTAACGCACTGCTCACGCATCTTACTAGGGTAGCGGGCTGCAAAAACGTTTATTTTCAAACACAGGAGCTAGGGAAAGTCTTAATATATCTCAGCTGTGGTTTATTCACTACCATTCGCCTATATATTTGGATGCCCTCTGATTTTTCTAGGGAACAACTAAATTATGGATTAAAAGGCATATCAGTACTTATGTAATGCCTTCGTTTGCACTATTAGAAATGTTCTGCAAAAGTTTAGTAATGGTTTGTATTTAGGTTAAGGAATCTTGTATTTAAATCCCGTGTTTTACACTATAGCACTTTGCTTTTGTTGCATTTGCTTTTTAATTATTTTTAAGCTCTCACTTTGTTGAAACGGGTACATATAGATAATATAGATCTATTTCAATATATGGTGAATTTGTAGTTAACCATTTCTGCGTGTTGCTTAGATTGCACCGCCTCCATCTTTGTCTGAGCCCTTGAAGGAGCTCTTCAGACAGCAGGAGGCAGTCAGAGGAAAGCTGAGGTTACAGCACAGTATCGAGCGGGTAAGCACTAGTAAACTGTAATTTCCAGTGTGTTTTGTTCAATCACTAAGCAAAAGGCTTTTATTTGTAGCAGTGTCAGTCTTCCTGAAAAGCAGAGTATATGGATAAAAATTCCTCAAAGCAAAAATCATGAATTTACATGTCAGTGACATTCTCACCTTCTGTCTGGTTGTTCCTCTCCCTCCCACCTCACCTTCCTGCAGGAGAAGCTCATTGTGTCATGTGAACAGGAAGTCCTGCGAGTCCACTGCAGAGCAGCAAGGACCATCGCCAACCAAGCGGTGCCCTTCAGCGCCTGCACCATGCTGTTGGACTCGGAGGTGTACAACATGCCGTCCGAGAGCCAGGTGGGTCTACGGCGCTCAATCACTGCAGTCCCAAACCATCATCAGGCCACCGTCTTCTGACTCTAAATACCTTTAATTCCTTTTAGATGGCTCAGGCTTGTTTAAATTTTTGTCTCATTTACTTTGGTCACTGAAATTGGACTTTCCAGTGCTGCAGGTTTGGTTGATCATCATATACCAGTTACACCTCAGAATGTTTGTTTCATCATTGCAAATGTTTGTTTCCCATAGGGAGACGAGAACAAGTCGGTGAGAGATCGCTTCAACGCCCGTCAGTTTATTTCCTGGATTCAAGATGTAGATGATAAATACGATCGTATGAAGGTGAAGAGTTTGTGATCTTAGTCTGAAATCAAGTTTTTCCTGAGTGGGCGTGAGGATGTTGACCATTTAGTGTTTTTGCCCTAAATGTTAACAGGAAGTGTGCATTTTTGTTGCATTAAAGTGCACATCTTCTGTAGTATTCTAACCGTTAAGAGTAAGGACCATTGTTATGCCCACATCAGGTCTTTTGTTAATTAGCACTTTGTTGCTTGCATTAAGTGCAGCCTTTTTTGTCACCCTCACAGACTTGCTTGTTAATGCGACAGCAGCATGAAGCAGCGGCTCTCAATGCTGTTCAGAGGATGGAGTGGCAGCTGAAGGTGCAGGAGCTGGACCCAGCAGGCCACAAGTCTCTGTGTGTGAATGAGGTCCCTTCCTTCTATGTGCCAATGGTAGACGTCAATGACGACTTTGTGCTGCTGCCGGCCTGATGGTGACACGTGCAAAGATGTCACTGTTCAAAAAGACGTTGCTCAGAACGTATGGTAAGGGCTAGCCGGTTAGAAAGGGGTTTTTTTATGTGTTTAAAACAAAATGAAACTTAAGAATGATTTTCTTCCGCGAGAGGAGAAAGTGTCTTTTTACCAGGAAAAAACACAACTTGCACTTTCACCCTGTCTGGTTTTTATGCCTTTTGTTCAGAAAAGGCAAAAATGACCTTGCTTCAAGGAAAACTTTTCTGTTAGATTTTTTCCCCCCAGAAAAGGGATGAAGTTTCTCCTTTTTTGGTTCCTTTCACATAAAGAAAATGGAGGCAAGGAATGAAGAAAAAAACTTGAGATGCAAAATGAAAGGGTGAGAGTGGACAGAAGCAACCTTGGGTTTTTTTCTTGGTACAGTGGAGGGGTGGGGAGCAAGGAGAGCCATTGCGGAGGGACACATGCTGCCTGTCCTCCCCACCCTTCCATGTAGCCGTAAATCGGCAGGGCAGCAGGTGGCGCCATTCTCCACAGCACCCAGGGCACCTGGTGCCTGGAAGTAGCCCCACGATGGAAACGCAGAAGGCGGGTGTCTGCATCCCGTAGGCTCGTGTCGGAGTGGAGGAGACCCTGCAAAGGCAGAGAGGACCTGGGAACGAGAGCATCGGCGTGGATGTCGGATCTTGACTTTACCTGCAGGTTCTGTTAGCACTGACTTTCGCCGTTTTTCTCAGACTTGTTTACTACAGACAACAACAACAAAAAAAGAATGTTTTGTGATTGAAGGGGCAGAGACTTTGAAAACATAGATTATCTTTTTTGTCTATTTCTTTACTTGGGCATTTCATTGTGTCTCTTTCTGCGAAAGTGACTTGAAACACTACAGAGCCAATAATAGTTTAAAGGAAAAAAATTTAAAAAACTGAAAAAGATGTATCCCGTAAATTCTGTACAGTTTTTATATGTTAACCAATGTATTCTTGCTGCCTTCTAGATAATTTATTTTGCCACACATTACTGCACAGTTGTAAATAACTTGTATTGTAACATCACTCTCAGTTAAATGTAAAAAAAAAAAAAAAAATAATGATGATAATAATAATAATAAGTATCTTTGTATGTACAGTTCACTGTTGGGCAGCACTTTCCCTAAACAATGGGCCAAAATGTGTACACGTTTTCAGTATTTCAAAGACCGTCTCCCATGCACAGAGTCACAGTAAAGCTCCATGTTCTGGCCAGGGCTGGTCAAGGCAGGTCAGAAGCAGTCAAAACATCTTAATCTTCGTAACAGAGTTATAGAAAAAAAATATCCTTTCCTGCACAGTACTCAGTGTACAATCTACAGTTGTAGTCCTTGGATGTAGCAGAATGGTTAACTTATTTAAAGATTAGTAATGCTGTTTTATGTTTGCTTTATTACAGAACTAATTAAAAAGAAAATCAAAACCAAGAAAATGCCTTTTACAGTCACTGTTTAATCTATTACGTTGTGCAAGTGAAACCAAGGTAACCCAGGCAACTGATCAGTAGCCAAATTGAAAACTATAAAAATCAACTCCCTTGTTTCTTTTCAGTAGAAAAAATATTAAATTGGGATTTGAATGGATCGTTAAGGTATTCGACATGTGGCACTGTAATTGTCAAAGAATTTCTGAGATACTGTTGTGTAGCTATCAGCAGTTCTGGGCACAGAATATGCATTGGTGCAAACTATTGTTACCTAAGGCAACAATTTTCAGTTTTTAATTCCCTGAGTCTTTTTTGGTCGTCCGCTGCCTCTTATTTCCAGAGATGCAGTTTACAGCTTTTGGCCAATTAGTGTTTCAAGCAAAATCTTGCATCATTTGACGGTGGAGTGTATAGAGGTTTTACAGTTTCTATGCTTTGCTTTTTCTAGCTGTGGAAGAACTTCCTGTGATGTGTAAAAGGTTCTAAGAACATATGTAGTCAAAATGTGTCCACCAGGATAGCACTCCTTAGTGGTGGAGAACTTGGGCCATGTTTTAAATGCTTGTCTAAGCTTGAATTAGGTTTCTAAAGTTAGTTTTAGTAAAACTTTGTTCCAACCTCCCAACCGATCTACATCAGGTCACCTGTACATCAGCAACATCAGTGATCGATAGCTTATTTTTTTAAGTCTTTTTTTCCGCACAGAATGATTCCCTTGCCTAATGTCAGCATTTAGCATTGGGAACAATGTAGCTGTGAAGACACTGGAAATTTGTAATAATTCCACATATTCGTCCAGAAATGCAGTATACATTTACAAGCTGCATGTAGTCCATAGACCTTGGTTACTGTGTACATATTGAACTGCATGCATCTTGTAAATAAGTATTGGCAAATTAAGAAATCTGGAAGTCATCGACAAAATAGATTGAACTTTGGATAAAGTGGGAATAGGCATTCCTAGTCCCGTTTAGTCACTTTTAAATTTTGCAATGACAGAAGTTGGAACGAAAAGTTAGCGTTGTATACGGCTGAGCCGCTGTACATGTCCGTCTCTGTACTGAGAGCGGCTGAGAAAGGGGATCGGAGGCTCTCAGCGCTCGTGTGCAGGTAGACCTGGTGCTGAAAAAATGGGTTGAAGTGCAGAAACTGGTCATGTCAGTTCCAGCGTATAACCAGCATAAAACGTTGACCTTGGAGAAAACAGCATCCAAGGTTACTCTAGAGCTGTTGTCTTTTTTTAAAAGCATTAGTTTTTTATTACGTACCTCAGTTATAAGAACTAACAAATATTTTTGACTTTTCCAATGGCAAATGTGTGCTTTTTTTAATAGGATTTGTATGAAATTCGCAGTCAACTCCCATGACCTCAACTCCATGGTTATGCTTTAATTTGTTTAAGAATACAGTTCATTATGTGCCGACAGCAGGCAGTGCTCAGTGAGAGAGCAGGCATGTTCCACTTGTAACTTTTTTCTTTTCTTTTTTTTTTTTTTAAAAAAAAAAAACTTTTATTTTGAGTTTAGCATTGTTGTACCTGTTATCCTTTAGCAGTTAAAAAGGTATGTTTAATATTCAGATTTACCAGAATGCTCAGTTTATCTTTGCCGTTTGTTTTGAATTGTACTGTCTTCGAGGGTACTGAATGCGTCACATTCTTGTGTGTACATTTTACTGTTGGATTCAAATGAGGTTAAGATTGTCAAAGTTCATTTCCAATGCAAGGATATTCATTATGTTCTTACACAAGACAGAAAGGTGCAAATCATGGTGGAGGGAAAGATGTTCTCTTTTTTTTGTGGAACTCTAATGGCTACCTGTGGAAAGATCTCATGTGGCTTGACGTATTTGGCGTTGGAGTTAATTTTACTGCCGAGTACCTTACCGCTTTGGTTGTCCGTGTGCCCGGTGTCCCACTGCTTATTGTGTTTCGATTCTTACATCTTATGTTCAACTTGGAATTTAGTGTGGAGAATAATTTGCACACAGACTTAATGCTCATTGTACGTATGTGGTATAACTTTTGTGAAGTATGTGTGCAGTGGACCTGAAACAATGGATAACTCTACCAAGAGAGGTGAGCTGTTCCCTTTTGTTGTAACACATGCACGTTTTGGGCTTATATTTTCATTTTTCTATACATACCCCGGTTGGGAAACAAAAAAAACTAGAATTATTCTGAATACCAAAATACGCACACCAAATTAAGAGCCTGCAGGTTTCTGATTGGTTTAGATTTTGTATGTCTATTTTTGGTTAGTGTGTTTTGATTTGGATGTTGATGTAGTCTCTACAATTGTAGCATGTTAATCACAGTGCTTATCAACAGAATGTATACCATCACTATGTCCTCCTTCCTTGTTTACAAGACTTTTTTTTATAATTTTGTAATGTGTAGTTCTGTTTAATGGTTTGACCCCTGCCTTTTACTACGTTCCTTTTATTGGACTATTTCTCTAATACCAAAGGCTTGAAATTGTGAAGACTTGTCGGTAGATTACTTAATCATCATCAGTAGCGGGTTAAATTCTGTGCCAGTATGCGCAAAAATGATATTTTAACACATTCTTTATTTGATAGTTATATAATAGCTATACTGGCCATGCTCAGCTAGTATGGATAGCCAGTTCTTACACACCTGCTGACACATTTGGTTTTAATGTCCCTTATTGAAGCTCTCTTGAAAATGAGTCTGGTGCTTTAGGGTTCAGATCCTCGCTCTTCCGTGACTTATCAAACACAGCATAAAAAGGCTGTCGTCGTCCTATTACTTGTTAGTATATTAAAATACACACATACATGCTGCTTAGTTATTCAGGGTTATCAGCTTCTTAGAAAATAAAATGTGACCTCACTTTCCACTCACATCCCAGGCACTTACCATTGAGCTTGGCTGTTTTGTGATTTCTACTCAGTCTGCAACATCTTACCTCCTTTTTAAAAGACATTGATCCTTTTATTTTAGACCAGACCGGTTAGATCTTCATTACGAATTATCACAATTTCAAGCCTTCTTTTTTTTTTTTTTTTTTTTTTTTTTTTTTTTTTTAAATCTTAACCGGACTGTAGCTGTGTTAGAAAATAATTGAAAATAAAGCATGGATAACTTTTTTTTTAAATTACATATTTATTATCTTTCTGACACCTGTGGTATGTTGGAGTCAAAGTCTCAGCTGTGTAAATTTTCCTCTTGTAATGCATAAAACGAGACATTGTATATAGCTGTAAATACCTCCCATTTTGCACCCTTCTCTTTATACTAGTCTAAAGTTGCGTAGAATGTGGGTTCTGACAGCGATGAGGTGGTGCACTTGCTGGCGCTGACGTAACCATGTAATTTTTTTGTACAATGTAGTCTGGTTGTGTACATATTGTTGGAGCAGCTCAGAGGGCTGTCTGTCGATACGCTCGTCAGTACTGTCACACGTTCGGTGCTGTCAACCTCCAGCTGTGTCGATATCCTGCAAAAAGAAAACGAGGAAAAATCTAAAAATAATCAAAACTGAGAATAAATAAAATCTAAATTTGTTATTTTCTACAGTTGCATGTACAGAAAGCTGTTGTCCCTCAGAGATTATGTTCGTAAATAAATTTTTAAAACATGTCTGGCTTCTCTATCTGCATTTTCTCTTCTATTTCACAAGCAAGTCCACCAGTTTCTTAAAATATTATAACCTTCTCTCCATGAAAGGGTATCTGTACATGACATGACAGTGATGTCTGCACATATGTAAAAATAGTTTAAAACCTGTTTGAGTTGTTTCCCTAAGGATTCCAGCAAGAAAACTGTAAAAAGTAAAGCTAAGAGCTCAACCTTGAAAAGGTGCATCGGAAAGTAATGGCATTTGGATCTTTTCCATAATGTCGGTACAGAATCAGAACAAATTTTCTTTCAGATTTTTGCCTTATTCTCTTAAATATCCTGCTCGGTATGAAACACTACCCAAAGGGACACGAAGAAGCGGCTGTGATGTTTCCTCTTGCTATCATTTCCTGTTTTCTGTACAGTTACCAATAATCTTTTGCCAGGTTACACAATATACCGGGCTAAATGGTAATGAATGGTCACCGGAGAGCCTGTAATTTCCAACATTTGATTTTTTGGACAATTTCATTTTTGTCCGGAAAAACAAAGTAAGCCCAAATGTGGTTAAATACTTATGTTCCCAGAGCATTTAGTACATTAGCCGGGCAGACTGGACAGGCATACTTCATTCATGCATAAATTAACCACTATTTTTACACTTCTAACATTACACAGTTGCCAAATTTGACTTAGAAGCAAGATGAAGCTCAACTTGGATCCTCACCAAATGCAATATTCCAGTTATTTTCTGAGGTGCCCTAACCCTAACCACCAGCAATGTACTAGTAACAGTTTTTATTTTTTACTCTTGGGCAGTAGTGGTTAGAGCCCTGCTCAAGGCACAAACCCTGAACTGGTACAGTAAAAATTACCTGCGCTCTATAAATGGGTAAATCAGTATAAGCAGCTTAACACTCTAAGTCACTCTGGAGAAAATCCATCCATCCATCCATTTTCTTAACCTGCTTGTCCTACTAGGATCGCGGTGGCAACAGGGAGAGCAGAGAGGCCCAGCCGCCCCTGTCCCCCGCAACTTCCTCCAGCTCAGCCTGGGGGATCCCCAGCCGTTCCCAGGCCAACTGTGAGATATAATCCCTCCAGCGGGTCCTGGGCCGACCTCGGGGCCTCGTCCCAGTTGGCCGTGCCCGGTATACGTCCAAAGGGAGGCGCCCAGGGGGCACTTTGGAGAAAAATGTTGGCCAAATGAATACGTATCAATGTAAGTGGTCATACGAACATATCAGAAGTCTGTTATACTGCAATACAGAATTTACTGATATTTGAAAGGTGTTTCATGTATCACCTCACCCATCCACACCTCAAGACCACCTTATCGATAACTCAGTAAGGAAAGCATGTCAGTTGTTTTACAGAAATGAGCTTATTGGATTCTGATGTGGTCATCAATAAGCATCGCAGAAGGTAACACTTGGATTATAAAAATTTTGATCGTGTCGCGCTCGAGCGTGTGAAAGCCACTGAAGATTACACGCACACTTCTCCTGTGGGAAATGAGGAGCTTCTCTTTGCCGGAGGATTTGGTGGTAAGAAGTTGCAGAGAGGTTTTCTGACCGGAATGTGACTGATCTGAAGCTCAAGTCGAACCTGTGACCTCATCTATCGGGCTGCACCGGTGGTGATGAAGTGAGCTTCTGCAAATGACCTTTGGAAAAGGTCACTTGAGCTCAGGCCCTACAAGAAAAGCCAAGAGCTTTAATATCAAGTTAACTGACTATGGGGTTCAGTAGAGCAGCTGAAGAGCTGTGGAGAAGTGCTGAGCAAAGAGGTAAAACATACTAGCAAGGCAAGGTGTTCCTAACATGGCCCTCACAACAGGAAGCCTTTCTCAGTTATAGGCTGAAGAATGTGTTGTTCTGAATTTTTACTAAGCTTAGGGGTTTTTTGAGTGCATAAATAAAACGCTAATTTAGATTCTTGGTGTGGGGGGAGGGGATTTCTTTGCCTGAGTTGAAGACTAAGAGCAAGACTTGATGTCACCGATTTAGTCATGATCGCATTTTTCTTCTTCAGCTACAGTACGTTTACTGTTGTTAGTTGTACTGCAATAGGTTCATTCCTGTTTTTACGTCACCCTTTTAATTCTTTTCAGTTTTGTTTCTCGGAACGTTCTAGTGCCGTTTTAGAATCTGTGTGCTCCTGTCAGAGGGAACTCCGGAGACACAATGACGGTCGCTCCATCTCCCCGAGGGAGAACCTCATCTGGATCCAATCTGAAGGTGGGCAGCAGTCGAAAGCGACAGGTCAGGGAAGCGTAAAAAAGACTTTGTCCGAAATCGTTGGGCCTGCTTTCCTCTTATTGAATTGCTCGGCACTCCGTTTACTCCATGTACTCCACCTGTAAGCGACTGTTTGCTGGAGATCTCGCCTGACACATAGGAATGCAGTATTAGATCATATTAGACAGGATTAGACTTTGCTTTGGTGCAAATGTGCTTCCAAAAATTGCACGTATTTCTCTCCTACAGATTAATGCAATTTACCCGACAGCTATATCTGCTTTCATACCAAGTGAATGTGACGTGTTTTTAGTTTGACAGGAGGAAACTGATCTCCGTGGTGGAAAGGTGAGAAGATTTATTTGTAATCTCTGATGTTGTCAGTAGTAGGCAATTTTGCGAGGAAAATGAGTGCTCTTATTCCTAATTAGATCAAAAGCGTCTGATAACCCCCAGTCGGTAATTTCTCAGAATATTTACTGTTTTAGATGCTGATATGGGGCACTTTTTTGTGCTGCATTTGGCTGTAAAACATTTACATTTACATTTATCCATTTAGCAGACACTTTTTTCCATAGCGACGTACATCTCAGAAAATACAACGTGTGCGTTACGTTAGCAGGAAGAGAGACATAGATGCAGACGTGTGATTCCAAAGCACAGTTCGAGACGTCCCACCAGATGAACCGGCGCACATCACACGAGCAGCTGCATAAAGATTTATCCGTTATTCAACAGTTATACTCGCAAAGTTGTTGAGCGTAAACATTTACACATTATCATGCATTTAAGAGATCGGGGAGAAATGAGTCCGGATGAGGTAGTTTTAAGAGCCTTCTACCAGGTGGGCAGAAGCGGAGGAAACTTCAAAACTGGAAACCCGAATATCGTGTGTTCAAGAGGAATCCTCTTTGCATACACACACACACACACACATTTTCAGAACCGCTTGTCCCTTACGGGGTCACGGGGAACCGGAGCCTACCCGGCAACACAGGGCGTAAGGCCAGAGGGGGAAGGGGACGCACCCAGGACGGGACGCCAGTCCGTCACAAGGCACCCCAAGCGGGACTCGAACCCCAGACCCACCGGAGAGTAGGACTGCGGTCCAACCCACTGCGCCACCGCACCCCCCCTCTTTGCATACAATACATGCGAAATGCATAGTAATGCCTTCGAAAAGCATTCATTTTTTTCAACAAGTTGCCAAAGCAGCCAGTAGATAAGAGCCTTGTCTTCCCTAGAACTGGAAACCTTAGCATATATATTCTAGGTACTCCTGCAAAAGGCTGAGCTTAGTACAGTTGTAGAAGCTGGAAAAAAAACCATTTTCTTCCCGATCTCTTCAGTTTAATACCTTGGTTCCTATGAGTCACCGAATGACCTTCCCCCCATCCTTGTGTGTGGTTTTGGCCACATCTTCAACACACCTCTGCCAGGCTTCTGCAGAGTTTTCTGAAGGACCTTTGTCCTGTTTTCACCCCTAGTTTGTCTCTCTTGTTTACATGAACATCATCTGGTTAATATGCATGATGCCCTTAAGCTCCAGCACCTTGTCTCTGCTACACTGTTATTAAAGCAGTATGTTCTCACTGCTGTTCGTTCTTTTCTTTTTTGCATCATTGTCTCTGATTTAAAGGCATTTGGGCTCTTTCACTGGTTCAGTGGGAACAAAAAATATTAGAAGTTGTCTGGTGATTAAATAAGTTTTGAAATTAATCAGAAGATTTAGGCAGTGCAGTGGCATTTGTTACTGGCCTGAGAAATTCTGAAGTACAATATTCGCTGGGTCCTCAACTTACAAACACATCTGACATGGGAACTCTGATCATAAGTCAAATTGTTCAAGAGTCTCTCAATAAAATCACACATTATATCCCATAAAATAAAAATCTCAGCTAAAGCTATAACTAATAAAAAAATTTACTTTTTCACTTTGTCTGGTTGTGTTTGCTGCCAACTAATGGTGATTTGGGGAAATGCAGGTGGCGTTTGCTCCACAACAAATTTTTGAAAACATTTAAGTGAACACAGAATTAAAAATAGATATATCTGACCTTATCAGGCGTTAGGAGAGAGGAAATGAAAAAAGGGTGTATGTTGAACAAGTGGTGTAGCTGTACGCTAATGCTGCCATGGACATCGAGGACTGGAGTAGCGGAGCGTGACACGGACCGGTGATGCCGTTCCGTTAAAAGTGTAATTCAGTGTAGTGGGGAAAACAATGGCTCATTCTAGTGCAGAGTGCTCCAAAGTGTAAAAGTCCAAAAGAGTAGTTTTGCACCACGTAAAGAAATATGACTCCGTGAGAATCAAAGCTTCCTGAGATACAATATACAAACTCAGAAACATTGTCACGAAGGCCTTTAATAATTCAGCACCAAAGGCCTTTAAATCTGCTTAGCCAGGCATCTTAGCCATGATGAATAAACTTTAAATGACCCTTTAAGTAGAACTGATTGTCTCTCTTGAATGTGGTACTTGGTAAATGTAGTTCACAAAATGCCCAGGCAGCGCATCTGTTACACACTTTTTGCCCTGTACAGAAAATATTTTAAAAAAATCCGGGTTCATATTTACTCTGAGGTTCACAGCACATCACTTTTGGGGGAGACACCAAATCACATTATAAGTGAAGCTTTTTGCCAACGCAACATGACATAAAGTGCAGCTTATGGGCAAATCGACATACATAAAGCACGGACAAGGACAGCACCATCCAAGAGGAGTCCAGCATTCGTTTTATTTACATCCCTTAAGCAGTTTAATGAATTGTGACTGTTCTTCCACAAAGCACAAAATCATATTTGGTCTTTATCTTTGGCCTTCAACTTTCCTTCTGGCACCACGGTACCTTCACACACACACACACACACACATTTTCAGAACCGCTTGTCCCATACGGGGTCACGGGGAACCGGAGCCTACCCGGTAACACAGGGCGTAAGGCCGAAAGGGGAGGGGGACACACCCAGGACGGGACGCCAGTCCGCCACAAGGCACCCCAAGCGGGACTCGAACCCCAGACCCACCGGAGAGCAGGACCGTGGTCCAACCCACCGCGCCACCGCGCCCCCTTTCGCGGTACCTTCAGAGAGGGACAAATCAGATACCGAGCAGGAAAGTCGATGATGTTGGTGGAGAAAAGTAGTAACCTTTCTGTTTTGGTCTTTTGGCTCTTTCTGAGCTTCTGCAGGCAAATGAATGTTAATAAGATGGAATCAGGCTTGACATCAGGCACCGTTTATTACATTTACATTTATTCATTTAGCAGACGCTTTTGTCCAAAGCGACGTACATCTCAGCAAAAGTACAATTTATGTACAATTCATGTAAATGTAATAAACACTTGTTGATGTCAAGCCTGATTCCATCTTCCATCTATGTAAGATCATTTATTACCAAAGTACTAAGATTTCCATGATCACTTCACGTCCCCTTTGAATTCAGCTCGTCTGATGGCGCCGTACAGCATCTCATCTAGGGACACGCAGGGTTCCTGGACCAAACTGCTCTTTTTACCCGCTACACATTTTCACATCTTTGATCTCGGAGCATAAAAGATTCATAAACTACACACAGGTTTACAGTGAGCTTTCTTATATATACTCACCTGGTTTATTGACAGCTGTAACCAGGTTACAGAATGGTTCATATTTCTCGACCGAATATGAGGCAGCATCTATCCTGATGTGATGAGCCCACGTTCAGTTTTAACATTGCCACAGATCGTAACGACAGGGCACGTCAAGCACGCTTAATATGTCCGGTTAATATTTGTCCATAACTCCTACGAGTGGTACATCGCCGCCCTCTGTGCCCCACCTGCGAGGTGAGCTGCGGCGCCCTCGGGGCGGAAACTGCGCCGTTTCCACGTTTGCTCCCGGGTGCCGGTCGACTCGCGGCGGCCTAGAAGGACAATTAACAGAAGGAATATTTATTGTTTTGCTGATTCTTGTAAGACAACAAGATGTGAGAAGGGCGAATTAATTCAGCTGCGATGTGGCTCACAGACACTGCAAGGGACGTCCACACGCGTAGCGCGGTAAATTCAGATATGAGCACGGCCACCTGGAGCCGCTCGCAGGTGTGGCGCCTCCGGGCCGACCGGGGACGGGAGAGACGCGAGGACACGGACGGACGGCGGATGACGGGAAGGCGGGAGCTGGAGGCTCACGGGGAAAGAGGGGAAGCAGCGGAGACAGCGGACAGCGGCGCTGGACGGTGAGAGACGGACGGAGGGCTGCTGGACAGCGTGTGACGGTCAAGTCTCGCCGAGTCCGCCCACGACCTGGAGGAGAAACAAGGGTGAGGAGAACGAGAACCTGGCGGTACCGTTGTGCGTGGGGAACGGCTGAGAGGAGGGAGGGGGGGCGAGCAACGGGCAGAAGAGCTGGAGACCGAGGGTGAGACCGGCATCGAGAGAGGAAGAGATATATGTGCTCGGAGCGGAATGGGATCCCGGCTCAGTACGTTTGTCTCTTCCAAGCGGTCGTGCCGGTCGTCTCTCCCTCCGTCTCGGGCAGTCCAGCGACTCGGCTGACCTCGGAAAGGGACGTGGATGGACACAGGAGACGGACGACTCGACGCTTTCAGCTACGCGCAGGTGAGCGGTTCTTGCCTTCGCTCACATGTCATGTGTGCCCTTTGGGAAAAACTCAGTGTCTGCTTTGTTTAAACAACAAAAGGTTCTTTTTATTGCCTAGTGCTGGAATTTTTGAAGAGCGGGGCTTATTCCGGAAACATAGATCGCCTTAAATTGCCGTTTAATGCCCCAAATGATCCATAAATGACACCCAGCAGGCGGAAGCAGAACTTAAGCTTTAAAATGGATAACTGCCCAATTATTGATCTGTACTTTGAATACAGGACACCAATAAAAGTGTAAATTAATCTGCTCCTGGTCCTTATGTGGAATCGCCGGTAAAGTTTAAAGGCGCTTGCCGCGTGCACATGTACCCCACGACCTTTGCTGTACCTTATTTTAGTAAATGCTCATTGCTGCACATGGCCAGACCTTCGTTTACCTTTTTCCTGCACCCCGTTTACCCTGTACTTGGAGGAGATCCTGTAAGACGTTGCAATACCATACTGCTCTTTAGGTTCCCCGCTGGGCCTCACACTCACCCTCCAATTTTCATGGTCCCAGGCTGAGTCCTGAGGATCGAGGGAGGTGCTCGGGACCCGGAGCCGCTCCGGTGGACGCCGACATCCTCCCTCCTCTCCGCTCACACGGCAGCCGTCGGGCACGACGACGCTCTTTGCTTCCAGGAGCCCGAGCTGCCGAGTTCGCTGTTCCGGACGAACGCCCCCCTCCCCCGTCAAAGCCCCGGGCCGGTCTCACCCGTCCCCGGCCCCGCCTCCCTCAGCTCCCGTCCGAGTGGCGTTCACAGCTCCCCGCAGGCCAGGCGGGTCGCGTAGGCGATGAGCCCCTTCCCCGGTTCCCCAGGACTTTTCGCTGAGACGGAATATTCATACCTGACAAGCTCGTTGGAAATATATAGCGAAGGGCACCGTGTGACTGGCGGAACAGTGCATCTGCGGTCAAAATAAAATACACACACACACACATTTGCAGAACCGCTTATCCCATACGGGGTCACGGGGGACCGGAGCCTACCCGGCAACACAGGGCGTAAGGCCGGAGGGGAAGGGGACACACCCAGGACGGGACGCCAGTCCATCGCAAGGCACCCCAAGCGGGACTCGAACCCCAGACCCACCGGAGAGCAGGACTGTGGTCCAACCCACTGCGCCACCGCACCCCCCAAAATAAAATATTTCAATATAAAATAATATCGGTAATAATAAACCACTTCATTAAAAACTCCTCTTACTGTATTTACACACACGCACACAATGTTTAACTGTAAAAAGTGTGTATTGTGTTCTTTTGAAGGGTCCTGCACTGCGTTACGGTGCACTCTTTCACACGTGCATTTTTATTGCTCTGTCGGGGGCCTTTTTTTAACCGCTCACTTGAACACGTTCCCGAGGTAGTTTTTTTTTTTTTTCTTTTATAATGCTTGAGAACGTAAATGAGGCCGCGTCCACCTTTTACCTCCCCAGAAATGTTGAAAAGTCATTAAATATTCATTATTTCTTTTTATGGGACATTTTAGCCATTTATTCTCCGTCTAGAAGTGAACTTTACACTTAAATATTTGATGGCGTTTTAAAGACAAGAGGAAATTACTAAGAAAATCTTTAAAAAAAAAAAAAAAAAACCATAATTACCATGTTTCTTATTGTATGCTCCCCAATTTGTTGCAGATGTCAGTATGAACTTCCAACACCGCGTATCTGCCACTGCTTTATGCGGGTATTGCTTTTTCACAGATAATATAATTCCCATTTGCATAGTTGTGTTAACCAGTACGGTTCCTTTAATTAGATGTCTTGTGTAAAAATGAACCGCATCCGAGGGTCTTTTCTGGGGCCCTCAGGAGCTCGGAGGTGAACGATGTTTTTATTCTCGTGGTACGTGCTTTCGCGTTGTTTATTCTGTTCATTCCGTTTCCCAGAAGGCTTGTGCAAATACCCACATTCGTATTTATTTTGAAAATACTTATTAGCTGTGGTCTTATTCATCTTAATTTCAGTTATCCAGACATTATTCAGACTTAACAAAACTGGCGTGTGGAGAAAATCAGTGCAAATTACACTCCTACACCATCATGGTTTGACACTTCAATGTATATAATGGCTTTAAGTCATCATTCGACGCAGTGCTTCGAAACGTCTTACCAAACACTGTTTCGGAGGCGTAAAACATTGTGTTCTTCATGTTTCATGGTGGCCCTTGTATCCATTGGCAATATTTATAGCAATCAGAGACAATGATTTGAGCAGCGGGAGGGCAGGGGGTCGGAACCACCTTCTGGAGCGGAAGGGGCACTCGTGGCAAAGCAGGAGAGATTTAATGTGAAAGCAGGACTATTTAGATTTGCCTTGAGAATTCACTGTGCAAACAAAATTGGCTGGAAAGTGGAATACGGCTGTTTCAAAAAACACACACGCACTGCCTGAAACCGCTCATCCAGAGAGGGGTCGCGGCGAACCGGAGTCTAACCCGGCAACACAGGGTGCAAGGCTGGAGGGGGAGGGGACACACCCAGGACGGGATGCCAGTCCATTGCAAGGCACCCCAAGCGGGTCTCAAACCCCAGATCCGCCAGAGAGCAGGACCCGGCCAAACCCACTGTGCCACCGTATGCCCCCATTTAAAAAAAAACTTGGAAGCATCCATCCATCCATCCATCCATCCATCCATCCATCCAATTTCAACAACCACTTTGTCCTGACCAGGGTCAGGGTGAAACAGAGCCTATCCTGGAAGTATTGGGCACAAGGCAGAGCAGTGTGCACCTTGGATGGGAGGTATTATTCCTTGTAGGAACAAAATTCTCAAATTCCCATGTCTTGGCGGTTCCAGAGCAGCATAGTCATACATGCAGTATGTTTGCGTATTGAAACGAAGGCACATCCATCACTGAGCTTGTCGGTGTTCACTGTGTACTGGCCGTGGTACTGGTAAGTGCCCTGGGGGTGTTTAATTCAGGTTCTCTCTTCCTCCGCTTGTCCGCAGGCCTGACACTCTGAGGAGGCTCCTCAGGTCCCCACCATGTCTGCCTTTGCGGGGAACTCGAGCGTCTCCCCTGGGCTGGAGGCACCGGGCTGCTCCTTCTGCTGCTGCAGCCTGCTGAGCCGCACCCTGACCGTGGTCTTCATGGTGAGCCTGGCCACGGCCATCGTGGCGGCCAACGCGGTCACGCTCACCGTGTTCGTACAGACCCGGCAGTGGCGCACCCCGCAGGGCTACCTCAAAGGTGATGGGAGTTCTCGCAGAGACACACAAACACACACAGACACTGAAACACTGGGTTCAAACAACTTTGTTCTTCATCAGTCATCCTTCAAGCACAGTGATGCCTCACATCTAAATTCTTACTCTACAACTAGGTTGTCATCCATTCCCCGAGTGCGTTTTTTATTCATTTCGTGAATGTTCATTAACACAAGTAAGCGGTCTTAGCGAATATGTGCTTTGTGTCGGATTTAGTCATGATTTACGAGCGGTACGGCAAATGAGAAACCCGCGGCACACAAAATGGATAGTTGTTCCCAATCAATTATGTGTCGATTGTCAGCCTCTGTTTCCCCAGCATTTTTCCACCTGAATGCAGGTTAGAAAAGTGTACATCTATCTTACAGATGCAAGGGTTTCTCTTAATCAAATTTTGATCTAGGATCCATCATACATCAAACGTTAATTCACCTTTATTTCGCTTTCGGTGCATATGCTTTTCAGTTTAATTGTCTGCGGACGCCCTTGAAAGAAGAACGCGGAACATAATCACGGTTCAGCCGTAATAACGTCAGCCGTTTTAAAAGAAAAACACCTCGCTCTTCCTTCGCGGATTCTTAAAAAACGATTTCCTTTCACGATCCTCGAGAGAGTCTCGGGTACAATCAAACAAGAAATTGCTGAGACAAACCGATTTTGAGTCGTTCATTCTGAGTTATTCAGAGGCTCATTGTAGGGAAGGCAAAACAACAAATGCAACAGAAACAGCACAGAGATGTGATCTTATGATATAGATGTACCAGTAAAAAATGTTGGTGCTCATAAGTGCACCTATTCCACCTCTAATTCATTCCTGAATACAGACTGAGAAATAATGAAATTACACACACACCATCTGAAACCGCTTGTCCCATACGGGGTCGCGGTGAATCGGAGCCTAACCCGGCAACACAGGGCCTAAGGCCGGAGGGGGAGGGGGGACACACAGGACGGGACGCCAGTCTGTCGCAAGGCACTCCAAGCGGGACTCGAACCCCAGACCCACTGGAGAGCAGGACCCAGTCAAACTTGCTGCGCCACTGCACCCCCATGAAATTGATCGCTCCGTTATTTTTAATACGCAAAATTTGTTCAATTTGTTCCAACTCCACGTTCCCCATGCCTAATGTTATGGCATACATTGTGTAAACACTTTAAAAATAATATACCAACATTTGACTTTCAACATACACAGCTCAAGATGTTACACCCCATGCATGTATTACAACAGCTGTACCCAAGGACCCAGTCCAACCGCCTTCACCATGAAGCCACAGAGAAAAACATCCAGCATTGCCATCATACATCTCCATGGCTCAAGACTCGGGCTTAATTTCCTCCCCCAACCACCACATCAATTGCGGGGTGCCAAAATGGGTATTTCATCAAGGTGTCGGTGTTTCATCGAATTAGGCCGCGACACATCGGGAAGGTGCAGTGCAGAGCAGTCCTCCCACCCAACTGAAATATAATTAACAATTCTATATACTGTATTAAACACATTTTTCTAAGTAGTGATTTCATAAAGTAAATGTTACTGTGATTGTGTGCGTGGACTGGCTAGAGCAAGATGAGGGCTACATGTCACGGTTAAGTAAATGAATAACTTGTAAATAAAAGAGTGCCAGAACAGAGCTGAGAGCACGGGTACAGCATTCCCACAATGCAGTGCATCTCACGGTCACTCTCACTCGGGCGCTCGGCCCAACTTTCAAGCGTGGGTCAGCTTATTGTGCCAGACCGGATGTCGTGGCTTCGGAATGGACGTCCCTGACTGGATAAGCGAAAAATCCAGACGGACTGACAATAATCACAGATCACATAAGCGACGAACCGGACACTGGGAAAGTGAGTTTGTGATACTGGGATAAACGCAGTTTGAGAGAGATCTTTAACAAACCGGTAGAACAGATGCAGCTCCGGGCTGAACTGCGCAGCGATGAGCACCTCTTGGATCCCCACGAAAGAGCAGCAAGGAACCGACGTCAATAATCTTTTCGTCTCCGACTCTTGCAGTGTCTCTGGCTTTGGCAGACATGATGGTGGGAGTGCTGGTGGTGCCCTTCTCCGTGTATACGGAGATCTCCTTGCTGGCGGCCGCGGTGCCCCCGTCGTGGTTCCAGAAAGATCCGGCACTCTCCACGGGCAGCTCGCCCGGCTCCTGGCAGCCCTGCAAGCTCATCGGCCCCGTGTTCGCCGGCTGCACCTTCGTGTCCATCAGCACCATCTTCCTGATGACGCTGGAGCGCAGCGTGGCCATCCTGCGGCCGCTGCACAAGGACGGCCTGGTGACCCGCCGGCGGACGCTGCTGCTCGTCGCGCTCTCCTGGGCCGGCAGTTTCCTGCTGGCGCTGGCGCCGCTCTGCCTGAGCGACAGCTTCACGCTCGAGTACAACGCGTGCAGCCGCATGTGCAACTACGCGCCCCTGTTGGCCGAGTCCAGCCTCCCGTCGGACAGCAGCGTCATGCTGCTCTTCCCTGCCTTCGACTTCACCCTGCTGAGCGGAACGCTGGCCATCAACGTCCTGTCCTTCAGCAGCATCCGCCGCTACACCCGCAAGCGCAAGCTCCTGTCGGAGGGCGGGCCCCAAGCGAACGGCTGCCCGCACCCGCCTTCCTTCTCGGACATCAAGGCGGCGAAGACCATCAGCATCCTGACGTTTGCGTTCGCCGCTTCCTTCACGCCCATCGCCGTGTTCGTGCTGGGCAACGTGGCGGGCCACGCCTGGTGCGGCTTCTCCTTCTTCGCCTTCTGGATGCTGACAGCCAACAGCTGCTGCAACGTGATCATCTACAGCGCGCGGGACCGGCGCTTCCGCAGAGGCGTGACCCTGCTCCTGCGGCCCGGCCGCCCGCCCTTGCTGGAGGACAAGAGCTGAGGAAGCCCGGCCTCCGCGTTGCGATTTCGCTCGAGCGTCGCCCCCGGGGAGACCGTGCGGTCGCTTGGCACGCGTGCGCAACTGATTTTTCAGCGGAGCCACGGGTGTGGTGACCGAGAAGTGAAATCTGGTGGCTCGGTTGAAAATTAAAACACCGTTCGAACAAGTTTCTTCAGCTGTGCGTATTTATATGTGTGTTTATACATTTCTATATTTGTACGCGTGCCGTATTTATGATGTACATGTCGACAGCACCGTTAGTTACGAGTGAGAAAATTTTCTTTGAAATTTGACACTTCTTTTGTCTGACAAGTGGCAGAAATGTTGGCCGAACTCAGCGTGCGACTTCAGCCGCCCCTCCAAAGTGACATCGCGGCTGTGACAGCGACAAGATCCGTGTTTTGATCCGGTGAATCGATTCACACGCCCACGCTGATCCGAACACAGATGCTGTAATAATTTCAAAATTCCAAAATATTCAAATTTGCACGTGCCGCACGCCTGCAAACCCACGGTGCGCGCTGTCATGGCTGGAGACATTTCTCCAACGCTCTTCTGCACGTGTGGCACGTTGCTGACGTAGCGCTACCTTGCGGTAGTGGTCCGAAAGACCCCGGTAGTGTTTTCAGTGGACTTTACATGTGTTTTATAAATCTGGCTGATTTATTTTGAATAATCTAATGTAGCTGTGTGGTGATTAAGGAAATAGACTTGTGAGTAACGACGGTAGGCGGTGGTGTAGTGTTTAGATCCCCTGCCTTAGGGCCCAAAGGATGTGGGTTCAAGTCTCAACTCCTGCTGTAGTACCCTTGATCAAGGTTCTTACTTCGAATTGAGCCAGTAAAAAGTTACCTTGCTCTGTAAATAATTGTAATGTCAACATTATAAGGCACTACTTAAATGAATAAATGTGACCAGAATGTTACCAGTTTAATACCCAGGAGAAGCCATTCTGTTGTACCCTTAGGCAGTGCAGTTAACTTGAATTGCTCCAGTGAAACATTCATCAGAGTAAACAGGTAGAAAATTGTCACTCTAAATGAGAGTGGCATGTAAGGGCTTATGAGGACAGTGTAGCAGTTAGGGATGTTCACATCTAACTGAAAGGTTACTGGTTTGAACCCTACTGCCACTGCTGCCGCACTGTCCTTAAGTACCCTGTACTGAAGTACAGAACGGTATAATGCCCTGCTGCATAAATACGTGAATCACTGCAATTCACTTTGGACAGAGGTGACGACTAAATGGCGAACTAAACATTGACCTAAAGCTCTCCCCGCTTGGTGACCCGACGCACAAGAGGTCCAAAACCAAGAAGCACAAAGGTTCTTGATTCTAGCTCTGGTGCGGTGGAATCACCTCTCTGTCTCACTCAGAACTGCCGAATCCCTCGCAACATTCAAGAAGGGCCCCGAAACTCACCCTTTTTCGGATCCGCTCCTCCGATCTCCTGTGTGCTCGATAAACATATACACGTACGTTTTCATTTTAATATTTTAGAAAACTCTGTATGTAGCTACGCATGAAATGGATACTTTTATTCGGTGATACGTGGCAAACTGACTACTCAACAATCACGCGTCTACATCCAGATCTCTCCTTCTGCTGGTGCACTGCACTCTTTGTATTCTTCTTGTAGATGTCTGCCGCTCGGGAGGAAAGTGTCTCAGCATTTCAATAAATTTTAATGTTCTACTTCGATTCTAGTGTAAGAATGTGTGCTCAACAGATGCAGAATGAATCCTGAAAATGAAATCTGATGTTTTTTGGAGAGCGAAAGCTGTGGATCCAGTCTCAGCGATACCTCACTTCCCAAGAAAATTCCAGGTTGGGAAGGTCGTGTGAGCGCTGCTCTGGGACGTTGGAGCAGCCGGAGTGGGGCTGTAAACACACCGGTGTGTGTGTGTGTGTGTGTGTGTGTGTGTGTGTGTGTGTGTGTGTGTGTGTGTGTGTGTGTGTGCGCGGTGGGCTCAGGCGGCTGGCCACAGGTACTCACTTTCTGCAGCGTTTCTCCATTCCCTCCATCCTCTAGGCCACACTGACATTAAAACTGTACCGAAGTGCAGCTGCAACCATTAGCAGTACCACCGGGGGCAGCAGGTGGCGTAGCGGCTAGAGCAATACCCTTTGGACTCAAAGGTCCCAGGTTTGAATCGCACCTCTGGCTGCAGTAGCCCTCATCAAGGTACTTACCCCGAAGCGAAACGGTAAAATTACCCTCCTGTATGAACGGGTTAATAATTAGAAGCGGCTTAACACTCTAAGTTGCTCTGGAGGAAAGTGTCATGTAAATGAACGGATGTGACTGTCGCCCTGTCCCAGTTGGGTGCTGCTCCATGTTCTCCGGGGGGTTGGGGCACTTTAGCAGAGTAAAGTGGATTCAGCTGGTTGAGTTTGTGCAGCGAGGCGGGAAATGTCATCGCGCTTTGGACGGGCAGTCGCCGAATGTGCTAAATCGACCCGCTCGACTTTCGGAAGGTAAAACGTTGATGGTAAAAAGCGGCCTCTCAAACTGCGTCGAGCAAGTAGTGCAACTGCAGGATGCTGAAACAGCGGAGCGGCACGTGTTTATGCGCACGGTCTTGTTCGGTATCATAGTCGTGTTATATTGTCGTGTTATAATGCACACCCAATATTCAGTTTCCGAAACATAATCAACGTTTCTAAAGACGGACCCAGGTTCCAATCCCACCTCCTGCTCTAGTGCTCTTGATCAGGGTACTTGCCCTGAATTCATACAGTAGAACTGACCCTGCTGGGTAAATCAGCGGCAGTAACACTGTAAGTAAGTTAGTTCAGAGAAAAGTATCAGTTGAATGAATAAATGTGAACGAGCTGCAATAATTAGTATTTGTGCATAAATGCTGGAATTGTTTCGCCTCCGAATAAATCTGGATCGAAACGCCGATGAAACGGGTGCGTTGAGCGAACTCGTGCGTCGCCGCGGAATGTTCCGGATGACTCTCTGCGCAGCGCGGGGAGGTGACACTCTTCCAGGAGGCAATAATCATCCTTTCCCACAGGTGAGGGCACAATCGGGATCGCGAGAAGCACGACGGAGCCACTTCGGAGATGCGACGGCCTGCTTTTAGACTCAGAGGAGGAAAGAGCCTCGACGACTTTTGACGACGAAAACCGCAGCTATCGAAAACGCAGCGTCGATGTGGTCCATCGTGAAGGGCCAGCAGGTGGCGTGGCGCTTCACGCATGTTGAGCTAACCCCGCTGCTGAAGTACCCTAAAGCGCGGTGCTTACTCTCTAGGGATACGGTAAAAATGACTAGACTGCATAAAGGGGTGAATGAATGTGAGCAGCTTTCTGGTGTACAAGACTGACGTTACAGTTTTCAGCTACGTAAGGGGAAGAATAATAAACTGTAGAAGGGGCATGGAAATAGTTGCTGATCCTGCTGTTTTGCTGGACTGCGTTTTTTTCATTTGTGTTCAAGTATATAAAAAATACACACACACACACACACACACAGAGGCTGAAACCGCTTATCCCAAGCGGGGTCGCAGCAAACCGGAGCCTAACCCGGCAACACAGAGCACAAGGCTGGAGGAGGAGGAGGAGACACACCCAGGACGGGACGCTAGTCCATCACAAGGCACCCCAAATGGGACTCAAACCCCAGACCCACCAGAGAGCAGGACCTGGCCAAATCTGCTGCACTACCATGCCCCCTATATAAAAAATAAAAGTTTTATTTAATATTCTGTGGAAACAGGGGGCGCGGTGGCGCAGTGGGTTGGACCACAGTCCTGCTCTCCGGTGGGTCTGGGGTTTGAGTCCCGCTTGGGGTGCCTTGCGATGGACTGGCGTCCCGTCCTGGGTGTGTCCCCTCCCCCTCCGGCCTTGCGCCCTGTGTTACTGGGTTGGCTCCGGTTCCCCGTGACCCCATATGGGACAAGCGGTTCTGAAAATGTGTGTGTGTGTGTGTGTATTCTGTGGAAATATACTGTGGTCAAACATATTCAGTCTTTTTTTTTAACCTATTTATTTAATGATTGGCTTTTACTAAGCAGATTAATAACCTTAGTGGCACTCAGTGTCTGGGTGGTGTGGGAGAACGTGGGTTTCATTCCTCATCAGTCTGTGTGGAGTTTGTATGTTCTCCTAGTATCTGTGTGGGTTTCTTCTGGGTGCTCTGGTTTCCTCCTGCAGTTCCAGTGGACTTTTGTGAGTCTAAATTGCTTGTAGTGTGTGAATGGGTGACTGTGTGTGTGGCCACCCTGCAATGGAGGGTCTGTCCAGCATGTACACCCCCCCCCCCCCCCAAGGACAGGCGGTTAATAAAACTGGATGGATGGATTGATTAATAACTTTAGATGAAAGAAAATGTCATTTCATTGGTAAACTTGTGTGATCTATACTTAAATAAATCACATGATCCCTGTAATTCTATCAAGCATGCGTAGCAGTATACGTTGTTAACAGACTGACTTGAGCAAGACGAACCCAATGGGGAAGCTCCAACGCTGTGCTTACGCAGAGGTGAGCGTGTGCACGAGATCCGGAATGTTCCTGCGGGCATCGTCTCGGTTGCACATAGAGCATGAGATGCTGAGAAGAACTGCAGTTTTTCCTGGCTCCACTAGGCACCACAGGGTTGCATTCGGTACAACAGGGTATTGATAGGTGCAACAAGGTACTATTCGGTGTACCTCAGAAGGCCACCTGTACCGGTGCTTCTGGAGAGAAGACAAGGCGGCAGCTCCTCAAACTTTGCTCATCATCTGTAGATCATTCGCCGGGAGGAGTCGGTACTGAAGCCTCGTGTCGCATCTAAGCTCCAAAGCTGTGCTCTTCTTCACGGACAGGTGATGCCACGAGCCCGGATGCTCGTGTCCTTGTTTTTAAAGATCCTAAAATTAGCCACTCTGTGCCGTGTTAAGAGCCAAAAACACCGACCCACTTCCGGATCCGTTCCGTAAACGGCACGACTTCAGGCAATCCGGCAACGGAGAGCACGCTTTCAAGATTATGCACGAGAAACCAAACCGTGTATAAACCTTTCAGCTGGTTTGAGCTGCTCCATATGGTTTATCTCATCGCTCCTATTATGTGCATATCTTATCTAGGCAGGAGCACAATTTTTTTTTTTTAATACTCCAAAAAAAGGCAATGAAATTTACATTAAGCGGCATGATGTTCGATACTGAAGCGAGATCAGTTTTTTCTTCAATTGTTTTTATTAAAATGCTGTAGTGTTATGCAAAATATCCCTAATAAAATGTCCCAGTTCCCTTTACGCATTCAGCAATACATTGTCATAATAAAACACCAGGGATGCTGAGCGACCTAAGGCTTGCGAAAAGGCAGAACTGATTCTAATAAATAAAGCTCGTAACAGTAGAGCTTCAGTTTAGTATTTTTAATGGTGTTTTTAGAACAATCGGCAGTGACAACGAATTATCTCAAGGCTTGCTTTCATAGTAACTCAATTTGTCAGTTTATTATAGGTTACAGCTCTATTTGTACAACTCATTGAAGAACTTAAAATATTTTTTCTTGATCCAGAGAACTCATTTTGGATAGCGGGTACTTCATGGCCGTCGCTTGCCTTTCTGCTGGAAAGCAACAACGAAGCACCAGGGCCCACTGCTAGAATTGCTGAGAATTTGTCGTCTGCATCCCCTGTCCAGCGGCCGGTTCGCGAACCAGGGCAACGTAACATCTCCAAGAACTGCAAAAGCACATTTCTGTGGGGAACGTCCCAGCAGGTGTATTTTGACAAGGTGCGGCTTTGTGTCGAATTTGCAGAGGGGCAGCACTTCGCCGACTCCTGCAGCGATTCCCATTCCAGAACCACGTGGCCGTCGTCTGTGCTCTTTTTGTGGCTTTTCGGTGACGAATCCTTTCCGGCTCCACTCGTGTCACGCGGCGATGCGGCCATAACAGTTGAGCTGCTGCTCAATTACTGACACATCCGGTCCGGGGCGTGCGAATGCGCTCTTTCCCCTCGCGCTGCTGTGCGCTCTCCGCAAGGCCGCGGTAAAAGTCCAAGTTTGGCCGGTCGGTAAGCGTGTCCACAACGGAGCCCTCGCCTGCGCGAAAGCCTCTCGCCGGGCTGACGGAGCCGGTCGCGGTGCTGAGACGAGGTGCGTTTCAGACAGAAAACGATCTTTCGCAGATACACCCAGCAGCCACGTGCTGCGAAACGAACCGACGCCATCCCTTCTTTCTCGTTTGTTCCATCACGCAAGGAGTTCATTAGGGGGTCGTGTGCTTAGAGCTCAGAGCACTTAAGGAAGCTTTTGCCTGAGAAACACCACTCCCTCATTATACATTTATGTTCATCGTGAACATCTTTCTATTTGTATATGGAGGCAAAGCATGACTGGGAGGCTAAGTAATCAAAAACGTTTTAATTTTTAATCCATCATTCAAAAGTACGTAGGAAAGGTCGTACAGAGACCATTTTTTTGCTCGGTAGTCAATGTATTCTCACGTATGACTAGAATATATTCCAATCTAATAATTATGTTTAAGTCTCCGAAGGAGAAAAGCATAGTTTTGAGAGCTCTAGGTTTTAGCGAGAGCTCAGGGACCTATAAATGTCATATTTAGTATCCCAGCTTTAATTTTCTGAAGATAAGGACAAGGGAGAAGTGGAGCTGTTCAGGGTAAAGCAGGCCAAATGAATATTTAAAGCACAGGAGAGTAAACAGGGTAGTTGCAGAATATTAAAAAGCACACAGGGCCTGGAGACCAGCACGATGTCGTCGCTTACCGTTCAGGGGAAAGTCAAAGCGTCGGCCACGAGGAGAATAATAATAATAACCACCGCGAGCAAAGAGCCGGCTGCTGCAAAGCTTGGCAGCACCGGTACCGCCGTCGATTTTGGAGGAACAGAAGCCATGGCGAGACCCGAAACTCTGGTCCGAGGACAGAGCATCCTCCTCGTTACAGGGGGCGGAAACAGGCTATAGATGCGAAACGGTCACCGCAGGGCACTTCCATGTTTTCGTAATGCTCTACTCCAGTGACTTACAAAGATTAATATTTAGCCGACACCTTTACGCGTCCAACACAACTTATAGCGCGTGGATACGCTAGTCCGTTCACCTGTCAATACATCAGAGCGATGTCGCACAGACACGCACAAACCTGCAGTTCAGTCGTTCATTCATCTCATATTAGAGGAATTTCCACGAGTTTGAATTTGTATATTTAAAGTCGGTTTATACAATCTGTGTATAAAGTAGACCCCAATTTTATTAGGAAAAAAATGTAAGATTGTCCCAAAAAGGGGGGCTGCACTTCTGAACTACCTTAAACACGTGTACACAATGTTTAGTACAGGAATCATTTTTTAAACACATGCACATTGCAGTACTTCTATTTAAGAATTAAACACAGAACACTCCCAGATATAGTCACAAGGCTTTAGATCATTTTCACATTACATTTTTTGACAACTTTACCTAATCTCACTTTTTTTCCTCTTACATTTTTATATAAAAGTAAATATAAGTCCAAAGTGTGACTGCTGGAACTTGCTGCAAAGTGTTTTTTTTTTCTCGTTGTTTTTTTAATGAACGAATGTGATGAGGAAATGAGGCATCGTGTCTTCAGTACTTTTCAGCAGCAGTTCACACGTTCATCAGACACTTGAGCGTTTTCTTCTTTCCACTCCCCTGGCAGGTTCCTCCCACACAGCTGCAGCTCAGGTGTTACTCACATGGTCCTCTGGTACTGTGGAAAATCACCTCCCTCATCAGATCGGAATTGTGATCTCTTCTACAAGATGTGCTGTTCATACCGGCAGTCTTTTACGACCCCAGCCGCTAGCTTTGTTTTCCATGTCCAGCTTGCTGGGTGTACCCTGTTTGAACCACACGTCCTGCCTTGCCTCAGTCCGAGTGCTGCGCGTGTTCCTCAAATCACTTCTGAACTTCCAACATACGAATAAGCGAAGAGCAAACTGCACGGAGATCCAAGGAGCCATGCTCTCCGTCTGTGCAAAAGATGTGCTTTGATTTTGATTTTTAAATCCAGCTGCTTTAAGACAAGATAGATTAGTTTGGGAGCTGTATGGATGCCACAGTTACCGTTTGGTGTCCACAGCCCTATGGTCGGCCCCCACCGCTTCAGAGATGCTTGTGAAACCTTGTTCTCTGAAAGATAATGTACGTGTGATTTAGAAGCTATTCAATACTGAAAAATTATTGAAAAGACAAGTAAAACATAAACTAAACTAATGTAGAATGCCTTGTAACCATTTACATTTATTCATTTAGCTGATGCTTTTCTCCAAAGCGACTTACAATGTTAAGGTTACAATTCTTTACCCATTTATACAGCTGGGTAATTTTACTGGAGCAAATGAGAGTTAAGTACCTTGCTCAAGGGTACTACAACCGGAGGTGAGGCTCAAACATGTGACCTTTAGGTCCAAAGGCAGTTTTTCTAACCACTACGCAAGAGGCTGTCCCAAGTTTTAAAAAAAGAGAAAAAAAAAAATTTTGGTGCAGTGCTTCATCAAGAACAACAGTGACACCTGGGTTTAGCTACCTTAGTCTTGTGCACATACCATAAATAAGTGAGGTGAGATAATGTTACAGATATGCTGAAAAACACAAAGTCCAGCTGGGGATAACACATTTTGAGTACCTCCTCTTCAGTTATACTGTCTTTTAAAATGAAAATAAGAAGGGGGGGGGGGGGGGGGGGGGGGGGCATAAGGTGTATTCATCTTATCACTCACTTTAAAAGTTGTTCCAGTTCCCGTTTGATCCTGGTCACAATGGGTGGTCCTTGATATGAAAATGAAGTGTAGAGTTGGACCAGTGACGCCCCTGCGCGAATCTTGTCTAGGGCATCTTGCCCACTGGCAATGCCCCCAACACCTACAATGGGCACCTTCCCTGGAGAGGTGATGAGGAAATTAATTTTTAATTAATCTCTGATACACATGGGTTGCTAGGTTCAACAGATGACTATTTACTGAGTTAATTGCCGGGGAATTAATTTTAAGCATAAACTGGACGCTTCCCGCTATCTTCAAAAATACATTTATTAGGCAACGACTGGTGAATTTATAGCGCTCGTGCAAGTTTCTGAATGTCAGCTGCTTTGAACGAAAATACTGCCAAACGACTAAGTACAGTTCCACAGTCCCCTATCTAACCTTTGGGGTCAGATGTGTATTGGAATTCAGAATTTTCCAGATTTCAGAAAGGCAATATGGTGCATATACTGCGTATTACATAACACCCCCAGCGGGGTCTGGGGCAGAACCCCATAATAAAACATTAATATTTCAGCAGAAGAAGAAACGGTGAGATAAATGCAGACCCTAAATACTCTACTGCTTCTTATTTCTACAGAAATTGTTCAGTAAAACATATCTAGGTTCGAACCTAACTAAATACATGTAAATATACACGCAATAAATGCTCAGTACATCTGGCTGCTTGAGGATCTTGGAGAAGAGGGAACATCGGTGTTGCCATTGTGATTGTCATCAGGCTTTGTTTTTCCAACTTCAGCACCGAACTTATGAAAAACCTCTGGTTTCCAGAGCTTTTAGGACTGCGGAATTGCAGATAATGACTTGTGGATTAGTGTTACCTCTTTGTAGACACACACCATCCACAGCAATATTTGTGTACCTTTAGTTAAGCAGTACATCTCCCGTACCAAGGCTGTGGACATGTCTCTGAGAGGGGCGCCGCTAAGTCCCCCTACTTCCACTCGCTGGGGGTCTTTCAGAGTGTTGGGCCGGGACACCGTGGTGTTGGACACGATCAGGCCATCCACTCCCACCTGAAAAGCAGACAATGCGTTAAGGAACGCAGTCAAACTAACATAAGGGAGATGGTTTTACTTTGGGAAGAGGGAGGGTTGAAATTCCACTGCTCAACAACATTAGACTGGATTGTAAATTAAAAAGTAAAAGCCAGGGAGAAAAGCATACTAATGTTTCTTTTGTTTTATGGTGTTGACAAAAATAATATTTGATATGTTTGTCAGACCGGGCCATTTAAAAACCATACTGCCAGCACCCAACACTCTACCCTGAGTTCTGCAGACAAAAAACTTTTTTTCTGTAGAACTTCACTTATGAAAACACACAGCATGGTGAAAATAAACCCTACCACTGGAAGAAAACCCTTTTTTCCATGTGAACATTTCAAGGACAGTTTAACGCAACAGCACGAACAATAGCTGAAGCAATCAGAAATCAGAGTGTTCGTTTGTGAAATTAACTTTAAAGGCAACTTCTGCCATAAATGTTGAACTGATAAGTCAGTGGAAAATGCACTGCTTTTACAGGCCTAACAAAATGTCATTCATAATTAAAGTTCAACCCAAGCATACAAGGATAAGGTTTTCATACTGTTTATCAATGTTTTCCAAGGACATGGATAAACGGAGTTATGAAGGCATTATTAAAGAAACCGGAGCGCCACATTGCATCACTCACTCACCTCTGTAATGACCTCTGCGATGTCCTGCTTGTCCTGGGTGGAGAGGTCTGGAGCGATCTTCACCAGGACAGGTGGTCGCCGTCCAGAGGGCAGGCCGTCCCGCTCCGTCAGCACCTACACAACCGGTCCAAGTTGACAGAACCACAGATCTTACACCGTTCAGTACAATGGGCGATCGGGCGTTTACAAGAGAGCGGCTATAACCGCTAGGCCGCTTGCTCAAGAGAAGCATTTCAAACTTAAGATGAGGCACTTCCTCACCTTCAGCAGTAGGTGGCGCAGCTCCCCCTTGCCCTGCAGGTCCCTGAGTCCCGGCGTGTTGGGGCTGCTCACATTCACCACCAGGTAGTCGGCCAAGGGTCCCAGAGTTCGCACGCCCTCCACAAAGTCAGCGACGGCATCCTGGGAGAGTTTGTTCTTGCCCAGGTTGATGCCCAAGGGGTGCCCGGCTGCAACAGAACTCGTGTCACTTCAGCAAAGTGTGTGACTGCAGTGTAAACAGTGTAAACATAGCATAAGCTATGTAGGCAACTGCTTGGATTAGTCTGTAACAACCTTGCTCATCGTCTATTTACTCGGAAGTTCTATACATCAACCAAACAAATTATTCTACCATTTTAATTCATTATAACAAAATAATGTATTTGGAGCATATTAGTCTCATAAATGACAATCGGACTCTCGGGGTCTGCACTTCTTACTGACCGTAATGTCCTTCTTTAGACTTTTGCGCTGCACTGTGGACTTGAAACAGTTGTTCCCGAGAGCTACGATACGACTAATCTTACACGTTTTCATTTAGCAGACACTTTTTTCCAAAAAGAAATTAAACAAGCGTAAAGTATTGCACAACAGATAAAGAGCTACAGACACAGGATTGTCGAAGCACAGCTAGTCTGATACCACCACGTTGGTTCACATCACTCAATTAGATGCCTACACCATTTTAACTGTAATTTCTCGTCATTTTCAGTAAGTATTTAAAAGTTTGCTGTACAGCACTGGAATCGTTACCTTGGGTAAGACGCAACTGGGTCATCTCTCGTGCCTTGAGTCTTTCATGGACAGCAGCAAGACCACAGCTGTTAAATCCATACCTTGCAAAAGAAATAAGGGGGTTCAGCCATGGCCGCCAGGACCACATGCACTTCGTCATGTGTCATCTGTAAGCATCACACCTCGTTTCCATCATGTTGCGGGCAACTAATTGCATGATTTCCTGCTAACTTCTAAAGAATGTATAAGGTTTCGGCCTTGGATTTATGCTCCCTGGTAACTGAATGTGATGACTGAATTTACATTTTGCATACAAATATTTACTAACGAACAGTTAATATACACATTAATATTTCTTCGTTTGTGAAACTTTAACGCCACTATCAGGTTTTTTTCTTCCCAAGCCATTTACTTAAGTCCTTTGATTTCTTTTTCTTCACATGTTAAAATAATTACAGAATTACCCAGAAACATGATTCATAAAGGATTAAGTATCTTTGAAGTAAATGTTTGTTAACTCATAGACATAGGAAAAAAAAGAATAAAATGGGTTAGGGATGGGGCCTCAATCTGAAAGTCCAGGGTCTGAATTCCCCTCTTGCTGCAGCACTGCTGAACAAAGTACTTCTCCTGAGTTGATACAGCAAATATTACATGCAGTCCCTGAATTACGAACGAGTTCCGTGTCCTCAGTCTGTGTTTGTCGGATTTTGACGCAAGTCAGAACAGACTTAGGTATGGTGGGTATCTGATGTCAGTTTGTCAAATGTTTGACTTGGTACATTGTATATTGTGTACCTTTCTATGCATAAAAAAACATTAAGAAACACTTTGGGTACAAAAACATCTTTAACAACAATACAGTAATAACACAATGTAATGATAATAAATGTAACTACAGTATTTATAACAGAAACATAGAAAGAAATAATAAATGTTACTACTGTCATGATGAACAGAGGAGATGGAGGAGGGTGGACCCAAGTGCTGGATCATTTATTCAGAATCAAACGACTAGAAATGTTCTCGTGGTCGGGGATGGGCGAATGGTCGGTCGATCAGCGAACTGAACAGAGATGAGGATCCAAAGTTGTGGTCAAGGGACAAGGCGGGCGGTCGTTATCAAAGAGACATGGAACAGGACTGGGGAACGATGAGGGACAGAACTTAAAGAGTGAGGTAGAGGTAGGTTTGAGAACGAAGGGAGGGTTGTCTGGAGTGAGATTCCGCAACTTGGAAAAACTATCTTTTGTAGCCGAGCGCTCTCTCACAGTGCGTGTGTGTGCACGAGCAAAGCATTAAAAAGACTTCAATGTTTGCTTTTCCATTGTTTGTTGGTGTTTCACCTTTCGCTTCATTATTTCCTCTTTCGTTTCAAACGTGATCGTTTCCCTTTTCTTCGTTGAATCACCATCACTTGCATCACATTTACGCTTTGGTGACATGGTTAGGAAGGTTAAAAAAAAAAAAAAAAAAAAAAAAAAAAAACAAACTATTTTAAATTCATTCTGAATTAACACTTAACAGGAAAAGAAAGAAGTCTGTTCCATCTCAGGCTCGTGCCTCGCCCGTGAGCCGACAAACCGCTGTAGACTTGCAACGTTTTGATGCGTGTTGCAAAGTAGCGCCCATTTATTATTACGAACTATTGTATATACAATAACTTGAATTTTTAATATAAGAGGCTTAATTATGAAGCATTCATTTGATTGTTACTTAAGGGTGACCAAAAAAAAAAAAACCCATCAACTTCCGGTCAGTAAGGGGTGGTTCATAAGTACGGGTTGTATGTAAGTCGGACGTTCGTAACTCGGGGGACTGCCTGTACCCTGCTACGTAAATGGGTAAATCAGTGTAAAGTTGATGAGCGTAACTGACTTCGGATACAGGCATCAGCTAAACAAAGGATGACGATAAAGTACCGCCAGCAACCAAAAATACCACCTGCTGTGCTTCACTGTCACAGCACTGTGGCCCAGTGGATGGCGCTGGTGCCTCACAGGGCCTTGACTGTGCAACTGGAAAAGGGCTCGATTCAGGCTGTGTGGAGTTTGCATGTCTTCCCCGTGTTCATGTGCATTTCCTCCCACAGTCCAAGACATCTTTCAGGTGAACTGACGACTTTAAACTGTCCACACTTTGTTCTGTGTGTATATGTAACGTTGCATTTACTGTTGTGTTTGTAACACTGCTAGTCATTTTGGATAAAGGTGTCCACTAAACGCTACCTAATATTGCGCGTTGCTTTGGAGAAAAGTGTCCGATACGTGAATAAAAGCAACTGTCGTGAATGCAGGCGAAGGGGTAGCGGTGCCCGTACCGATTGATCACAGCCTGATCTGCGGTCAGTCTGAACACGCGTGGCTTGGGGTTCCCTTCTTGGGGCAGGGGTGTGACCGTCCCCACTTCCACGAAGCCAAATCCCATGCGGAAGAGTCCGTCCACGGCCTCCCCGTGCTTGTCGAAGCCGGCTGCGATCCCAACCGGGTTCTGAAACTTGCGGCCGAGGACATCGAGTTCCTGAAAGCAGACAAATACCCAGAATGCACCCGAGCACCTTAACGCGATCGGTCATCCCGCGCGCCGGCAAACATCCGCAGACACTGACCAGCGCAGCTGGGTCCTTGTATCCGGTGCGGGGTACCAGGCCCAGAGAGAGGAGCCGCACCGCCATCACGTGGGCTCTCTCAGGCCCCACAATCCTTTGCAGCGCAGGCATAAGGTGGTTGGCATAGAAACGCTCGTCGCCACGTGCAGTGAGGTAGGACAGAAAGAGGAAGCCCCCACATCCGAGCACCTGGGCAGCATCCTTGAGCCGCTTCTGTGGGACGGGAAAGCACACCGGGACGTCACGCCTTAACTTCAGTGTTAAGTTAAGTGACTAACACGACAGTCAGAGCCGGGAGGAAAAATCAAATGCACTTCAGTTACTACCTTAAGTAACGGTTATCATATGCGCAGACGTTAGAGAAGACCAAACAGTAAGTGCTTCACATTATTTATGAGAAACAACGTAATTTAGTTAATGTTAAGTTCTGTCGACGTCTCGAGAAACTGAGTCAGGTGATCAACGATCGACACATCCCCGTTAAACTTGTATTACTATATAAATAGCATATGCCACAGTGAAGTCATTTTAAGTGCTTTCTATGCACGCGTTCTAAAACTTTCTCTTTTTAAGCGTACCGACACACACGAACAGTGTAAATGTGTTCATGTGCTGCCGTGTTTTACCTTCAGTAAGACTCCTGCCATCAGTCACCGACAGCGCTGACCCGTGTGTCCACGTGCAACAAGGGCACTTCCGGGGATGAAATATCGCGATATCTCGGTCGTATCGACACCAACAATAATTTCCGTCATTTTCTTTCGGAGGAGTGTCGTTTCAATTCCTCCTAACAGAATTATTCCTTGACATATTCGTCGTCTACTGCCTCGTTTCTGTAGGAGCAGTTAATAGCAAAGCTATTAAACAATCGATTAGGTGAAAGTAAAAGCCTCCTCGAATACTGTGATTAAATTGAACACATCCATCCATTCTCAGTAAAACTTGTGTTGTGTCTCCTGACCTGGTTCGTCAGGGACTCGCAGCGAGACATTGTTTCTCCACGCGTCATTAGTCTGAACAGGGCGAAATGGACTTGATGGCAACGAAGTGTCTTCCTCGTCACTTTCCTGCAAAAATCCAAGGACGCAATTCATGCATACCTTCAGTGGAGCAATGTTTATGTTTTAATGGCTGTATGTCCCGCACTTGTTTCAATATAACATTCAATAACTGTCCTACCAATGAAATGCAAAACATGTTTATTGATATGTTTTTTTTTTTCTTTTTTCTACAATTCAGCACGCTATGGATACAGCACATCATGCAGAGTCATCAGTAGAATAGATTATAACCGGCACTTTTCATAAACTACATTTAAATTTAATTTTTCCGGGCTCTTCCCTGTAAAAGCACAGATCTCTAAAAGTGAATTTCCATCCATTTAAGAGACCTGACCAATTTCATCGATGGGCTTCAACAACAGACGAGGACTGCAATCGTTTAAAATTCCCTTTGCGTATTAGGAAGTTTTTGCTGAAATAACCTCACGTGGAGGGGGGCGCGGTGGCGCAGTGGGTTGGACCGGGTCCTGCTCTCTGGTGGGTCTGGGGTTCGAGTCCCGCTTGGGGTGCCTTGCGACGGACTGGCGTCCCGTCCTGGGTGTGTCCCCTCCCCCTCTGGCCTTACGCCCTGTGTTGCCGGGTAGGCTCCGGTTCCCCGTGGGCGCAGTGCGTTGGACCACAGTCCTGCTCTCCGGTGGGTCTGTGGTTCGAGTCCCGCTTGGGGTGCCTTGCGACGGACTGGCGTCCCGTCCTGGGTGTGTCCCCTCCCCCTCTGGCCTTACGCCCTGTGTTGCCGGGTAGGCTCCGGTTCCCCGTGGGCGCAGTGCGTTGGACCACAGTCCTGCTCTCCGGTGGGTCTGTGGTTCGAGTCCCGCTTGGGGTGCCTTGCGACGGACTGGCGTCCCGTCCTGGGTGTGTCCCCTCCCCCTCCGGCCTTACCCCGTATGGGACAAGCGGTTCTGAAAATGTGTGTGTGTGTGTGTGTAACCTCATGTGTCGTTTTAGATTCACTCCATCGCTCGCTACCCATGTCCACAGATCCTAGGGCAGAGTTCAGGCTTCAGTCCAGAGCCAACCGAATACGTAAACACACCTCCGGAGTAAGTTTGTGTGTATTAATAACACAGGGGACAGGAGCAAATTAGCAAGTGGCCTAGTTATGCGTCCAGTCCAAGCCGGATGTCCCCACGCTGCCTGCAGCCAAATGTAAAAGAGCACAGTGCTCACGTAGTGCCGTTGCCTCGGGTGCGCCGCTGCTCAGTGACCGTCCAGCGATATTGCTTTCGTCTCACAAGGGCCTGCAGCCGTCCGCTGTCCCGGAGAGCGCGTGCTTCGAGATTCGCCTTTTCTGGCTTTCCAACAGCGGAATGCGTTTTCATTTTAGATTGCTACAAATTTGCCGCACCGGCTTCATTGTCCTTTGTCCTGCCTTTTCTGCGGGACTTTGCCATCGTTTGTATTCCCGTTACCCTTAACTGGTCATATTTTAACTTGTCTTTACCACAGTGGGCGGACGTCTCGATTTTTAAATAGTCTTTTGGAACAGTTCACCAGCTTGCGAACTATTGGGCTAATTTCAGAACGTACGAGTTTGAACCCAACGGTCTGAGCTCGGTGTTTTCCTGTTGAGTGCGAATGTATTGACAAAAAAGCAGACAGACAGACAGACAATTTCAGAGGGCAAACAGAAGGCAGTTTCTATGTTCCTGGTGCGAGTTGCCCAGCACTGACAGACGCATTGTGCAACGAGTGCTCTCCCCAACATACATCCCTGACCCTCCCCAAATTGTCCTTGAGCATCAACCACCCTTGTGGAGCAATACAGGCTTGGACTTTAAGTCTGACATCTGCAGCAATTGACGGAATTTCAGCACCATGCCCACTGTAGCAAAATTTTTGCTGCCCTCTAGTGACATTTATGAAGACAAAAAATAGTTGCTACTTTTTCTTCATAATTCAGTTTTTGTTTGTACGTACCTGTTGGGGGGAGGTAATGATAAACCAGAGGATGCAAATCACCATATTCACATTTTTCCCTGTAATATTCTGACCAAAGGAAACAAATTAGTATGACTACTCATGACAGTTTCTTATAATTGGATCTGTACAATAAAAAAACAAATTGCCACAGTTTTTTCAAATCCAAACCATTTTTAATACACTGTACTGCCAATTCTTGAGTACAGGTATGTATACACTCCACAGCAGTTAGTGGAACTGTTGCATTTATTTGGATTTCCACTAAAAAATTATACATTTATTGTAATATACTGGTCATTAATGCAGTATTGATCAGAAAACATTTTCTTATACATTTATTCTCTTAAATAAGCTGTTAAATGACCAAACAAAATTGTGATGTCACACAAAGTGCAAATATGTAACAGACTAATATGGAGGAATAATCAGGAGTAAAAAAACACAGACTTCAACCACCCACCTGCTATTAATTGTGCAAACATCATCAAATTCACCCAATAAAAATATTTCTGGATTCATTGCAATCTCCCTAGTTACCCTCCATCTCCAAATCAGGTTTATACATGTCAGCCGCTTGACAACTGTGTCAAGCAGTGTCATCTTAGAATGAGAACTGAATTGTATACCAGTTTTCTTTCCTTTTGGCTCTAATATGTACGTTATAGTTAATAAGGCATGTCAGGAAAATGTCACTAAAATGACTAATACAGGCACCAACCACACCTTTCCCAAAAGCGCACCTGTGGCAACAGCCACAATACCTATTTAAGTGCTTTGAATGTTTTTCCGAGGTCCCTTCTTTTGCTATTAAAATATGCACCTTTAAAGGAAGCTCTTTTATGATATGTAATGGCATCTCAGCATAAGTTTTGTAACAGTGGGACCAAAAATTATACACTTGGCAAGACTCCCTGAACTGCTGAAAACACCAAGAAACTAAAGAATGAAAACCATGCACCTCCCTGAAGTAACATACGGTAAACAACATACAGAGAAGGGTTCCATAACCGTAGCGCTATGGTGAGAGTGGCACTCCTTATTCACAAAAATCTGCTTGTTTGCATTGCAAATATGAATTATACAAAGATGTCTGGGATTGCTAGTTCACTGCACTACAAAAAAGAAATTGTGGCAAAAGGCCAGTATGTCTCAGAAGTTTACATTTTTTAAAAAGAAAAACAAATTTTACTCTTGCTTAAAACAGCGGAGTTGAAGTCGAGGAAAAATTTGCTAGGTGTATTTTGATCTAAAAGGCATCTTTAAGTAAACCGTGGTGTGGATGAAAAAACTTTCCCCGTAAAGGTAAAGGCTTGTTTCAACAAATTAAGGCTGCACGAGGATGTAAAAATGAAGCCGTATTCCAAGCGAGGTCAGAAGGTAACCGAATCAGTGTTTTTCCCCATTTCAAAAGATGTAGTGTCAAGACTGTATGATTAAGTTTTCTTTTTCAGCTCCTCAAAGCGGCGTGTTAGGTCATCAAAGTCGATGTCATCAGAGGCTGAAGCATCTTTGCTGTAGGGACCAGCAGGGGCTGTGTTGGGCACTGAGGGAAGCTCAGGGAGGGGAGCACTGCCAAAGGACTGGGAGGATGGGCCAATACCTGAGGAAAGACCCATCAAGCTTTAAAGATCCAGCACACCATCACATCATAAAACACATGGTAAAATAAAGGATTCTTCCCCAAGAGTGACTCATTAAGTTTGATACTAAGACTGGAGCCTTAAATCTCTACTTGTTACCCCCTTTATTCTAAAATATACTTTTTCCCAAGGCAGTAGGTTTCATCAAAATAGCTTACCTGTCACCTGTGAAGGAGTGGAAGGGTTGCTCAACAGGTTGTTCTGAAAAGATGCATATTTAGATAATGAGTGCAGAGACTATTTTCACATGACATAATACAAAGGTCAGAAGAATGAACAGCATTGCTGTAGATACCTTAAGGCATAGGAGAGAATGAATGTTGTTTGTGTGTCAAAAGAACTGTATTATCACTGTATCGTAGTACGTGTGTACACTGGCTGAGATTGAGCACTTCTCTTTAGTCTGTGGACATTTCTCATTATTCTACCTGAAATGAGTGAAACAGTCTGGGATCTTTTGGTTAAAATTGCTGAAATTACCTGGAAAATTTACTGAAATCCACTTCCTAAAATTTCTACCTGCAGCTGAGCCTATATGACCTACATTTACCTGCCAAGCCAACAAATGGCAGTGAAACACAACCCAACAGCGGAGGAGTGTGGGACCACGTTAATTCAAGTGGCCTTCATGATGTTTACAGTTCCTGTTGGTGACTGCAATGGCGCCAGAAAGAAATGCTTACTGTTCCCAGTTATAAAAATATGAAGATAATAATGCTGAGTGTGACAAGAAGACGCATCGTGCATCCTTGTGGTATTAACCACTAAAAAAATTGGAGTTTGCGGAAACAATATTTTTATTTTCACTCACTAACTTTTTTTAACCACTTGTCCTGGTCAAGGTCAAGGTGGTCTGGAGCCTACCCTGGAATCACTTGGTGCAAGGCTGGGGAGGTACACTCTGGATAGGATGCCAGTCCTTTGCAGGGCAACCCCCACACATACACACACATCACCTATGCCCTAGCAACCTACGTGTTATGAGACGGAAGCACCACTCACTTCCCCACTGTGCTGCTCCATTTTCCATTCTCATAAATTCATGTAGCTTGTTTATTATATATATTAATTAACAAAATGTAACCCACCAAAAATTGAGGACTACCCATTTCATTAACCTTTTTCTGATTGTGATTTAGAGGTAAAAGTGATGCTGGAGCTGCAAAGTGACATAAAAACAGCCTTCTGCTCCCAATTGCATTTGTAAGTTGCAGAGCCAGTGTAGTGAGCAGCGAAATAGAAAACAAAAATTCAGAAAACACAAAATCCATTACAATGGACCATGAGGACATAAACACTAGTATTCCATAATGACCAATGGCTAATATTTTGTCCCTGTCAACCCTACAGAGCGCCACAGAGCAGCAGAGAACAAGCAAAGCAACATTAATACTCGAACAAACTTGTCTTCCCTGAGTGAGGAAGGGGCTGCCTTTCCAGTTGATTTGCAGGGTGGGGTCTCTCGCACTTACAGACTCATAGCTGGGGGGACAGGTGGGCAACTGGGGTGCTTGGCCTCCTATCGCTGGAGGCGGGAAGTTGCCAAAACCAACAGGTGCATTCATAGGCTGCTGCTGCAAAATTAAGATACCACTGAACAAAAGCATAGGAGCAGAAAAATGACACACCAAGCATTTCTTATAGACTGTACATTATATAAATAAAAACTTTATCTTGCATTGGTAGGTCGGAATGAATGATGTGGCATTGAGTTACAGTGGTAGTGACCATGTTGCAAATACAATGTTATACCATACACAGAAATGAATAATCTTACTGATCCTTTGGGAGGTGGGAAGCTGAATCCAATAGGCATAGGTGATGCTGCAGGGGGTGCCATAAAACCCCCGCCACCCCCACTCCCTCCACTCCCCGGCTTCTTGTCATTTTTCATGTCAATCAGATTAGCTTCCTCTGCCTCACAGACCTCTGGCTAAAGAAGGAATAGAAATGGAAGGTCAAACAGCAAGCTTGCTTTACTATCAGCCGCCATTACGGTCATGCAGACCGCATTCCCATGAGTCCCTTCTTGAACGGTACACAGTCACTACAATCAGCGATCAAGGATCTGCGTAGCGCCTGCTAGCATATGATCCACAGTATTCGATTTCCCTTACGTTGACCATAGCATCTGCCTCGTAGGGCACGTTGTAGTTCTTGGCAATCTCGATGAGATATCGTTCCACGAGGATCTTGGGAGGAGCTGCCACGCCCAGTTTATGCATGAGCTTAGGAAGAAAATGGAGGTGGAGAATTATATGCTTTTCTGAATAGCCTAAAAATAACTAGAAGATACAGGACCTATTAAAATATGTTATATGCAGATATACGCACACACGTGCATATATTACCATGAGATGTTTGCTGAAAGCCTACCCGTTCACTGACTGTTCCAATCTCGTTGGTCCTGCACAACTTGCCAAACTCCTTGCTGTATTTCGCACACAGCTGGTCAGACACCTGCATCCAGACATAAACTGGAACATGATGCCAAGCAACAGCAAAAGACTGTTCCAAATAAAGCCTCCAGAAGTGAGTGTTTTTACAAAAATTTAAACAAGTGTCTTGAGCAAGCTTGTACTCACAATCTTAAGCTCAGTGACTTCAGACTGCAATCGAGGTGCAGCCCAGATAAGCGTAGACACCGCCTCCTGCAGCCCAGGATCTAGATTCCTGTGATGGAGGATTATAGATGTAAAACCAAATGATCACTTCATTCCGTGCATATAGAAATACTTTATTTTTAGGGCACCAGGTAGCACAGAAGTTAGAGCCAACACCTTTAGACTCCAAGAACAAAGGTCCAAACCCCACCTCCTGCTGTAAATACCCTTGAGCAAGATACTTACCTTGAACTTGTACAGTATGGAAAAAAAAAATAAAAAATTACCCAGCCCTATAAATATGTAAATCACTGTTAGTAGGACAGAACTGTAAGTTGCTTTTGGCAAAAGCATTGGCGAAATAAACAAATAAAAATGTAGAAATCATATTCATTGCTGTATATATGACCTTTGTATGTATTCATTAGCAACCTTTGGAGGAGGTAAATGAGGACTTTGAAGGTATGCAATTTTAAGACCAGGACAACAGCTTCCATGTTGGCCAGAAATACAATTCATTCATCCACCTTCCTCCGCTTATCCGGGGCCGGGTCGCGGGGAAATACAATTCAATACTTATATTTACTTACATTCTTTTATGACCCTCATCCACACAGCAATAAGTGGTACATTAAATGTGAACGAGTGCTTGACGGTCTCTCTAACCCACTCACTTCAAGGACTGGATGAGGCCAAAGCGGGTGAGAAGCAAGTCGCAGTACAGCTCCAGGATCTCCATGGCCTCCACCAGATAGTCCTCTCTGATGATGTGCTCCACGCGAATGCGCGCTCGCTCATCTTTTCCGGATGCCAGATAATCCGCAATTTCCTTCCGTGATTTCTGGGCGAGCTCCGCTGCATAGGACAAGTTGTGTGGGAATGAAATGAGATGTAACAGAATTTCTGTGATGCATATATAAAGTACTGCAGTTGCTTTTATAGGACAAATTGTACAAACCACTACCTTAATACAAGACTTTGGCTCCTTGTGTCAAAAGTGTCAGTTATGAATTGTTGAAGACACAAAAATTTTTTTAAATTTATTGCTTATCCTTTCTAAAATTTTGTCTGCAGAGTGAATGTTACCTACATTTCTGCATCTATCCATTAGATAATGGTCAAATTCACCTGTATAGGACTGTAGGACAGCTTTCATTGAACTTCCTTCTACAGTGTTTACAACTTAGGACACGTGTTTAAGTACTGGTGATCAGTAACAAGATCCTGAATGTTACACATTTCCAGGATGAATTGGCTGATAATCTTCATTGAAATATATTTGTGGAGGTTATGTATTTTTATTTTCAGCAATTTTAATTTTAATGTAGTCCAACACTGATTTTTTTAGCAACAAGATTTTTTTAGTTTTTTTAAATAAATATCGGGCTTTGTCTGAGACGACAGAACCTGACCCTTAAATAAATCAAGGGACATCTTTGTTATTAACCTTTGGATCATGTAGATAACGAAGACAGTTGACAGTGGCTAGAAGCTGAAGAACATTAGACACTTAAGGGATGAATCAGTCAAGGATTGATTAGGAAACAGCAAATTTTATCTATTATTAGTTACATTAATTAATTAATTAATTGACTGATTGAAGTTAATTGTAATTCACTTTAGTCTTAATGCTGAAGTTATTCAAAAATGTCTGATTACTGAAATTTTTTTTTTATATGATTTATAGCTTCAACTGAAGCTTTTTGGGAAGCTAACCCTACAGCGACTAAATCGAGGATGGCTGTATTTATTGACAGTGAGTTAGCTGTGAAAGTTACTGTGAATTGACGAACAAATCGAGTTGAGAGAGTTCCAGCTGTGTTTATAAGCTGAGGATCAGGCACCATGCATGGCAATGGATGCTCAGGATGAGCTGAGTATCAGGTGACAAGACCAACCGACCGACGACATATGATATCATGTATACCTTCCCTTCACGTGTGCGGAATGCGTGACAAGTCAAGAAACTCACTTTTCTTCTTCTCCAGGAGTTTGAGGCGGTTGATCACCAGACGAAGATTAACTCGCAGCCTCTCGGCCTTGAACCCGCCGCCCAGCATCCTGCACAACCACAACGGAGGACGTCTCGTTCAAACGGGGTGCGACATGACACGAGACGTGACGTCACGACACATTAGATGACACGACATCGTATCGTATGGTCTCTGCCCTGGATGTGGACTTGTCCATTCACAACCGAAAACATACACTCACATACCGATAAGACAGTCATACAGGAACCGTTTAAAGGGAAAAAACTGTACCTAATATCACACAGTGTTCCGGTTATTTCAATTATAATTCCTCAGTTTCCGCGACGATGACGCAGTGCCAGTGGTCAGATGATCTGATGATGAGATGACAACATTTTGTTGTACTAAAAGTCATCATCTTGCCTCAAAGAACAGTAGAGGTGTGTCGGAGCCAGGAATGTTAATTGGCACGGTATTTACAGACAGAAAAGTTGGCGAAAAAGAGTACTGTTACCTGGTTTGCGAAGTAGAACTGTCTGCTGCTGCGCTAGTAGTAGCTGCTGTTTCAGCAGATGCAGCTCGTGCCCTTCCGGGAGTAGTATCGCGTGACGTCACGAAAAGGGGAATTCCCCCTCGTGTCGTAGCCCCTCCCTCTCGCTCCCTCCCGGGCTGCAAAGCTCGCAGGGCCACAGTGCACTCGCTCAGTCCGCTGCAGGGGGCGGCGCAGAACGGCTCGCGGTCTTCTGTTCGCTTCATCCTCAGATAGCATTCACACACGTCCGGGATCGGGGTCCGAACTGTGAGCGCGCACTCTAAGGAAGAATGCAGAGGAGCGGGGCGAGAGGAAACCCCCTGTGCCGTGGACACACACATGTCGGGACGAGCGTAGTTTAATAAAAACACTGTGACCTTCGAGCAGTTGTCACCATTGATCTCATCTTCACCAGCAGGTAGCAAGTGAGCCATGCAGGGACACCTGTGGCAATACAGTGTATATTAATAGTGTGTTGGTCTGCTGCCTGCTGTATGATTATTATGGCAGGTCTGGGGTTCGAGTCCTCCGTGGGGTGCCTTGCTTGCGATGGACTGGCGTCCCATCCAGGGTGTGTCCCCTCCCCCTTCAGCCTTGTGTTTCCGGGATAGGCTCTGGCTTGCTGCGACCCTGCTCCGGACGAACAGTTGTTGACATTGAGTTGTAGTGTATCAGTGCATCACGGTGTCAGAACAGTCACAGTGTATTGCATTGTATTAACAGTATACTACAGTGAAGCATGAAGGTGTGCAGTGTCTTGGGGATTGATGCAGCAGGTAATGCCAAAAGTCACACACAAGACCAGCAGGAGGCGTAGTGGTTAGAGCCATGGCTTCCAGTGTTGGCACTCGTAGGTTTGAATCCCACATCCTGCTTTGGTACCTTTTGAGCCAAAGTATTTGCATTGAGTCGTAACAGGAGTACTGTACCAATAGATAAATCAGTGTAAAGTTGATTATCCAACATTGTAAGCCCCTTAGGGCAAAGACATTTGATAAATAACCTTCCTCTTGTTGCACTTTAGCAGTCTGGCTCAGGTCACTGTGGACAAATTATAGCTGCACCATGATGCACTATAATTATCCCAGTGGGGAAAAGGACCTGACTTGAGTCATCAGTAGGGGTTGTTGTTGGGGGTTTTTTTTTTTTTTTTTTTTTTTTTTTTTTTTTTTTTTCTCTTCTTCTCTTTCTTCCCCCCCTTCCTTAGTCATTCCCCATTCCAGCTGCTGCATCGAGTGTTACTGCTTTCCTGGAATTGCCAATGGGACTTGTGGCTCCCATCGCCAGTTCTCAGATGCATTATGTATTGCTGTAGGAATTGTACCAGAGAGAGACCAAAACATGATGAATGTGTGATGTGGCAGTATAGCCTTGCCATAAACTGCCTATAGGGCATTAAACAAAATAAATTCATACCCTTTGAAGTGCGCTGGTACCTCTTTAAAGAATCTCCATGACTTAGAGTATGGGTTCACATCCCTCTTACTACAAGTGGCCAATCAGCTGTGGACATGTGGTAAACTTGAGTTTGCCATATTTTAGCTGTTTGAAAGCAAGCGTCTCAAAATTGTGTGGGTGTGTGAATCGATTCATCGGATCAAAACGCAGATCTTGTTGCTGTCAGAGCCACTAATGTCAGTTTACAGGGGTAGCTGAAAGGCACATTGAGTTCAGCCAATATTTCTAGCCATTATTTTGTCAGACAAAAGAACTCAAATTTCAAATAAAATTTTTCAATTTTTCCAAATTGAATCATTTATGTTTGAGGCAGTTGGAACAGTTGTCAAATTCTGTACATTTTGCATAAACTTACTCAGTTTGTCTGTTTATTTTTGATGAGCATCCTTATTTTGTATGTTTTTGCAAGTGTGTGGGGAAATGTCACTTTTCATCTTCCATAACTGGCTATATTTTTAAAAAAAAAAAAAAAACTCTCCAGCTACGACGGGTCCACCATTTCTCTCCTTGCTTAGGTGGTACTAGCCAGAGCTCCCTAGCTGTGTTCTCATGGGCCCTTGAGACACCTGCTGTACTGGGATCTTTGTTATGAACGGTTCGTGATGAAACCCAACCGTGAGCGCACCCGGGAGAGCCTTCCTCCTAAGAAGTAGGACCTGGGACCGATCGGCAGCCGTACCGCAGAGGCGGCACATGGGGGCAGGGGGACCGGAAGAGACGAGGGCATCGCCGTCCAGAGTGTAGACTCCACGGGCGGCAACACCCAAGGAGAAGATGCAGCAGAGGTGTCAACGAGAGGTCAATCAGAGCCATATCTCAGGATGGAGAGCGTCGGTGGAGTGGGCATGCCAATGGACTGGAATGGCCTGTTGTACAACATAGCTGTCATCTCTAGCTTTTCCTCAGACCCTCATGTGTACCAGAGCCACATTTCTCCCGTCAGTGCTGTCCCTACTACGCTGTTTCAGAACCCAGGGACCTCCTACCCCACTATAGGCTCCTTTCCCATACCTCACTCCACCTTGCACTTCCTAAACCCCTTCTGTATTGTTCCACATGTGGCTTCTCCAGGTTTAGTCCCCAGTCCTTTGAGATCACCCCACTCTTCCATCTATCGTCCCCATAACGCTTCCAGCTTTGTGTCCTGTCCATCAGTCATTCAAGTAGACAGGGTCTCCACTTCTCCTTGGTCCCACCAACTGCTTCATACCTTTGAAAAGGTGCGACCTGTAGGCAGGGTCCCCATCCTGCTGCCACCTGAGCTGATTCCCCCCCCCAGCAGCCCCAGGCCTCCATGGGTGACGACAGGATGTTGCTCCTGGACCACATAGAGGGGCCACAGAAGCAGAGGAGAGTCCGCAGGCAGGAAGAGAGGCCGTCACCAGGACAGCAGTTCTCCTCGCTTACGGACCTGGAAGCGAGTGATGCCAACGTCTGTGTTGTCCATAATTGTTTACATGAGGGCTGGTCCAGATGTTCCATTTTGAGTTTTCTAATATTGTGGCTCTTACATTCATGCTCCTCCTCCTTATGCCTGTTTACCTACTCTGCATGTTTGTATACTCGTTCACCATCCTTAAACCGCTTGTAGAAAGTTGGGGTTGGGGCAGTCCAGTGCCTAATCTGGAAGGACAGGGCACAGACCCCAAAAGGGCTCTGTGTTTGTGTAGTGCTCTTAAAGTTTACTTGGAGCACTTCCAAGTAGCAACTAAGTGTTACACTCTGCATAACCTGTATGTGTGTGTTGGGGTAAAAATATTAATTTTTCACCGGGCCCCTAAAAACCTTGGCTTGAGATGGTCTTCACTCACATGGCTTTGTGTAAAGGTGCTCTTCTGTGTGAGTACATGGGTGTCTGTGGCACAATGAAAAGCACAGGAAAGAAGAATGTCCCTAAGGGGGGGGGGGCTCCCATGCTCCTCACCGGGCCTTTGCCATCTGTCAGATGAGGTTACCCAACTTGCACAACCGTTCCGCTTCCTTCCTGCACAGGCTGCTGCGTGTGGCATGTTGTGCAATGCATTTGCAGTACCGAAATGCTGGTGGGAACTTGCGCTCTGATTTGCGGTCCAACCTAAAGCTGTTCAGAAATCTCTGTGTGGTGAGGCAGCTTCGGGGAGGGTTGGGAGGAAGGTGTGTGTGTGTGTGTGTGTGTGTGTGTGTGTGTGTGTGTGTGTGTGTGTGTGTGTCTCTCTCTCTCACACTTTCTGAACTGCTCGTCCCATTCGGGGTCACGGGGAGTCATAGCCCAACCCGGCACCACAGGGCGTAAGGCTGGAGGAGGAGGGGACGCACCCAGGACGGGACGCCAGTCAGTCACAAGGCACCGCAAGCGGGACTCAAACCCCAGAACCACCAGAGAGCAGGACTTGGTCCAACCCACTGTGTCACCACGCCCCCTGGAAGGTGTTTCAGAATATTGTAATTTTCAATAATAATCCAGTGTGGCTGATGTTGCTTTTATCTCAAATTTGTCTTAAAATGGTTGCGTAGTTGTAGAAAATACCCAGAATGGCAGAACCGAATCACTATTTTTCCTTTTTCAAGGTTCTTAAGGTGGTCAGATGGTGGGGGTTTTTTTTTTTTTTTTTTTTTTTTCCCCCCTCGTCCTTGCCAGGGTCACCAACATGGGTTTTATGGCTCCCTGACCTCATCCCACAGGGCTCAGCAGGGTAGTGGCAAGGACAGCCGGCTCTCAGGACAGGCTGTGTGTGATGCCAGGGCTGCTTCTCTGGCCCAGCTGCCTACTTGTCTTCACCCTACCCACTTCTATCCAGACAACCAGAGCAGCCAGCACTGGTATACAGGTCATTCTGTGGAACCAGATGGTCAAAGAAGCTCTCAGAAGTTCTCAAAAGGAAACTCAGAAGCTATTGAGACCCTCGCAGAGAGGCCTGCAGTTCAGCCAGTGGCCAGGCAACCATCTTCACCACAGTTGCAGCCCAGACCTGTTCTTTCCTTGGACTGAGAGACACCCCTGGTTTTCCCCACTGTCTCCCACTTCACAAAGGGGTCCATCATCCAGCTGACTATGGGGGAGCCGAAGCGTATCGAGGACCTGCAGACGCAGGACTTCCTGAGGAGTGCTGAGCTGAGCAAGATCTGGAAGATTGACTCCAGCGTGGTGGTGGACATCAGGCAGAATCCTCAAGGTCCCAGCCTGGTGGCCCTGGACTTCAGCGTGGGCTAGCAGCAGAGCAAGGTCACCATAAATGTACCACCCGAGTTTCCTGTCTTCAGCCAGGGCTGGCCTTCCTGCAGTCCCAGGCGCACTGCACAGCTCTACGGCCTGCCATGTCTTCGCCTACAGGCAGACGACGTCTGTGTGTCTGTCTCACTGCGACAGAGATCAGCCTGGACCAGCCCTGAAGCCAGGCTCACCTCAGGTAGGATCTCAGAGCTCATGGGACCACCTGGTACTTTGCCCCCAGGGTCTAACCCCCCCCCCCCCCTTCCAGGTGGACAAGGAACCTGAAGAATGCTCCGATTTCCTGAAGCATCCAATAAAGGCTGAGGAGGCAGCCCTCTTGTCTGCTGCTAGAGTCCCATTTGTGCCTCAGGATGTCAAGCTGTCCATCGAGGGGCCTTCTAATGCAAGGAAGTAGCAGCAGAAGAAACGCTGTGGTATTTCTGGTGTTAAATGGGTCAAATATTTGCTTACAGGTACGTCCTTGGAACGTTTGCTTTACTAGCGCACAAAAGATTGCATTCCATCTGCGATTGTACTTTTGCCATAATTTTACATGAGCGCGTCATTGACGTTGTAATGGTTTGCAGCAAACGAATGGTGTCGACCTTAGGGAAACTGCAGAGTGTGGGATGTTTAGCTATAAAAAGTTAACTGAACCAAGTGGGTCATAATTCCTTCAATTCAGATTCCTCATCTGAGGCTATTCCTTAATGGATGCAAGTCCGTTTTTACTCTGCTCATTTCTACAATATAGCTTTAGTATCTGCATCTGCCAAAAGACTTAATTTATAGTGATATTAAAAAAAAATCAGACAAAATATGCAGCGTGCTGTTGTACAGAAGATTGCTGTTGACCAGCACAACAGAAGTTCTTCTCCCTCAAGACCTTCTCTTCATTATGAGGTGGTCAAGCTATGACTCTCATATTCATGGTCCCCACAGGGTTAACACTCATCTGCTAGACTATGTTGTCCCTAAAACGCAGGTTCTAGATGTTAATTTGGTCAGTGGTTTGATCCGTGTTCTATTTTTTTGATCATGTATTAATTCTATACCTTTTATCCAGGTGTTCCCTTGAGCGGTCAGTAAGGTAATTATGTTGGACACTGTCACAAATTTTATATTTATGTTTGAAACACAGTTGTACCCTTGCTGTATATAAAGAGGGAAAAAAATCTACCTTTTTTTTTTTCTCCCCCTGCCTAGTGCCCTGTGCTACCAAGACTTGGCTCCAGACTGTAAGATAAGTCACTTTGATAGTGACTTAGTACAGGAAGGCTAGTGTTATGAAATGTAAACCAAACCAAATGAGGAAATTCTGTTAAAGCAATGACAATCTCTTCCATTTTCGCTCACAGTGGTGACAGCTATGATTCTGCTAACTTTTTGCTTGCACCATCTTAGGCCCTGTAATGTCTTAATCCTTTTATTTTAACCTCCCTAAGATTTTCAAGATCCCTTTCTGATAATGAGAACCATGGTGTTGAATACAGGGCTTGTAGAGGGGAAAAAGACCTGCTCATTTTGTCTTTAGGTTGAACTTTCATGATGGCACATCAACAAATGGAAGAATCAAACTTCATTTAAACTTTTCAGTAACTGATAGGAACTTAAATGTGCAATGATAATGACAAGTGTCCGGACTGTGTACGTGTAGTTGATTGAGATTTAACAGTATATGCAAATTGTGTTATATTTTTAAGGAAAGTATATAATCTTGGTTGACTGTATAAAAAAAAAAAAGTTGACTGTAGATCATTTAAACCCAGATGCATTACTTTAATTATATTTTTAGTGAGAAATGAGTCTACTTTTTAATGAATGTTTGTCTCTAAAATACTTTTCTTTTCAACATAGTATTGAAGGCTGGTAGCTTCTGTAAGGCTGTTGTTGAAATGACCACAGAAAACACAGTAGACTGATTCTGCACAGCAGTGTGTATTTCTTCCAGATCTGTGTGCTTCCTAAAAGGCCAAACAGTCCATTTCTACCCTAGGTGGGACACCCAGGTTTTACTGGTCCCCAACTGAGCACAGGGTGTCTTCACACCTGGTTCTGCCATGTTTCTCGCTGTGACCATTGAAACTGCACTTACATATACTGCTTATCTACACCTGTCTCATTATTTTCCATTCCACATTTTGTGCAACAAGAACTTGCACTTAATGTTCCTCCAACTGGTTCATTGTCCCCTTTTCTCCTGGCGTACTGATCGTGTAACTTTTAAACACAATGAAGCAGCAGTTAGTTGCATTTTTATTATATTAAACTTGTCAGAAATGCCTTAACAATAATGTATGATACTTTTACCTTTTTAATGAGGGTTTAATGTTTGTCTTGTAAACAGAAGGACTTCCTTTATATGCAAGGATAGGGGTTATAACATTAAAGTGGTTAGACATTTTAAACAATACGCGACTGCTCCTAGCATTAAATGTTGCAACATGAGCATTTGGAAATCATAAAATAAAACCCTTTTTATTTAGGGTGTAGACATGAGAAAGGAAAAATGAAAGCTGGCTCGTGGGTGGGTGGTGTGCAGGTTGTTCATCTTTTGCTGCACTAGAAATTCTTTGATTACTGGTCATGTTTACTAAGGATCTTTTAAAATTGCAACTAAGTATTATGGGTCAGCCATAGGAGTAAGAGTGCGGCTCTCCCTGTGTAGCTCTCAGGACTGAAGTTTGCCATCTTCATGTACTGTGGACCATGATGGCAAAGTAAGCCAACATAGAACACAGTTTTTACTGTGTTCTATGTTGGCTTACAGATGTTTTGTTTGGGGGGCGGGGGGAATGTTTCAAATTCAAACATGTGAGTGCTGAGTAAAAGAATTGGTGGACAAATCGCAGAACAACTAGGCTAGGAGTTTCGAACCAGTCACACACTGTAGTATATTGTACCTTTAATAGCAGGTCATAGCACCTTCAGGTGGGAAAGAAATGCTGTTTCTCTGATGTAAAAGCTGCAAAGCATAAGAAAATAATACAGTGGAACTTCAGAACTCGAAATTAATTTGTTCTAGAAGGGCGTTCGAGTTCTGAATCAATTTTTCCCATAAGAAAAAATGTAAATTGGATTAATCTACTCCAGACCTTAATGATTGCCTTTTTAAACCTATACACCTGATGCCAAAACCATAAATAAGTGTAAAACCCATAAATACATGAACATCAGCTTTACCCTTTAGCAACATTAGCTGCTGATGGTCTCTTTATTTTTCAGTGCAAATGGTAGATTTAGGCATTCCATACTGTGCAGCGAGGGGTGCAGTGGGTTGCAGCGGGTCCTGTTCTCCGGTGGGTCTGGGGTTCATGTCCCGTTCGGGTGCCTCGTGACGGACTGGCGTCCTGTCCTGGGTGTGTCCCCTCCCCCTCCAGCCTTACGCCGTGTTGCCGGGTTAGGCTCAGGTTCCCCGCGACCCCGAATGGGACAAGCAGTTCAGACAACGTGTACTGTGCAGCTAGATCAATCACGCAAACACCTCTATCGTGTCTTTCAATTATTTCCTTTTTAACCTCTATTTGTGGCTCTCACCATTTTCCTTTTTTGCCTGATTGCTTTCACTAGTAACCTTCTTAGGACCCATGATGGCTTATTTAAGAAAAGATTAAAAAAAAAAAAAAAAAAAGAACCCCACAAAAACACGTGGAAATTCACAGCACAATTCAGCGAGACCTTCACTCCGAGTTTTCAGGCAAGACGGACTCATAGCGAGCCATACGCGTCTTACTCACCCTTTGTTTTACGGGAAAAAATATGCGGCACGTGTCCAACAGGTTTTAGCCTGAAAGGTTCATCGGTTCGAGTTCCGAGGTTCCCCTGTATATAACGCAGAGAATGAAGCCTACGATCAAGATTATGAACCTTGATGTTGTATTAACCAGTACGAATGTATCAATGCTGCTCCAAAGCCTCAGATGCAAACCCAAAGCGCTTCCTTGTGACAATCACTATCTTGAAAATATTAATAACGGAAAGTTTGAAAATGTCGACTATTTTATTTGTAATCATGGTTTTGAATAAAACATTTGTCCTGTTTTATGAAATACTTTGCTGTTTCCTGTTCAATGATAAACATTCGGACATTGTATTATGTCGCAGGGGTGTGCCAAGTTCTCGTGAAACATTTCACTCATGTTTAAAGATACTGTTCATAGATATTGCTGTGTTGCAGAATGGAGCGCTCAATCTACTGAAAAGCAATTGATGCGCTATGTGTTCTGCTTCGGACATACAGTAGGATTTACATTTATTCGCTTAGCAGACGCTTTTGTCCAAAGCGACTTCCAATGCAGTGTTATGAGCCCACACACCTTATTCACCGTGGTGACTTACACTGCTGGATACACTACTTACAATGGTTCACTCATCCATAGATCAGTGGAACACACACACTATGGGTGAACCTGAACAGCATGTCTATGGACTGTGGGAGGAAACCAGAGCACCCGGAGGAAACCCACGCAGACATGGGGAGAACATGCAAATGCCCCACAGACTGAGCAGGGATCAAAAACATTAGTGCTAATTTCTCTTAAAATTTTAGTCCATGTACATCCTAGAATGTGATACATTACTGGAGAATGCAAGAAAATGTACTTTTGTACAATACTATATCCTTTGTCCTGTACAATAGGTTAATTTCCACAGAAGTACTACAAGAGGCCCCGTCAACTTGATTTAACATGAGCTTTAATCCATTTTTTAATTTCTGTAGCGATAAGTCTAAATGTCTCATTTTGATTTTAGTAATAATGTGCTTTGCATGAAAGAAATTAATCTGTGTCCATATTTTCAATGCATTTTCTCATTAATCGTTAACGATCGGGCATGCTCTATTAATGGGAATAAAAGTCAAGCATGTAATTTTTCAATTGTGGGTTTCATGCTGCTCAGGCAATATCATGGCACTGACCACAGACAAATCTTTGTCTTTAAAACAAATACTGAACAAATGTACAACACGGTGGTATAACACATTTGGTTGGTATGCTGAAAGAATTATAAAACTGACAAATACACAGTGGTATGGTGGGCAGTGAGCTCAGATCTGGCCTTGGCTCGGAAGCTCTCGCTGCTCTCGCTGAGTGCGCATCTTTAACATGTGCTCTTCTAATTTGACTCCAAAAACATCCTTTAGCATGGGAATGTGCGTGATAGTCACACATGGAAGTGATGTCTAGTCCAGGGTGTAGCCCAGCTCACGGGCTATATTTCAACACAGCTGCGATTTATGCATCAGTGTCCTGCATATGTACCGTCTGCCTTACTGTCTTCAAAGATGTCTTAATACGAAGCCGACAATTTTTTCTATCTTTACACCACCACCACCTTCCTCCGCTATTCGGGGCCGGGTCGCGGGGGCAGCAGTCCGAGCAGAGTCCTCCAGACTTCCCTCTCCCCGCACACCTCCTCCAGTTCCTCTGGGGGAACCCCAAGGCGTTCCCAGGCCAGCCGGGAGACATAGTCTCTCCAACGTGTCCTGGGTCTGCCCCGAGGCCTCCTCCCAGTGGGACAAGCCCGGAACACCTCCCCAGGGAGGCGTCCAGGAGGCATCCGGAACAGATGCCCGAGCCACCTCAACTGGCTCCTCTCGATGCGGAGGAGCAACGGCTCTACTCCGAGCTCCTCCCGGGTGACTGAGCTCCTCACACTGTCCCTAAGGGTGCGCCCAGCCACTCTGCGGAGGAAACTCATTTCTGCCGCTTGTATCCGCGATCTCATTCTTTCGGTCATGATCCAGAGTTCATGACCATAGGTGAGGGTAGGAACGTAGATCGACCGGTAAATTGAGAGCTTCGCCTTACGACTCAGCTCCCTCTTCACCACAACAGACCGGTACAATGACCGCATTACTGCGGACGCCGCACCGATCCGTCCGTCGACCTGCCGCTCCATTTTTCCCTCACTCGTGAACAAGACCCCGAGATACTTAAACTCCTCCACTTGAGGGAGCAACTCCCCCCTAACCCGGAGGGGGCAATCCACCTTTTTCCGACTGAGAACCATGGCCTCGGATTTGGAGGTGCTGTTTCTCATCTCCGCCGCTTCGCACTCGGCTGCAAAACTCCCCAATACACGCTGCAAGTCTTGACCTGATGAAGCCAACAGGACCACATCGTCCGCAAAAAGCAGAGACGAGATCGTGTGGCCACCAAAACAGACACCCTCCGTTCCCTGGCTGCGCCTAGAAATTCTGTCCATGAAGATAATGAACAGAATCGGTGACAAAGGGCAGCCCTGGCGGAGTCCAACATGCACCGGGAACAGGTCTGACTTACTGCCGGCAATGTGAACCAAGCTCTTGCTCCGGTCATACAGGGAACGAACAGCTCGTAGCAGCGAGCCCCGAACCAGTTTACACATAAATATATTTAACACTTTAAAGCACCCGTACTGTAAGTTGCTTTAGATATAGGTATTTGCTGAATAAATAAAAGTAAGTTAATCACCATATTAACATGCATGATTTCACTTAATATGAGTCATTAATTTCAGAATCCGCGGTGGCGCAGGGGCTTGCTGTGTGGAGGGTCTGCGGTTCGAGTCCTGTTTGGGGCGCTTTGCGGCAGGCTGGCGTCCCGTCCTGGGTGTGTCCCCTCCCCCTCCAGCCTTATGCCCTGTGTTGCCAGATTAGGCTCTGGCTCACCAGGACAAGTGGTTGTAGTCTGTGTGTGTGTGTGTGTGTGTGTGTGTGTGTGTGTGTGTGACATCAGAATCCAGTCAGTCAATGTGTAAACTTTTTGAATAAATAGAGAAAATGCGGCAGCTATGATTAAATGATGAAATTTCATTAACACTTCAGTTGACCTTGTAGTACATCATTTATTCTGCCCACTAAATATCTTGAAGTGTAATTCAAAATTTCAACCATGTTTAATAGCTGGAAAAAAATAGCAGAAAGAAATCTGCACACATGTATTTTAAATATAGTCTTTATTTTGCGAGTTTCGCCCAAACTGATTGCACTAACTTTACACAGTGGTGTGTTTTTTCAATAGATGAGGCAAGTCGGTCTTTCCCCTCAAGTTCCTTAATCACCAGGCCCTATGATGATTGTGTGAGAGTAATGAGGTCTGATGATATTTAAGACCACTTTTCACCACATTCCAAAAAGAATAAGACACTAAGCCCGCTCCGGAGTTACCATTTACACTGAATTAAGATCTGTTTTTCGAATTTTTCTATGAGTTACAAAGCAATTAAGTGTTGAAAAAAATGTATATTACTTATTCATGAATAAGGCTGTTATTACACCTGAAATATGTACAAACTTACTTGTAAAACGTATGAGTGTATGCTTTTTGGCTGTATTTGGCCAAAGGGACATCCATCTTCAGTGTCCAGCAATAGTCTGCCAACATACTGAGACTCCAGTTGCCTTGGTACCATTTTTCCATATCCAAAATGTCTTGGTGAAATCTTTCGCCATGTTCATCACTGACTGCCATCACTGATTATCAGATATTATACTTTACAAACAATGAAAATAGCTGTGCTTTGCAAACTTTTTGTTTCAAATTCCCCATATAGTACTGGTATCAACATACTATACAGTATAATATATAAATATACTGGTACATAAAAACTATGGGTGATAGAGAAATTCTGAAAACATTTGAATTCAGCGTGCAAAAATAGGAAGAAAACAGGCATTTTTTTCATGGGACAAAAAAAAAACCTGTTCACCAGTGTTCTTGAACAATGTGCTTTTTCCATATTACTTGTTCTTTGCTAATGGGAAACTTATCTAAATCCACTTCCGGCAGTTGACCCATTCTCAAAGATGGGTGTTTTACTACGGTAATTCATGGTAAGTTACATGGTCGAAGAGTACTACCCCAGTGCCCAACAGGTAGTGTGACTTGAGCCATTAACTTTGGAGTTATAACTTTCTGTCCTTAAGTGCTGCTCTGCCTGCAGGACCTAAGAAACCCACACTTATCAGAATGTAAATATTTATGTTTTTTATGGGCAATTAAACAGGATAAACTATGGAAAGTAAGGAGTTGTTACACATAGCAAAAGAAATACTACAAAATATAAATAAAAATAATAAATGATATAAAGAAATAAATGTATAAATATATAATAATATAAAAATACAAATAATATAAATGCATAAATACTAAACATAATTGATGTATAACCACTACATTAGTTAAATGCAAAAAAAAATGCAAATTCGTAATTTAATCCCTATTAATATGTAACATACGTTTCCTTTTTATTTATTATTCACGTTTCATTGTAAATTTTAGCCTGTGAAACGCTGTGAACTCTGCGTGTAACCCAGTTTCGCTGGACGAAGCGCAGGGGACGTAGGCGCGCGGAAACCGGAGCCCGAATGGCGTGCCGCGGACCGAGCCGCATCTCCGCAGACCTTGAAGTAACCCTCCGCCCGCAGTGCGAGTGCTGAGGCTGCACGCGCCGCCATTTTGAATGTCAAGTTTGTTCCTCCCTCCGTCGCCAAGAGCGAAGATTCCAGTTTCTTTCTGGTGTCAGCACGACTGGTGAGTAGAAACCCCACCGAGTAAAGAGTCTTAAACACCCCTTTTTCCCCCCGAGTAGAACGCGCAGGAGGTGCGTTTGAAGGACCCCGCGGAGAGACGGCGATAATCCGCAGGTTTCTGAGGCAGTTTCAGGAACTGGGCGCTCGTCGCAGCAAGCCGCAACTCACAGGAGGGTTCGGCTGCTGCGGTGCTGGTGACTGGTTTTAACCAGGCAGAACTCGACTAATGGGAATGTTAGACCCGAACTGCTACTACATCTCTATTACGTACGAGTGAGCAGGGATGAAACGGCTCGCTGGTGCGAAGGAGGCCTAGGCTAGCCTAGGCTAGCTAGAGGGTTAGCCAGCGCAGCGTTACGCATTATCAGAGCTGTCCTGAGCTCTGCTTTTCGTTTATACTCGGAAACAAACTGTGTTTATTTATTTTGGCCTGACAGATATATACGTAGATGATGCTGCGGGACGTCAGTGCTGTCACGAAGGCTGTCGGTGCAGTGTTTTCTGGTCAGGGGCTGGACAGCAGGCCTAGTTCCGAGCATCAGCACCGTCCTGTTTGCGCTGCAGCTGTGTCTTCATTGAGTCACTTCTATTACATTATATTCTTACGTTTATTAGTCTCCTACATTCCTCAGGTCTGCTGGACTTTTTCAACAGAACTGTGTGTGTGTAGTGGGAAGGGATGGATGTGTAGATGGATGGATTAAGTCTTCCAGGCTGGTTTTCTGGAGTTACTTGGTGGTAATTTGTGATTCTGCTTTTCCCACGAGTCAGCACGCCCAAAGTTGATTAAAATTATCTGTAGTTGCGTACATAATAGGTGCATTAGTTCATTTATAATGTATAGTTAGCTGCTCTACATTATGAACTTGTTGAACTTGCTTTACTCTTCATAATTACCCTATTGGCAGCAAGGTCAAGAACTTTGAAATGTTATTTTTTTTTTAGTTCTCAGTATGGGGTTTATTAGGCTGCTAAGTGTGCTTTGCAACTTTAAAGGTGTGGTATTTCACTCAGTAGAAAGTTGAGACTTTTTGGCTCATTAACCACATCAGGCATTCTGGAAATGACATAATTCATGTTGTGACAGTATCCTAGTCAGAGTTAATTCCTCCAACCTCCCCTGTGCATGCAGGTATTCTTGGATAATCAGTTTTGTGTAGAATGGGGAGTTCATACAGAATACTAAAGAAATACATATTTTAATGGTTTATGAAGTGTCATGTGACTTACAGGCTTATCTTCCATCCCTAACTTAACCTGGTGTATTAATCATATGATTGCTTGTATTTGTTAATCAATCTAAGCGTCATTTGCTCAGTGATGATGGGGAAGCATACCTGAGTCATCAGACCTGGTGCTGCACCAACAATATTTGACAAGATATCGGGCAGTGGCTCAGCAAGATGAATACCTTTTCCTGCTCTAGCAAGTCACTCTGTGTGCATCGTTAGACAGTGAAATCTATATTTTTTTCCTATGCATCAGACCAAACACGTTTAGAACAGTCCTTTTGTTACTTTGTTGGCGACAGGTGTAGAATAGTATTTATACCCTTTCCGGTGGTTGATATGTATCTGGCTTGCCGTTGCTCAGGATTTGCTTTCTCAGCGTATAACTGCTGATTCAAAGTTGTTTTTAAAAGGTGTTCTCATGCACCACAGCTGTACAAAAAGCAATCAAGAAGATGGAGTATGTTGAATGATGCATCAATCATGATTTATCCTGACTCGTGACTTAGTGTTGAAAAGCATTACAAACCGTCTCATTCCAATAGCAGCATCTTAGATTATAGCCAGGCTCAGGTATGTATTAATTATCTTTCGGTGTTTGTTCTGTTTTCTTTTATATTTCATTGTACTAGATTTGTTCTTTATTTGGTGAAAGAAACAGCAACATAATGTAGGCTGCATTTGTTATTTAAAGTTTATTACAGACACACCACAAATGTGGTATAGCAGCATCAATGTTTCTTTTTATAATTTTGAAGACTTATTTTACCACTTTTATTAGTTGGAGAACATAGGTTGGTAAGGGAATATAGTCTTTGAATACAGTTTCCAAAAGGTTTTAGGCTGTGAATAACCATTTCAGACAGTACTCTTTGAACATCCTTGATAAGCATCCTTGTAGACTCTACAGTGTTTCTACTTATTCTGTTTTTATTTTTTTTTACTTTTATATATCATGAGGGTGCAGTTCTGACTGTACCACTTTATATTGATTGTTGAGCTGTCAGCTTTCAGTTCCAAAGTGCTAGATATTAGTTTTGTCTTGACAGTGAACAAAAATATGTTCTGAATATACTGTGTTTAAAAATGTCAGTTTTGTTGTGTGTATCTGAAAGATGGAAGAATTGAATTTCACTTCAAAGCACATGCTTGATAAATCTTTAATTTGGATACATGTGGTTTGAAACCTAAGTACTTGTCTCCTCAAGCACTGAGATGGAATGGAATTTCAGGACTCAGACCTTTCAGATACACTGAATTGCTGGCATGATATAAAATGTCCCAGGACAAATCTCAAAAAGATTGATAAAGCTTTCAGTGTTTAAGAAGTTTATTTAAATAGATGAGCAACATGCATGCAGTTATGAGCATTCTCTTAATGACAACATACACCGATCAGCCGCAACATTAAAACTGCTGACAAGTGAAGCGAATAATATTTATCTTGTTAGAATGGCACCTGTCAAGGGGTGGGATATATTAGGCAGCAAGTGAAGTCAGTTCTTGAATTAGATTTGTTGGAAGCGTGAAAAATGGGCAAGTGTAAGGATTTGAGCGACTTTGACAAGGGCCAAATTGTGATGGCTAGCCGACTGGGTCAGAGCATCTCCAAAATGGTAGGTCTTCTGGGGTGTTCCCGGTATGCAGTGGTTAGTACCTACCAAAAGTGGTCCAGGGAAGGCCAACTGGTGACAGGGTCATGTGCGCCCAAGACTCATAGATGCGCATGGCAAGCGAAGTCTAGCCCGTCTGGTCAGATCCCACAGCAGAGATACTGTAGCACAAATTTCTGAAAACCTTAATGCTGGCCCTGATAGAAAGGTGTCAGAACACACAGTGTGTCATAGCTTGCTGTGTAGCCGCAGACCGGTCAGAGTGCCCAACTGACTCCGTCCACTGCCAAAGGTGCCTACAATGGGCATGTGAGTGTCAGAACTGGACCATGGAGCAATGGAAGAAGGTGGCCTGGTCTGATGAATCACGTTTTCTTTTAGATCATGTGGACGGCCGGGTCTGTGTGCGTCGTTTACCTGTGGAAGAGATGGCAGCAGGATGCACTATGAGAAGAGGGCAAGCCAGCAGAGGCAGTGTGATGCTCTGACCAATGTTCTGATGGAAAACCTTGGGTCCTGGCATTCATGTGGATGTTACTTTGACGTGTACCACCTACCTAAAGATTGTTGCAGACCACGTAAACCCCTTCATGGCAACGGTATTCCCTGATGGCGGTGGCCCTGCTACACTGCAAAAATTGTTCAGGAATGGTTTGAGGAACATGACGAAGAGTTCAAGGCGTTGACTTGGCCTCCAGATTCCCCTGATCTCAATCTGCTCGTGCTAGACAAACAGGTCTGATCCATGAAGGCCCCACCTCGTAACTTGCATTTATTCTTTTAGGTGACGCTTTTCTCAAAAACGACTCATAATGTTACAGCTACAAGCATTTACCCATTTATACAGCTGGGTAGTTTTACTGGTGCAATTTAGGGTAAGTACCTTGCTCAAGGGTACTACAGCTGGAGGTGGGGATCAAACCTGCGACCTTTGGATCCAGAGGGAGTAGCTCTAACCACTATGCTACTAGCTGTCCCTGGAAGGACTTAAAGGATCTGCTGGCAATGTCTTAGTGCCAGATACCACCTTCCGAGATCTTGTGGAGTGCATGCCTCAACGGGTCAGAACTGTTTTGGTGGCGCGAGGGGGACCTACACAATATTAGGCACGTGGTTTTAATGTTGTGGCTGATCAATGTATGTGTGGGTTAAAGAAGGTACTGTATTTTGAAAAGGTCACACATAGGCAGTTTGTCAAGGTGCATAAATTTAGTTTGTTTTGAAACCTTGTTGTTTACGCAGTAGAATATTAAAATTTCATTTGTATACGTCATCATGTATTAATAGTACAGGTCTTTTGTGGAAGTGCTTTTGGTCAGCTGAGTAATAAAGTTTAGCACTTTTTATGTTCAGAGGATGCCGGCTCCAATCAGACTCCGGGAGCTCATCCGGACAATCCGGACGGCTCGGACCCAGGCAGAAGAACGGGAGATGATCCAGAAAGAATGTGCTGCTATTAGGTCATCTTTCAGAGAAGAGGACAACACATACCGCTGTCGAAATGTTGCTAAGCTACTCTATATGCACATGCTGGGCTACCCAGCACACTTTGGTCAGGTGAGTGGAGGGTTTTTTATCTTGAACTAAGCAACATTTAAGGATTTTTTTTTTTTTTTTTTTTTTTTGAATTGGTGTTGATCGTATGCACACTTTTTTTTCCTCTTTTCATTTAGTGCTTCATATGCAGTGTCTCAGCTAAAAGTACAAAGTGATGATTGTTTTTCAGTTGGAGTGCCTGAAGTTGATTGCATCTCAGAAGTTTACAGACAAGCGAATAGGTTACCTAGGTGCCATGCTATTGCTTGATGAAAGGCAAGATGTACATCTTCTAATGACAAACTGCATCAAAAAGTAAGAATGGGTTTATCTTTTTTTGCTTAGAAAATTGCTAGCAACAATAATTAACTGTAATTAGTGTCATCTACTTCACCCTGTGCTGTGCTATTCCTGGAACTATTTGTGAACTTATGAACCCAACTAAGATTTGTCCTTCTTGGCCTTTCACCAGTGATCTGAATCACAGCACACAGTATGTCCAGGGCCTGGCCTTGTGCACTCTTGGCTGCATGGGTTCTGCAGAGATGTGTCGAGACCTGGCTGGGGAAGTGGAGAAGCTTCTGAAAACATCAAATTCCTACCTGAGAAAAAAGGTACTTTTCAGTGACTGTTTGAGTTCTGCATTTTGAAAGTTAGCATACATTTTAAATGTGGATTATGTATCTCAGCTACTTTTTTTGACATATATTTAAGCAAGCTGTGTGATTACTCCAAAATGCCATCACAGTTTAGTAATGTGTTTCTGAACTGTCTGTGCAGGCAGCTTTGTGTGCGGTCCATGTCATCAGGAAGGTGCCTGAGCTGATGGAGATGTTCCTCCCAGCAACAAAAAAACTTGCTGAGTGAGAAAAATCACGGTGAGGCTATATCGGGGTCAATTAGTACTTCAGTTTTTGTATTCATGGGGTCAACTTCAGAGCAGTCACACCAAACACAGTCAGTATTTTGACTTTTAAATATACTGAAACAAATTAATTAGTAGTCCACACCATCCATGTAAGTTCTGGCTTAATTTACCTCACTAAAGTCCTTTTTGTTAGCTTGAAAAATTAAAAAAAAATTCTGAAGTTAGGCTTTTTTTTTTTTTTTTTTGCCTCCTTGTAGCTGTGCTTAGTATTGTAGAGGTCTGAGTGTTAGTCATTCATGGTGCTGCATGCTGTCTTTGTCTAGGTGTTCTCCACACATCTGTCGTTTTGATCACAGAGATGTGCGAACGAAGTCCTGACATGCTTACACACTTTCGAAAGGTATGAAATAAAAATCTCATATTTCCGCCTTCTTTATTCTTGTTTATTTTTAAGGCAAAGATGAGTTTTAAACTTAAGGACACGCTGTAAAGGGGTTTCACCTCAATCTTTTCCTTACATGATTACATGTAGTATATCTGAGAGACTAAGGGTTGCATCTGGGCCAAGTATGTGCTTTAGTTTTGAGAGATGTCAGGCTTTTCCTTATTAGACTCTGTACTGTGTTTGAACAAAAACAACTAGCTATCATTTAACTTCAACTTTTTTATGCTTTGCAAAGGGATTTTTTCAGCTGCTGTTTCACAACGTGTTCAGGAACTGTGTTGTTTTTAGTCTTAGAGAACTGGCGTCTTTACAAACAGTAAACATTAGTTACAGACAGAACTCGCTAGTATGCAGAATAGTTAGCCAGGGAATGTGTTTGTATGAAAATAAGCATATGAGCATATGGCTCACCAGGAATTGAGTTTGACACCCCTGGTATGATCCATGCTGTGTTGTCCTTCCCTTTTCTCTAAGAGCTGGTTCTTCTGCCTTCCCCCTTTGGCAGTTATAAGGCTTTCACTCCTCATGCTCATAATTTAGACCCTAGTTGAATCTCTTTGAGTGATATTCTTCTAGTTCCTCCTAACATCTACCTCATTTTTTCTGTCATTTGTCTTTGTTACAATTCCTGCATTGTGTTAGAATGAAAAGGTAAGAGTACATTCTGGTTGATTGCTGGTGCATGCTCGTACAGAGATTTTAAGATCATTGTACTGCAGTTGTGTTCAAAGTATTTTTTGTAATTGTTTTTGAAATGTATTTGTCCTTTTTGCTGTCATGAGTTTATTTACATATATACAGTATATACACACATCCTTCAGTTATACTGTCCTACTTGGCATTCACTTTATAATACTGTGTACCATTTGAAGGTGTATCATTACAAGCATTGTTTTAAATTTGGAAATTCTTTCCCACTAGTGTTAGTTTACAAATCATTATTTGAAATCTTATTGAATTGTACAAAGTTAACTGACTTGAAACTGTTGGGGGGGGGGGGGGGACTTTATGAATAGGATCATACAAACTGAACATTATTTATTACCTTTCACATCAGTACAGTGCTAAAAATATTTAAATCAACCATTTCACAGATACGGCAATAACTGTTTTCAGTAACTTTTAAGAAATGTTATTTTGTAACTTAATTTTTGATCTAAAAATTGTTTCCATATGGCCTAGTTGTATTAAAGTATAGCTGTCTTAGAAATTGATAGACATGAGGTTGTCAGACTTTTACCCACAAATTATTCTTGCTGTGAAGTACATACTATTTTATAGTACAATGATTCACATTCTTACTGCATAAATATTTTGTAAGTCTTATCTGTGATCTTATTCGTCAGCTTGTTGGATAGTAAAGATGTGTTGGATAAGGTCCTTGTTAAAATCTACATTCTTGACTTCTTTTTTTTTTAGCTTGTACCACAGCTGGTGAGAATTCTTAAGAACCTCATCATGTCAGGCTACTCGCCAGAACACGATGTTTCTGGTATCAGTGACCCATTTCTGCAGGTGAGGACCCTTACTTATCGCTCCCTGTAGTTTAGAATGTCCACCTTGAGAGAAGTCAGCTGTTTTTTCTTCTTTAGGTGAGAATATTGAGGTTACTCAGAATTCTGGGTAAGGGTGACGATGACTCCAGTGAAGCAATGAACGACATTCTTGCACAGGTTAGGTTATATCATTTATCTTTTAGGTTTCTTAGTACTTGCAAAAGCTTTAATTTAACAAATATTGTAACCATCTTCTAGGTTGCAACCAACACAGAGACAAGTAAGAATGTGGGGAACGCCATCCTCTATGAAACAGTACTGACCATAATGGATATCAAATCAGAAAGTGGATTGAGGGTTAGTTTGTATAAAAGTTGAATTTTTCCTTTGTTGTATGAGTAGCACTGCTGTAAGGAGGAACAAAAAACTTTCCTGTTTTTACCTTTCAAGTAAAGTAACATGAATTTTGTTTGCAGGTCTTAGCAATTAATATCTTGGGACGCTTTCTACTGAACAATGACAAAAATATCAGGTGAGTTATTTTAAAAACGGAGGAAAGTCTGTCCAACATGGGGGTCGGGTGTGATACTTCTCAGGCGGCAGGAGGGGGCAAGGAGCCGGAACTGGTGCAGGAGGTACAAAAATACCTACTGGATATAGTTGGGCTCTGGAACCAAACTCCTCGATACTCTCTCCTACTTAGGAGTTGCACAGGGTTAGAGGTGCCAGGCGGGTGTGGGGATACTTACAAGCCCCCAGCTGGCTGCCATAGAGTTGGAGTTTATCCCAGTGGATGAGAGGGTAGCCTCAATTCAACTTAAGGTCGCAGAGAGGAAAACTTTGACTATTGTGTGTGCTTATGCACCAAACAGCAGTTCAGCGTATTTGACCTTCTTGGAGAGGGTGGGTGGGGTTCTGGATAGGGCCTCACCTACAGACTCCATAGTCATGCTGGGGGACTTCAACACTCACACTGGCAATGACTGGGAAATCTGGAGTTGGGTGATTGGGAAGAATGGCTTCCCCGATCTAAACCTGAATGGTGAGATATTATTGGACTTCTGTGCTAGTCATGGTTTGTCCATAACACACATTTGTTTGAACACAAGGATGCTCATAAGTGTACTTGGTACCAGAGCTCCTTGAGCCAAAGGTCAATGATTGATTTTGTAGTTGTTTAATCTGACTTGAGGCCACATGTTCTGGACACTCGGGTGAAGAGAGGTGCTGAGCTGTCAACCGATCACCATCTGGTGGTGAGTTGGATCAGATGGCAGGGAAAACTGACGGACAGATCCGGTAGACCCAAGCGTATAATGAGGGCGTGCTGGGAATGACTGTCAGAGGACCAAATCCGGAATGATTTTAACTCGCATCTACAGGAGAGCTTCTCCCATGTCCTGGAGGAGGTAGGGTACATGGAGTCTGAATGGACCCTCTTCAAAACCATTGTGGAAGCAGCCAGGCACAGCTGTGGCCAAAAGCTTGTTGGTGCCAGTCATGGCAGCAACCCAAGAATCCGCTGGTGGACACCGGTGGTGAGGGAAGCAGTCAAGTTGAAGAAGAAGGCCTTTAGAGCCTGGTTGGCTCTTGGGACTCCTGACTCAGCAGACATGTACCAGCAGGCAAAAAAAAAGGTGGCAGAAGCAACATCCAGAGCATGGGAGGAGTTTGGTGAGGCCTGGAGAACCGTCCGGTGGCTCAGGAGGGGTCGGAGGAGCTTCGCTCAAGCTGTGCTCAGCAAAAGTGGAGAAACTCTGACCTGAAATGAGGACATTGTCAGGAGGTGGAAGGAGCACTTTGAGGAATTCTTAAACCTGAGAGCTATGCCTACCTTACAGGAGTCAGGGCCAGAGGCTTCGGGGGCATCGGAGTCCATTTCCATGATGGAAGTCAGTGAGGTAGTTGGAAAGCTCCACGGTGGCAAAACGCCAGGGGTGGGTGAGATTCACCCGGAACTGCTTAAGGTCCTGGATGTTCTTGGGCTGTCATGGCTGACATGCCTCTGCAATGTTGCATGGACCTCGGGGGAAAGTGCCTTTGGATTGGCAAACTGGGGTGGTGGTCCCTATGTTTAAGAAAGGGGACAGGAGCGGCTGGGCCTTTCTATTCTCCCTGTTGCCACCGCGACCCTAGAAGGACAAACGGGCAAGAAGATGGATGGCAAGTCTGTGTGGGTGTTATGTTTTGCTTAAGATGAGACAGGCATTTTAATATGTTGTGCTTGTTTTGTTCAGATATGTCGCACTGACCTCCCTGCTTAAAACGGTACAAACGGACCACAATGCAGTACAGAGGCATAGGAGTACCATTGTGGACTGCTTGAAGGACCTGGATGTGTCAATCAAGAGGCAAGAGAAAATGGCAGGAATTCCTAATTTTTTTTTTTTTTTTAATTAAAATATCAGTGCAGGTGTTAACTGGGATGGTTGGGTTTCTGAGAATTGAGCTTGTATTTCTGTGCATTCTTCAGACGGGCGATGGAACTCAGCTTTGCCCTCGTGAATGGGAACAACATCCGGGGAATGATGAAGGAGCTGCTCTACTTCTTGGACTCCTGTGACCCAGAGTTCAAGGCTGACTGTGCATCAGGGGTTTTCCTCGCAGCAGAGAAGTAAGAGAAATCTTCCTTGCAAAAGAGAAGGTTTAATCCAGTTGTGGCAAAATAGTTTGAAATCTGTTGTAAACTGTGTCCTTGACTTTCATTCACGTTTATTTTTACATTTATTTATTTTAGCAGACGCTTTTCTCCAAAGTGACTGCCAGTGGATACTATGTAGTGTTATCAGCCCACATACCTTATTCACTAAGGTAACTTACACTGTTAGATAAACTACTTACAATGGGTTACTCATCCATACATCAGTGGAATACACTCTCTCTTGTCATTCACACACTATGGGTGAACTTGAACAGCATGTCTTTGGACTGTGAAAGGAAACCACAGCACCCAGAGGAACCCTCACACAGATGTGAGGAGAACATGCAAACTCCACACAGACTGAGTGGGGATCGAACCCATGTCCTCTCACACCACCCAGGTGCTGTGAGACTGCAGCGCTACTCGCTGTGCCATTGTGCCACCCTTTCAAAAATCAGAGGGACCAAAAGTCTTTAATCCAATTTGTTTGGAAATTCAACCACTATGTTACATTCAGTAAATACTTAAGACGGACATCCCTCAATTTATTTATGGGGAACCCCCCCCCCGAAGGTTATAATAAAGTAAAACACATTGTTTTCATTGACTGCTCATCCTATGCAAGGTGGCAGTGTTCCAGAGCCTAAAACAAACATAGGGCATGAGGAAGGGATGTGAATAGGAGGACCCCAGCCATCTCAGGACTTTTTTTGGTCGCTTTTTTTAACTTCTGACGTACAAACATTCATCAGCATCTGACTACTCATGGTTTGCTTTATTATCTACACAGTCAACAAAAGCGTAATAATGGACACACTTTGATTTATTTGCTGGGAAGGTTCTGTAGATGTCCCAGATATGGCTATAATAAATGCTCAACTTTGACATTTTTATTTACTTTGAGTAACATTGAAATTTACACTAAAATTACTGTTTAAATATCTGTGAAAATTTATTCAAATTATGGATTCCCCCAGAAACATGCACCATTTGTCACCTAGTTATCACCAACACTTAAATATCAAACATGAGCTGCAAACACTGGAAGTTGGTTTGATTAATATGGAATTTCCCTTTGTTTACTGCTGGCTAGTATTTGTTTCTCAAATTCTGGAAAATGGATGGGTGAATAAAATGCATATTTTTGTTTCTTTGTTACATGAAGACCTACTTTATATTGAAAGTCTAGTATTTCTAAAGGGCTTACTTACCGTACTGTGTTTCATCCTAAGGTACTATAACAGATGGAGATTTCTTTGGATTCTAAGATTCTAATTGTAATATAAATCTGATAATTTGCGTTGCTTTAAGTAAAATAAGTGCTTTGTTTACAGATTTGCACCGTCCAAAAGATGGCACATAGACACAATTATGAGGGTCCTCACAACGGTATGATATGGATTCAGACTTGTTTACATGCATTGTGCACAACTTCACAATGCAGATAAATTATTGATCTGTTTGGAAAGGCATAAAAATGTTTCTTATGCTGTTGGATGATGATAAATTGAGTGATCCATCGACTGAAAATAAGGATGAGCTTTAAAGTACTGACAACAGCTTGTGTATTTTTGAATGAGCGATTTGTCATCTTAACAGTTTGTTTTGCTTTTAGAGTTGACAATTTAATGGTACAATACAATTGAAAAACTTATGTGTCCAGTAAATTTTCATGAATTTGTTTGTTTTAGGCGGGGAGCTATGTGAGGGACGATTGTGTTCCCAATCTCATCCAGCTCATTACCAATAGCTCAGAGATGCATGCCTACACAGTACAGAGACTATACAAAGCACTTTTGGATGATATTTCACAGGTAAACAGTCAATTCTGGCCCTGTATTTTTTTTGTCACTCTATAAATGAATGAAAGCTTCTATAGTACAATGATTTTCCCAAAAGTTTTATATAGACATTGTAATAGTTGTAAAATGCTCAATGGCTTGAAAATAGAGCCCTGTTGATTTTGTATATGTAGACTCTGAAGTACTCAAAATAAGCCATTAAGCACCTTCTTTGGTTGCATCTTGCTTTCTTTGCATACAGCAACCCTTGGTGCAGGTGTCATCCTGGTGTATGGGGGAGTACGGCGACTTACTGTTATCGGGCCAATGTGAGGAAGAGGAGCCCATCCAGGTGCACATCTGGTCACTTTAACCAGCTTTGGCTGATTGCAAAAGATGATTAGAATTTCCAGACAACCCTGAAATACTGACATCTATGAAACACTGGAAAGTATTGGGTTTGAGAAGTAATAAGATTCACTAGGTGGACATGGGAGCTTTCAGCTTTGATTTGTTGTGTGCAGAAGGAAAAAAGATGTAACGCCAAGAAAGTCATACTTTGAACAAAGGGAAAGGCTTTTTGGCACAAATATGGGGGGGGGGGGGCTTTTAGGTGAATAAAACAAACTCACAAAAAAGACATGATACTCTTGCCTTTTCAAGTGCCAGTGAAGCTTCAGTGGCCATACCTTGTGCTTCTTTCTTCTTGGAGAGCTCTCACATTGGTGTTTATCCATCAGGGAGGTGGTGGTGTGGCTCAAATTGCTGTTGATCACACATTGTTCTTCTCTTCTCTTTGGGTTATAGGTTTCAGAAGATGAAGTCCTTGATGTTTTGGAAGGCGTCCTCATTTCCAATTTGTCTTCTCCTGTGACTAGAGGTTATGCTCTCACAGCAATCATGAAGCTCTCTACACGTTTTAGCAGTGTGAAGTAAGATTTATTAGCCTTTATCGAGTTGTTCCTGTGACAGAAACTTTAGTTCTCAGTTCTTATCACTAGTCATCATGAATGTATTTCAGCTGTTAAATAGAATTTATTTTTTTAAGATTAAAGTCATGTTTTGTGTTTTGCAGCCGAATAAAAAGAGTTGTTTCGATATATGGTAGCAGCATTGATGTGGAGCTACAGCAGCGGGCTGTAGAGTACAATGCGCTTTTCAAGAAATATGATCACATGAGGTAAGTTACAATCACACTACCTTTTTTGCCATTTTTTTACTTTTATGATTCACAGTTGAACATTTTGTATTGTAACTGAATATTTTTGTAGCACAACATTACAGTTCCACACTTCTGTTCTGTAATTTCTTTGGATCTAGTTAATTATTTTAATGATGCTCTCATCTGGTTATAGCCATTTTGAGTACCTCAATCGCTGCAGTCATTGACATAAAAATTCCATTCTGTGTAGCTTGGTAACTTCCTTCAGCGTGTCTAGGAGTAGGACTGTCATTCTTTAAAGAATGAGTTAGAGATCTTTGTATGGGGTTTCTAATTCAGCCAGGACTGTTGAAATACGTGTGGTTTATTTAGTTCCTCTGTACATTTTTTTTTTTTTTTTTTTTTTGCATGTCTTGTACAAGCATGTAGATGTTACTAAAATCTTAAAGTGCTAATGCAACAGCTGATTGTGAATGAAGAATAAATGTCGTACTGTCCCTCTTCCTATGCTTGGAAGAGCTGCCTTACTTGAGAGAATGCCTGTCATGGAGAAAACAGCAGCCAATGGCCCCACAGAAATCGTTCAAACCAATGGCGAGGCAGAACCCTCTGTTTTGGACGTCAAACATGTGCCCAGTGCTCCACAGCCCTCTGTCCAGGTGACGTTCATGGATTTTAATTACTATCACATATTGTACGTTTCATGTCATTAAGCAAATGGTGTATTTTAGTATAATGTTTACAAATGTAATAGGCATAGTTCTTGCAGAGAACTGTTTGTAAATCTAAAAATCCAGTGACCCAGCATATTTTGGATACCTTCTGCTCAGTGTTCTTATTTATCAGGCTTTTCTCTAAAGTGACTTACATAAGGTTTCTACACAAAAATTTTGTGCAAAATCTCAAGCTACTTACACTGATGTACCCATTTATACAGCACTGAATTTTCACTGAAGCATTTCAGGGTTAGTGCTGTGCTTAGTTTCTGAAAAGTGGGGATACAAACCCAGGGCCTTTGATTGTAGGTGGACAGCTCTGTTATGCACCTCCTGCAGAGCAGTAACAATGTATTAGCCAGTCTTTGGTTTTTAATTTATCTCTGAATAGGGAAATTTGCCACCCTTCATTTCTTTAGTTAAGTAATCGGATTGAACGATTTGACTATAGTCTCCATTTACACATCTGTAAATACACAGCATTAATATATCTGTACTTTTGTATTTTGCCTTCTAGGCCAATGATTTGTTGGACCTTCTGAGTGGAAACGACATGGTGCCTGTGATTCCAACTACTGTTCCCACAAAGCCTGCTTCTGCAGGTGGAGAATTGCTGGACCTGCTGGGGGATCTCTCTCTGACAGGTGAGCCCAGCTCCTCTTTGCTTGTCTTTATCAGCCATAAAGGTTGTTGTCTTACAGCGGTATTGACACACAAATTATTCTGTAGCATTTGTGACTCTCCTTTGTTAAATCTGTAACATCTAAAAACCCTTTTAGAAAAAGTATTCTGAGCTGTGATATCCATAAGGTGGTTCCATGTTGCTCTGAAAGATCATATTGTCCCAGCTTGTCCTGCCCTTCTTTTATTTCACATTATCCCATCTCAGGTCAGGATACCTTGTTCTTAAGCTTTTCTTGAAACAAAACAGGCCAGCAGGGGGGCATCCACAACTGTACCTCTACCACTTTGCCAGCCCACAATCTAACCAATTTATAAAATAACTCTATGAAGCATGTTTTTTTTTCTTGGTATATTCTAGACCTGAAAAGAAATAAGTATTTGTTGTGTAGTGTTTCTATACTGCCTGCAGAAATGCATTGTTATACCCTAAACCCAGGTGTTCCAGCCTCTGCTCCTGTTCCAGTGTCCATCTCCCAGCCTCCATTCCTGCTGGATGGCATTTCGTCGCAGCCTCTTTTTAATGATGCTGCTGCAGGTGAGGGTGAATGGTGGTGCTCTGCTATGTGCTGCTCAGGACTATTTCTTTGGTGGGGAACTGAAATGTTCATAAACCAGGTCACAAGGGGTGATTATTTGGATTGGTGGAGTTGTGATTTTATTAATGACAGATTGTGGTCTCCTTTACTAAAGCATTTACATTCAGCTATGATTGAATTTCAAGGGTAAATATATGTAAAATTGGTATTTAATATATATTTTTTTAGGCATTCCACCAATGACAGCCTACAATAAAAATGGACTGAAAATAGATTTTACATTTGAAAGATCCAACTCAAATCCCAATGTAGCGGTTATTACCATTCATGCGTCTAACTCCACCGAGGCTGACATGACGGACTTTGTATTCCAGGCTGCAGTTCCAAAGGTGAGTCCTGTTTTCCCTCAATCACACTGCTTTGCGTGTCACTCCATTGTTCAGTATTATCCATATTGTGTTCATCGTGCACTTTTCAAACTGTAAACCCATAGGAGGTTACCACTGTTAATAGTTTTCAAACTCTTTTGTATACATGTAGTGGCTGTTATGTTTTGGAATTTGGTGATGCAGTAACTTTTGCCATGCACATCTCTCTGGTTTACTGAACTTTTGGTGCCTCTCTGTTGAAGACATTCCAGCTGCAGCTCCTTTCCCCCAGCAGTAACGTCGTCCCAGCACTCAACAAGGGAACTATCACACAAGTTGTCAAGGTGCTCAATCCACAGAAGGTAGGCTCTCTTAATAACAATAACTGTTATATTCACCTTATAGGTGAATGCTTACCTTAATTTCACAAAAAATTTGTCAGTTCTGAGACTATGCAGTACTTTTGCCTGTAAACTGGGTGTACACTATGGCCATGTAAGTGGACATCTGAGCATTGTTTCAGTTGAAATCTTATGGTTTAATTCCCAGCAACAACTGCGCATGAGGATCAAACTGACATATAACCACAGAGGGTCTTCTGTTCAAGATCTGGCTGAGGTCAACAATTTCCCCACCCAGTCCTGGCAGTGACACATTGTTTGCTCTTAAAGACCCCACCAAACGAACTATGGGAGAGACTGCTTCCCCCCCCCCCACCAAACTGGTCTCCTTTGACATCACCACAGACTGCTGCTCTGGGGTGGCATGGGGGAAACGGGATTCTTTCTGATACACGATGTTGACGACGACGATGATATCGACAACATATCTGACAGCATATCCATTTACTAAAGTCCAGTTGGTGTCACCGCCATCTCTGATGTCTGCACTCTGTAGGCACTGCTTTCATGCCACTGCTCTCATGCACGCACACACAAAGCACGTGGTCTGGGAGTCCCCTGTACATCTCTGCTTGGCCTGGGCCAACAGAAGGATGTGCTGCTTGAAATAAACTGTTGTCCTGGTAACAGGACTCTTGTCCCATGTTTTTGCAAACTGTAACAAAACTGAGCTGCTTTTTTTTCTTTTTTTTTAAAAATGTGTTCCCATCAGAAATTAAATGCAGCTGAAGGTTAGAATGTTTGCACTTTAATCATTTTTCTTCTGTGCAGCATACAGGATTAAGAAATTATTTCCGGCTTGGGTTCAGATATTCTTTTTGGGTGTTGTGGCATTTTTCAGTTTGGTGTCTCACTCTATTTATTTTCTGTAATAAAAATGTCCATCTTTTCTCTAACGTACAAGGTTTTTGATCCCGGTACATTGTTTCCTGTCAAATATTGTAAGCTTTCTAAAGTATGGTGATAAAGGTCTAAGATATACTTGTAATGAATTTGCCCAACTGCAGATTCTCCCAGCATTGTTTGAGTTGTCATTGTGTTGTGAGTTTAAATTGTCCTCATATTCTTGCAGCAATATTATCGTTAAATTTTGACATTCGAAATCATTTAAAGTTGTTCAGATGGGACCGGAAGCATGAGGCAGAATGGTGGATGTGACTTACTGGTGGGTTCATTTGTTCAACTTTTTTCAGTGCAATTTCAGTATTGGTGCACTGAAAAACTTTGAACTACCAAACCAATGCAAAATAACCAGTGTTCTGCCACGGTAAAGGCCTGATTAGTTCACTTGTTTAAATAATAATATTGAGTTTTATTGTGATTCTCCCCCCCACACACACCGGTTTTTAATTTCACTTGAGCATGTTAGTTTGGGTTGTTAAGACAATTAATTGTATAAGTACAGCATTTCAGAAAAAAATTCTCCTTGCCTTTAAAGACCATTGACTATGACAAGACTTGAATTGTCATAAAGATGCAGTATTTAACTACTGAAAATGTCCCTTCTACTTACTGAAGTGTTACTGCGTGTCATATGTAGCGTAGCCATAGAAAAGTTTTTGTGTGTATGAAACCTATTTTGAATGTAGTTTTATGCCTCGACTGCAGTTTCCAAAGGTCTTTTGAGGTCCATCTCTTTGGCATGTTTGTCTTTTTTTCCACTTGATCATGTTACTTTTTGGATTAAGCACCTGTGATCATGAATTTTTTTTTTTAAAATTTTTTTTTTATTTTTTAAAACTCCATTTGAATGCTGGCAATGAAAGCTCTCATGCATGTGTGCAGTGGTTGATATTTTCCTACAAAATGCCTGATCAAAGTAATGTGCCTTGTGTCATGTGATGAAATCCAAATTTCATTCCCCTTTGTTTAATCATCAGGATGTTTTTGACATGATCCCACTGTGTTCTGTGGTTGCATGTCCTCCCTCCCATAAGGAGGGTGGGATAATTTTGGATCAAGTGAATCTTCCATGTTACTATACAAGCAGAACTGATGGAAACAAGGCGACTGAATACCTCAAGCTATGTTGTCTTATTTGGATTGCTCACCTGTGAGCAGTTTTTCGCAGGACTCTGTCATTCATTTCAACAATATTAACGTGATAAAGCTTTGTGATGCTACAAAGGCCCCCCTTTTTACTTTTTTTTTTTTTTTCCTCCTCTCCCCCCTCCTTTAAATTCTAGCTATCTTGAATCACTCAGACGTATTATTTATTTAGGAGATCAAATCATACATCTTGCAATAATGTTCTTGGGGGAAAAATAGAAGTTTCACTTTTTGTTTTGACTGAAAAATGCAATATTGAGTTCTGTATATTATGAAAGGTGCATTGATTTCACCCCTTACAGATTTTACATATATCAGCAATTTTTTGTTAATCTAGAAGACGGTCTGTGGCCTGCAGGCCTCATGTTATCATGTACATTAAACAAGTTGTCTGCTGCCTGTGCATTGTATATACTTGTAAAATGAAATCAGCCACTAAAAATAGAAATATCCTATTTAAACAGTTTGGTTAATTAAAGACAGTTTAGAATACAAATTAAGTTTTCCCCTGTAGATGATTTCATTTTCAGCTTTTTTCATACTGAATTAGTCTTAATGTTGTTTGAATTTAATGTTGTCTTTGATTTTAGGGGGACAAAAATTGTAGTTAGGATTATGTTGGCACCTACTGTAACAGGTGAGGGCACATTTTGAAATTGCAAGTACTATTAGTATCTGTAAAAGCATAATTAATTTTAGAACTATTTTGACATGTCACGTGTCTGCTGGCCCAGATAATCTCATGTGACTCATTGACATGGCATCACTTTTGTCTTTTTTTGACATGGTTATAAGGCTCCACCAGCCCTACAGAGCATTTCTGTGGTATTCATCACCTCTGTTCTTTGCATTTTTATAGTCATATCTTTTACCACACTGTCCTCTTCTTAAAAACTGCCTAAGAGGACAGTGGAGTTGTATGAAAATTATTGCTCCCCATCCATGTTGCAGCTAAAGTGAGTTTTTTTTTTTTTTCCTTTTTTTTTTCTCCCCCCCCACTTGCATTCTGTTTGTATAATGATATATTTTTCGAATCCCGGTGCCCGTTAAACTCCTGTCAGTAAAATATGAAAATCTTGACCCCAGGAAGGGATTTTTCTGGAGGTGATGCAGTAGCTTTAGGAGGCTTCAGGAGGGAGATTTAAATGCAGAAAGTGTGACTACCTGTACCTGGTATGTTGTCAGACACTGTGCGTGTGTGCGTGCGAGTTGTGAAAGTGTGCTTGGGAGTTTGCACTTGTCTTACTCCACCCCACACATGATTAAACTGGATTTCAGCTGCAATCGTCTCAATACTCAGCTTCAGGGCTGCATGTGAGAACCAGTGTAAATAGCCTCATTTCTACTCTTTAAGGATACTCCTTTTAAAACCCAAGGGAAGATGTGTCTATGAACAGAACCCCCATGCCCCTTTGCTGAACTGGAACTTCAATGTACATTTAGGAGTGTTCAGTTGAAACATCTGTAAAAATGAATAAATAAACTGAATTGCAAAAATCTTAAACTACCATTTCGGAGGAAAATAAAACTGTGTTCACACCATTCTGTTTGTGTTTTTTTTTTTTTTTTTTTTTTAATATTTCTCCCCCCCCCCCCCCCATTCAGTTTAGTGGTAAATTTGTTGGCCCAAAGCAGGGATTAGTTTTATGTAAGCTAATGTCTATTAAACGTTTTATACCCAAACATTGTTACAATTATTATTAAAACTTTTGAAATTGCCAGGGTAACCTGAAAGTGTCCAGTTCATGACCTCCTCCCTGTTCCTGCTGTAGTACTCTTCAGCAGGCTACTTGGCCTGAATGGCTCTAGTGAAAGTTGCCCTGCTACCTCAATGCATGAAATACTTTGGTGCCGCTACCAAAAGCAACATATATGCAGTAATCAAGCTGTACCACAATGTCCTGAGTTCACAGGTCTCTCAAACTCTACCTCTAGCAGCTTGCTGAGAAGAATGGATTGAAGACCAATGTACCAAGTCGGAGGTGATGTGCATAAAAAGTGGTCATGCAAGCCTGGGGCAGCAGATGGGGTAGTGGTGAGAGCCACTGTGCTTGGAATGAAAGGACTCAGGTTTACTCTAAATTCATGCAGCAAAAATTAACCAGCTGTATTAATGGCTAATAATTTAATAATTTCCCTTGTGGGATCAATAAAGTATATCTATCTAAATCGGTGTCAGTAGCCTAATACTGCCGGTTGCTTTGGAGAAAAGCATCAGTTAAATGAAAAAATGACTAAATACGTAAATTTAAGCCTTTGCACATCTGCACATCCATGGGGAGCCAAACCCTCCCTCTCAGCTGCACAGGTGATTGGCTGGACAGAGATAGTAGACCACGGAGACACCACAGGCATGGACTTCTTAAGAAAGATGAGCTAAAGGTGGATGTGCTTCTGCTTTTCAGTGGGATGACTCTCAAAGGAGATCTTTCAACAGTATCATGGTTTACAAGGTTTCTGAGCCAAGATGTTTTGCTGTTTACTATGTGTTTATTGCCTGTGTGGTTTGGACTGTGGGTCTGAAGAAGACTATTATGCCATATATGTTGTGAAAGGTATATATGAGCTACCTATGCTTAAAAATTACTAGAATTTTGGACTGCTGCGTAGTGTAGTGGTTAGAGCTACTGCATTTGGACCCAAAGGGGATACATTTAATCCCCACCTCTGGCTGTAGTACCCTTGAGCAAGGAGGTACTTACCCTAAATTGCTCCAGTAAATTACCCAACTGTATAAAGGTGTAAATAACTGTGAGCATCTTAACATTGTAAATCACTTTGGAGAAAGGTATCAGCTAAATGAATAATGTAGCTAACCATTTTGTTTTTCAGCAATAAGAAAAAAGGACGAAACTAAACCTCGAGAATATACACAAGAATGTGTGATGTATCCATCAACTGTACTATCTTAGCGTGTACTGAATTGGCCTTAATGCCACAGGACAGAAGTCAGCTATTGTTGGTGCTCTATACCCCACCTGGGCTAATGGGCAAAACTACGTACAGGCCTTCAGAAAATCTGTCCGGGTTAATGCAGATAACATGTAAATCTATAAGCACATGATGATTAATGTTGAAATCAGTTTGTCATGGCAAAAAAATTAATGTTCAACTTTTATGGAGCTATCCAGTGGTCATAATAGTGAACTGTGGTGTGAATTATTACTACATAATGTACAGTATGTTTTGAGTGAGTGTGTAAATGGATGAATGGTATCCAGGGATGAAAGAAGTATAATAAATTCTCTGTTGTCTGACACTTTAATACAGTGTTGTTGTGTCCAGTGTAGCCTTGTCTTTGGATCACTGCCTATGGCCTGTCACACAGTGTGGTAAGTGTTCGTCCAGCAACGTGTGTGTGTGTGTGTGTGTGTGTGTGTGTGTGTGTGTCACAAGAAGAGGAGTGGCACCCACAGTATCCTGGAGCCAGTGAAACAGGGCCATGTGCTCCCTGCTCTTGACAGAAAGGAGGGCGCCCTTCTGTGTATCATTCCGCCTACTTTCACAACTCTCCTCTAGCAAGACAGACATGCCTCTCAGCTGCACTGCCATATCGTATCGATTCAACTTTGATTTTGGAATAGCAAATAACAGTGGTAGAATGCAAAGTAAATAGATCGGAAAGCAGATAGGATGCGCTTAGGTCTTGTTTGGGTGAATTATTTGAGGCCCTAAAGCTCTGAGGTCAGTGAGTCTTGCCGGTTGCTGTTCAATTGAAGACTTTGTTGTCTTTGTACTGCTGTGCAATACAATGAAATGATAGTGTTATTCCCTGAGTTCTTCAGACAATATAAAACACAACACTTAAGTACAAAAATAGAAAACAGTTTAAACAGATAATACAGTGTAATACAATAAAAATCAGGCAGTGTTCAGCTGTTTCGCAGGTCTGGGGAAGAAGCTGTTTTTCATTCTTGTGGTGTGTGAGCGAATTGTCCCGTATCGCCTTGCAGAGGGGAGCAGTTTAAAGAGTTCTGACCAAATCTGTCGTTAAACAGATAAAACACAACAAAAAAGGAACTCTGCACACTGGAACAACACAACACCTGACACGTTTGTTAGTCGATATGCTTTCGAGTGCTGAAACTCAAGAGACAAAAAAGGGAAGAACGGTTCTCGGGAATTATCTTATCTTTCATTCGCTGCTGGGCAGAGTACCATATTTTTTATCATGCTGTAGCCTACATCATCATATTTCCTGCAAGGCAGGCCTCTCCTGTTCATCTAGTCTACATCCCTCCCCCCTCGAACCCCTCCCGGTGTCCTGCCTTCCAAAATCCACTCTTCACACTTTCCAATTTGTTCATGACTAGAGATGCATAAATTAGTATTATTAATATTTAGCTATTAATGTATAAATTAATATAATTTATTATGTATTCAAGGGTGCTACAGAAGAAGATGTCTTCGAACCCACACCCTTCTGATCACTGGTGACTGCTGCTACTCTTTACAGAATGAGTGATTGACCAGGCTGCACTGCAGGAGAAAATGGTGTACACAGATTTAGGGTTATTATTCGAGCCTAATCTGAGTGCGCTCCAGATTTTCTATTAAATTCTTAACACTACAGATTCAGAACGAAATATTACAGAAACAGCAAGCATTTTTTTTCCCCCTCGAAGAGGTTCAGCGGGTGCTGCGTCAGCACCTTCCTATCTTCCAAAGGGCGCCGACCGCCAGGGACGCGCACGCACACTGCCTGGGGACGTCCTGACGTTCAGACGCACGCACGCACGCGCAGATCGGACGCTAGGCGACTCAAAGATGGCGGCGACGAGGGAAGCGGCATGATTTGCAAGAGTGCATGCGCGCGCAAGCGACAGAAAGAAGCGCACTGTCCGCCGAGCTTCGCAGACAAACAGCAGCATGAAGCTGTAGGGCGCACGCTTGCAGCACTGCTCTGACTTTAATGTAACGGGAGTCCCGGACGGGAACGTTTCTTTTCTCCCCCCTTTCCTTTGTAGACTCGACGGAGCGAGGAGGAGGCGCGAACGGCAGGGAGCATGGCTGCGCGCGGAGTCCAGGTAGCTGGAGCGGAAAGATTCTGCGTGCACGCGCGCTTCGCGGTGCGCGGCCGAGCCCAGCCGACCGCTGCTGCGGGTCTCGGTCGCGGTGTCGTCGCGGGGCGCGCAGGGTCGGAAGCCCGGCCGCCGCCTCTGATTGACAGTCCCGCGGCCTCGCCGTGGTGCCTCTGCAGGCTTTTCCTGCGCTCGCTCGGCCCCGTCCGGCCTCGGCTCGCTCTCGTCTCGTCGCTTTTCACGTCAGATTCTCCCAAGTGAGCGTCTCCGTTCGCTCTCGTCAGCGGCGCGGAGCTCGTGCGGCTTCGCGTTTTTGGCGGGGGGTGAGACGTGAGCTCAGTAAGCGTCCAACTAGACTAATGAGACGTGCGGTCGGTCACTGTGACTCGTCAGACGACGGGCTGTGGACAAGCGAAGCGTCGTGTGTGACTGTGTTTCGAACGCTTAGGCGAGAAGGCGGAGAGTTCTTTCGTGAAACTTTATCTTTTCTCGTCTCGGGTTCGGCTGCAGCATCTCTGTTTCCTCATGGCATGATGATAGTAACTTCTTCCACTTGTTCGGAGTCGAGTGTCTCGTAGGGGTTTTCGTTTATCAACCAGGTAGCACACAGACAGAGTTGTTGTTGCTGTTGTGTTGTGTTGCCGCCTCAGGATCAGAAGGTTGCAGGCTCGAACCCCACGCACCTCCTGCTGTGTGTGTGCTACTCTTGATTTACTCTGAGGTAAAAATTCCCCGGGCAGCTGGACCTGGTGGGATGGGTCAGTGTGAGCAGTGCTGTGAAGAATATCAGCTCAGTGAACTGAACGGAAACGTCAGTGGAAGTGGCCAAGCGGCGCCTCTGGAACTGTTCCGGGGTGCCGGTTGTGCGATTGGTCGGGAGAGTTGCTCTCGTTCACTGGGAGCTTCTCACGCGGACGCGGTAATGCGCTGCGGTGGCCGTCACTGTCACATGATCTGGGGTGAGTCATGCGGTGGACTGTTACGGTGGCCGAAATACTGCTTCTCCCCTGGAATCGTGGGAGTTTAACGGCTAATCTGCGTGTGTAATCCAGTCTGCCGTCGATGCCCCCCGTCTCCGGTTCGCTGTCCTCAACACGGCGCGTGACTTTCACATCGGTGGCCTCACGTTGCCACCTCCCATGGACAGATTTGACAGTCTTCATACTTTTCTAGGTGTCGTTTTCTTCCCCAAGTTTTATCTACACACACACACAAGATGAAACGGCTTGCCCTGATCGTGGCGAGCCGGAGCCTAACCCAGCAACACAGGGCGCAAGGCTGAAGGGGAGGGGACGCACCCAGGACGGGACGCCAGTCCATCACAAGGCACCCCAAGCAGGACTCAAACCCCAGACTCGCCAGAGAGCGGGACTTGGCCAAACCCACTGCTCTCCCCTAACTTTGAACTATTTCAGTCATTTTCATTTATTTATCGTTAATAGTTTGCAAAGTGAAAACAAATTGAACGGTTGAGACTGAGGTTTAAAGTGTCCTGTTTTAATAAGTTGTAAATTACCACATTTACTGCATCAGCTGTCATATTTTCACACTTACGATTATTGTGGGGAAATTAACTCAAATTTCTCGTGTGCAGCTTGCAAGCTGCAGGACAGGTTGGTACCTCGATGTGTTTACTCTGTTCAGCATGCAGTGCAGTGTTGTCAGCAGCGCTCTTTTTGTCATTTTGGAGCAGTTGGGATGATTGAAAGTCATCGCTCTTTTTTCACTGCAGTTTTCTCCTGCGTGTTGGAGTGACGGTGGGAGGGGCGATGGCGATCCTTACTTGACAGTTACATTACAGCAGGAGTTATTTATCATCTGAACACTTGAATTACAGCTGTGTTCCCTAGTGGTGCGGTTTCCGTAGGGACGCCCGCTTATACGTACGCTGCAGCTGACTCCTTTGGTCCCAGTTCATCTTGTTCGCCGTTTTCCTAAAGCTTACATTAAACCATATCATTTATTAATTTAGCTGACACTTTTTCCAGAGCAACTTACAATAAACTAAGTATATTGTAGTTGAGCCAGAAGTGGGAATCGAACCTTTGACCTTTGAGTCCAGAGGCAGCAGCTCTAATCACTACTGCCAGCTGTCCACGTACGTTGGTACCTTGGATATCTCATAGCACAAATAGTGTTGTTTGAGCTTTTCTTGGGGAAAATAACTGTAACTATATGTCATGGTTTAAAATTGTTGACATGAAAATCAGTTTATATGCATTTTTGTTGTTGCACCTTAGAAAGCATATAATCAAGGAAATTTACTCTAACTTTTAAAATGTTAGAAATTGTACTTTTAGTTTTTGTGAGTTAGAGATTCATGGGCAAAAATTTGATTTTAGTTTAAGTTCTGTGTATCATAAAACAAACATTTATTTTTGAGAATATTTTTTTCATCCTAGACTAAATAATTTGAGGGCTTTTAGATTTTTCACTCTTTTGCAGTCTTTGTGGTACTTCTGAGGGAAATTCTCCAAAGCTGCGTTTTTAAAGTTATTTATTTTCCAGGAGGAAGCCGAGGTGCAATGCACTGTGGGAGAACAGAGCCGCTTGCCCTTGTTTGAACCCATAAAATCTGACCTTTTAACCAGTCGGTGTTCGTGTGTCACGAGTCACTTTTTTTTTTTTTTTTTGCCACAGTATTTAAACCCTTGCATAAAGTCCTTTAACACAACTGCTTTTGTACTAGCATTTGAAGAATGGACACACGTTAATATTCTGGTGTAGGTTTAATTGGCACAGTTGAAGTAATACAGAAACAGCTAGTATTGCCACATTTTCTTGGAGTTATTCATGAATTGATCGACACCTTGAGTTTCTGATGTGTTTGTGTTGTTAAACAATAAAATTGCTCTCCTTGAGGTCTGTATTGAAGTCCTGTGCTCTTGGTGTGAGGCTCTGGTGTAATTTTAACATAAGGCTGCTTAAGGTCTCCAAGGACAGCCTGTAGCGACACCGCTCGTGGACTCTGGCTCTCATCTTCAGTCAGCGTGTACCGGACCTGTTAAGTGTTTTTTTTTTTTTTTTCTTTTTTTTCTTTTTTTTAACGTTACACGTGACTTAGAATGGTGCGTGAAGTAAGGTTACGGTGCCGTTCCTTGGCTGTCCCTCCACTGCCGGGCTCGATAAGGGTTGGACATTGTTCACAGCGCAGCGCCGTCAGGTCTGCTGTGTCACTGTGACAAGTTGAACTGCATGGCAGTTTCTCATGCGTATGAAAATGTTTTTTTTTTGTCCCCTGCCCTAAACTGCCATGTTATTTTTGGTTTTGTTTGGAAAAATGACTTTCACAATTTAGTTATACAGCCTTTTATTTACCACCGAATTTGGCATTGTTACTGCCTTGAATATGCAAATAAAACTATAAAGTATTGTGCATTTGCACACTGGTGTAAACTGTTTATATGAGGTTCTCTTCTAATGATTCCCCTCCCCCCCTTCCAGTACATCTTTGGGGAATTCAGTGCTGATGAATTCAACCGGTTCTTCACAACTCCCCGATCTTATGTTGAGGTAAATATGCAGAATTTTTTTTTCCCCCACTAAATTGCGCCAATAAAAAAAATCTCCAAGCTGTATAAAGGTGAATAATTGTAAGTCACTTTGGAGCAAAGCATCAACTAAATAAACTGTAAATGTATTATGTGCTAATTTGAATTTTCTTATGAGTTTCTGTTCTTGGGTAACAAAACATTTTTTTAAATTATGGAAGAATTTTTACACTTACACAAATTAATAATTATTTCTGTTGTTTCTAACATGTTATAACACAGCATCTGTGTATGTCAGATTACAAGGCACTAGCCCAAAAGGGGGAGACAGCATTATTTTTATTTATAATTTCAAAATACATTTTCAAAAGTTTCTATTTTGAAATGTTAATTTTCAAAGTTTGTGATGTTTGTTTAGCATTAGGTTTTTTTTGTATTTTTTTTTTATTATTATTTTTAAAAACTCTTGTTTTGGCAGCTTCCTCCAGTGTTGGACAAAGTGTCCTGCGTCAATCAGTCCTCAGGTAAGGGAAGTGTCCTTGTTCTGGAAACACTGGGTGGAAATTCACGCACAGTGCACTGTCATTTGGCCATGTTTCTCTCTCACACTGTAGTCAGTGTTTCATACACATTTTTCCTTTTTATCATCATTAGATGAAGTCTGCTTTGTCAGTAGAAAGTCAATCAAAGTGAAATCACAAAAGTGCCAAGCGAACTTGTGCTCTTGTAAATAAAAGGCAATAGGTTGCCATTTTCGAGCGTGGATGCTATACGTGTGATTGTTTGCAAAAGAGTTCTTTCATCATTCTTGAAGTAGATAAAATGCTGTACATTACATTAAAAAAAAAAAACTGTGAGCCAGCTATGGCACTAATGTAGTTTAATGCACAAGAAGGTAAACATCAATATCCATGTCTTAAGAACCCCCCTCTTAAATTTCCTTTGGCTTTAGAGTGTTTTTTTTTGTTTCAACTTAGGTTTGTTTCTGGCACAGTAATGAAATAATACTGTGACTACAGAGAAAGCAAAAGAATAATTCTAATGCTTGAATACAATTAAATGTGACACATTAAAAAAAAAAAAGGCTGGGAGCATATTCTCATGCTAAAGGGTCTTTTCTGGTTATCGCATATTGAGTAAAATAAGCAAATAAATGCAGCTGCACAGTTTTTGTTTTTGCTGCAAAACCTGACCCCCTCCAATGACAATTTCAGGATCATTTCAGTTTTAAGTACGGTTTTTTGTTGTGTGCGCTGTGAACATCTCAATGTGTATTAATTGTGTATTTAGGAGGTTACTGTACTCCTGCTGTGCCTTTCATGGCGGAATCTGTGAGGCGACAGGTTTGTGGTGAGTTGGGCATCCCGCGCAGTGACTTTTTCGCATCCTGTCCTCTTGTTCTCTCCTGAGAAATCTTTGAGGTTTTGCATGCCCAGGTTTTGTAGGGGCTGAAACGTCTTAAGATAGGTTTCTACGGTCTTTAAGATGATTGCCCTCACCTGACCTTCCTAACTAGATGAGTTAGCTGAATTTGTTCAGCACAAGTTGTTCTAGAGGAGCACTAACAGGCCCTCATGTGAAATGTGTGTTTCTTTCCTTAATCTGCCTGCAGGTTTGAATGTTTTACACCTATGAAGTCAGTGGATTTTAGTGGCATGGGCATAACTTTTTCTGACGGGCAGTCAGAGGAGTGTCTTTGGAAGTCCTAACAGTTCTCAACACATTGCTGCTCTTTCAAACTCTGCATTCTCCATACTTTGAGCTGAGCGCTTGCTTTAAAGCCAGTTCCCTAACCATAATTAACTAAGCAACATGCCACAGCTCTACATGTCCTCCACTGTCTCCTGTCATGTTTTAAAAGGCTTTAAGTGTTTCAAGGGAAGAAGTTGAGATCAATGTGTGGACAGTCCTCCTGAGATCCAGCCCCCCAAAAAACTTTGTGAATGTATTTCGAGGAACTTCAAGGCCCCATCCCCAAACACACAGAATTGCATAAAAGTATATAATTTCCTCTGTAAGGTGCATTAACCTTCCCACTTGGCAGGTACTCTTAATATGTCCTTTACGGTGGACAAAAGTGAACGGCTGATCTTAAAAGGATATGGAATTTTTCCAAATATGGGGTTATAAATATGTTCAGTAAACATTCTTAAAGTGTATATTTGGTGGTGTTCTCTCTGTTTAAGCTAGAGTGAAGTTGTTTTACTTTTTTTGTATAAAAAGCTTTTAAGTTTAGTTGGAGGAGGAAAAAACTCCTCAGCTTTAATATTTAATATGTTCATAAAATTGTAGATAGATGCACACTCAGGCACATGAACATTTATTTTTATCCTTTTTACTGTCATCTCATCCCCCCCCAGTCAAAAGAGGTTGAGGAAGGATTTTCTGCACATTTTCCTTTCTGAAGTCATCTGCTGTTTGCTTTCTGCACAGGAGAAGCCTACGAACGCATCTGCTTTGGAGTAGATGAGCCCATGGGCCTGGAGCCGTTGGTGCTGAAAGACTCAACCTGTAAGGTCTCCAGTACTCTAAACCCCCAGGCTCCCGAGTTTATTGCGGGCTGCCAGGCGGTGCCCAAGTCACTGTCATCCCTGCAAGATGGCAATGGGGTTGACTTCAGCACCACGGATGGTGTGGATCTGGAGGGTGGACCAGTCCTAGGAGGTTTGGAGCAGCGAGAGCGCAAGAAGAAGAAAAAACGCCCACCAGGGTACTACAGTTACCTGGAGGGATCTGGTAGTTCCTCCATGATCCATGCCAAGGTGGCAGGGCTAGTCAACGGTCACACATCAGTCACCCCAACTGAGTCAGAGGACATGCTTGCGGAGTCTCGGTCGGAGCCCTCCGCATGTAGCCCTGGCAACAGCCTTCCATCAGATGCAGTGGAGGCATCTGCTGATACAGGCAGTCGGAGGACTTGTGACAGCCATATTGAATCCTCTCCACACATGAGAATCACCTCATCAGACAGTAATGATGCAACCAATTCATCATCCTCCTCTGACAGTGGTGGGGCAGCAGAGGGAGTAAGGACAGCTGGGGCTCCAGCCCCAGAGAACTCCGAAGTGCTGTGTGGAGCAAGGCAGTGCCCAGGCCCTGCCTGTATGCCCACCATCCCCACTGCTTCTGCTCTGAGGCCACATGTGGCCCGTGCTGCTGATGAGCCTGTCAACAGGGGACCAAACAACCAAGCAGCGCTCAATGGGCCAGGTGTCTCCTGTGAGGTGGAGGAACTCCAGCCACGGGTGCCCCAGCAGGTTGCTGAGAGTGCCAGTGGTGAGACCTGGCCGGGGGGCGTACCCACTGCCTCATCCATTGCTCCTTCTTCTGCTGTCAGCCAGCTAAAGTCATGGGCTAGCCTCTTTCACAACTCTAAGCCCCTGCCGGTTGGGCTACCAGCCTACGTGGGCGTAAAGAACATTCCGGCTCCTGTTCCTGGGGCCGCAACCACAGCTCCGGCAGTGGAGCAGGTCAGGGAGGTGAACGAGAGTCACCCTGTCCATGTTACTGAGGATCCCCTCGCCCCAAGGCTTGCAGGTACCGTATTGTCTTCAGTTCTAATTTGTCTCCTCTTGTGGTTGGGGTTGGAATGGACTCGCTTGGCAGTACATCAGCTTGAACACTAGGAGGTGCCATAACATGAGTTATGAGTTTCTCAAAACATGGCATGGCATTGGTGATATAGCATGAAGCTGAAAGGGTTACAGAGGCAGAGCTGATCACATCTATTTCTGTAGGTGCCTTGTGTATGTGGAAGGATGTTTTTGCACACTTAATCACATGCACACAGACACCATAACCATAAGTGTGATAGGATGCAAACATGACGTACTGGAGACAATTTAAGTGAGAATCAAAGACCTTGTGCATCATTTGAATAAAGGAGGAAGTCATTTCCTCCCAGCACACTGGTAGACCAAGAATGACAAACTTTTTAAGACGGATGCAAGGAAAGGCAGTGAATGAAAAATGTTTAGGTAGGTTCGGAGGGAGGGGGGAGCATTTGGCCACTCCTGCTGGCCATGCAGACACCATCCAATTAGGAAGCACTGCTGGTGTTTAATACAGTTTCAGAAATGATCAGGGAGGGATTCAGCCTTCCAGTGATCTTCGGTGGGTGAGACAGGACAGACAGCCAAGGTCTGCAGAGTCGTCCTGGTGAAGTTCACACGCAACATGGCTGCAGATAAATACATTCATAACAGAGGAAGGAGGGCTGCACAGATGAATACAAACATTGTTAAATAGCCTGCAGTACGCACAGCGGTAACTATAGTTCGAATATACAGTTAGGTCAAAGTATTTCCACAGTAACACAATTTTCATCCTTTTGACTCTACGCCACCCCAATGGTATGAAATGAAACACGATGTGCTGTAAGTGTAGACTTTTAGCTTTAACAGTTTTCTCAAACTTTTTTAATGATCTGTGTATGAATTACGACAATTTTATGAATAGACTCCAATTGTAGGGGCTTAAAATTAATGACATACTAATGTAATTTTATTTTGAATAACTTCATGTTGCCTGACTTGCTGCACTGTGGCTGGCAACATATTGGCAACCCAAGATCTGTTGCATCTAAAACAGTCCTTAAGCATTGAAATTTTTTAATGTAACACATTTATTGCAGGTAGTGCCTTGTGCTGCCTGACCTTATTTTTTATTTTTAATGTAATACTTTCCAGGAAGAATCCCCTGGGGTATTGTAACTTTTTCCTGAAGTAACTTAAGATACAGCAGGAAGGACCCGATTAGTGTGTGTGTGTGTGTGTGTGTGTGTATATATATGTGTATATGTGTGTATATATATATTATGTGTGTGTGTGTGTGTGTGTGTAGAGCCATTTTTTTTTTTTTTGAGTGACTAGGTGAAAATGTGATTATGTGGATTTCTTGTTTTTATCCCCAGACTTGATTGAAAATGTGAAGTTGATACACAAACCAGTGTCTTTGCAGCCAAGAGGACTGATCAACAAGGGTAACTGGTGCTATATTAATGCTGTATCCTTTTTTTTTTTTTTTTTTTAACCCACTGGGTTTTTTTTTCCCAAGTGGTCCAGTCATGGTAAAGATGTGGTGTGCCAGGCAAGTAAATGTGGTCAGTCATAAGGCTGTTTCAGTTGTTAATAAACTGAAATGTTTATAAACTCATTTGTACCACCTTTTGGGATAGTGGAGGGAAAAGAATAAGGGAACAAGCCTTGTATCCTTTGGCTCTTTTTTCTTGTGCACAGCATGACCAAAATTAGGAATGCCTTGAAAAAATATAGTTGATTGGGAGTTAGCTGCCTTTCTCCTGTGCTTGGTGGGTTGTCCTTGCCTCTTCACCTAAAGACACTGCAGGCACTGGTTGCCTGCCCGCCGATGTACCACCTGATGAAGTCTCTCCCCATAGTGAGTGAGATGCAGGCATCATCTTCCTCCACACCGATGATTAATAACTTGTAAGTAATGCCGCCATACCTCTGTGCTTCTCCAAAAAATGTATGTGCATTAGTATGCATATGATTTGTGTGACATGCAGTCATTGCGTGCTTAACATCATATAGTCTACCATGATGCAGTTTAAACAAAGCCATTTTTTGCAATGTTTTCACTAATGTTCACTGTAGCAACCATGCTAATAAGTGTGTATTCGTTGTTAATCACATCCTTCATTGAACCTGTGCCCCACTCCCCATCAGTAATAATGGTCTCCTCACAGGTGTATTACTTACAGGGGTATTTTAGGTTTTTGAATTCATTTTGGAACCCTAGTGCTTGTTTTAATGTGCAGTGTGATATTTTAAGAAATGTATATTCATGTAACTATGTATTGCCATTTCTCAGTTTTTTTTTTAAAGCTGAAATAGGACCAGGTAGGAAGGAATTGTGGTGATTTTTTGTGTTCAGGGATGAAGTGAGGTGTTCCTCCAGCTTTACTCTTGACTGCTTTGTCTCCGTTTGTCTGTCCCTGCAGTGTGAGGCTGGTGAGCGAATTCAGCAATATGCCTGTACCACCCAAGGCCAAGACACAGGGTTGAGTACCTGTTGTGGTGGTTGATGTTTCTTCTTCAGTGCAGTGTAAACACATTTTTCATCAGTGTCCAATTCTGTCCCAATTTGTGTTTCAGTGGGAGACAAAATGATGAAGGACATTAGAGCCGGAGTTCCCTTTGAGCCTGACTATATCTACAGACTTCTGACTGTCATCAAGTCAAGTCTTTCTGAGAAGGTAAACTGTCACATTGTGAAGATGAGCAAATCTCCTGTTCTGTTTTAAGGCTAACGGTAAAATAATGCACAGTAAATACTCTCAATCAAATCAGTTACCTAGTGATGCTTTCCGCCAGCTGTGGTGTCTATTAGTCTGTCTTGACCCCCTGTAACCTGCTGCTGACTGATTTTCAGGGCCGACAGGAGGATGCAGAGGAATATCTGGGTTACATCCTCAATGGTCTGCATGAGGAGATGTTGGCTCTGAAGAAGCTCCTTTCTCCACAGGAAGGAAGTTAGTTTGACACATAGCATACATTCTTTAACAGCAAAATTTACCAGTTGCATGATTTACTTTTGCAGTGGTTCTTACTGTCTTTCGATGTACAAAAAACACTGAGATTTCAAACTCCAGTTGTATTTGTGAATTGGTTTTTCTGCGTGGACAGAGGCATCGACACTAAATGGTCCAGTATCCCAACCGAGAGCTCAAGAAGATATGGCGGAAAGACAGGAGGAAGGAAGCGATGACGAATGGGAACAAGTGGGGCCCCGAAACAAGACCTCCGTAACTCGCCAGGCAGATTTTATCCGTACCCCCATCACCGATATATTCGGTGGCCACATAAGGTATGGTGTCCTGCCATCCAGTGTTTTTTTTTTTTTTTTTTTTTATATTTTAATTTTATTTTTTATTTAAAGCCTTTGGAATAAGAATTTTTATATGCTCAACTAGACTAAGAACTCATAGAATCTTTTTTCATAGAAAGGTGGTGCAGAAATGGTGCTGCTTTTTGGAAATTATGATAATTTATGAGTGCATTTTTGATCCTCAGTGCCCCCCCAGTAGTGGGAAAAACAAATTTGATAGATTCTACCGAATGTAACAAAATCAAATGTTTAAGGAGCGTAAAAGAGGTGTTTAGAAAAGGCCTAGAATTTTCCTTTACGCTTACATGTAAAATCAAGACTGACACCTGTGAGTAATGTAAAACCCAGTGTTCTGTCTTTGACGTGTGTGCTGTGTGCTGTGCAGGTCTGTCGTGTACCAGCAGAGCTCCAAGGAGTCAGCCACGCTACAGCTCTTCTTCACCCTACAGCTGGACATCCAGTCAGAGAAAATCCACACGGTGCAGGAGGCTCTGGAGTCGCTGGTGGCACGAGAGTCCGTCCATGGCTACACCAGCAGAACGAAGCAGGAGGTGCGACTCAGTGCACAGTTGTAGGATAGTGGGGCTGGCACCTTGGACAGGCCTCTGTATAAGGCTTTTTTTTCCCTCTCAAGACAAAACTCCCTTCAGTGCGAACATTTAGCAGCACAGTAGGACTTTAACTGTTGATCTTTCTTTTTCTTTCTTGTTAGAGAGCTCTGTGTCTTTGTATTCTAGTGTGTGTGTGTGTGTGTGTGTATGCCTGGTTGTCATGCCAGGGAAACATGTCTGTGTCAAATCTGGCTGTGCAGTTGCTTTACTTTATTCAACTGTTTGTATTTCAGTTCCACAATAAACACCTGCAGCTCAGGTGTAAGATTTCTCAGCACTGTTCAGAATAAATTATGGCTGTAACTAACTGTGCTGAGATGGACTGATCAGATGTTGTTTTACCCTAGTTAAAGTTTCTGGCTTATATTAATCACAGTACAGTGTTTCTGTTATTTGAGATGGGTTTTTGCAATACCTTCATACCATCCTTCAGATGGCATTATCGGCACGGCAGGTGTTTAAGCAGTGTGTTTCTGGTGTCGGTGGATAAACGGGCATTCCTGTCAATGCTGACGCGTTGCTCTCCTGTGTTTTGACGTTATCGCTTCTTCGCAGATTGAGATCAGCCGGAGGGTGACTCTGGAGGAGCTGCCACCAGTTCTGGTCCTCCACCTGAAGAGATTTGTTTTTGAGAAATCTGGCGGGTGTCAGAAGCTAGTGAAGAATGTTGACTACCCTGTAGATCTGGAGATCAGCAGAGGTACCAGCCTATTGTCGTGCTGTGGACCCTGCACTTCAGATTTCGCAAGTTTTTGTTTTTAAACAAGCAGGCAGTGCCTTTGTCCAGTAACAAAGTTTGAGGCCTCTCACTGGCAGTGTGATCTATACGCCAGCTTAATATCTTTGAAAAGTATGAGAACTGAACTAAAACACTGATCAGTTATAGATTTAAATTAGATATTTGTTTGGACAGTGTTCTTCCTGACAATTTTTTTTTTTTTTTTTTAAAAGTATGATTGTAACTAATTGAGTTTTTGGAAGAGTCTTTATTTACACTGAACTATTTTTTTTCAGATCTTCTCTCACCAGGGGTGCGGAGTAAGATTTTCAAAGGCCAAAGAACCTACCGGCTCTTTGCAGGTATGCCATTTTAAAACTTATTATACTGTCTTACGAAGAGCCTGTGAACTCAGGCTCAAGTTTCCATCTGACAAGTAATACTATGAAATGTTGAAAAAGCCAAGTAAAAATTCTGCTTCTATTCCCAAATGTACAAAATCTACTAGTTGCACTAGTTTCTGTGTGTGAAATGTGAATGTGGGTGTAAGGCTTTTAACGAAGAGCTGCCTTTATCAGCAGAACATCCGATGAAACGATGTCATCGCACCCTTCAGCGTACTTCTAGGCCCTCTATTCTCTGCCGTCATGGCCGTCTGCAGCTTCACTGGGAACAGTTGATTGACAAAGTGCAGCCTCAGGGTGACACTCCGGGTTCTCGCGCGCGAAAGGGTGACGGCACTCTGGGTACTGAGCGTTCCCACCCAGGAGGTTCCTGCAGGGTGTGCTTACGTTGTGTAGCATGCCCAGGCCTGGGGCCGGGGTCCTGCACGGCTCCCTGCCGTGTCCAGTTGCCTTTTCAGTACACAACTTTCCTGTAGCAAGAACGCGGCGCGCTTTTCGTCTTTTCACCCAGGCTGAGAAGCAGCTCATGCAGGCACCAGTCCCTGGGGGATCTGGGGTCTTATTCATCTCCTGCAGCTTGAATATAATGAATTACCTTCTGGAGTATATTTTTGTTTCGGAGGTAAAAGGTGCTCATCTGTTGTCGGGAAGTTGCCAGTACAGAACACCTTGGAGACAGTCACTATAACAATGCAGTCATTTTTCCCGGGGCTGCAGCTTAGCGGCTCTTTTTGCTGTCTGCACGTCTGGTTTGAAAGAAACAAATGTGTTGAAAACGATTCAGTGGTTCACACTTTGTCTGTTTTATGACAGTTTAAGAACTTTTTTTCTCCTCATAAAATGAAGAATCTGACATGTTCGCTGTTTTATATATCAAATTACTGTCCTGTTTAAAACTTTGGAAGTTTATACAGGCTACCATACAGAGTGAGCTAGTAGTGTAGTGTTTAGACCCCATTGCCTTTTGATGCCAAAGTTGTAGGTTTGAATCCCTCCTCTGTGTGTAGTACCTTTGAGCAAGGTACTTTGCCCTAAATTGGGCTAGTAAAATTACCCACCTGAAAAAAATGAATTGAATTGAATGTAGGGGTCGCATCCATTAATTAATATTAGTGTGGACATGAGTTTGTAACCCAGACATTCATGGATGCAGACCTGTGAGGGGCTCTGCTCTTGTACTCTGACTAAGCGATACAATTAATAAGGATGTTGCTTCATTAACATTCATTTTCAGTCTCAATCTACTGCCTCTGCCAGCATGTAGTTTCTCAGCAGTGCTTTTCCTCCTCTATGAGTAGATCTGCATGTTTTGTACACATAATTGGTTCCCTGGAAATAAACAGATGATCTGATGTTGATCTTTTGGCTCCAGAAACACACAGTGTCTTAAGCAAGATTTCTCACGAATTTCAGTAGGAATCTTTTAAATTTCAGCCTTCTGTGAACTGTATCTCTTAATTTTGGTGAGAATTTTGCCAAATGTCATCCTGTGGAGGATGTGCTGACAGTTTTATGGGCTCATTACCAGGGCATCAGGAACTAAAGGAGTTGGTTGTTTTCCCTGTGGGACCCTCAGTTATACCTTTTAGTCCTGTTTGCTCTGAGTCTTGTTTAGCATAGATTTTGGTGATATTTCAATATACACAAATATACTTAAGTTCTCAAGCATTCTTTTTTCAGCATCGTAGCTTAGATTTCTTGAAAAAGCTCTCCTGCGAGTTAACAGCTTCAACAGGGATGAAGTAGGTAGACACACTACTACTACGCTACCAGATGTTCTTTATGTAAAAAAGTAAAAACTGAATAAATTTAGTGGTAAAGTTACCATGTTTCTGTGGTGAAAAGTTGGTTCTGGCAAAGGATCCTGAACAGAAGCATTTATTAAAGGCTGCCAGCCTCAGCACACAAGTGAGTCAGTGTGTGTCTCTTGTGGATTTTTTATTTTTTTTTTTGTAAGTAAATGAGAAGGAAACGAGAGTAATACGTCTATTGGTTCAACCCGCAATGACCCTGTTTATCACCTTTCACAGCCACATATTGATGCTTATTGACACTTCGTACTGTAATTTTTAAAATTCCGCGCTTTTGTCTGTCTTGATGCATTGTGAAAAATATGTCTACTGAATGGGCTTTTCCACCCTCTGTCTCCCCTGCAGTGGTTTATCACCACGGGAACAGTGCCACGGGTGGACACTACACCACAGACGTCTTCCACATCGGTCTGAATGGCTGGCTGCGTATCGACGATCAGACAGTCAAGGTGGTAAGCCAGCAGCAAGTGCTGAAGCAGAACGCGGAACGTACCGCCTACCTGCTCTACTACCGCCGTGTGGACCTGCTCTAGAGCCGAGCAGCCTGGCACTCCTGCTGTGAACCTCCCCATTTTCCCTGCGAATCAGCTTCTTCTGCTCTCCGGCTGCAGACCACAGAACACGTGTTCTTCGTGTGTATGGACTAGACTTCGTTCCTGCGCCGTTGGGCTTTAATGTGCTGAGCAGATGGCACTGACTGAAAGGCACTGAGGAACCATTTTTTAACTGCAGCACACATCACAATACACCTGTGGGTCTGTCCCACATCAGGTGGAAGTCTGTCCTTTGTCATCTTTTTTTTTTAAACCTGTTAACAGTGAAACTGAGTACAGTATTTTCTTTCAGTAAAAGGTTTTTTTTCTTTACAGCAGCTTCTCACTACTCAGTTTCAGCCTCTGTATTAAGGCACCTCTACCAGCAGAAGGAAATGTGTGTTTAACCGGAGCCTCCATCTCCTGACCATCTCACTCCTCATCTCCTTGATGCTTCCAAACCCAGGAAACATGTGAGCAGGAGGCACCACCCAGCACTGAAAGTGTGACCACTTTGAGAGAACCTGGGGCTTTCAGGGTTTTAATCTGAATGAAGGGTTAAAAGCATTTCAACAAGTGTAAAGATTTGAATAAACGCGGTATGTGCGCAACGTATGAAACGTGCATCTAGATGTGCAAAAGCATACCTGAATGATAAATGTCAGCAAAACGGTGACAATGCCAGCTGATAGTGACTTTATCTCTCTGGTGGAAGTGTGCTGCCTGTGGCGATACCTTGTGTCTGCAGGCTCAAGCAACACAAATGGCAACTCTTAAAATTGCCTGGCAGTCTGCCTGTGGTTTACAGCTTTTCTTGGGCTCCACTGTGTCCCCTATTGAACCATTGGAAAAGTGTGGTGCCACCAAAGCTCCGTGAACAGTTTCGGTCCCTGAGAAGTAAAAGCCTCACTGGTCTCTCTGAACAGGTGATGACTGTGGATGCTGAATGGTACGGGTTGCAGACTGGGGCAGGGAACGCACTTTGATTCGCTCCTGGATCCCTGTGCTTTGTCTCCTGGAACCCGCATTTGTGTTTCTCTGACTTCTCGTTCATTTCACTGCTTCACTTTCACATGACGGCTTGTTCAGCAGTAGCATTCGGGCCAGTTGTGTCCATTTTTGCCTATAAATATTTTCCCATGATGCACCTGGATCCAGAGTGGTGTAATACTTCCAGCAGAGCAACAGCCAAAACCACGAATAAAACTGCACCTCTTACATATGACTGAGTTTAACTCCCTTTATCTTTGAGAATCTAACAATCTATGGATGTTGACATTCAAATGCAGCAGAATTCTCTTAATTCTGATGTTCAAGCAATGTTTTGAATAGAGTCTTGGAATTTGGAAACATTTGCTTTATTAACTGATATATTTACTATGTCTCAGCAATTATCCCTTTATTAAATATATATATTTTTGAACGACAGTGCAGTGTTCACTAGGTTGTACCACATTAGGATGTCTGTACATATCCTTGGTAGGTAACAGACTGCAAGTACTATGTTGGGCAGCCAATAAAACGAGATGCACAAACGCCTAAGAACGTCTCAACCAACGGGTCCTTTTTCCCCCACAGATGACCTTCGTGAATGCTACAAAGCCCAAGGGTCTTCACGTTAATATAAATGAAAACACTGCTGTCAGTCTGTAATTGCTTTTTATAATATATGTGCAGCTGTTTGGCATTTTGAATGTAATCAACCAAAGTATCCCTTATGAAGATTAGTAATTGGTATACAAGAATTTATTTGAAGTTTTACTGTATTGATATCAGTGCCGATCACCATGGTTCATAATACTGTAATTGACTTACGAATTCAACATTTTTTTGTAGGGATGGGGCTGTCCATGGGGGGCAAGCTGTCGCCATGACAACCACTTAATGTTTTAATCATATCTTTCTCATATTTGAACTTTTCATAAGTTGATTGCAGAATATTTTCTGTGAGTGAAGTGGTGCAGTGGTTGTCGGTAATCATGAAATTCTCTAAATAATTTGCAGGTCTGAAATTGTTACAAAACATTTGTCACATTTAAGTTTGATTTTTAAGTTTTTGTTAAATGCAACAATTGTGCAGCAGAGCTTCGCACAACTCGCGTTGTAATGATGTATTGTCATAATTAATACACACCTGTGGACCAAACGTATGAATTAAAGCAGTGATTCAATAGCACTGTACAACACAAAATCCTCAATTTAAGCACTTCTGAAATATGTATATTTAGTACAGTTGTGGTATTCTTGAGTTTTGCCCAAGGTGCTACCTGGAACCCCCACATTCACCTTTATACTGGATTTCTTTTATCGTTGATTAAAATATTTAGGATGTTGCGCACCCCCCCCCCCCCCCCCAACCCATGTTTTGGTAGTATTCAGATTTTTGTAATTTCTTAGTATAGGTTAATAACCCGTTCAAAGAGAATAGCAATGAGGAGTGGATATGTGTTCGTTGTTCTGGTGCTAATCTGACTGGCTTTTTTTTGTGCCCCATGTACTTGTAATGCTTATTTATTCCAGCGTGTGAAGGCGCTGTTTTCGTTCTGTGTGCTGCCAGGTGTTACATGTGCCTGACAGAAGTAGGTCAGAAAATGCTTAGGGAGTCAAAACCGAATGACTGCACGACTCGACTATCGAGTTTGATATGTGAAGCTGGAAAAATATGAAAGATTTTCATATAATGTTTGATAAGAGCATTTAAAGAGCGCCTCTGAACAGGTTGTCTTGTCAGGCGGAGTTTTGTGCACTTTATTCAGAAATTTGAGCTATTGAAGGACACCTTATTGAACATTTTCTGAGCTCATCCTCTGTCCAGCACCACAAGTTCCACCGTGGTGTCCTTTCATGGAGTTTGTTTGCTGCATCTTAATATCGTTAGTTCTGCAGATGGGTTTATGTGCGTGAACTGCCACAGTTGACTTTCTGCATTAGGGTGCAGCTGGTAGCGTTCTGGTTAGAACTGCTGCTGCCTTTGAATCCAGAGGTGTCAGGTTCAAGCCTCCCTTCCAGCTATAATACCCTTGAGCAAGGTACTCACCCTAAATTTGCTCTGGTAACATTACCCAGCTGTATAAATGGGTAATTAGTTGTAAGTACCTTATCATTGTAAGGCCTTTTGAAGAAAAGCATCAGCTAAATGAATAAATGTAATGTGTTAACTTTATCGTGCATTTTACACTCAAGAGTGCAGGTTTGGGAGCTCTTACCCCCCTTCTCTGTTTCTTTTTGTTTCCACCAGTATCAAGAACTATGTGCAGGTATGGTCTCGGGAGGCTGAAGCCTATCCGTTAGGTATAAGGTATGAGGTAGGGTACACCTCGATGGGTTTCAGTCCATCTCAGGTCAATCACACACGCACAGCAGGCAATATTTATATTTGCATTTATTCATTTAGCAGATGCTTTTCTCCAAAGCGACGTACATGTCGAGAAGTACAATTTGTGCGTTACATCAGGAGAAAGAGACATAGTTGCAGTCATGTGATTCTTAAGTAAACTTAGTTTCTTTCCACAGCATAAAACTCAGAATAAACAAATATTAATGAATCACATGTCTTTATGCTGTTGATGGAAACCCACACTAAACAAAGCTGACAACAGCTGAGCAAATAGTCTGATTTCAGCCAATGTACCTTCAGTACCTTCGCTCTTACGGTTTACTTTGAAGTGTAAATAAATAATGTGAATGTAAACAGTAACGTAAATGTCCCTGTAGGTAATAGATTGGCAGAGTTTACTTGTATTGACAAGCGAAACCTTCGTGACTATTCTGTGTTAACCGATTTCCCTCTGAGAGGTAAATGCTGTCCTTGGAATGTTACGTTGTACTGTGAAAGTCCCGGGTTTGAATGCCCCTTGCAATGCAGTTCGCTGCTCCAAGACAACGTAGCCTAAATCGCTGCAGTAATAACACCTTGCTGTATAAATGGGTGAACCACTGCAAAGTTGACTGTCTAGCACTCCTGGTCTTCTTGGAGCCGGGTGTCTGTGAAATGGGGAATATTTTCATGGCATTGCTTATGAACTGTGGTCACGGCTCGTGAGGTTTGCCAGGAACGGGGGGGTGGGTGGGGGTGTTGTCCTTTGCTTTCCAAGGGTCTGCTGGTTATAAAAGGAGCTGCACTGCCTAGTACCTGTAGACACAGTAACTTCCCACAGGGGGCTCCTGATGTGAGTGTGGACGCCGCACATGAGGTCCCTACGTGTGGACCAGAGTGCGACTCGGCAGCGCTGGAGGATCAGGGCAATCGCAGTTCTTCCACTGACCGAGGTAAGGTGAATTTCACAGCGTAGTTCATGCCTCTGTCCTCTTGGAACAGATTTGCTGAGATGGAACTGGGATCAGGCAGCGATTTGCACGTCATGCGGGAGAAATGGTGAGCTCTAAGGTGACACCCCCCTCCCCAGCTTCACGTCCGCAGCGTTTCACAGCGTTCTCCAGCACTGGGGTCCTGTGTTGGGAACAGGGATGTTTTCCTTGTTTTGGTCCACAGGGGGAACAGAGGGAGACGTTGATGCCGTCGCGTCTGTCACACCAGCATAAAATTCATAACAAAGATGAGAAGGCGCTCAAGTAAACCCTGGGAAGAAGGTGTCGGCAGAGGGGCAGGGCCTAGATGACCCTGCGCGGTTGCCGTGGTGACAGTGCATAGACACAGCCTAGGTGTCAGACAGGAGGCCCTTCCCAGAAGGGGAGGAGGGTGAAGACAGGGTCTGTGTGCTGCTCCACTACACTGGACATTCCCTGCTTCATCCTGGCCTCTTTCACCTCTTGAACCCTTTTGCAGCTTCTCCCAGGTTAATTCCCTTTTTCTTTGCCTTTTTACAGAGCAGCCAGCAGAACCTTGATGATCACCTCACAGGGGTGTCAGACCTAGAAATAAGATGACTTATTAAATTTGCTGTGTTACTTGAACCCTGGAGCAAGATAGTCTGGGCTATTAAGGAAAAATTAAGGAGAATAATTTTCTCGGCAGCCATTTGTTCAGCCATTCCTCGGGGCTTTTATGAAACTTGAGATGAAATTAGTGTGAGAAATGGAAACTAATTAGCCCATTATCTGCGCTGGTTTCTGCAGGCCCAGACCCATTCTGGGTTTATGACTCGTCATTGTGTGCAAACAATAGATTAATTCAGGAATAATAACGGTATAATTTACAAGTAATTACAATTATACATGTGAGTGCACGTCTTAAAGTGCCTTTTATTTGCCGTTCACTAATGAGAGAAGGAGCCTGAATAACGGTTTGCCGGCAGATTCGTGCGTCTGGAGCGATGAAACGCTTCCCTGGTGGATGTTTCAGCGTGCTGCTTAAGTGGTGCTTTTAGCAGCAGTGTCAGTTAAATTTCAATTATGGCAGGAAGGCATCGCTGCAGCCGTAAGATGGGGAGCCGGTTAAGGAAACATCTCGCGTCAGTGCGGAGCTCTCCAGTCTGATTAGAGATGTGGTAAAATACTACTATGCTCCAGACTGACTTGCTTTAACAGTGTAACGCAGGAGATGTAACTGAGTTTTTTGACGCCTGCACGCGAGTCACAGAAATAACACAAGAGTCACTGAGTGAGGACTGGGGGGGTTGTTAAGCAGGGTGTCTCCCCATGTTTGCTGGCCACTGTTTGCTGCCAGAGCTCTTTGTGCACTTCTGTGAGCTCAGCGGCCCGTCCGGCCCCGTGCGCTCCTCTGGAACCTGCTTTGTGAGGCGACAGGAGGCTCCGCACTGAACATTTGTCCACCGATCTCATACGCACACAGGGTGCGGAGCGGCCGAGCGCACAAATCCCGTCCGTCGCTCCTCGCTCACGGGACGCCGTGGGATGACAACTCACTGTGCTGCCATGTGGTGCCTCGCTGCCCTCACCTCCGCCTTCCTGCTGCAAGCCGCCCCGCACGCTGCTGCCCTCTTTCTGCCCAATCCGCCGGAGCTGCAGCGGCTATTGAGCCGGCACCGAGCCGCCCCGGGGCAGAACCGCACTGTGGATGCGACGCCAAGCAGGGGCCGACTTGCCATCCGGTGGTCGGACCGTAAGGAGATCCTCAAGCTCCACAACAAACTACGCGGGGGGGTGTACCCCACCGCCTCCAACATGGAGTACATGGTAAGAAGCGGTTCGGTCTCGCTAATGTCTGGGTGTTCAAGAGCAGCTTGAACCAGTTTTTACTTGAGAAGGGGGCGGGGCTTGAGTCGCACCAAATCTCCTCTGAATAAACTCTCTCTCTGGCTGAACATAGTAACCAATCGGGGGAGGGACAGTCCAGCCCCGAAAGCAATTAAACCTTTATGCGATATTGTCAGAATGACCGTGAAACTTTTCAGTGGTTTGATTTTACAGCCTCAGATTCAAAAATGAAATGGACAGCAGTGGGTATGCCACCCTCTCTTGTCACTCTCCTTTCTGTTACAAGCTGGACTCAGCTCTATACTTTACTCTTTGTTGCACAGCTATTGACACTGCGAGGGAGTGAACCGATGATACGTGTCCCTTCTGTGCTTAGGTGTGGGATGATGAGCTGGAGCGGTCAGCTGCTCGCTGGGCGAGACAGTGTGTATGGGATCATGGCCCCGCGGAGCTACTCCCGTCCATTGGCCAGAACCTAGCGGTCCACTGGGGCAGGTGAGCCACACTGTTTACCCCATAATTTAATTTAGTGATGTGTGATGAACCGAGTGAAACGTGCTTCTGTCGCATGCACACACCTGACCCTCCTTGAACTAGCTGGACAGTGGGCCTGCATGTTTACACACCGAGAGACACACACAGCACTGAAGGAAAGGAATGCGAGGAGGAGGAGACGGATGGCCAAAAGGTCCGGGCAGCTGCACTCAGTGTTCAGTGATGACAGTGCTGCGGTATTATGGGAATTTTCCTCCTTGTCTGCAGACCTCGCTGCTGAAGCTGACAATCATTCTGGTTTTCCAGTGTCTTTACTGGCAATACTTTGGTGCTGAAAAAGTGCTGGAGACGCTCATAAAAGACCTATGGAGAGCTCACCTCGTGTTTCCTTGAGTTCCTCTTGGAAGGAAGTAAATTATAGGTTTGGTCTCTGGAGAAAGACTTATATTGCCCATAGAAATGTGTTTGCTAAGATGAGCCAACAATGCAGCAGGTCTCCCAGATGGGCCACATATGGTCCTGGGGAAGCAGCCCGGCTGTAAATCTGTCACTCAGCCTGTGTGTTACAAGCTGGACGACACGGTGGCACAGCGAGTAGCGCTGCTGTCTCACAACGCCTGGGTGGTGCGAGAGGACATAGGTTTTGATCCCCACTTGGTCTGTGTGGAGTTTGCATGTTCCCCCCATGTCTGTGTGGGTTTCCTCTGGGTGCTCTGGTTTCCTCCCACAGTCCAAACACATGCTGCTCAGGTTCCCCCATAGTGTGTGAGTGACACAGAGAGTGTGTGTGTGTGTGTGTGTGTGTGTGTGTGTGTGTGTGTTCCACTGATGTATGGATGAGTGACCCAGTTTAAGTAGTGTATCTAGCAGTGTAAGTCACCTCGGTGAATAAGGTGTGTGGGCTTGTAACACCACATAGAGTTCACTGGAAGTTGCTTTGGAGAAAAGTGTCTAGTAAATAAATAAATGTAAATGTTGTCGCTGACTCAATGACTCTGTGTGTCTTAAGGTACCGCTCCCCGGCCCAACACGTCCAAGCCTGGTACGATGAGGTAAAAGATTACACCTATCCATATCGCCACGAGTGCAGACCCTTCTGTCCTGATCGATGCTCCGGCCCCATGTGCACCCACTACACCCAGGTGAGCGCAGTGACTGAGGCACCTGAATGGAGGAGCACAGTGCACTTGACTGCTATTTCCCGCGGCTAAAAATGACAGAAAATATGCACTTTATTAGGCTCTGTGCCACAGTGACATACTCAATATGTGCTTGATAATAGTGCGTGTAATAAATAGGCTGATCAGATTTACACCACTAAGACCCAGGCTGTCTTTTGTCACCTGACTGTGGATCACATGTGAAAGCTGCTGTTTGTCACAATGATGTTTGGTTTATTTCAGGACTTTGCAAATTACCACATGGTGAATTCAGCCTGTCATTGCACCAGTCACACAGTGGCAATTTATTTTCATCCAGAAATAAAACCAGCAAAATGCATAAGTAGGTGTCATGTTTAGGAATAAACCAGCCAGTGACAGCTAACATTAGCGGTGGACCTGAAAGTAATCAGCAACAGCTGGGTTTCTATTTATTAATGCTGCAGATGCTTAAAAAAAAAAAAAACAAATGTCAGCTCATTTGTTGCCAAAAAGCTGTATTCAAATTCCTTAACTATCGTACAGCATCATTAATTAACAAATTAGCTTTGTATCATAGTAACTCATTAAAATAAACACCAAGGTTCATCATCCTATATGTGACTGATTCTGTAGTTTCTGGACAACAAGGTGTCTGTCAGTCCACTTAACCAGACTGCAGGGTCTGTGCAGGAAGGGCGCTATATAGGGCCTTCAGTGTGTTGGACTTCACAGACTGCTGGAGAAGGTATGCTGTAAATGTTGTTAGCGAGCGAGCAGATGTGGAAGAGTGAAGCGGTCTGGTTGTAGCGGTTGACCAAGTTTTGTAAATAGCCTGGAGCAGTTCTATTGAAGTCTTTGTAGGCAATAACCAGGGTCTTAAATTTGATCCAGGCAGCTATAGGAAGCCAGTGCAGAGAAACAGAGGAGATACATGGGAACACTTTCGTAAGTCAAACAACTCGTGCAGCAGCCCTTTATATCAGCTGCAGAGGTTTGATGGTAGTAGTGGGAAGGCCACACAAGAGAGAGTTGCAGTAGTCCAGACGGGATGTCACCATGGCCTGGACAAGTAGTTAGGCAAAATCAGTTGTGAGGTAAGGACGGATCCTGCGGATATTATGCAGGATGTATCCGCAGGTCCGGGTTGTGGCTTTGATGTGCTGAGAGAAAGATAAACTTGAGTCAGTCATCGCTCCCAGACTCTTAGCCGAGGAGGTAGGCAAAAAAAGATTTTGGCTTCAATGTTTTGAAATGAGCTTCCCTGTCCCTTGGAGCTGCTGAATCCTTCTCAACATTAGTAAAGGGTCTCAAAGCAAATCTTTTTCAGTACCACTTCTCTCCTGCTCTCCTTTGTGCTCCCTAAACGTGTCATGTATGTAACTGTAGTGTATGGTGGCATTGTAAAAATTGAATGTATGTTTAAAATCAAGTGTCTGCATCTATGTCTCTTGGTGAAATGTACTTTTTATTTTGGGTTCTGTGCTGCTCCAGGAAAAAACTGTTTACTAAATGAATACATGGAAATTAATGCTCTTTATTTTATGTAATAGCTTATTCTGTTGAACAATAACTGTAATTTTCAGTATAGAGTTGCTCTTCAAACTGTAAGCAGTGTTACATTGTTCTGGATGAAGGAGTCAGCTAAACAATGAAATGATACTTGTTTTTTTCTCTTTCACCATTGTCTTCAGTAAACTTGTTTGCCTTTTATCTCTTGTTCAGTATGGTCCAGATTTATCAATGCAGCTGTATGCTCCCAAAATGATATGAGTGTCAAATATTGTTGTTAATTTTTTTTAGGAAACAAATGGGTGCTAGAGTGGCCTAGTGATACGTCTGGTCTGGTGTAGTAAAAAGTGTTGCATTTACATTTATTCATTTGGCAGATGCTTTTCTCCAAAGCGACGTACATCTCAGAAAATACAATGTGTGCATTACATTAGGAGAATGTTATATGTCGCTGGATAAACACTTCTCTGTTTGCCTGGTGGAGGGATGCGAGAGATGTCCGCAGAGATTCAACAGCTTTTCTGCCATGTGGCTCTAAATACAACGTTAGAAGAGAGAAAAAGACAGAGAGAACTGCAGAGAGCCTTTCTTGAGGTGGCTGCTGATGTTGCCCCTCTGCCTCCCGCAGTCAGCAGGCAGTTATTTGGATGTCGACCATTAGAAACGGTTCTGTTTGTATTTTTAGCAGGATTGTCAGAGAAGCCAAATACATCTGTAATGAACAGGCTGATCACAAGGTTTCGTACACCTGGACCTTGCTCTTTTGGCTAAACCAAGGAACGGTTCTCCTTCTTGGAGCCCTGACGGCTGTAAGCTGCTTGCTGTTCCAGTGGAAGGGAACATGAAAGTGAAGGGGACCAGGTGCAGCAAGTGGGACAGACGTCCATGTCATTGCTGAGATACACCCCTTGTTGTCATGTATGGATATACATCATTTGTCAGTTTGCTCATCATACCTGGTAGTCACATTGTAGTCACATTGTGTGTGTGGAAGGAGAGGTTCTATTTGGAAAACATCATATATCTCCCTTCTCCTGTCAGATCTCCAGCACATTCAACTGCTGGATGGGGAAATGAAATATTGCTTTGAAGTCATATATTAGTCACATTATCATAGGGTAATACCATGTACCGGTGGAAATTATGTTAAATTGCTAAGAGAGTTAAATTCTACAGTAAGTTCTGAAACTGAACTTTGTGTTAAAATTGGACAGTTATTCCTTTTGGGGTACAAGAGTAGTAGTCTTTATGATAATAGGAGACCTCCAGCTATTATTCTGACAACCTTTGCCTGATTTCCATATTGGTCCTGTATGTAAAGTGCACAAATAAGCTCTGTCTTTTTGTTTAGCCGCATTTAAAAATGTATAGAGAAGTCATGACGAGTAATTTTCAGATGCTGTCTAATTAGTGGAGCTTTTCTAGCTGTATCTCTTGTGTTGTGACCGGATGGGGTCTGCCTGTTTGCAGCTGGTCTGGGCCACCACGAGCAGGGTGGGGTGTGCAGTGCACGTGTGCCCCCGCATGGACGTTTGGAGAGAGGTGTGGGAGAACGCGGTCTACCTCGTCTGCAACTACTCTCCAAAGTAAGAGAAACCTCTGCTGTGTTCTTATTTTCTTTGCACGCTCATCTACATTTATTGACTTAGCTGACGCTTCTCTTCAAAGTGACTTACAATGTTGAGCTGCTTATTTATTTACTGATTTACATAGGTGGGTAATGTTTACTGTATCGGTACAAGGTTACTGCAACTGGGGTTCAACTTGGGTTCTTTGAGTCCAAAGGCAAATGATCTGTTACATCACATGCTGACCCATCATAACATCAAAATTTTCCTTTCCTTCTGTTTTATTAGTTTGTCATGCATTTAATTATATAAAACACATGAACACACATTACAGTACAGAGAACCCAAGACATGGACAGGGATGGAAGGGGTGCAGCGAAAATACAAAAGGGAAGAACGGTACTAAGTTTAGTCCTCTATGAGTTGTAAATTAATAAAAAAAAATTGCGCAGTGTTGCTCCGGCTGATTCTTGGGTTCCCCTTGTTCTAGGGGGAACTGGATTGGAGAAGCCCCTTACAAGCATGGGCAGCCCTGTTCCCAGTGCCCCCCTGGTTATGGTGGTGGCTGCCGGGTAAACCTCTGTCACAAAGGTGAGTGGGCCGGGGTGACCGTGTTTCAGCACTTCTTATGATACCTTAATTCTCTAGTGAAGTACAGTGATTGGAAACCTCTCTTGTTGACTCCTTGTGTGACAAGAGCCTCTGCACTGCTCCCTGTCTCTGGCCAGACCCCTACTGCCCAGAAACAGAGGATATGAACGAGGTGGAAAAGCCCCAGGTGCTGGTGCAACCGCGCAGGGCCCCTGTCAAACCTGCTCCCACACAGAAGCTGAAACCTGCCCAGAAACTGAACCCAATAAGGTCTTCCATCCTGAAGCGGAGACCTGCGGCACACAAGCACTCTTCTCCGCAGAGGGCCTCTACAACTAAGAAGCCGTCCTCGCCCAAGCCTGCGTGGGGTGCCATCCTAAGTGAATGAAATGGGGGGGAAATAGAGCAGAGCAGGGCCTACAGCAGTTTCCATGCACTAGTATTATTATTATCTTGTTTAGCAAATGCTTTCTTCCAAAGTGGCTTACAGTTTCTATACGTTTCCACAGCTGAAAACTATACTGGAATATTTCAGGTTAGACATCATTCTGAGGGGTTACAGATGTGTCTGTTTACTAGGTTACAAGATTTATCTGCACTTACAAGACATTATCGGTTAATTACAGGCAGGGCTGTTGTAATATTAAGATTTCCAGCTGTTGAAGTTGTCCCTCCAGTATTTAAAAATTGCAAGAGAAATACTCTTCGTTTTTGTTATTTCTTTGCAGCTCAGAATATTGACTGTGCCACCAGGATGCAAGACAGGTGCAAAGGAACAACATGCAACAGGTAAGTCAGTCTCTCCCCCAACTTGTCTGTTGATTTTGACAAACTACACACAGTGTCTGAGCCCCCTTATCACTGCAGGTACAAATGTCCTGCCAACTGTCAGAACAAGAGAGGCAGGGTGTGGGGGACCATCTTCTATGACGTGGTAAGGCAAGGTCTGTCTTGCCCAGCTTAAGGAAAAGAGCACGTTGTGCCACTTCCTGAGACTGAGCGTTGTGTTGTTGTTTCAGCAATCAAGCATCTGTCGTGCTGCATTGCACAGCGGGGCAATAGATTCCAGCGGTGGTCTCGTAGATGTCACCCGGAAGGCCCAGCTCCCGTTCTTTGTCAAAGTAACAAAGAACGGAGTCAAATCTTTCAGGTAGAAACCAGGTCATTTTACATCAGCCCGGTCTCCATAGAATGACAGGCACATAAATACTCTTGAATTATAGATGAGATTAGTTGAATTCTTATTGTGCAGTTCTTGACAAAAGTGGCGTGTACTGAGCGAAGGACTGTGTTTTCCATCTTTCACAGTAAATACGAAGCTGGATATGCATTTGCAGTAGCGAAAGTGAAAGGTATGGAGTTCCCTTGGATTTGTATTCACTTTGTACACACACACTCAAGATTTTCCTTGTGTCTCACATACACATGAGAAAAGCTTGGAAAGTAGATGCATTATCATTATAGCACAATACAATGAATATAAAAGGGGAACTTGATCACCAAAATTAGAAAAAAAGTGCTTGAAATAAATGTCTAAAATATTTTTGTATTCTTTGGTACTGTAAAATGTCAACCAAATTATATTTTTTCCAAACTGAAGAGTGTAACAGTGAACAATCATTTACGGTTACCATTTATTTAATCCAATCACTCTGGGGATTCATACAAGGACAATTTCACTGATTAAAAAATACATGTCTCGTTGAAATTATTTGATAAATGCTGCATGGGAATGTAACGTTACAGCAGTCCTTGTCTTTTTCCAAAGAGCAGTCTGTAGATTGCTACACCACCGTGGCTGAGATCTGCCTGTTCAGGAAGCCAGCCTCCACCTGTCCAAGGTACCTGGCCTCTAACTGTACTCACATCCTTATTTCAGCAGAAGCCAAAGGACATCTTGTTGTATTGACTTCAACAGTCTGGAAAGGATTTGCATTGCAACCAAAACAACTGCACATCCCAGGCACGTTCTCCCCGTGTCTCTGCGGGCTTCCTCCGGGTGCTCTGGTTTCCTCCCACAGTCCAAAGACGTGTTGTCTAGGTTCACCCATAGTGTGTGAGTGACAGAGAGAGTGTGTTCCACTAACGTATGTATAACTGACCAGTTGTGAATAGTGTATCTAGCAGTGCAGTGTAAGTCACCTTGGTGAATAAGGTGTGTGGGCTGATAACACTACATAGAGTTCATTGGAAGTCGCTCTGGAGAAAAGCGTCTGCTAAATAATTAAATGTAAACATGTACTGTTACGCCAGCCTTTTACCTGGTCAAACAAAGATGCATCTGAAGAAACACTTTGTATACAAGGAGACAGATAAATGCCTCTGTTATACAGTATCAGTCAAAAGTGTGAATGCACCTGGGCAACACCTCTATGTGATGAACTGGAGAGAAGAATGAAAGTAAAGCAACCCAGGTTTTCTACATGTGTGAAAACTTCTGCATAAGAGCTGGAAAGATATGCCACCTCATTTCCTCATCAATCTACCCAGTAAAAGACTGATTTGAAGCAAATGGACTCACACTCTTGACTGGTGCTGTATGTCCTTGTGTATTTCCTTGTAAGATATCTCACTACCTTCTGTGTACTGCTCCTTAGAGTTCTCTGCCCTTCCAACTGCAAGAACGAACCATCCTACTGGGCCCCAGTGACTGGCAGCAGGATCTACTCTGATGTGAGAACCTGGCCTTAACTGAACTCAGTGAAGATCTTGCATGCTCATGAGCTGGTTCTGGTAGTCCTTAGAAGCTGCTGAAGGATGCTCTGAAGAAAGTCAGATGGTCTCATGTCTACACTGCGGCACTGGAGTGAAGCTGCTTTCTCTCCAGTTCCAGTTAATTCAACCCCTTGCTCACTCAGCTGAAGAAGTAGGCAAACCGTAGTAGATTGCCATGTATTGACGTAAATTTTGTGTAACTGTAAATCAGGCTGTGTGCTGGGAGTGTGTGTTTCGAAGTTTGTGGCACTCGCACAAACCTCTCACCCTCAGCATATTTCAGCATTGCAGTTTGAGATCCAGTCTGGCATGAGAGCTATCCTAGTAAACGTGTAAAAAGCTCCAAAGACGGACCTACCACCAGCACTCACACATGTACATCACACAGAGCATGCTGGTCAAATGCCATTATATATTCTAATTTGTCAACTGGGATTATACAACATGGGTTTGGAAGGAACTGGGTTCAGGTTGGAAATAATGACTTGTGTCCTTTTACTGTTATGTGAGAAACCCCAATGCATTTTGAATTGTCTTAATTTTAATAAAACTTTGACTTCTGTGTTTAATAGCAACTGGATTAATGTATAATGGCACCATTTTTACAGTAGGATAGCAGGTGGAGTTGCACTTAGAGCTGCAGCCTTCGCATCCAAAATGTTACATGTTAAAATCATACCCCTTGCTGTAGCACCCTTTAGTAAGGTACTTGTCCAAAAAATGCTCCTAGTAAAGGGAAAAAATTACCCAGCTGTATAAATTTGTAAAATCTCTGTAAGTGGCTTAACTTAATAGCCAATTTGGGGGAAAAGCGCTAACTAAAGGAATGAAAGTAAATGTCCAGTGAACATTAGTTTGAATAGTAAAGAAAGCAGGATTTAAAATGACTTTTTTAGATCTTGACTTGGGTAATGAAGAGGTCATTATAGTTACTGTCACATCTTCCCCCTCAGAGCTCCAGTATCTGTCGGGCTGGAATCCATGCCGGAGTGATCAAACCCAGCGGAGGCTATGTGGATGTTGTGCCCCTGGAGAAGAGGGAACGATACACAGGAACTCTGAAAAATGGAATCCAGTCTGAAAGGTGCCTGCTTGCTCTCATCGACATTCATTTCAATGTGCTTTTGCTCAAGAGTCAGGCCTTAGAGCTAGACATGGGCTCTAAGAACAAGCTTGGCACTGTAATGAATTAATGCACAGTTTTATGCACGAAAGGACCATAAAAATCACTTTGTTTTCTGTGCTCTGCTGAGTACTGAGTTCCCAGGGAAATTGTAGCATTGACACAATCAGCTCCAGTGGAGTGGTGTCTAATGTTGAAATCCTCACTGAATTTGGAAGCCTGAACAAACACATCAGTTCAAAACCATTCAGCCTTAGATCTACAGTCTTGTACACAAAGGACCCAGGTTCAAATCCAAATTCCTGCTTTACTACCCGCAAGCAAGATACTTACGCTGAGCAGCTCCAGCAAAAATTAATAAATACTTGTAAGTAGCTTAGTGTACAAACCCAACATTGTAAATTACTTTGGAGAAAAGTGTCAGATAATTGATTAAAAAACTGATATGATGATGATATGTTATCACTAGAAGACTGGCATTTAGCTGTCAGAAATTAATTATAGCAGTATTTTTTCAATAAATCAGTCAGCAAAGGTAGCATTTAAATATCAAAGTGAATTTGTTTGTGTAAATTGTGGTTGACCACCCACACAGAAGAAACAAAGTGACACAGGAATTACAACAGCCTGTTGTATGAAGATGGAAATGATGTCAGTGATTGGAAGAAATGGCCATTTGCCTCTTATTGGGGGGGGGGGAACATGCTATGGGGATAGCATTATTAAAACATTGTTTAATATAACTTCAACACCACTGTCTAACACTGGTTTTCAGCCACAAATGTCATGACATGTTTTTTTAGACAAGTTTCTTATAGAAATATGAGGAGACAGTGCTATCACTTTTCTCTGAATTGTAATTATGCAGCAGAGAAAAACCATGCTGTTTTTCACTGCGCAATGGGCACAATAGACGTTAATGTTACCCTCAGAAAGCATGTGGAAGAAACTTCTCTTTTGCTCCTACAGCAAGACAAACTCAGAAGGACATTCCTTCCGTGTATTTGCCGTGAGGGACTGACACAATAAATGACCACATGCTCAAGTTCCTGCCCTCAGCACCACAAATTTCCAGCAATGGACCATCAGAGGCAGCAATTTGGACTCAGTGGAGACCCATGTCATCATCCTCCCCGAGCTCAAAGGACCAGGAACATCAGTGTCCCCGAGCTTACCTGTTTAATTAATAACGAGAACACAGAACTATAACACAGCGCAGACTTTGAAAGGGCATGTAATACCTTATGTCTATAAAATGTTAATCTGTTCATGTTGTGTGTCATATGAGAACTGAATTTAATGTGTTCCGTGAATATGTATGTATAACTGGGCCTGTTATGTCTGACCGAGCAATTGACAATTTACAATTGGCTTATTTCTGAAAGTAATTTTTTTTCTATCTCTTCAAATACAAAAGCAAAATTTTCATCAAATTTAGCATTCTTTGCAGATAATACATACTTCATTTTCATGTTTTTTTAAATGTTAAATGCTGCTGTCTGCTTCAGTGTGGCCAGGTAATTTAAACTGCTTTTAGGGTTTACATTGTGAAAGTGTACATGCTTCTTCTGCACAAACATTCATGGGCTTTTATTTATGCTTGTGCAAAGATAGAAAGCTTTCTCTGTTCTTTAATTGAATGACACGTTTAATTTGACAAGGTCTATTTATTTCTATCTTAATCCAGGTATGCACTTTTTTTAGAGCCAACTTCTTAATTAAATGCCCTACACCTGTCAAATTCTCCATTTTAAAGGCAAGAATGAGAATTTTCTTACATTAAAAACACCATAAACAATTTAAAAATGCATTATAGAGTTCAGTCATGGCTCATTTAAATCTAACTATGAGAATGTGGGCTGGGAAATCCTGTTGTTGGTATTTTTAACACACTATAAAAATACTTCACGGGAAAAAAAATCACAGCATACCACACGAATCTTTTTTATTATTATTATTATTGTGTGTAATGAAGTGTGTTTTTAGCTACATCTTTGTAGCCATGCTGAATTACAGTATAATCTGCATTTTACTGGTATTTTATGGCTCCCTCAATTCTGTAACTAACTGTATTGAAACCGCATGAAACATACAAAGATTCATATTCAGACATGTACAACTGCAGAGATGTTTTGTAAATATTTCCTTTTTGAAGCTATGTCAGTTGTTAAAATGTGTGTACAGTAATTATGCCACATTGTTTTCCTTTAGTCTTTGTCAGAACTCATTTTATTTGGATGGTAATACAGTAATTTACTGATTATTATATAGTATACCATATTGTGTGTGGAAGAGGGACTTTAATATATCTCGGGATTGGAGTTTGCCAAGAATATTGCCAATAAATTGCCTAAAGTAACATTGGGGAGCCTGGGATCAGAAATAGCTCAAAAGTACTGTGCCGAGAAAGAGAGGGATCGAGTATCACCGAATGATACAAACAACACAAAGATATGGATTATCCACCTCAGCCATTATTAACTCGTTTATTTACAGTATGGTGATTGTGTGTGTATAGCGTGTAACAAGCAAGCCTAATTTGTCTCCCCAGCAATACCGAACGAAAAATGATTGACTGTTGATTATACTTTTTGTCTTTTGTCCAGACAGGCAAATACAAATAAACATTCACAGATATGAGAGCGTTAACGTTCGTTTGCCAAAATGGCGACCTTTTCACGATTAAAAACAATTTGAGGCGAGATATTGTAGACCGACATTCTACTTTTATGATCGATTTTAAGTTGAACCTCACGTTCTTAATTAGGTTAATGTTTAACGCTTAATGTTGTTTAACGACAGATACCGAAGTGTTTGAGACTTTTTTTTATTATTCGAGTTAAAAGCTTTGAATAGAGACAGAGTTTCCCGCCAAGAAGTCGAGTCCTCCATCGCGCAGCCGCTCAGATTCTTCTAGAAATTGTTCTAGAAGGTGAGGACACTCCTCCCCCTCTTCTTCTGACGAGGAACACCACTTAATATTTTTATTAACGCTTACAGCATAGATTTACGTGAAAGACAATTTCGCTACAACCCCTTTTTTACGTAGTTCAGGACCAGTAGTACCTGGGAATGCGCGTTTTTGTTATGCATTCAAGTGTGGGAATTCGTAGTTCGCTCGAAGCCAGGTGTGAAAGCTGAAATAGTTCACTAAATGTACAGTAACTTACGGAAATTTATTTTCTCTCAACATTTTTCCTCTTGATGGTGGTTAAATATGTGTTTTGTTTTAAATAATGGTAGGCCAAAGTACAGTTTATATTAAGATGAGTCATGACTATAGCAGTATTGCTTTCACCAAGTCCATGGGATACGCAACACACAAGTGCCTTTTACCTCAAGTCAAGAGCCAGTCTTGAGGAATCCCCAAGAGGCAGGTGAGTTTTCTATGCCATTTTATTTTTCTCTGACGATGTTAAACATTATTAACGGTGTGAATTATCCTAGGATAAGGAAGGTCTTGAAAGCTCTTAAGTTGAATATTATGAGTTCCAGGTCAGGGCCCCCTTGGCGAAAAGCCTCAATTTTGTAAATGTGAATGTGGAGGATGCATGTATTTCGATAAGCATTTCTTCTGGTAATGGGAGAAATCAGAATTCCACCAAAAAAGGTGCATCGATGTGACGCTCCCAGGATGTCATGTTGCTTTCGTGTCTTAGAACCTTCTGCTACTGAAGACTCTCAGTCTGGCTTCGCCTTTGATGCCAAAGAGAAAGTTGTAAGAATACCTCTAACCTTTGTGAGGGTCAGATTTCTGGTGCTATTAATCTATTTATTTTATACGCATATATAACTGTGAGTAAAGAACATCCATCAGGTAACACTCTTTTCATGCCACTGCCCAGGATGCTTCGTTAGAGGTTTCATATAACAGATGGAAGTCATTAATTTCTCTTTTTTTAACTGAAGCATGGAGAAGGTGGCATATGGGGTCAAAGTGCAGTGCTGTGTTTCTTCACCCTTGACCAGTTTACTGGGTACATTTCCATTCCTTGTCCATCCAACTTGCGTATTGATGTGTGCTTAGAAACTTGGGATCCTCTCTTGTCTTGGCTATTGCCCTTGTTAAACAAAACACTACCCTAATTGTGTGTGCTGGGCTGTTTGATCTGACCACTCCAAAAATAAGCAGACACATGAATTTGTGGCATGTCTGGTGCTGTAGCCATGGAGGAAAGATCCAACCATTCATAGTAGAATGTAGATTGACATAAGCAGTGTTTACACAATTGACGGAATATTTCAATTAAATTGCTTTAATCAGATGTTTTTTTCAATTGAACTGTTGACTTTATATTTTCATGGCTGAGCTCACATATCACATGGGATGTTTGGCTTAAAAGGTAATTTTTTGTGTATGGATTAGATAAGAATTGCTGGTTGTTACTGCAAGTATCAAGGCAGAGTGCTGCTTTTAAAGCAGGCCCTTTTGAATTTAGCAGATCAGGAAAAATGTGTACTTGCCAATTGTCATTATTTGGAAAGTAACTTCATCAGCTGCAGGCATGCTGTTTTAAAAGAATTTATCTATTTTATCTGTTTTCATCATCTCACTATTATGAAAATTATCATTATATGCAGATTTGATTACATGATCAGCACTTACATTTTTGCTCTATAGACTTGACTGTTGCCAGAAAGATGTTATTCCATATTATCGGTAGTTGTGAAGAAATATTTCATAAAATACACAAGAATTTCAAACTTTATTGTTTTGTGTAGAATTTTATTTCCTCCTGGGTTGACTAGATTTCTCTAAATGCATTCTTATTATTGGCCAGGCAAGGACATTTCTATTTTTCCTCCCTAGGTATTATAGAATTAGCAGGTTTTTAGATGGCACAACCAGAATGCCAGCCTATCCTTTTCAAATCGTGAAATTTTGACTATTCCCTATAATCTGGATAAATGAAACCGGAGGACTCGTTTTGTTAACTGTACCTTTGGTATGTGCCTTTCTCCTCCAGGAAACATATACTTTCAGCATAACACAGGCTGTTCTTTGCCTGAGATCTTTGTCTCACATAGACTTAGTTTCAAAAACCAGTGAGATTAGAAAAGTGGTAAAGTGGTGCAGCAGGCTTAACTTTTTATGTTAAAAAAGCCATCAACAGAAAATTATCTGCTGAATTCTAATAATTGATATCTTGCTTTATGTTATAAGATGTTGCTTCACTGCCTTGCTTGTTTGTGGAACTAAGGCTTTGTATTTGAAGTGGGTGTTTTAATTGAAGCCTGGAGTGTTGATGCTGATGATGAAGACTTGCGCACTGATTTGTGTTTCCTTCCTCCCAGTGTTGCATTGTGGGAAGTATAGGATATAGCACAAGAGTGTCTGTCAGTATAAACATACTACAGTATTTTTTTCGGCATGGGTGTGCTCTTTGAGTACTATCATTTCACTCTGCTGCAGCAAGTGCCAAAAGCACAGTGAAGGCAAGTTGTAATATTATACAGATGTTATACAGTGTGTTGGTGCAACTTGGATAAATTGGTTTGGGATTTTTGTAGAGACTTGGAACATATGATACTTTTGCCAATTTAAAATAATGTGAACTTGGCTGTCTGTAAATCGCTATACGCAACGTTTTCTGGAATGAATTAGTTTTGTAAACTGAGAGATACTTCGACTCAGACTCCATTCAAAGCATTTTTTTTCTGGGAATAAATATTGCTGAGTCTAGGTAACCTTATCCAAATTCCATTCATATTTAGATAGCCACATCTGGAGCTTTTGTCACACATTGCAGAGCCTTACTGTTAGAAACTGCTGGCAAAAGCTACTTTGAATGTGTGAGCTCTGAGATTATGCAGAAGTATTCTATTAATGAGACAATATGTACTCACCGAAAATGGGCCCTTTGCACAATTAAGCAGTGAACTGTAAACCTATTTAAAATGTATTTTTTGAACACACTTTTTATTATGTAACTAGAGATCGTGTAAAATTCTCCCAGGGTAAAATATGTTTACAGACTTGTATCATGGAAGCAGCCTTTGTTTATTTACAGTATATTTAATAATATTAATATGGTGCTTTGTCTAATGATAATGTAATGCTAGCAATGCAGTCGTTAAATGACTCCAATGTAAACATACTTTCTTGATTATCAGAATTTGTATACTTTTGTAAGAAAAACTCTCCCACTGAGCATTTGTCTGCTGAATCAATTTTCCTTTCAAGCATCAAATTTACTTGATAAAAAGAAATTAAAGTAAAATAATTAAAATGCAGGGGGCGCAGTGAGTTGGACCGGGTCCTGCTCTCCGGTGGGTCTGGGGTTCGAGTCCCGCTTGGGGTGCCTTGCGACGGACTGGCGTCCCGTCCTGGGTGTGTCCCCTCCCCTTCCTTCCTTACGCCCTGTGTTACCGGGTAGGCTCCGGTTCCCCTGTGACCCCGTATGGGACAAGCGGTTCCAAAAATATGTGTGTGTGTGTAATTAAAATGCTGAAATAAACAGATTTATAGTTTAACTAGGTAGCAGCCTGTATTTTATACCATGAGTATCTGTGGGCAAATTTATGAAATGTCTCTGACCAGGTTCTACACTCTTATACCCTGTGCTTCTGTGATTTAAATCACATTAGGACAAGCAACTGTTCATAATGGATAAATAAATGGAAATATAAAATAAAAAGACAAGATGGAATTAGTAATTTCTTTTACGAATATTAGAAAATGTGTTGGTATTATTCTCTATAAAATACCATTTATTTTGGTGTGTTAATTTTTGTCTTGAACCTTTTCTTGGGTAACTTGATCCTCACACAACAGATATTTGCCTGATAGGGTGATTTCATAGAGCAGACCCTGTTGTGTGATGGATGGGAATACTGTTTAGCTTTGGTCTGGAGTAAATGGCAAACATTTTATAGTTCAGAAGAGTTAGATGTACAATCTGTTGTGGCAATGATTTTCACCTTTGTATGAGAATGAGAAGGAACAGTCCTGTGGTGAATTGGTACATATTTGGGAGGTTCACAGTGAAGGTTTCATCTTCCCTGATTGAATTACTGTGGAGTTTGCTTTGCTATGTTGACCTCCAATGCTTTCTGCTGCTCTTCTTTTTTTTTTTTTTTTGTTTTGTTTTGTGGACTATACCCATAATGTCACACTCTCTAATGTCACGCTAATAGACCGTAACAAAGAAGACTTGCACCCTGCCTGTTTCAAGGCCTTGCTGAACACTTCCTCAAAGATGGAATGTGAAGATCCCAAGGCAAAAGCATTTCTTTACTTTCATCTGATACGGTAATGACAGTGACGGATGACAGCTGTGTGCTTGTAGCAGGTAATGGAGAGGCAGAGACCTGGGATAATGATATGCACATGTAGCTTGTGAGTCTTGTGAAAGCAAGCTTGCGGTGGGTACATTCTGAGGATGGCAAAGCATTCTGTTTAGAAATGCAGCAGAAACTGTCAGAAACATGTCTATAAATGTTAATGCTACTAATCAGTATGTCATTGTGTGCATATATAGCTGAGGAGGTGTGCAACAGCTGTGGTGGTTGTGTTGCCGGTGGTGGGACAAACCCAAAGAGTTGGAGTATCAGCAACAGTGACGCTTTCTAAAGTTCACAAGTGGCTACAGAAAATGTTCATGTTTGACTGGTTTGGCTTTCTTGGGAAAGGCAATATCCTTTTGTATGTTGATGTCTCTTGCCACCCTTAGAAGTAAAACTAACTCAGAATAGAAACTCAGTGCTGTGTGGGGGAAGACAGGCGAGCGGGCAGCTTCACTGACTTGTTTCAGTCAGTGTAATTTGTTTTTAATTTATTACAGTTCCATCTGAGATTTTTACAGGAACTTCCCAACAAATAAATTGAGGTACATGTCTCTTATTACAGATTCATAAGTGGAAACTGAAACTAGCCAAAAGTTTGTGATAAATTGGTTTCTTCCTTGTGGCCATTTTTGTTGTCCTCAATCACAAATGAGATGTGAAGTTGTTTTTTTTTTATAGCCTGACATTCTTACAATACGTTCTCCTTGTCGCTGTCTTTTCATGCTCAACCTTTCAAGTATTGAAAGCTAATGTTATTGGTGATACTGGTACCAGTATTCTTTAATGCAACTGCTAAAAGTTTTCAATCATCACATTTTTTTTTATTATTGTTTGGTTTTCCTTAAATGTTTTAAGTGAATTAATTACTTGGTAAAACTCCGAATCTTGGTTATGAAATTAAAAATGCTTTCATCTATTAGAGTTTTCTCATCGTTACAATAATGATGATCCAGTTGCTTCTATTTACAGCCAGTCATTATAAATAGTAGAAAAATCTGAAGCATCTTTCCTGCTGAAAGGCATTAGTTTTCATCATGTTTCTTTTTATCCAGTGCTGTGTTCCAGGTACACAAATAACTCAAATTCTCTACTTAAATATAGGTAATAAGACACAAGAAGAATCAATTACAAGTTAAGCATAAGCTTGCTGGTTCAATCTTGGTACTGCTAAGTGCACATGTTCAAGAAGCTTACTCTGAATTTCTCCAAGAGAAATATTCATAAGTGTTCCTTCATTGTGAAGGAACTGGAAAATGAGTAGACTGCTCTGTCAATGACGCAAAATGTAGAACAAAATGGTTTATATATTGTCTGGAAAATGACAACCAGGACTTAGTCCTCCATGAGTTAAATTCAATATATAGAGAATAAATCTGTTATTTGTTACAGTTTTGCGGTACACATCAGGTTCTTAAAATATTGAGCCCACGTTAATCTTGGTCTGCTGTATTGTCACAGAGTACCCTATCTTACAACAGTTGTGTCTGTTTTCACCTCTGCTATAGTTGCATGGTGCTCGGATTGACATTATGTTCTATCTACTGTTCTAAAACCACCTCATAAATGGTTAAATGTTTTTTTTTTTTTTTTTTTTTCTTTCTGTCCTTCAGAGGGAGACAAAGTACACAGTATAGTTGGTGTCGTCTCCAAGGACAAAGCACACACTACATTGAAAACCTAGTGAAAGACTATTTTTTTTTCCCCTTTGAAGCACCGGGGACACAGAGGTCAGTCTCATAATTTTTGAAGAATAATGCACAAGTTGACTGATACAAACTCATTGTCAAATCTAATTTTATCTTAGTATCCAGTCTCTTATGATAACATACTGGAAGCATAGTACTTTCATGATTGCAATTAGTGTTGATTCTTAAAAATGGAAATTTAAGACAGAGAAGAAAAGGTACTGGTGCAGGAAGACGTTTTTCGGCAGTGGCTTTTCTTTGCATCATGGTTTCAATTGTGGCCGAGGCTTATCATTGCTAGTGCCTTTATTTTTTTTTAAGAGAAAAAAGGGATATCGAGATGGATTTCTTGTACGCGCAATAAATTTTGCACCCATATTTTTACAAATAAAGCTATGGACTGTCGCAGTACTGTAAAAATCAGAACCAGATGTCGGCTTCCCTCATTTGATGGGCTCCTTGTGCTATAGTCGGGTTACAGCTGACAAGCTGGAATAAAATTCTGGCAATAGCTCCTTGTTCTTAACAAACATAGTACTAGGTGTTTGGTCAAAGGCCACTCTTTGAAAAACCATTCTCTTTCACTGTCTGTACACACCATGACATGAAGCCGCCTGTAACGCTCCCCTACAAAATGTGGGCAGATCTTTGATTTTAGTGATTGTAAACCAGCCTGTCAGGCTTCATAAGTATGAGTGACAGATCAGTGATGAACAGGGCACAGAGGTCATAAGATACAAACAGCTGGTAGGTTAATATTAGTCTAGTGGTGGGGCAGGGTTGTGGGGGCAGGGAAATGATCCTCAGGGTAGAACAGCTTGCATTAAAACTGTACTAATACAATGTTTCTGAGAGTTGTGAATATGTAAAACTTGATATTAAACACTGCTAATCACTTCTACTGATTCTTAGAATGTAACACTCATTTGAGGTAATTTTTTACGCTAGTTTAATCTTATACCTTATTTACTTCGAATAAAGTCTCTCTAATGTTAATTTTTGTCCTGTGTGGTCTCTCTTGAGAGATTAGATATTTATGATGAGATTGGTAAAACATGGCAAGGAGCTTTGCTCTGTGTATATGTGTTAACCCCCTAATGGACGGGAGCACAGCCCATTCGCTGCATCTCTGACCCTGTCTCTTTGTCCTTGTGTCTGTCTACCTGTGCGTTGCGTTGATCGCATCTCGATTTCTTGAATAATTCAAACCATTCATTGAATTATTTAGGAAACCAGGCATAAGAAAAGAAGGCAGGCTGGGGGCTGCATGGTTTTATAGGGTCCTACCTGAGAAACATCTGAGAATCAGATTGAACAGAAAGCCTAGAGATTATTTACAGACATGGAAATGATTGTTAAGATACATTTGAATTGTTGTGGTTTTGCTGTCAGGTGCACAGGAAAAAAGTTAATGTGAACTGCTGAAACTTCTCACTGATTTCAATACAGTGCAAAAATGAGGCATACGTTGTCTTAAAACGCGAAGCTTTCTCTAATTTTCTTAATAAAAAAAGGAAAAAGCAAAAAGACATTGAAGTAGCTTATAAAGTAGTGTGCAGCATATGATTTAGTGAGGCAATAAAGAAAAGGAAAGGTAGCCGTTCATCATGGAGGCAAGCTCACTAGCAGAGGGCTTGTCGCAGACAGATCGCCCAAATACCCATTTAGCACGATGTTTTTTCCAGCCCAGACAGAGCACAAAGAGGGATCCCCAGATTCATAAACCATCTTACTGCTGTATGTGAGGGGTAGGGGTTGGCCTCCAGTAGTTGGAAGCACAGAGATGCAATGTGGTTTACCTCAATCCGCTATCCAGTGCGTGGATTTCTCTGAGAGAGTTGCTCTATAATACATTGTTGTTTCTGTAGCTCTTCACCAGCCCCCTCACTGAGCCATCATCTTCTCACCTGTAAGACAGCATTTTAATGATGGCAGCTCTGTGACTTCACATTTTACGATCGTCACTTCATTTCTTCAAATCTGGGAAGAGCGTAATGTAACAATTCCTCTTTTTTTTTTTTTTTTTTTTTTTTCTCTCCTTCAAATGATCATTTTCTTGTTTTACCTGGTCTTCTGTTAGTTTGGTCAATCTAGACCCCAGAAGTTTAGAAAGGTTATTGAAATTACACATACAGACAAACACTGTAAAGGGTAATTTACTATTCTCTCTACTGTTCTTCTAATTTACTGTTCTTACACAATTACAAAGACAGTTTTAGGTAAAGGGGTGAGAATGGTTTCAAATCTAAGGTGTGCGGTGACAAGGTTACCAACTCGGCAATCATATTACTTTTGAGAGGGTCTCTGACTGACATTCTTAAATTTAACTTGTATAAACGTCTGCAGTGGATGTTGACTGTCAAGAAACTTAAAATTCAAGCAGTCTGTTTTTTCCTCCTAGTATTTCTCTGACAGTGTTCAGTTACTATTTTTCTAGATTCTAATAACAGAACAGTAAACCAGTTCGGCATGATAGTAAATATACTCAAACTTAGATATATTCTGCGAATTTGCTTTTAATGAAAGCCACAAGTTCCCCAAACTTGGACTTACTCTATACTAGTAGTCATCTGTGAGATTAGACATTTTCAGTGAAAGTCGGGTTATAAATTGCAAATGCAAATTGCTTTATTTGAAGTCATTGTCATTTAGTAATTAAGAATAAAATAACTAGTTATGACAAGGTCACCTAATTCCTTCCACAGCTTGATCTGCCATCTTGCCTAAATGGTATGGAGTTTATTCGAACGGTTAAAGAGGTCAGGATAAAGGGTATTTCAGATTCTCTCACACACACGTGCTGAAGCCGCTTGTCCCAAGCGGGGTCGCGGCGAGCCGGAGCCTAACCCGGCAACACAGGGCATAAGGCTGGACAAGGAGGGGACACACCAGGATGGGATGCCGGTCTGTCACAAGGTTCCCCAAGAGGGACTCAAACCCCCGACCCACCAGAGAACAGGAACAGGCCAAACACTGCTGCACCGCCCCCCCGGTGTTCATTTACTAAAGCTTTATTCCAGCAGTCGTTTGGCTCTTATCTGAAAAGAACTTCAGAAGCATTAGGCATTTCTGGTGCACTCAGTTCATAATGACAAGTTTGCAATGTTCTAAGCACAAGCAAGTTTTTTTTCCTCTTGATTAAAAAAAAAAAATATATAAATAAAAAAAAATGCTGGTTTGAAGCAGGAAGTGCTAATAGAAAAGGTTATGGAAACTGAACTCTGATATTTTTTATACATTTTATAAAAAAGAATATAGTCAAATATGAAAGTAAAATTTGTATGGTTTTTGTGTATATACATAACATGCATACACACAATAGTGAAGTAAATATTATTTGCACATCTGTGGAATATTTTTGAATGAATATATTTGTCCAAGAAATAGCAATAGTATTTCTCATAAAATTTCTTTTAAGTTATAACAACAAGAAGTTAATTGAAGGCTTAAGGAGATGGGAAAAGCCTGAAGTGAACTGAAGAACTGTATCTAACCGGAAGGAATGACACTGATTATTATTCCAATACACCTCATTGTATGTAGAGAGAAGGCAAGATATGAGCTCAGTAGACATCCCGAATTCCATTAGGGTGTGTTCCTTCATATTACCTTTTCTTTTGCGACAGTCTGTGTGGGTGGTCAGATGTACAAGCTATATAGCTTATAAAACACATTCTCAGAAGTGTGAAAGTTTTGTGGCGAACTGTGAAAATAAAATGACAATTCTGTAGTATTGTATATGATCACAAAAGTTTGATTGGCAATTTTCCACATTTATTAATAATACACATGCTGATCATTATAAACAATCACATTATAAAATACTATCTTGCCTATTTGTAAGACCAGCCATTTTCTCATAATATCCATTGAACTGAGGGAATACTTCCTGGGTTATGGGTGGTGTTTTACTCTGTCACTTTTCTTAATGCATTTTATTAATGAGACTGTTGTGCATAAACAGCCTGCATGGCAATTTCTGAAGCCCCTGCTCACGCTTCTGAAATTTTGCTATGGAGGTAAGGCCATGCTTACAAGTTGAATGTCATTGTTCATGTAGTATGAACTTTGTAATTACTACAGAATTTGTTTGCTTTTGCCAGTGTCGGAAGTCAATGCAAAGACACAAATTAACACAAAACATGAATAAGATTTAAATGTTAACTTACATGGTCTCATCCCTTCACGCTCCAGGCTGGCAGCTTGTGATGGACTAGAGCAGTGTCAAGTGAATATATAATACCTGTATAAAAGGTCTAGCTTTACTTTCAGTAAGCAAAGAAAATGTTGCATTTAACCTGACAGAAAAAAATCAGTGTTTAAAGAAACACTGTTCTGAGTTTTCTATTAGGTTTTTTCAAAAGAGACATTCTCACTTTCTAGTAAGAATGCATTTATCACTTCTAAGAGTATTAGCATATAAGGTAGGAGTATAGCACTGTATTCAGTCACTAACTTCAGATCTGGGTACTTCTTGCAGTCTGCATATCTTGTGAGGAGGTTGCCTACCTTTCCTCTGTTCCTCAAGCACCATTCTGTTGCCTCCAGCTATGTTAAATTCCATTTAATTCACCTTCATTAAGACTGCACTCTGTCCTTTTGACTGCGGCCCAACAGAGCGGGTCCCGTCAAGGACGGAAGCGTAATGAAGCTGGAGTGGATTTGACCTTGTGAATACATGTCTCTGTTTCCAAATCAATAAGTGCAGTTGAAGACAGTAGCCAGATTCAGGCTATAATCCTCTGGCATTAATTGCACAGCTTGCTTTTCTTCTTTAAAACTAGAAAAAATAAAGTACGCTTAACTTTAAGCTATTGGGAACATAATGTATTTTGTGCCTCGCTTAGTTTGCTCTTAGTGCAAATTGACACCCTTTTTTTAAATCATAAAAACACTTTGCGTGTGTAGGATCCCAAGGCTGCACCACATGGAAATAAATGGTAATCTTCTAAACACCTGAATTCTCCTGCCTCGCATTGTTTTAGGAACTGTTGCAACTGAAAATCTGACGGTGGCTGCAGATTTCTACTTTTATAGACTAAACCATTAAAGGCGGAATTGTTAACTTACCGCTGATAAGAGAGTCTCCAGAATGAGGCATTTATCAAAATTAATTAAAAATGGCTTCAAGTGTTAATTGTCGTTTTTGGACCGGTGTTATGGAATAACAACAGAAAAGGAGATAAAAATGAAATGCTTTACTTCCAGGATCTACTGCACAGAGGAAACATCAGAACTTAAGTAATATACTCTTGACTGAGTGATTGTGCAGGAAGAGAAGGATAATGATGTAGTAGAAATGGTAAAGTCTCTGAGGAGTTCATCTGGGATAGAAGGAGTCTTGGAAAACAGCAGCATCTGAGCAGGCCGCAGTCCACAGTGTACTGCAGCTGCCATTCACCCTACACGGTTCTTTTTATGTGAATTGTCCCGTGGTGATAATTTCTGTTTGACAATGTTCATAATGCGAAATCAGGATTTCTTCCTGAGGGGGTGGGAAATTTGCAGCGACTTAATTTTTTTTAATCAAATTCCCTCTTAAAATTAGCTTTATTAAATTAGGCAGCCTACACTTTGGGAGTAGCAGCTGTGCCAGAGTGAAAACGATTCATAGCATAATTAAATACAATTACTAAATGCCCTGCATCAGTTTAAAGGCAAGAAGCGGACAGAGCGAAAGCCCTTGTAGTGTCAGTGTCAGTGTCTTTAGTGGTCATTTTAGCCTCTTTAGATTTGGTACGTAATTTTGATTTCAGTAGACAAGCTATGATGTACCCAAATCTCCCAGTCTTAGTCCATGATGTAGACGATGGATACAGTAAACCTTTCTTATGATTACTTCAAGGTGTATTGTGCATGCCCAGCAGCCTTAGAAAAAACTTACAAACAAAAATTATACACGCATACACGCTGTCTGAAACCACTTCTCCTGATGAGCGGAGCCTAACCCGGCAGCACAGGGCGCAAGGCTGGAGGGGGAGGGGACACACCCAGGATGGGACGCCAGTCCATCGCAAGGCACCCCAAGCAGGACTTGAACCCCAGACCCACCAGAGAGCAGGACTCGGCCAAACCCACTGTGCCACCATGCCCCCCTCGAACACCCAAAAGACTAAAAATATAATAATAATAGTATGTATTCTTTCAGCAAATTTTTTTTTATCTTTTCAAAATAGTTGTACATTTATTTCTCTGATGCATTTTTCCAAAGTGATTTACAATACTAAGCTACTCATGGTGATTTCCCTGTTTATTCAACTGGCTAATTGTTACTGGCATAATTGAGGGCAAGTACCGTGCTTAAAGGTACTACAAGAGGAGATTCAAACCAGGCTCCGTGGAGTGCAAGGCAGCATCTCTAATCACTGCACTACCTGCTGCTGCCTCTAGAAATAGGTCTGCTAGTGTTTTATTAGTCCTGGGACTGCACCATATCTGGTTAAAAGAAAAAAAGGTTCCAGGTGTACAGTGGTAGAGAACTATTACATAGTAATATGACCTCATTACATAGTAAAAAGACATCTACGGTGCTGGGTGTTTCTTCATAACTAGATAACTTACTCTGAATGTGAAAGTCATTGTACAGTGATGCTAAGATTTTGTCGGATTAGAGTAATTTCATGAGGTTTTTGAATTTTGCTAAAGGTATTATGTGTGATACAAGTGTGCTTACATGGATTATCGCTCGTCCACAATCATCTTATCTCTTCTCTGTATTTAAGCAGGGTACAGAGGAGCTGAATGGCACAGGCATTAGACTTGTCTTAATTCTCCTGCAGTATTACCATAATAGTATACCTGGCAGCTCTAACACTGTGACACAGCAGTCAGAAATCTGCAGCAAGGGGTTTCATTGCATCAGTGAGAATGTCCTTGTCGTGTAGTTCTTCTGGAGCCAGTAGTCTTTGGTTCTTGTTTTATTAGACACAAAGTATGTTTGTATGTTTTTTTTGCAAATGTGTATGCAATAGGCTTCACTGGATATGATGTGCAGCAAATTGGATAAATGATTTTATCGATTTTGGAAAAAGATTTGTAAGGTTGCAATCATATTGCTCTGTGGAAAATTAGCTACGGTGACCCCCTGTGAGTTTTTAGGGCTCTGTCACCAATAAGCTTGTTTTTTTAATGTTTAATGTTTTTAATCTTTCCCCAACATTTCTTATGATTTGTCCTTGAATGTGGAAATCGTTCAAGTTTATTAATAGATTCAGACTTTCCCTCATATCCATAAGAGAAATTAAATTTTTCTCCAGCCTCACTTGGACCATAGCCATATGCTTCTATCTTAATCCTTGTATAACAAACTGATATGTGGATAATGCATTTATAAATGTCAAAGGCATCAAGATATTGGTGGACTCAAACTGTGGCTATGGACGCAAGCAGTTTATGAACTGTTGTATGGATGAAAACTTTTTTTTTTTTGCAGTAGGGTGACATGATACACTAATTTTTCCCTTGTGGTTGGGTTAGGGGGTTTTTTGCAAGAACATGGAGTGATTGGGACTGTGAAATCACACTGATTCATGGTGTACATTTCTGACAATAACCTGTAACCTATAACTTTATGCAACAACACTTGAGTGGTTGAGTTAAAGATATTGTGTTCCTCTACAGTCAATGGGAGGCTGGGGCATTTATTTGGTGCTTCTAAGGCTTCACTTGTATCTGCTAAAAAATGCTGTGACAGAGGGGCCCTCATAATCATAACATTGCTAAAACTGCTGCAGTGCTGCTTTCAGCACTGTTAATATGAATATAAAGCATAGCATTTTCTTCACTCCATATTGGCTATAAGCATAGCGTGTAGGAATTAACATCCTGTCATGAAATTAACAGGGTGATTTGTCAGTGGAACACAAATACCTTTATTGAACAAATATTTCTCTCAATTGCTAACCTTTTCTTTCATGCCAAGAAAATTAAATGCATTATACAGCAGCTAATATGCAGTGGTCCCACAGCTTTGCCTTGTATAAAAATATACCTACGGCTGTTTTTCGTGTTTAGCAAGTTCTATTGTAACTGCAAAGAAATTGTTTTCCAAACTTTTTCAAATATGTTCTTGTGTGGAACAGAACTAAATTCCAGTGGTAATTGTTTTGGGGTTCAGGACTTCTTGTTAGGAAGGTATGATACTTGATTCATGTGGGTTTTATCCAACAAATGCCAGCACTCTTTGTACTACATATTCTGTGAACTGTTGTGCATGGATTTTAGGTATGTAATTTTAGCACTCCCATTGCTGAAATTTAAAGCAAGATTAACGACCATGCTTTAAAGTTTATGCTAATTTTTATTCTGAGCCAGTTATTTTTTAAGGTCATGTTAATGTTAGGGGCACTTAGCAAAGCGATTAGAACTTCTGCCCAAAGATTGCAAGTTTGAGTCCCACCTCCAACTATAGTATCCATGAGTGTAGTACTTACACTCATTGCTCTAGTAAAATTAACCAGTTGTATGAATTGGTATATAATTGTAGGTAGCTTGATATTGTAAGTTGTTTTGGGGAAAAGGTGACATCTAAATGAGTAAATGTAGTGCTCTACACAAAAGTTAATGTAACTGACTGTAGAGATAATTTTAATTGCCTCATTAATATAACTTACACGAGTCCAAATAAGTTTTAGTTTTAAGTGCAATGTGATCAGTGACAGATTTTATAGATTGTGGTAAGTGAATACTCTTTATTAAGATTAGCTCAAGTGTTGTAACTTTAAGTCCATTGTTTAATTTCTACAGGCAGTCCCTGCGTTATGAACTTCCAATTTACATACAACCTTTACTTACGAAACTCCCTCGTAAAGGGTACTATATTAAAATTTTGACTTATATACACACACACATTGTCTGAGCCACTTGTCCCATTTGGGGTCGCGGGGAGCCAGTGCCTAACCTGGCAACACGGGGCATAAGGTTGGAGGGGGAGGGGACACACCCAGGACAGGATGCCAGTCTGTCGCAAGGCACCCCAAGCAGGACTCAAACCCCAGAACCAACGAAGAGCAGGACCCGGTCCAACCCACTGCACCACTGCACCCCCTGACTTATATACAATGATCCGTAAAAATAAACTGGCGCTACTTTGTGACGTGCATCAAAACATTGTGCCGTCTACAGTGGTCCGTTGGCTCGTGGGCGTGTGAGCCCAAGGTAGGACAAAGGCTTTGTTATTTTCAGTTGGACTGTCATGCCCACAACCTCGCCCCGAACATCCGCACCTGCCTGAAATCAGAGCAGCGAGTTACGAAGAAGCCGCACCTGCACACTCTGGTTGCGGAATCTCATTTGAGAAACCGCTCACTCCAGCGCTCTCGAGTGAACCCGTGACAACCTACCCGTCCTTCCAAGTCCCTCGTTCTCCTCAATCCCTCGTTCCTGCTCCTGACGTCCACGGCTCCCGACGCTTGCAACGCCTCCTTGACTGTGACATCGGATTCTCCCCAAGGCCTATGTTTGCGCATTGTCCGACCCACGCCTGTCCCCAACCACGAATCTCGCCTGCTCCCTTGTATACCAACAATAAAAATCCCACGATTGGGTCCACACAGCTACCTCAGTCTCCTGCCCTCTCAGTATGACACAGACCATGTTGCTGTTAACAGTGTCTCATGTGTGTTACTGTATTTGGCTTTAATTTTTTAGTTTTTACCTTCTTAACCATGGCACCAATGTGTAAATGTGATGCATCAGTGGAAAGGAAAACGATCACGATTGAAACTAAAGTGGAAATAATAAAGCGATCGGAAAAAAGGTGAAATGCCAACGGGCACTGGAAAGCAAACATTAAAGTTTCTTTAATGTTTTCTATATCTACACACACATTCTCTCTCCTCCTCTCTCTCTATTATGAATACTGTAGTAACACTTATTATCTCTTTCTATGTCAAAGTGAAAGCAGCTTTATTGTCATTTCAGCCATATGCAACTGGTACAATATACAGTGAAACGAAACAACGTTTCTCCAAGACCATGGTGCAAAATAAAACAACACAAAGTCTCTCAGAATAGTCACAATCTCTCACAATAGTCTCTCTTTATTATAAATACTGTAGTTACAATTATTATTATTATTATGTTAAATAAGTTTTAGTATATCCGGAAGTGATTTTTTTAACGTTTTTATGGATAGAAAGGTACACAATATTCTATATAGTAAGACAAACATTTGACTGACTGATGTTAGCCTTGAACCTTACTTAGCTGTTCTGACTTATGTTGAAATTCAACTTAAAGACAGACTTAGGAATGAAACTCGTTTGTAATCTGGGGACTGTCTGTATACAGTTGTCCTTCAGAAGCATTAAAATTATATTCTACAGGCAGTTGTCGATGTAAAATATATACATCTTACAATATTTCATACATTAGTCTTCTTTCCAGCTGTCATTGTGGTCACATGATCCAGAATGCCTTCTTAATTGATGTTCTCACATAACTCTTGCTTGCACAACTGCTTTACTGATTGACAGATATAAGATATATCAGCCCATTGAGTTGCAGGTCTTCTAAAGCCACGTTCTTAACTGTCTAGGGACTTCATATTTAGGTAGTAGTGTGTATGTGCTGCTCATGGCTCATCTATGAACCCCAGTGAAAATACAGCAGAAAAATATGATTGTTTATTTGGCAAAAGGATTTATTTAAAAATGAGAGTACATCAAGATGAAATTTTCCAGTGTGGGACAGTGCAGCTGTAGTTAGTCAGCTGCAGGGGATTTAAAGGAAATATGGATCGTTTCCACAGTTCTTTCCACTATCAACAACACTTAGACATGTAAAGAGGATACCCAGTTCCTCCTCTCCTTTCCACCTCATTTCCACCTTGAGCATCAGACATTTCTGCACGCATTGCTGCCTGCCTGTCAGACATCTCTGCATGGATGTCTGATCACCATCTCCAACTCATCCTCTCCAAAACAGAGGTTCTTCACCTCCCAGCTGGCCTGTTCTCCTGTCACGATCTGTCAATCAAACTGGACAATTCACTCATTCTGAGTACCTCCTCAGCTAAGAGACTAGGAGTGACGATTGACTCAAGTTCATCTTTCTCTCAGCACATCGAAGCCACAACCCGGACCTGCGGATACATCCTGCATAATATCCGCAGGATCCGTCCTTACCTCACAACTGATTTTGCCTAACTACTTGTTCAGGCCATGGTGACATCCCATCTGGACTACTGCAACTCTCTCTTGTGTGGCCTTCCCGCTACTACCATAAAACTTCTGCAGCTGATATAGAGGGCTGCTGCACGAGTTGTTTGACTTATGAAAGTGTTCCCATGTATCTCCTCTATTTGTTTCTCTGCACTGGCTTCCTATAGCTGCCTGGATCAAATTTAAGACCCTGGTTATTGCCTACAAATACTTAAATAGAACTGCTCTTAGCTATTTATCAGACTTGATCATCCGCTATAGCCCAACCAGACTGCTTCGCTCATTTACTTCTGCCCGCTTGGTGGTCCCACGCATGAAAGGTAAAGCAGGTTCTTGGTTATGGCTCCGTTGTGGTGGAATGACCTCCCCCTCTCTCTCAGAACTGCTGAAACTCTGTCCACATTTAAGAAGGTTCTGTAAACTCACCTCTTCGGACTCAACTCGCCCATGATCTCTCAAGTTCATGTATGGTGTAAATGTTCTTGCACCATAACTTTATGATCATGCCCAGATAGGCCTTTATACAGCCACTACTCTTGTATTGTATGTAAATGTCTGTGTACCTTTAAAAAAAAAAAATTGTAGGCAGGTCATCAGGATTCATCTATTCTGAGTTTTATGCACCTACTCGTGCGACGAACATCAGTGCATGAAGTGGAAGAAACAAGCTAAGTTTACTTAAGAATCACGTGACTGCAAGTATGTCTCTCTTTCTCCTAATGTAATGCACAAATTGTCTTTCTCTGAGATGTATGTCGCTTTGGAGAAAAGCATCTGCTAAATGAATAAGTGTATGTATGTAATGTAAAAATGTAAGCTACCAGACATCTGAATCAGCAATGAAGTGTTGAAGCTCGAAGAAAAGCAGGCCCATATCATATCATGCTAATAATATCTACTATAATCATCAAGCCAAAGTTCCCCTGTGCTGAGCTAATGTTGCTCTGTTTTCATCTGTCCTCCAGACAGTAATTCTGGAATTGACCACTGTTTGTTTTTTGTCACTTTCATTGTACAGTTATGGATACTAGAACGAATTTGACAGTGTGGGTTAGGGTTGACAAATTTCACTTGTATCTGAATATCAACTAACGTCTTCAGACCTTAACGCTTGGGTCCTGTCAACAGGTGTTTATTAGTCAGAGCCTCACTTCTCATGGTTGCTATCTGTGGATATCAGTACTATATTAAGTTGGCAGACAAATGGCACCTAGTTCCATGAGGATGATGAGAGTGATTATTATTTTGTTTATGTGATGTTTTTGTCCAAAGGGGTTTACATTACTTACCCCATTTATATTCAGTATTTTACAGGAGCAGTTCTGGGTTAGTATTTTGCGGTGTCAAGGATTAAAGATTGAATTTGTAACTGCCCCAATACAAAAGCATGTTTTTAGCCGCTGTGCTACCTGTTGGCCCATGTAGATGGTGTATTAACTTCAGAAATTACAAGTTAATCAGTATATTCTGATATGACTGCCTGGATTTTGTTTATGCCTCGCTATAAGCCATGGTATGGTTTTGTTTGGATACAAAATGAACAGTTTCGCCATGCTTCCTGTATTAGGCCTGCTGACACAGGCAGCATTGAGGTCAAGGGGAATATCTTTGTTTGACTGTTATATATCTGGACAGCAAGTTTCGTGAACTTAATCATTGCAAGGATGTGGAAAATCCCCTCAGAGCTGGTGATACACATGTTTTCAATTACTGGCCATGTGCGTTGATAAAGCAGATTTTTCTGTTGGGCAAAAAACCCAGTCTCCAGTAGCAGTCTGGTAAGAGGTTGATATGAACAAGCCACAGCATGGTTAAGAGCAGAAAAACAATGTTTTGTAATTACAATTACCAGAACTGTTTGTATCAGAGTAGTGGGCGTATCATGGTTTTGTCAAACCCTCACTGTAAGCTGAGAGGCAGTCCTTATAGGCTAAAACATAAGCACTAAGGATCAAAGAGAAGACTGGGCCAAGACAACAGAATTTTTTTTACAATACAAACGATTAGTGCACTAACTAGCATAAAGGTGATGAATTCGTCAGGAATGAAGGATGAATTGTTAGGAATTTAGTTTCTGCACATAATTTGACAGCGGGATGACAATGAGATGAATGTCACTAGATGTGACACAAATTGGGAAAAACAGATGCCATGTGCTTAGCCTTGCTACCACGTAAATGAAATTTTAGTGGGCAAGATAGAAGAGCTGAGGAAACCTGCTGCTGGAGACCACTACAGTATATGATTTGTCAACTAACAAAGCTAATCTTTCACAATATCATTCTAATAATTTAAAGTAAAAACTCACCCTTTTTATCTCCTTGACAAAAGTTAGTGATTTTATTTATATTACAGAAAGTTTTCTTTTCAAATAATTTCTCTTTTCTGCAGCTTGTTGTTATATGTCATCAAAAGAAAACATCAATAGCTGCTTTTTCAGAATGTGATTCAGGAAATGATCATTACTCTGCCGGTGGATTTGTTCTGAGTTCTATCAAACCGTTTTAAGTGTGTGGCTTAAACATTCCTGTGAGCAGTAAGAGCTGTTTTTCCTGCAATGCAGACTATAATACAGATTCAACTTGGGTTATTATATATAATTATATATAAATTATATAACCCTCTTACATGGCTTTTCAATAAAAGTCTCTAAATGGGTCCTTATTGTGTGCATGGTTTAGGAACATAGCAATCCAGATGTATCCAGTTCAGTTTTATACCTATGGTTTTTGGGAGTCTCATTTATAATTGCGGGGGTGTGGTGGTGCAGTGGGTTGGCCTGGGTCCTGTTCTCCGGTGGGTCTGGAGTTCGAGTCCTGCCTGGGATGCCGTGCGATGGACTGGCGTCCCATCCTGGGTGTGTCCCCTTCTACCCTGTGTTGCTGGGTTAGGCTCTGGCTCCCTGCAACCCTGTATGGGACCAGTGGTTCAGATGATGTATGCATTTATAATGGCTTAATGATATAGCAATACCAATAATATTGCCACACACTCTCTGAAGCTGCATGTTCCAAGCAGGGTTGCAGCAAACTGGAACCTAACCCAGCAACACAGGGCACAAGGCAGGAGGGGGAGAGGATGCACCCTGGACAGGACACCAGTCTGTCACAAGGTACCCCAAGCAGGACTGAAACCCCAGACCCACCGGAGAGCAGGACCCGGCCAAACCCACTGCGCCACCGCACCCCCTAGTATTGCCAGCTATCATTGTAATATACTGAGGCTTTATTCAAGATTTGTGCTTTCATGCAACGGAAGTTGTTAACTGCAAGTAATAACAGTGAGGATTGGAGTGATTTGTTTGGGACTGAAGTTTCTATAAATGCTAATATGTTATGTGGTTGTTAATTTGTCCATTTTATTGTATGGAAGAAATTTGACATAAGTCAAACAGAGGACCCAAAATGGGAGAAAGTATCTTACTTTATTTTACCCCAGCTGGAGGGAGAGTCCCCTGTGTCAGATTCTAGGGAGTCTCCCTGAGCATCCAATACACACATATAATTCCAAAAGGGCGTGTTACGTACATGATAACATTTCTCATTGGCTTTCTTTACGTGATCAATGTGTGCTCAGCTTGTGTATGCTTCTAATTTGTTACTTACTTATCTACTACATTACAGTTATGTGCATCATGTAGCAAGCACTCTACACCCCTTCAGCTTATCGCTCAACCTGCCAACATTATTTATTTTCTTGTTTTTAAGTGTTAGCCAGTGTTGGTTACCCCTTACAGTTGGGGTGCAGTTTCGGTATATCCTGCTACTCGCACAATGGGCTTTCTGCAGCAGTTACAGAACACATCTGTAACCCTAATTTCTGCTCCATTTTCTTATTTTTCTCTTATAATAGATTTTTCTTTAACAAATCAGTTTCTCCCCATATGAAATGATGGCAGGGTTTACATACATGGACTGCAAACAGAGGGGATATCCTTTCAAGCACATCAAGATGTTACAAATTTTGGGTTCCCTTTAGATTAGCTTTGTTAGAACCTAGTGCTTCAGAATACATGTCTGTGCATGCAGCAGAGAAGGTGTGATATTAGCCCTTGTTCTGTACCTTGCAAAAGTTTCAGTAAGAGTACGAGTACAAATAATACTGGATGTACTAAGGCAGACTTCTTTCACCTATAATATGTTCAGCAGGTTTTAGAAAACAATCATTATTACAACATTTGAATGCCTATTGAATTGTTATATATCTGACAATAATTTTAACTTATTTTTTTAATGTACTGTCACAGTACCCTTTTAGTTTACATGACATTCTTTGCTTCAGTTGTGTGCTCAGCACATTTGCAGCACATTTTATGGCATATTATAAGATGCAGTGCATTGATACATGTGCAGCAGAAACACATGACTGTCATCCACATCTGCCTTAAAAGTCTTATATGAGTCTCTTATTGTATGCTTTATTTAATTACTATAGGCAGGACATCATAGAATTTGAATATACAAAGGAAATCCAAGCTTGGTCAGACTGTCTAGTTGTATGCTTTGTTATTCCCAGAGGTGGACCTGAATATTTAGATTTTGGGTTGGATGTGATCTGCCTTTTGAAGTTCACTGTACTGTTCTGGGCAAAAAATCTCCCTGGCTATTTAATATCCAACGTCAACAACCACTTGTCCATGATCAGGGTTGCGGCAAGCCAGAGCCTGTTCCAGAAACACCCTGGATGGGAAACACCCTGGATGGGACACCAGTCCATCACAGGGCATCCCAAGCAGGGCTCGAACCCCACACCCGCCACACAGTGGGCACTGGCCGAACCTGCTGTGCCACCACACCCCCTGATATTTAATATCCTGCTCCAGAATTTCTAGTTAAGAAAGTTCTGAACCGAGCATTAAATGGATAGCCAGTTAAACACATACATTCTGATAAAAGTGGCAGAAAGGTAAGGCCAGAGCAGTTGAGTTCTCATTCTCTGTGTTTGGCCCGACACTATACCCAGCACTTGCCCTGATATTTGACTGGCATGTATCGCTGTTCAGAAGTATGAGGTCGTACTGATTGGTTTTTGTTTTACTTAGTAATACGTCAAGATGGTCTAGATACCAACAGTGACACAAGTATCCTCAATGTTTTTACATTTAATGCTCCTCCTGCATTACCACAGTTGTATAAGAAGAGGTTGTATGAAGATACATACACTTTCCTTTCTTCTGAAATGTGATAAAGCTTTTCTGTTGAAAACAAGATTCATTGCACAGTCTTCTGTTCCTGCATACTGTGAAACTGAAAACAGCTGCGGTAAGAGTCCCATCGGGCTCAGGTTTTCCAGAGTCTGTCTAGCAGTCGCTGTATTGTCACTGTTTCATGGTGTTCTTAGCAGTAATTAAACAGACGCAGCAGACTCGATGGGCTAGCGCTGCAAATGGGGTCAGATTATTTGATCGGTTTTGATCACAGGGAACAAACTGAAACCGTTCAGTTAAAAATACAAGAACTGTAGACGTTGTGGAGAAACATAGTCACTGTTCTTGCTTGAATCCCCAACCTGTCTGTTTTGGGAGATACAGCAGAGATGTAGACAAGCTGCATGCTTGATGACTCTCAGAAATGATCTTGACAGAGACATAATGGTGCATTAGTTCCAGTTCACCTTGGAACAGTATGATTCGGGAGGTCAGCAGAGGTCCAGTGCTGGAGGACAGACCATGAATTATTATTGGATAGGGACTCATATTAAACCTTTATCCCTCTTCGCCTTAACCATGTGCCGTAAATTAGCCTCCATCTGTGCCTTCTTTCGACAAAGTCAGTGAAATATTGAAGAAAGGTTCAAGGCATGGTTCATAAACATGTTAAGTTCTTTCTCAGTTACTCCGAACAGCTCGTTGATTTGTCTTTTTTGGTGGTTTGTAAAGCATTGCTGGAATGTTTGCCTTTGCACTTCCAAATGGCTCCTACATGTTTTACACCATGTAATTAGGTGTAATGAATTTCAGTCCACCCAAGCCTTGCCTTTTGATCTGTAATTAACACAGCAGATTCCTGATCTTCTCTTGATTAGATTGGAGAGATGTGATTACAAGCAGTCCTATGATCCCAATTGCTAGTTCCTAAAAGGACAAGCTGTGTGAACATCCATCAGGTGAGCAGAGTAATGTGATTTACACAGTATGTGAATAATGACCCTGTTTTTCCTTGCATACAGGACATTTGTCAAGAATAGATCTTTTGGGCTTCATTTTATCTGCAAATCTAATCGTGAGAGCAGTTTTAAAGATAGCTGTGGTAGATTAAAAAGTCTAATTATAAAATATTAATATATCTCAAGTTTAATTATAATGCTGTGTGGATCCAGGTATGTGGAGCTCAGAACTGGTAGAACGGTTATAAACATCTGAGAAAGAGGCATCTTTTTGCTTGACATGACTGAAATTGGATTCAAAGCTGGTCACTCCAACTCTGGATTTAAAGTTAGTCACTCCACTGAGACAGCATTCCTTGCAGTGTCTGATGCTCTCTAGATGGCAAGAGCGGCCTCCCTCTCCTCGGTCGTCATCTTCCTGGACCTGTTTGTAGCATTTGACATTGTCAACCCCTAGATCCTCTCTCCTTTCTTAGTCAGCTTGGGATCAAAGGAATGACATTAGCTGACAAGTTCTATCAAGGTGTCTGGTGGTGCTCCTGTCCTTCTCCTCTGCCTCTCTCAACTGGTGTCCCGCAGGGCTCGGTACTGGGTCCTCTGTTCTTCTCAATCTACACCTCATCCCTCAGCCCTGCATTCACCTTCCCTGTATTCAAATACTACTGCTATACTGAAGATTCCCAGCTCTTTCTCTCATTTCCATCTGGAGTGTCAGACAGTTCCGTACGGATTGCTGCCTGCCTGTCGGCATCTCTGCATGGATGTCTGATCACCACCTACAACTCAACCTTACCAAAACAGAGATCCTACACCTCCCAGCTTGCCTGTCTTCCTGTCATGATCTCTCAATCAAACTGGACAACTTATTCATTTTGCCTACCTCCGCAGTTAAGTCTGGAAGTGATGATGGACTCAAGTATTTCTTTCTCTTAGTTCATTGAAGCCACAACCCGGACCTGCAGATACATCCTACGTAACATCCGCAGGATCCGTCCTTGCCTCACAACTGAATCTGCGCAACTACTTGTTCAGGCCATGGTGACGTCCTGTCTGGACTACTGCAGCTCTTTCCTGTCTGGCCTTCCTGCTGCTGCCATCAAACCTCTAAAATTGATATAGAGCGCTGCTGCCCGAGTTGTGTTTGACTTGTGAAAATGTTCCCATGTATCTCCTCTACTTGTTTCTCTGCACTGGCTTCCTGTAGCTGCCCGGATCAAACTTAACACCCTAGCTATGGTCTACAAATGCATCAATAGATCTGCTTCGAGTTATCTACAAAACTCGATCATCTGCTACACCCCAACCAGACTGCTTTGCTCTTCTACATCTGTCTGGTTTCAGAAAAAAGTAGAAAAGGTAAAGCATGAAGGCTCTTGGTTCTGGCCCCGTTGTGGTGGAATAACTTCCCCTTTTCACTCAGAACTGCTGAGTCTCTGTCCACATTTAAGAAGAGTCTTAAAACTCAGCTTTTCAAGACTCATCTGAACACCTGACTCACTTTACCCATGATCTTAAGCACTATAACTTTAATATCATGCCTGGATAAATCTTTATGCAGCTATTCCTGTAAGGTATACGTTTATATGTATTTCCAAAATTAAAAAAAAAAAAAAAAAAAAAAAAATTACTGGGAAGGTGATCAGGAATCATGGATATTCTGATAGTTTATGCAGCTACTCGTGTGATTAACATTGGTTCATATGGTGGAAAAAAACAAACTGCACTTAAGAATCACACGTCTGCATCTACGTCTCCGTTCCTGCTAATGTAAAGCACACGTTGCATTTTCTATGAGATGTATGTAACCTAGGAGAAAAGTGTCTGCTAAATGAATAAATGTATGTAAATGTAAATTATTACTGCCACTGGAACACTCCGTGTATCAGGGTGTACACCAAGAAACCACCGTGATAGGACTACTGTGTACACTTGTTAATTTATACCCAGCATCTTAGAGTAAAGTTCAGGCCAATACAATCTGTTAGTGCTGTAATGTTTACTCCTAAATGGTGAGCTCGGGCTCTCTGCCATTTTGCAAAATTACATATCTATTTTGTAATAGCCTGCAGTACTATTACATAATCTGGAAGTTCATCACCCTAACTATGAATTTATGTCCCATGCCTCGGTCTAAGTTTGGCCTACTTCACGACGTAATTACAAATAGCACTGACAGTATTGCAACACACAAACATTGCTGTAGTTAAATTTTTTCAAAACTTCTTGATAATAAAATGGTAATACATCTGTGGTTTTATGTTTCATGTATCATAGAAAATAGTAATAAGTGAAATTGACTGATGGCTAAGCGATGTTGTGTCCTTATTGTCACGAGGCTAGGTTCCTAGATGCAAGTGAGTTGTATGACGGATTTTCAGTCCTTACTTCCATAACCCTCAGATTCCATTTCAGGTTGAATTGGACCAGGGGAGTCCATGAAATGACATTTATTTAATTCAGGTGCCATCGGGTAATAAAATCAGTCTGCAGAGCGCTCTGTGATGACTGTCACACGTGAGCCTGTGAGATGGGGATGCAGGGGTAAAGGGCAGGCATCTGCCATAGAATTTAATTAGGGAAACTGGAAGCTTCGTCCATGATATTGTTGCTGTGAGCATTCTTTAATTGTACCTCTTTCGCACTTTCTCTGTTGCTCATCATCAGTATTCATCCTGCCAAGGTGCCACTGTACCACGCAATGACTTTTCTTCATTCTTGCATCCTGGATTTTGTGTCTTGGTATGTATCCTTTGTGTAACTGTTGACTGAATGCATCTCTCAATTCAGGTACACATAGCCAGACGCACATATACAATGAAGGGGGCTTCACAGAATGTATTGCTGGTCTAAGGCAGCCAGAACTGTCCTATGTTGTTCTTAATGCCTGCAAATTCTCCCTAAAGGCACACGTTCTCTGGAGAGACATGTTCTAGGTCCAAAACTTTGCAGTGTTCTGTCGGCACCGTATGTTTGGAGGCACCTCTTGTCCGTCCCTTTGTCTGCCTTACTCTTGATCTCGTACCTTTGTTCCCTCTGTTCCTTCTCTCAGAAATGGAGTAGAATAGCAAACACCTGGGCCAGTCTGTGATAGCAAATGTAATATAAAAAGGGAAGTGCCCTTAAGGTTGCACATCTGTTTGAGCTCAGTCACATCAATATTAATTTAAAAGGTCAGCTTCTCGAGCATTCGTCTCCATCATGGGCCAGGATTAAAACCAAGAGTAGCAACTTTAAGAGGATTTTGAAGTGCAGATGGTAGCATATTCTTTTTTCATTCATTCCTGTTTTTAAATGCACACATACACTATGCCCCAGTACTGAAATAAAGACAGTCCTTGGAAAAACAGCCCTTTTGGAGAACTAAGTTGCTTAACTGTCCGTACTGATACTATTGCTTGTTTGTCCTGGCATTTGTTTAGTAGACACGTGCGGATGGGCTGGTTTGTGAAGTAATCTTTTTATTCGTTCCTCTGAAAGGGATGATCCACCATTAATGCATGATGTTGTATACAATATTGGTAAAGCCAAGAATCTCCTCATTAATCAGTTGTTTTTAATTATATTTATTACCTGTTCTACCTAGAATAATTTAGTAGAGTCAAACAAGGTATTTACCAATATTCAGCACATAATATTGGTCTTAGAAATGTAGATTAATTAATGTGCTCTTTGAATTTGTCACTGGAAACCATCTTCAGAGATCTCGATGAGAGCCCTTATGGCAGTCTGTGATGCTTTAATATATTGTATATTAATAGGTTTATGCCATACTAAGGTTCATTAGTGTATAGGGGTTAACTGAAGTACTTTTCTGCCATCACATCGCAAGTTTATGATCGCTCAGTCATGCTGAGATCAATCATGAATTTACACATCGAATAAAATTCTGCAGTAAAGTCTGAGTGTGTTTTATAAGCAATTAAGATTAAATTCTTGTGACTTACAAGACAGTGTTTCCAAATAAGTTACTGAAATAAGAACTGCTTAGGAGAATGAAATAAATTGCTTTTTTATTTCAGCCATCTTCTGCTTTATCAGCAATCTGTACTCTAGCTACCAGCAAGAAGAAAAAAGGAAGGAAGAAGTTGAGATTAGGCTGTGTAATAAGGCTGCCCATGTCTCATTAAAGCCCCAATCGTGCATAAAATGAGATTGATGGAAATTTATCTAAAAGGTCAAGGAAAGAAAATTTTCATATCTGACACAGGGTTTAATGGACAGGATTTTAATTTGGTCGCTTTCCAGAACACCAAGAGGACCACAGTCTCTCCCTTTGGTGGAATTGACTGCTCTTCTACCCTTCTTTCTGCTTCTCCTCTCTTGTCCCATCCACTGTCAGCACTGCTGCTTTTATCCTTGCTTTCTTCTTAGTGTCCACTACACTTCTGATTTCTCTGCGATTGTTTAGTACTTTGAGAAGCACAAGGAAGAAGTCATGCAACTGCCGTATCCCTCCTAATCACCAGGTTTCAATCCCATAAAGCATTTGTACTATCAGAAGTGCCTCCTCTAGTCCAGTGCCAACTGAAGAAAGTCTTTAAATGCTGTTTGTTGTTGTGTAAATGCTGTTTGCAATGTTTTATAGAACCTTATAAATTTTTTAATATTTCTTCAAATGCTACAAGTGCTTTTAGTTGACATGCTTCCTTGCTTCTTACCAGTTGATAGGGAATTATTTCTTCACTAATTATTTAATTTGTAATTTTATTCAGGCAAAGGAGTTCCACAACTATGGTATACAAATTTCACAGACTTAACAGTAGTACTGTGTTTTCAATAGTATTTGGAATAGTACGTTGTGACCAGCTGTAAATGCCTATTGCTTTATTTAAACCCTTTTGCCTAAATCACTGTGAACTCCTTAAACCATAATGGGCTTACCAAGTACAATGGTATGTTAGTGCATAATTGTACAGTATTTGATAGGGATTTAGAAATTCATTTCTATTTCCTAACACGAATTTGGTGCACGAGTCACCAAAAGATCACCAATTCAATGGAACAGTTGAGAAAAGAGCATTGATTAGCCCAGCCTTCTGTAGTCCTTCTGTCCGTCCCCCCCCCCCCCGCCGCCCCCGAAAAAAAAAAGCCCAGTTCATAGTATTTCTTAGCTTAATGTTAGCCAGGGTTTTACACATTTACCGCCCTGAAATATTATTCACCTAAAGTTTTGTATTATTGTCTAAAACATGTTTGTAAAATGTATTAATTGAAAGGTTTTTTGTAACTGAGGAAATGCTGACTTAAATCTTTCATATTAGTTCTTATTAAATAAGTATTTTATGTTCCACTTTCATGGGAGGCGTGGTGGCGCAGTGGGTTGGACTGGGTCCTGCTCTCCGGTGGGTCTGGGGTTCGAGTCCCGCTTGGGGTGCCTTGCGACGGACTGGCGTCCCGTCCTGGGTGTGTCCTCTCCCCCTCCGGCCTTACGCCCTGTGTTGCCGGGTAGGCTCCGGTTCCCCACGACCCCGTATGGGACAAGCGGTTCAGAAAATGTGTGTGTGTGTGTTCCACTTTCTCTTTTTGACATTTGTAAAATTTGGCAAGAATTTTTCTTATAATTAATAAAATATTTACTTCATGAATGTGTGAAAAAAGCTGGAATATTAAGTTTGTGAGCTTGGATTGTTTTTCATTGGGCAGCTGAGTATTCTCTGTGGGAAACCCATGTTCCTGCTGCTTTGCCAGTGCCTCCACCCAATTTGTCGTGCTGCTGTTTAAGGTGTGCATCGGAAACTGGCTGTTTTTAAAGGCTAATTTCAAATCTCTTTTAAAGACTTGATGGATGAAGTACCTGCTTTTCATAGATTGTTGTACCATTGATTTTAATTTTGAAACCTTTGAATTTCTTCCCTGTTTTCTATTTTGAGAAGAGTTAGATAAACCTAATTTCACTACGTTTCATGCACCATCTCACCTGCTGAAGTGGAGGAAACAGAGCAACAGGAAACATATTAATAAACTGTAGAAATGGACTTTTTCAGAAGCCCTAGATTTTTACAGACTGGATCACACACACATTTTCTGAACCGCTTGTCCCATACGGGGTCGCGGGGAACCGGAGCCTAACCCGGCAACACAGGGCGTAAGGCCGGAGGGGGAGGGAACACACCGAGGACAGAACACCAGTCCATCGCAAGGCACCCCAAATGGGACTCGAACCCCAGACCCACTGGAGAGCAGGACCCGGTCCCACCCACTGCGCCACCGTGCCTCCTTGGCCAGACTGGATCAATTACATTTATCTGACTTACAGTGATGGCTAAGTATTTTCATCAGATAATGGGGCTGAAGTTCTTTCTGTGTTACTATTGGTCAGAGACAATGTCGTATTACAATGCAAACATGGAACAGACACAGTCTGAAGGTTTTGCACCTGCGGAATCTACTCTGCTCCACATGTCCGCTTAGGTGCCAGGTTCTGAAAGGCCATGGCCGCCGCCTTCTGTCTGAAATACAACACAGAAAGAACCATGAGCTGTTGTATGAGTTCCTTCTGTCTCATTGAAAATCTGTATTGCTTCTCATGTGTAGTTACAAGGTAAGAAACTTTATAATAACATTTTAAAACCCTGATTTAAACTGAAGGTTCAGGATATATTGAGCTCATGTCCAGCTAAAGTTATCTTCTGCAGATAAGAAAAATATCCATCTAGCACCTCCAGGTGCAAGACAGTGTTTTTTGTTTTACCTTGAGTCAACAAAGATGTACACATTTGTCAAAAATATGTAAATATTTTGATTTGCTTCAAACTATAATAGTCATTAATTTGAAATGTAAAACTGTTAAAGAAACAAAAGCTGCAGATTTGTTGGTTATAGAACATATTTCACAAGTTGTGGTCCCGGTGTTCATGACTTGTAAGAAGTAAAGGATAAGGGTCACTGAGTCGAAGATGACTTATGGTGACTACTCGTATGGTTTTCATGGTAAAAGAGAGTGTGGAAGTGGTTTGCCATTGCCTTCTGTCGCCTATTTCTTTGGATTACACACATTGGAAGAACATGGAAAAATTATATTATTCATGTTGGGTTTTCTGAATTTCAGGAGACAAGCACCTGGCAGAGTTGTGTGAAGGTGAGGAAAAATAAGTGACACCTAATATAGTCAACTTCTTCACCTTCATGTTTCCTATAGTCAGTCCTTATGCACTAGACATGATGACCCTCTTATCTTACTCATTTTTCACCTCTTTGTTGCTGTGTGATCTCCCAATTGTTTGACATTTTACCTGCTAGATTTTTCTTTGTCTCCCAGGTGTGACAAATACAATTGTGCGTATAGCATACATGCTCACAAAGTATGTTCTAGTGTGTCATTGGAATTTATCCGAAAATAAATGGTGATTTTGTCTGAGGAGAAATAAGGGTCCTATGTCCTGACCCCCCTCCCTTTCAACACAGTTATTCACTTTGTAGTAGGTCATCTTGCTGTGCTTGATTGGGCATGTCAGCATTGTCACAAAGCACCACTCTGATGTGTTTCGACTTGTGACTTGGTTGGTACCATACTTTGTGAGCCAGCCCACTCAATTGTAGGCTATTTCATACAAGTTTTTTTCAGTTTTTTTCTGTTAATTAGCATGCGTAGCTAAATTCAAAGTCTGACTTGACATAAGATTAGTCTTGTTTTGCCTTGCTGTGCAAGGGCAAGCCCCTGATCGAGGCTCTGTATGTGGATGTATTCATAATCTGCTCTGCAGCATGCTTGGCCAACGTCAAGTTGACAAAATTCTGCTTAATTAAACCACTGGGTGCTTCCATGCTCCCAAAGGCTGATTAAGGCACAACAGAAATGGTGATCAGGCACTACCATACCTGAGTGGTAACACAACGGACATAAATTTCAGTGACTAGCATAGCAGTGCTGGAAGTGATAGTGCTCCAGAAAATGTCCAAATATGATGAAACATCCACCATGAATGCATTATATTACTGTAGGTAGATTAGCCTGTTTAAAGTGTCAAGACTGCAGAACCAGTGACAGAAATGAGGGTTGAGGAAGTTACAAAGTCCTGCAAATTACCTCATCACTTAATTTAACAGCAAACGGTGTAAAATAAAAATAAAATATCTCACTCTGTATACATGATCGGTGCAGACCGGAGTTAGCAGAACATTTTTCTTGCTAAGAAAAACTACAAAACAAAAATGTGTATGAAATATAAAATATGTACATGTATGAAAGTAATTATATGACAAAATATAAAATCTGTAAATCTGACTACTAAAATAATTACATATGTAAAGTCGATTGAATATGTATTAGATGTAAAATACATGTAATGTTTTGGACATGCTCTGTACAGTATATGCCATACTTTAGCTATCAGCCTTCACAGTACTGATTTAAAAAAAAATAAAATGTCAGACAAGTCCAGAAAGGACTTCTGAGTAAATTTATACATTTAAATTACAATATAATGATGGTATTGAAAGATTAGGTGTCTGTGATCCATCCACCCTTTCTCATTCTCAAGTTCGTTTTATTTAATGCACATGTAGATTCCTTAAGATCATCACTATACCTGCAGTTTAAACACATTAGTTCAGGTTTTTGTGGAACGGTCAAAACTCTGAACTGGCTGGCTTCTTGATAACAGGTCACTTTGAGATTCTAATTCATGTTTCTCTGAAGAAGCCAAATCAGAATCAACACACTGTATGTTTGGAGACCATGGTTGGTTGACTAATTTAAACAGGGAGTAGTTTGGTTAAAGCGCTGATGTCCCTTCAGGCTCATATGGGGCTAATCTCAGTGTTAAAGCATCCCCAGCTCATATATGTATGTTTGATGGGACACTTTTTCCCGTCGGCTTCTGTTTTTATAGCCTGCAGGTCTTGCTTGGTCAACCATTAGGTTGTTAGTTGTATCGATGCCATGGTTTGCAATAGTACCAAGGTAACTGAGCATGGTACAATTATTGTAGTATCGTGTGTCCTAACCACAGCTGTGCTGGCAGCTACAAGAAGTGTAAAAATTAAGGCCAGTGTTTGGAAACGCTTCGTTATTGCAATCATTTGAATTTAGCTTCATAGTTGAATAACACTTCAATGACAAATGTGTTTGTTCATAAACTTTAGAAAGCCAGGACTGTTCCTTTTGCATAGGATTACCTAAATATGTTATTTATCTGTAATACAATAAGTAACAGATTGATAAACATGGTGTCTTGTGTCATGCACATTATTCCTGGTATCTTTCATTGCAAGTTTCAATAACCTTTATTTCTGAAGTAAATATAGAATTTCTTCATGTACATACAGTTGAGAGTATTACATGCTGAGGCTAATGGATATTAAATTCATGGGAGGAATATTTAAAGTACAAAGGAAGATACACCTGTGTACACTATTCAGCATACACCAAATTCATGTAAGAAATGAAAAGTAGGCTTTTCACTGTGTATGCATGTCCATACAGCAGTCCCGAATAAATGTTGGGTCCTGGGAGCTGGGGCTGAAATTAGTTGGAAGAGTATTAAAATATTAATGTTGCCTTTCTGTGTCCAGACCTGGCCCATTCATTATTCATCTTACCTTGAAGGTAGCATACGAGATGGCCTTCATTTTATCCTGACCTCTGCTCAGAAAGATATTGGCTTTTTTCCTGCACTCTGAGATTCTTCTAAGCTCTGCTGATGTTTTATACCACTCTGCATTTGGTAGTTTGCACAAGATTTTATTTTTTTTTTCCCCTTTTGGTCAGCAGTTATACGAAGTACATGTGTAGACATCTATGTCTTCTGTTTTTGTGGTCAGTTTGATATTGTGTGGACAAATGCTTCTTCAACTTATGTCCCATGAAAAAAATGTAGATGTAGCATTAATATAAAGCACTTGAGTTGTTTTAATTATTGGGTTGTATACTGCTAGAACTTTGCTTAGATCTGTCAGTTTGCATAAGCAACCTGGGCATTTTATTATTGTGCATTTTTTTGTATATATACAGCAAAACAAGTCAGCCTACAATTACCTTGCAGAACAGCTGTGTAGGCTGTGCAGAGAGGTCTAAAATTACAGAAGCCAGTAAGAGTGATGAAATGCAATACTGATTTAAGTTCTGTGTCTTCAGATCCTTTCTTTACCGCCTGCCTTTTTTGACCAGGATACATGTCCACATGTCTGACAGAGTCCTGAGCTTCAAAGGTGTCATATTAAACACGCATTTCCTAAAACATCATGAAGTTCGTTTGGCTTCACTTTGTTTTTACAGTGTTCAAATAGGTTATATAAAAAAAAAAAAAAAAAAATTTAAAAGAGTATCTGTGTGGTCAGGGTGTGTACGGGAGAAAGCGAGATAGGCCCCTCTTTGATTTTTAACAAAAGTTTTCATTGTAAAATTGTGGAACAAAATAATTTAGAAACTCTCAAACTTCCACTTCACAAATCAATGATACTGGAGCAGGGACCAGGCAAATTATGGTCTAAGTAAAAGGAAAGACTGGAGTAAGCATATACAATCTGATCCAATACTAAAATTTCCAGCTGTGATCATTAGATTCTCTAATTAATTACACTTTCTCAAAGTAAGTTATGTGCAGCAGGAGACTCAAAGAAAAGATAGAAAATATATATATTTTTTAAATCATGCCACTCTCAGAGGGGGAAATCAGCGTGCTGTCTTACTAATGTTATATATAATGTCTTGGCGCATTTTGAAAGTTAACATGACAAGAAGTAAATACCCCAGATCATTTCATTGTGTGTGTGTGGTACTTTTGAAAACACTGTAAATAGATCTATACTATAAATAGCTGAAACAGAGCCATACCTCTCATAAGAATCTGTACATATGGGTTTCAGAGGGTTTATTACAGTGTTTCAGATGTCTGCTTCAGTGGAGGAGGGCAGCACCCTTACAGGAGGGTTTTGTGTCTTCTGCAGTAAAAGCATTCGAAGAAAAAAGTACTGAACAATAATAAACAAAAAAATGTATTAAGCACAATATATTGCAGTGGAAAAAAGCTGCTCTTACAGTAATTTGCATCTTTTCTAACAGCAGTCTGTGTGATTCCTTGCTTTTTTCAACATTTGTAAAACTAAAAGACACAAGTCCAGAATACAACTTTTGATCACAGTGCACAAAGCATTTTCATTAAGTTTAATAGTTTTCAAACCACAAAATGTATCATTAGCAATATATATTTATGCAAAAAGAAAAAAATATTAAACTATTAGTGTAGAAATGCCTTTCTTTTAGAACCTGTTTTTTTTTTCTTTTTTTTTTTCCCAGCACAAACTGAGTGGAAGAAACTCTGAAGCAAGTTGTTCCTTCCTACTGTTTATTGCATCCATTGACCTAATGAGAATCAGCCCCCAATGACCCTGACGACTTCTTTTGTCTTTCTGCCAGCAGAGAAGATGAGGAAAAAATGCTGGCTTCTGGGTAGGCAAAGAAAAACAAAGCATTTTTTTTGTAATCCCAAAATCATCTTTTTATACTAGTTGACAGTAAGTGGCAACTAACTGCTAGCACTCTGCTTTCCTGGCTATTACATTATTACACAAAATTTTCCATGGGCAAGTTGAGCTCTGCTAATTATGAACACTGTGACTCTGTCGAGCAGAAACTTTCTTGATATAAACTAAAGTTTGTGATGTGGCCCTGCTTATGTATGCCATCCACTAATTCACATAAAACTTAAGAATATAAAGTTTATTTCTGTTTCAGTTGTCCTTCCTTTAGTATAATCTGTAATAATTGAAATATGATTATAGCGATTATATAATATAATAATAATAATTATATAATAATTGCTACAAACTGTAATAATCACTCTGTGGCAGTTTGTAAAATACCACAAAGCACTGAAATTGTACTTGTTCCACTGATCTAGCAAGTTAAAGTCAACCCATCTTCCCTTCAGTGAAATTAGGAGAAATAATTTTATCTTTAAAATATATTCTTTTATATATGAATATACAGTATATAATTTTGGCTTGATTGATTTAGATTTACTAGATGGGGTGCGGTGGCGCAGTGGGTTGGACCGGGTCCTCCTCTCCGGTGGGTCTGGGGTTCGAGTCCCGCTTAGGGTGCCTTGCGGCGGACTGGCGTCCCGTCCTGGGTGTGTCCTCTCCCCCTCTGGCCTTATGCCCTGTGTTGCTGGGTAGGCTCCGGTTCCCCGTAACCCTGTATGGGACAAGCGGTTCAGAAAATGTGTGTGGGTGATTTAGATTTATTGAACATGATTTCACCTTTTTTAAGAAAAAATTTGATGTTTATGACTTACTGTTAAAATATTAATACTGCACGTACAAACATACATACTGCACATACGTATTTTGTTAAAATTAAATGTGAACTGTGAAATGTGACCGTTACTACGCGTAGCGGTTCATAAGGAAAGCAAATGTATGTTCTCATTCTTCCTCCAGAGGGTGGTGTTGTCTTGTGAATCTTTTCATCTGTTTGTGACGTCAGCTTCAGGAATGGGGTGTGAGCGCAAAGACTGCCATATTAACTTTGACACAATCCTGTACAGATTTAGTACAAAATAACATGGCAGTAATTTATGTATGATATGAATTTTACTGCAAATTTGTAACTTTGAAAGACCACAGATGACAAAGCATCTGTATTTTTTTTCATTTTATTTTGATTCCTGTCCTGTCAAATTTTTCTGTTTATAATGACTTTCGAAAGTTAAGACATAGGGTTTATGCGGAATAGAAAAAATGCCAGTTTATATCACTTAGGATGGGATATTTTTTTGATGTAAGGTGATAAAACTGACCCCATAAAGGCATGGCACAAGTGTCTTCAGCAGTGCCCGAAAAGGGAGATGAAATGAGCAGTCTGTGGTTTTATGACACATCATACGCCTGCACTACTTTGGCAAGGGAATGGTTAACCCCCTCCCCCCCACCATTGCCACCCCTCAACCCCTGCTTTTGCAGCAGTCTCTCACTCACTGGACTGTGGAGATGCTTCATCTTCCTTGACAGGCTGACCACTATTGCCTGTTCTGATGTGTTCAGCATACCTTCATTGTGTCATAAATAAATCAGAGAAATTACTTTCCTCTGTCCAGTTTATCGGCAGTGGACTGGACAGCAAATAAACAGGAAGTGTTGTGTGTTTCCCATCGGAGGACTAATGGAGTACCTGTGATAAGTGCTGGTGGAACTGTATCCCCTCCATTGCCCTTACCTAAATATGAATGCTACCCTATTTGTATTAAATCATAGGACTGATTTTCTCTTTTAATGATATCCAGTTTCTTGTGAAGATATTATCTGATTTCATCAGTATTTGAATAGATACATGCGTGAAAGTCCAAAATAGGATGTGCATTCGGCACCCCAGCAGAAAAATAATTGAAGCAGTGACAGTGTTAGCGACAGTGTGACATCCATTGTTAATGGTGCTGCACAAGAATCATGGCCCCAGACACATGCAGTTTGCTGGGGGAGGGTTGGGCTTGGGGGAAAGTATGACATGCCCCCTTTTCTCACTTGCCTCCATTAATAAAAGTTCATCCATGTGCCATTACCTTGGAGCTCTGCCCTTATGCGTGACAAAGGTGCTATATTGCACCATGGTGGGGTTTTCGGTGTAGAATTCAGTTCAAGGAACAAAAGTGTAGCAAGTGAATTTTATCTCTGTGCTAGGATGAGCGTCGCTCGCTAGTCTTTGCGCCACTTTTTGTGACTGACTGCAGAGGGGAGACACTGGGAGAGTGTGGAGGAGTGAGATTTGGTCTGCTTGGTTTCGCTGGTTAATTTGCCATATAATGAGCTACAGATGTGGAAAGCTCCAGTCCAGTAACATTAAGCTTTTCTTTGCATTTCTTTGTTTCGGTGCTTATGTAATGGTATAAAAATGCTCCAATTCATTTCCTGTTAATACCACAAAATTTAGGCAAAAATGTAAGAGGAACAGATGTAAGAGACAGATTAGGTTTTCAACAGAGACGGTCATTTGGGAGTTTTCAGGGGTCATTAACACACAATTTTCATTTACATTTATATTTATTCATTTAGTAGATGCTTTTGTCCACAGCGACGTACATCTCAGCAAAAGTAAAATTTATGAATTATATTGAGAGTAGGAGACATAGCTGCAGACATGAAAGTCTCCAGCAAACCTAGTTCGTTACGTACCACTTACTGTACTGAGGTTCATCGATTGAGTAGGTGCTTAAAACACAGGATAGACAAATCCCGATACCCACCCACCAATTTTTTTTTTTTTTTTTTAATTTACATTTATCCGACGCTTTTCTCCAAAGCGACTTACAATGTTAAGGTGACAATTCTTTACCCATTTATACAGCTGAGTAATTTTAGTGGAGCAATTCAGGGTAAGTACCTTGCTCAAGGGTACTACAGTCGGGGGTGAGGCTCATACCTGTGCGTCCAAAAGCAGTCGCTCTAACCACTGCGCTACCAGCTGTCTAAATATTATAAGATACACAAATAAGCAAATACAATGCCAGAGTAGTGGCTGAATAAAGGTTGTATATGGGGATGCTTATGGAATTACGATGCATGGACAGCTACACCGTGAATGAGCTGGAGAGATCTTGGGCAAAGTGGATCTGGAAAAGGTGAGTTTTCAGACCCTTCTTGAAAGAAGACAGAGTTTCCGCAGTTCTGAGTGACAGGGGAAGGTCATTCCACCACAACGGACCCAGAACTGAGAACCTCCGAGCTTTACCTTTTGTGCGTGGGACCACCAAGCGAGCAGAAGTAGATGAGTGAAGGGGCCTGGCTGGGGTGTAGCGGTTGATTAAGTCTTGTAAATAGCTGGGAGCAGTTCTATGGATGCATTTGTACACGGTGACCAGGGTTTTGAATTTGATTCGGGCAGCTATAGGAAGCCAGTACAGAGAAATAAGTAGAGGAGATACATAGGAGTGCTTTGGCAAATCAAACACAACTCGTGCAGCAATGTTATGTATCAGCTGTAGAGGTTTTGGAGAGGTTGACTTGGAGATGGTGATCATACATCCATGAAGAGATGTCCGACAGGCAGGCAGCAATACGTACGGCGATGTCTGACGCACCAGGTGGAAAGCAGAGGAAGAGCTGGGTATCATCAGCATAGCAGTGGTATTTGAATCCATGGGAGGCTATGACCGGACCGAGGGAGAAGGTGTAGATCGAGAAAAGAAGAGGACCCAATACCAAGCCCTGTGGAACACCAGTTGAGAGAAGCAGAGGAGAAGAACGAGAGCTCCGCCAGACCACTTGATAGGATCTGTCAGAGAGGTAGGACTCAAACCATCTTAGTGCTGCACCTTTGATCCCAATTTATCAATCCAGTATGCATGTCCCTCATGTTACCCCATGCTCGGGGCATCAATGCAATCTAAAGTACTCAGCAACATAGTAAAGTTGTTTTCATGTAACAAGTCTGGGTAATATGGGCAGCACGATGGCACTGCTGTCTCACAGTGGCTAGCTGATATGAGAGGACATCGGTTTGATCCCTGCTCGGTCTGTGTGGAGTTTGCATGTTCTCCCCGTGTCTGCGTGGGCTTCCTCCTGCAGTCCAAAGACATGCTGTTCAGGTTCACCCATAGTGTGTGAGTGACAGAGAGTGTGTTCCACTGATGTACGGATGAGTGACCCAGTGTAAGTAGTGTATCTGGCAGTGTAAGTAACCTTGCTGAATAAGGTGTGTGGGCTGATAACACTACACAGAGTTCATTGGAAGTCACTTTGGACAAAAGCATCTGTTAAATAAATAAATGTAATACAGCTGCCTGGACACAGACACTGCAGAGTTTTAGTTTTTTTAAAAAAAAAAGACAGTTGGTAAACAATAATGCTTTTCTGAGCATAGACATGCTGCTCTATATGCTGGTAGGAGTCAGATTTCTGAGATCAAAATTTCAATGGTCAAGTTTAGCAGTGTCTGTTTCATGAACTAGCAGATGCCATGGGTCTGTGGAAAACATGAGGTAACCACAACAACCAGCAAGTGTGATGGGGACAAATAGATTTCACACAGCATTTTTAGTAGTCAGCAATCGTGTGTGAGAAACAGAGAATTTAAAAGAACACATATAGGTAAACCAGTGTGGTTAGTGGGTATGAGATGCCATCACTTCAGTTTTCCTTCTTACACTTAAATCACGCTGAAATGACAGCAAATATTACCCACTACAAATGCATCCTGGGAGGTGTCTGCTAGCTACTGTTTTTCTTCAATCTGTGTCCATGTTTTTTCTTTTTGTCCCTGTTGAGTTCCAGTCCCTTTATGGACTGATGTCTCGTACAGGGTGTACTCCTTCCGGCCTAGTGCCTAGTCATTCCAGGGTAGGCTCCAGACCGCTGCAATGCTGACAAAAACAAGCGGTTTAACAAAAGTGAGTAAGTGAGCTTCAGTATAGAACATCTATAGGAAGATTGTTTGAAACATTTCTAGTAACGAGACATTGGCGTCAAACGAAAATGCTTCGTGCGGGTACTTTAAAGACATTGTTGTGCGCGCAGAGCCCATTGCTCTCGCTCTCTTGCTCACTTGCTCAGAATGTAGCTGCACGCACCTGGAACAGATAAAGGGACTTTCATGTCCCGGGGGCCATACCAAGGTCAGCCAGTGCCGGTGTGCAGAATGAGTTTACAAGAAAGGAGCAATGCTACAGAAAAAATAAAGTGAAATTGTGTATTTCCTGTGATTGCCAGGTGCTGGAGAGACCTTTGTCGTTTCTTCTCAGCACTCAACATGTTTTACTAGCTCGCCTTAAGTTGTTGCCTGTTTTAGGAAACAAAAGAGACTTGTTGGTAGGGTTTTTAATTTAGAACTTTTTTGTTTATGCCAGTGTAAAGTTGTATCTTTTTCGTTTTAGACCGATAGCATGGAAAAAGAGACAGTTCACCAAACAAGCCTTCTCCCGTAACGCACAAATCTCTAACCTCAGGGCTTTTGCTCTTTCTTACTTTGATATGACACTTGCTATAACAAATGATGATTCCCAACTTGGATCAAAAGCACTGGAGGAATATATAGTAAATACCATCAAAGCACAGCTGTTCTTTAGAATTGTTATTACTGTATATGGACAGTGCTACACGCTTAGAACCAGACAGTCTACTCATGTAATGCATTGTATAAAGAAGTCTTGATTTCTATACACACTACATACGTGAAATTGTTATAAAAGCACTGGAAGACATGGTTACATTTTTTGATAGGTTCTCATTTGAGTGGAACTCACCACCCCACCTCCTTATTTCAAACATTTTTGTTTGTTTTCTGATAGCTTTGCACTTTACTCGGTTCATCTGCCTGTTGGACAGATATTGAATATACTCCACATGACTATGACTTCCTCCTCCAGAGTGGCCTGAAACTGAATGGGATTACATGGACTCTATTTGTTTCCGATATTATGGGCTACTTATACTGTATGTGTAACTGAAACCTAGAAATTCTCGACATGGGTTACAGTGTATGTGTGTAAGCACTGAAACATACGCACATACACATGCCTGTCCTTTTGTTTTCTTTGTTTCCTGTGCGTGCTGGTGCTTGCAGCTCCAGGTCCCCCAGCCAAAGGAGAATGCGCTCTGAGAACTCATCTGCCTCATCTCCTTGCCCACCTGTCTTTCCGTAAAACTTTTTCAGTGCAGGTGTAATTCCCTGTAAAATTACCTATAATTTACTGCCCCCTGGGAAATGGGTATCCCTGAGGGTGGAAATCAATGAGATCATTGTGAGGAATTCAGCGTCGAGGTTCTGTTCTGCTAGGGAGGCTACAGTTAGGATAATTCTGTAATGGCACTGGACGGGGCCTGGGTTATCCAGCACTCTATCTTCAGTAGATCAGTGTGTTAAAACACTATCATTTAACCCTTCCCGCTCTGTTCACCTGGGTTCGGTCTTCAAGCAGCCCCCCCGCCATGTGAAAACAGCAGGAGCACCTCTTTAGCCTTTTTGTAGTAATGCGCTCTACCTTAGCATTAAAGGGGTTTGAAAAGAAAGTTGTGTGGGGAACATGAACTGTGCCTTGAAGGAGCAAAATCGCACTAAAAAGTAATTCACAACTGGTCCTGTAATTCAGCGGCCTTTATCAAGCCTGTTAACATACACTTTGCAGTACTTACTACTGCATGTAATATACAGTAGATGGAATATTTGTTTCATTAGTACCAAAGTGTCTTATCAGTAACAATACTGCGAAAAAAATATAATTTTCTTACTGATACTTGAGGGGGCGCGGTGGCGCAGCGGGCTTGGCTGGGTCCTGCTGTCTGGGGTTCGAGTCCCGGTTGAGGTGCCTTGCGGTGGACTGGCGCCCCGTCCTGGGTGTGCCCCGTCCCCCTCCAGCATTATCCCTGTGTTGCCGGGTTAGGCTCCGATTTGCTGCGACCCGGCTTCAGACTACGTGTGTGTGTGTGTGTGTGTGTGTGTGTACTGACACTTGCTTTGAGTGACAGCCGGATATGTGAGCTCTTTGGCTCTTATTCTATAAAGTTGTTGTTTGAAAGGACATAGATGTGTTTTTTCAGGTGAAGTGGCACCTTTTGAGCACTACACAGTACATCAGTGCAGTGTCTGTTTGGGTTAAACCATACTTTGTATAAGGTGCTGCCGTCTTGGATGAGAGAAACACTGTGCAGCGTTTAAATAGGGTCTTGCAGCGCCTAACAGACTGACAACAATGGCAATCACTTGTTTCTGATTTATTAGATAGCTGAGGAAATTAATTTCATTTGAAAATGCATGAGCGGAAATTAGATGGAGGAATTGTGTGTTTCCCCACATCATCCCTCCAGAGGTGCCGATAACCCACGATCTTCTTGCTTTTTTAATGAAAGGAGAAAGGAAAAAAGATCTCACCAAAGCTGTAATTAACTTTGCTATCTCCTGATTCCCAACCTGGTCTTAATCACCTAATAACATTCTCTCAAAATGGTTTCATCAGCCTTCAGAATTCAACAGGTGCCCTTCTGACTTGTTCTCGCACCCCTGAACATTTGAGTGTTGTCGTCCACAGAGAAAAGAGTAGATATATTCAGATGCAGCTTTCAAAAACCATCTGATCTGACAGGTTTCTCTAGTGTACAGAAAGTCTTCGTTATAACGTTTAGTTTAATGACAGGCGAGATTTGCGTCACAGTACACTTAACTAAGGTACATTTTGAGCAGCTTGTTTTATTCACGAATGATCTTAATTGTTTTCTTGTTTGTTCTGAGTGGTTTATACTTTAAGTGCTATCATAAATAATTTTATGTAAATTCCCATATCGGTATATTTCTACTAATATATTTTGTAGGTGTTGGTTTTGAGCTTTTGCTTACTCCCTTGAAATATTACTTTGATACAGACAAAGTATGTGGCACAACATGCTAGTGTACATATTGTTTTTTTCACAGCTTGCCAAGGCTTTTACATGTCTGGAAGGTAATGTGAAGTCCTAAAGGGTCTGCTTGTGTCTTTTTACATATTCTGTGTCCTGTTGGGGGGCGCAGCGGGTTTGGCCGGCTCCTGCTCTCTGGTGGGTCTGGGGTTCGAGCCCTGCTTGGAGTGCCTTGTGGCGTACTTGCGTCTTGTCCTGGGTGTATCTCCTAACCCTCCAGCCTTGTCCCTTGTGCTGCCGGGTTGGATAGGCATCTGCCAAAATTGGATTGCAGTCCCACTTTGCTGAACTCATCAAAAATGCATAATTCATCCTATTTCATTGCATAGCAAGGGCAGGGCTATATGAAGTAAATGGTAAGGTGAGGCTTCTTTCACATTCCATGTCGCCTTCCTTACATGGGCACACACTCACATAAATGGATTTCAGCCATGCAGGCAAACACTACCACACTGTACCTTCACGTGCGTGCATAAACATCCAAGCCTGATAAATCACTGGATCGTTCCCTTGGTTATTTTCTATTCTCTCTCGGTTGCTTACTTTCTCCCGCACATCAAGATTTGGGCCTCCATTTTCTTAGAGTAGCATGTAAATTGGTAGATACACTGATCAGAGCTTATTACAAAATGGAGCTTTGCTTACAAAAAAGAAAAAAAAAAAAAACTAATAGGAATACGTCAGAGCGAAATTCAGAAGGGATCGGGGGGAGCCTGCGGGGGACTGTCGCTCCGCAACTAGGATGGGAAAATTAGATTTATTTTTTCATGGGGACCAGAAAAGGGGGCGGGCTGGTGCTGGTGCCTGACTGCATTTTCTTTATATTTGGAAGGGAGAAAATGGGAATGATTTGTGAATAGCTTTGTGCTGAGACGTCCGTGTGTCCACTGGGTTGGCTCAGCCTGCTGATTCTTATCTGTCCTTTCAGGGTTCTGATGACGAGCAAAAAAAATGTACTGATGCCTCTGTATATGTATTTAATTAGAGGGAAAGTTAGCAGTCAAAATGGTACTTTGTGTTATGCCAGTTAAGGCATTTTTTTTTGCTTGTAAAATCATTACTGTTTATACCATTCTGACCAGCATTCATTGTTTAAATTTTTACTTGTATTTGATGCTTATTTGTTAAGGAAGAACAAAAGTGTGAATATGGCATATACGCTGACATATAATGCATAATTTATAGGCACAAAATACAGAATCAAACATTGTACCACCACTTCATTGGGTTGTGTTGGGTTGTCCTTTGACTAAAAGCTGTACTGTTTAACGCTTGGTGGACTGGTGTCCCGTCCTGGGTGCGTCCCCTCCTCCTCCAGCCTTGCGCCCTGTGTTGCCGGATTAGGCTCCGGCTTGCCTCAACCTTGCTTGGGATACGCAGGTTCAGACTGCGTTTGTGTGTGTGTATGTGTATGTGTTTAATGCTTGCAGAGATATTCATATTAAAATAATGAATTTTCAGATATCAGATATGTATATGCATCTAATGGTGCTATAAACTATGGTAACTATAATAAAATGGCAGTTTTTGGCCAGCAATGTCCCTCATTTCCCATGTCCTAATGTATTATTAATTGGAAGATGAGGAAATTAGAATAGTTTCATTTGTTTTAGTTGCTGTAACCCCCCTAATTTGAGATTTTCCAATAACAGCATTCTGGCACGTAGGTGTTTATTTACAGGGTTAGGTTAGCTGTTACTGGGAGGCCTTTAAGACTGCCATACCTGAATGCACACACTCCCTGGGTGGCAGTACCTGTGATCCAGCTGTAGATGGAGTGCCACACTTAGGTTTTCCCCTAATCTTACATGATTTATACCAGCACTCTCGGCAGTAAGCACCCCACCCGCACCGTGCCCCCTGGCTCACTGCAACCCCCTTCTCTTCCACGCTTGATCCTGGATGCATGTAACCAAGGTGGCAGTTCTAACAAGCTGCCTGGACCGTGTAGCCCAAATGAGCAAAATCAAAACGAAAACGGGGAACTACACAGGTAGGGATATAAGCACCCCAGCGGTGAGCTGCATTTCCTCAGAATGTGGGGTGAATAAGTGCGCCTTGACATGTAAGCCTTAGGATAACCTACTGTGCACTCACCCTTTTGTTATTATTTATTTCAAATACAGGACCTTTACCTTAGTCTTCAACTAAGACTGTTTCTTTTTTTACAAATGCATTCTGGCTTCATATTGCCACAGAACAATTAATTCTGCATCTCACAATGCTTGGATGATTTTCTTTGTTTTACATTATATGTTGTCATGCAGTTGCGTTTGGCCTCCTTAGACCTGCTTCTAGTGCATTTTCCCGTTTTCTGAAGAGAGAGTGCCTGGGTTCTCCACATAGAATGTGCTAGTCTTCTAAATTAGACAACTCTAGGATTTCACACTCAGAGGTTCCCTTGTTCTCTCCTCCATCCCACCACTTCCCCTCATGCCCATATCACATCTTGGCTTCCCATTTCCTTTGTTGCAGCCCATCTGCTCCTGCATCTCCTGTCTATGTCGATCTTTCCCTCTAGGATTTCATTGCTGTACTGTCGTGAGGTCACCCTGGAAAACCTGCCAGCGCTTACCCCCCCCCATCTATAGGAGCTCTTATCAATCACATTAAGAACACATGTACGTACTAAGCACACACATGCACACGCACAGCCCATGTATTTATCTACTTGTCTTTTCCCATGCGCACACAGAGGCTGTTGTGGGTGAATAGCAAAAACTATAGGAAAGGATGTAGTTGACGTTCAGAACAGAATTGTCATGAGATCATGGCCTTGTGAATGGAGAAGGAAAAGAGGAAAATATATATTAAGTATGCCAGTTTGTCTGGTTATGTCTGTTTCATGACCTCCTTTATGCCCATCTGTAGAGTCTCCATGTGTTCAGTTCAAATTTGTTATAGTACCACCTTTTCTGTAAGATTTTTTTGTTTTTTTTTTTTTTTTTTTTTTTTTTATCTACTGGGTCAGAAGAAAGAGAAACCAGCAAAACATTTTTTGCCTTTTCTGTTTTTCAGCTTCAGCAAGTAGTGCTGACAAACACAGGGCCTTACCCCGGGCCCACATCCTGCTTTGCAAGACTCTTTGACTGAAGACTCCAGCCTGTGAAGAAGGCGCCAGCTTCTGAAGGTAACAACACCTTCTCCTCCCATTTACTCTTGGTAAAAATAATGCAGGCGTTCGCTTTGCTGATACTGTAAAGTGATTTCTGTGTATTTGACTTGCATATTTGCTCAGTTGTTAAATTTAAAGAATGGATGGCTCTACTAGCCTGAAGAGGTTAATGATGTAAACATTTGATCTTTGGAAATGTAACTGGGAATTTAAATTTTTTGAATTTGAAATATTAGATATTAGTCGTATATTTTTTGGCAGGAATGATATTTTACAGTTTGAATATATTTTTCCACTGTAATATATTAAATACTGTAAATCATTTGACGTTATGTTGATTTAATAATTTCATCTGCTTAATAGTTTTGTTTCAGTATTTGAGAAAAGACTGCAACAAGAATGGCTTTAGTGTAGAATAAATGCAGACTTGAAAATCCAGTGTTTTCTATTCTTAATCTCCCTGTACATTTGTAATCGGTGCATTTAATCTGTTGACTAACCTTAGATGATTAGGAGTCAGTTTCACTTCAAGGGCGTGACTCTGCATATTTATCGAGACACATTAATTTTCTGCTGAGGAGGATAAAACCCTGAGGTTTGACACCTTCTGCATATTCCTGCCCGATGGACTCTGGCTTTATATTCAGGACTCTGTTGAAGATGGGATTTTTACCTTCTGTACACTGACTCTTTGTTGTTTATGAATAGGGTTCCAGTTTGTAGACACTTGTAGTCCAGTGTTATTGTCTTGTTCTGGACCGTTTGTGCAATGATGATTGAAGCGCTGCTGTCTCACAGCGCTTGGGTGGTGCGAGAGAACGTGGGTTCGATCCCCGCTCAGTCTTTGTTGAGTTTGCATGTTCTCCCTGTGTCTGCGTGGGCTTCCTCCGGGTGCTCTGGTTTCCTCCCCCAGTCCAAAAACCTGCTGTTCAGGTTTCCCCATAGTGTATGAGTGACAGAGAGTGTACCACTCATGTATGGATGAGTAACCCCTTGTAAGTAATGTATCTAGCAGTGTAGTCACCTTGGTGAATAAGGTGTGTGGGCTAGTAACACTACCTAGTGTTTGTTGTAAGTCGCTTTGGACAAAAGCGTCTGCTAAGTGAATAAATGTAAATGTAAGAAATGTGTCCAGATGCAGTCAAAGTCAAAACATTATGTTTCTGAATGCTTTCTTTTTCCTAAACAAATATGATCACAGGTTTTAATAATGATAATGTTGCACTTACAATTGCGGTCCATAATAACAGGCTGGGAGAGCCTACTTGTCATAGGCCGAACCTGTGTGATGAATTCTTTTTTTATTAACTTAATGTCATTCAGCAGAGTGCTGCAAGTGTTCTCTCCTTTGATTTCTCAGGGTATAATGACAGCGGTTGTATCATGAAGTCCAGAGCCTCTGTTAAAGCCTCTTGCGCTCAGAGCCCCTGTAAACTGACAAAGAGAACTTGTGAAAATCAGGGCCAGTTGGGTATGAAATCCACCTCAGTGGTGCAGCGTTTTTCTAACAAACACAAATGCTTTCCCTTCCGTGCATTATCAAATACACACGCGCATGTGATGCATACTGCACATTCTTTCCCAGGCAGTGTAGTACAGATTGCTTTTGTTTCACAGATTGTTTAATTTCAAGGAGTAATAATAATTTTTTTTTTTTTTGACAAAGCAGAATTGTTTGTGCAGTTTTACATTCTGAAGACTTCAGCAGAGAGATACTTTACTTAAGCAGCATAAACTTGATCTTTAAGTTCTGTAGCAGTAGCATAACATTTTTGATTTTAATTGCAAAAGATCCATTTCACTGAGTTTCTGGTGCATAATCTGGGGGGAAAAAAGGCTGATGCAACTGTTAAACGAGTAATAAAATTTGTTTAAAAAAAATCAGTAATTTACTGATTTATTTGTAAATATTCAGCACTTTTTAAAATGAAAATAAAGTATCAAATTTCTTAATTATTTTTCTTAATTTCATTAAGATGGTTAAAATTGTTAATTTTAATGAGCATCATCACTATTCTGCACATGTCTCATAGAATCTGTGTCTTAATTGGGTGTACAACTGATTTTGATGCTTTCTTGTTTTTCTTCATTTTACCTTGATGGAATTCAGTCTTTTTTGCATTTTCGCATTGTGCAATTTGGCGTAATAACTGTATTAGTACATTTTTCAAATTATGTTCTTGTTTATTTGGCTGCATTAAAGATCATAATTTCAAGCACTTATAAATAAAATGTAAAATTCCAGTAAATACTGAATAAATGATGTTCAGTTCTCCTCTTCTCTGTTTATCTTACATCTTCATGCAATAATGAAAAGGAAGGGACAGCCTTTGTTTTTGTACTCTTGTCCTTGTATTTCATCTGGCACTCCAAAGTCCATGAATCTTCTTCGCTCATGTTTTCCATCAACTCAGGCCAGGGATGTGGGACTGCATCCTGCTGTGTGATGCTGCACCTCGGGGCGAGAAAACCCCCTCAGCTTCACACAAGGACACTTAAGAATCTTTTGCCATACTTTTCTGAAGGCAGATATTAGTGGGCAGTCTTTGGTAAAAAAAAAAAAAAAAAAAAAAAAATCTCAGATGCAATGTGTTACACTCTACAGTTATTTTATGTATTAATATTTGAATAAAAGAGGAGAGAAGGAACAAAACAATAAAAATTTAAGGTTTCATCTGGAATTACACATTTGCAAGGCAGGAGCAAAATGCAATGGAGTCTTTTTTTATGGTATATACAATACAAGTTGGAGTACCTGTGGTACCTGCTGTTTGCTTAGAGTATTTTCTGTAATTCATATTTTCATAATTTTGTGTAGCTGCTCACTGGTCTTTCTACATTTTTCTATCATTTGGAGAACTGTCATCCACAAACTATTTTGGGAATTTCTGTATTAATTTTTCTTGTGTCAGTCGTTAGATGTTTTTTCTAAGATTCGTTTTGGAGAAAAGTGTCTACTAAGTGAATACATGTAAATGTAAGATTCTGAAATGTTTTTTAATTACCCTCCTTCATGCTTCAACCTGTGAGACTTGTGAGAAATTTAAATCATTGTAATTTTAAATATTATCCCATTCAACATAAACCCAAAATCACCTCATTGCTTTTGACTTTAACTTATCTTCATTATTCCAAAGTGATAATGCAGACACAACTGCCAAAAAAAAAAATCACACCTCCAATACTGTCATCATACATTTAACAGGGTTGTAAAGGGAAATAATGTGTGTAGAACCTTAACTGAGGAAAAGCTGAGAATATTTGCTTTACTGATTATTTACAAAATGGTTATAAAAATGATTTTATTAGTTTTAACGTAAATTTGTAAGAAATCACAAATGTAAATGTAAAACTCAAGATGTAATGAAAGCTTTGGCCTTGATAATGATTGCTTGAATGTTTAAAATTATTTCCCTGGTGATAATAATGACGATGATGATGATGATAATAATAATAATAATAATAATAATAGCACAAGTAATACCAAACAGTAGAATGTCTCTATTTGTAAATTTTCTTCATTTAATGCATTTCCTTTTAAATAGTAAGAAGAAATCTGTGTTATGATTCTGTAGAAATTGCACTTGCTCCTCATAATTGTGTTTGTGTGTATGTGCGTGTGCATGCGGAAGTGCGAGTGTGGGTGCACAAAGCCATTATGTGATGCCTATGACTGCTGACAGACCCCATGTCTTTATCATTCTGATGAAGGGCACATTTGAATTGCTGTCTGTGCTGCTCTGTTTTGGACATGATTGCCATGTGCTGAATTGAATGGGATCAATCAATCAAGTTGCGTTTTAGTGGAATTACACCCTTTTAGACTAAACATAAACATAAAATGCTTCATTTGTAATGTGGCTGGAACTCTAGTAGTACTCAGCGACAGAAAATTGCTGAGTGGCCTGTCCCTTGGATTTCTCTCTTCCTCCCCTATTACCTCTTGCTTTTTTCTTTTGCTCTTACTCTCACGCTGTTGAGCAGGAATTCACTTCTCTACTTTTCACCTGTGAAAAGTTATTAAAGCAAGATTTTATTCTTAAATTTTCATGACAACCAGGGTTTAATATTGTCACCCTGAAATCTCATTTTATACCCAAACCTTATTTCAATTTAAGATTTACCACTCCTGCCCCCCACCACACACACACACACACACACACACACACACACACACACACACACACACACACACACACACACAAAACAGTGAGATGTCGAATCATGTGTACTGCACACTGGAAGGTGACCAGGAAGATGAGGACAAGAGGGGGCACTGGTGAGGCACCATTGCTTTCTGCAAAGATGGCCTCTCCCTTTCATTCCTTGACTTCCTGAAAAAAATAACAAAGGCAGTGAGACTGTCCCCACTCAAGTCCTTTTTCCCTGTGACACCTCACCATCACGGTGTGGCTGGAAAGCCGCGACCGGGCCTCTGCAAAGGACGGCAGCGGGTGAGATAATGCAAACGGGCCCTTGTTGGGCTCTGCTCAGCAAATGAGTCAGTGTTTTTCCTTTCGTGGCTTTCCCATGTAATACCGTTGATTTTAACGTAAGAGTAGGAGGGGTGCCATGTGGAGGTCAGGCAGGCATCCCCATTGCCTATGGTGAATGGCTGGTGGGCAGTGGCCATCAGGTTAGGGAAGCCAGATTTATTTACTTATCACTGTAAGGGACTTGAAACAAGCAGCAAACCCTCACCTGCCCTCCTTTCCTCAGGGCCATGATATCTAAAAGAGCTTAATAGCCACTTCTTCTTGTCTAATTCCCCTGCTTGGTCCAGACAAAGAACAAATGCAAAGTTTGCATGACAAGTTTGCGTGGCTTTAGTTGAGGTTTACCGAGGTCTTAATTCAGTCACAGATCTGTTGCTTTTTGACTTGCAGTAACACAGCTGGAAGGGCTTTTAAAGGAAACTGAAGGAGATGTTCAGATAAACAGATATAGCACTGGTTTATGCTGTCAGAATTCGCAGTTTATCATCAGATTTATGACATGACATTGGAATTGCTCAGTTTTCTTTTTTGGTTACATCTGGTTCTTATGTGGCGTGTATTCTGTAGCCACATTGCCAAAAATCCGTCATAAATTGACATTTTTTAATCGCTATCCGGTCATTTTTAAAAATTGGCAGTTCTAAGCAACACATCTCTGAATTAGATTTTGTGCGGCTACGTTCTAAATATAGCGTCAAGCATTTTTTAGTTTTATGTGGCGGAAATGTGTTCTTTTCTTTCTGTATTTCTCCGAAGTTGTGATGGCATAGTTTCTTTTCAGCTGACTAACCCTAAGGCAAAATGTACAAGTCTGCTTGGTGCTGCTGCCTTCTTTCCTTTACCAGACAGCTCACCTCCTCAAAGGATGCTGGAGCAGCGATGAGGTGTGAACACGGGAAGGGGGCTGGGAGAAAGAGCATGGAGGGAGGCGGGAGGGTTTGGCTCTCATGTTGAATGGGGAGAGAATGAGAAGCCCTTTTGGTTGCCTTGCTCATCGTGGAAAATTTAGCTTTGACCCTCCCTTGCTTCTTCTGCACCCTCCCACCCCTATTTTAAACCCCCCCCCCCCAACCGCCACAGCCCCACACACCACCCATACACAGTCCAGAAGATAGGCAGCATACCTCACTCGCCAGCTTTTTCCATCCAGCACAGTGTTTTTATACACACACACACACACACACACACATACACACGCGCACACACACACGCGCGCGCGCACACACACAGAGTTTGGTGCATCTACTGACATTGTCACGAAAGGCACAGTGGGGACAGGGCAAGAGAAAGGGGAAGGAGTAAGTCTCTAGAAGGCTGTTTCAAAACTATTCAATTTTCTCATTTATAAATTTGGATGCAATTACAGCAAAAAATTCTCCTTTGAAATAAATAACGTACAAGATAAAGCTATACTATATTTCTACACAAAAAAAAATTGGGTTGAAGGTACCCCCAAGCTCAGCAGGATGCTGCCTAGTCGGTAAGTTGTCTTTGGTGTTTTTTTTTCTTCTGGGGGGCTCATTAGGAGACTGCCAGCCGATTGGTTAGTGCTGTTGCGTTACTGGCAAGGGGGAATGAAGCATGAGCGTAGGGCCTTCGTCACTATACTTCACACTCTGGGCTTCTTCATCTTTTGCATTGTGTCTGCGAGCGCGTACGGTTGCGGCTTCTCGCAAGTGTCGCCGTTGCCAAGCATTTCCGGGGAAGGTGCTTCCGATGAGCCTGAGCCAGCTGCCTGTGTGTTGGTGGGCCTTGCCGTGAATATGAAGATTGGGGGAGAGATGCGTGCGCTGGCGGGTGGGGCGGAGCAACGAAAGAGGGCACATGCCGTGTTTATGGGCTCTCTGTGGGGCGTCTGATCTTCAACAGATTGCTGTTGTTTGGTGTGATCAGCCAGCTCTGTTGTTTGGGGCACACAGAAAGGGAGGGGAAGGAATAATAGACGGCAAGATCTGGGGAAGAGGAGGAGGAGGAGGAGGAGGAGGAGATAGTGCCAGGGCTCCGGGCTGTTTTTTTACATCCTTGACAAGACATGATGATTGCTGTGCCCCCCCCACACCATCATTCTCCCCACCTCACCCCCTGCACGATGCAGCCTTTTTCCCCCTCATTTGCGTGTCAAAGCAATAGAAGTGGTGGCGCAGATTAGTATGGAGATGACACAATGATGTAATGAATTAAACACACCCGTTTATGTGTGGCTCCGCGCCGCGGTGGGAGCTGGCAGGCAGCGAGGGAGCAAGGAAGAGGGTGAACGACGGCGGAAGCAGATAGACCCTGGGGCTATTAGAGCACTTTTCATACATCCAGCCTCTTGATATAGACATGAATGACTACATGAGATTACAGCAAAGTTCTTGGATTTTGCAGAGGGGGGAGTCAGACTCCAGTCCCCATTGTTTTCTCAGTTTTTGACATTGAGGTAGAGAACAATGCTGCTGCTGGATGATGGCAGCTCCGTCTGTGTACTGCTCTGCGCCTTCTATTTGACAGTTTTGTTTTGACGTTCAATTACAGTCAGTTCCGTTATTTTGAATCCTGCATTTAAACCTGTCTGTTTATCCACTTACAATGCGTATTTCTATTGCTGAAATGCTGGTTTTCTAAAAAGCCCATGTAGTTTTATTATTTGCAGCTCCATCAGTTTTTTCCACTGCATTGGAATGGGTAGACGTGCTGTTCTTTTTGGCCCTTCATCTACATTGTGTCCTTTCATGATGACTATCAAAATCATGGAGTCTTAGTCACTGTGCAGTGAGTAAGTCTGAACTGAAAGCTCATAAGCTTGGCTTACTTATGAAATATTTTAAAAAAATATTCACTTTCAGTAATGATGATAATTTAAAAAAAAAAAAAATCTTCATAGATATCTCTCTTAGGGACCACTCTCTTTTGAATCGGGTGTGCTTCAAGAATTTCTCTGAGATCTTCATAAAGAAACGGAATCCATTGTTATTCTTAGAGCCAGGAACATGGCTGAGCATGCACACTGTCTCATTCTCCCTCTCGGTCTCTAACCTAGCCCTTGAATTTTAAATTCACCCGGACTTTTGTTGTTATAAAGAAAATAGTGAGTTCCTGCTGAAGAGAACGGTTTTATATAAACGGTGAGTGGAAAAACAGGCCATGTAAGAAAGATGAGTAAGAGATGGAGAGAGGAAACCTGGCTTGTTCATGGGTGACCTCAGATGCTGAAGCATTTCTTGCCCCCATCCCCCCAACCCATGCATTATCAACCCTGAAAAAAATAACTGGGCTTCTTGCATTGGTTTAACACCCTGCTTGGCATGCTGGAACAACTGGAATACATTGGGTTTCCTTGAAAACTCACCTGTTTGTTTCCTATTCCACAACCCTGCAAATCATACAGAGTTTGTATAATGCTGACAAAACCTCATATGATGAAGCCAGGCAAAATAACCTGCGAATTACAGAGTTACTTGTATATATAAAATCAAAATAATTTCTTCAAAGCATGGATTTTTTAAAATTTCTACTAGCAATTTTAACTCTAATTCTCCCCCCCCCCCCCCCCCTCGGGTACTCTGGGTCACCACTTCCAGTCACCCAGTGCCCACCCATCACATGATGAGTAAGATTCACAGCTAACAGGAGAGGGCAGGGGGGTTTAGCATCTCACTGCAGCCAACTAGTCAAGTGCCTGAAAGCCAGCTTCCCCTTCGCATCCCCGTTCGCAACCATTAACTTTGGTTATGTTTCACACTGCTGGATTTGTGCTATTGTGAACACAGGGCCAAATACAAATTCTGGGATCTGATCTCGGTGGACATTTTTACCTGTATGTGGAAAGCAGTGGTATAAAGGTCATTTCCTTGCTTTCTGCCTGACTGATGTCCTTTCCAGTGCTGTTAAATGGTCACTGTACAGTAGGGATTAAAATTTACCTGCTTGCAGTTAATTTGACTTAACTTCAGTTAAAGGGAATAGTACAATGATGAGAGGATCAAGTCACAAGCTATATGAAACATCTTTAGTATGAGCTACTCAGGAAAAGGTGATAAATGGTGGCATCCTAAAGCTAGAAATAATGTATTATTCCAGGGCACTTTATAACGTAAGCAGCTGCAAGTTGTTGTAACCTTCCGTACGTTGTAGAATAACAGTTGCACTATTGATTTCAATGATGAATATTTTTTTCTACTATCACAGAAGAAAAAATAGTAACATCTCACTTACTGCTGGTGCAGCCCTGGCTGTAATTAGTTTAATGAAACATAAGTTTTGCACAGTTGCAGACCACATCACAGCTGAAGTTTCAGAGCCTGTGGCTCCAGTGGTTCAGATATAATTAACAAAGTTCACTGGTGTCGGTCAGTGTGATTACACTTATGTAACTGCTGGCTCAGAATTGGTTGCTTGGGGTCCATGAACATCATGATTTTGATTTGATTTCATGTTTTCTCACAAGTACCTGTGGGTATGTGGGTATGTGTGTTTGTGCCCTTGTATCCGTGCATAACGGAGAGATTTGGTGAGCACTGAATCCCTAGCCCCCTCACTACACCCTGCAGTTTCCACTGTGCTCTTCACAGGTCTCTTTTGCCAATGGGTGAGAAAGAGGATTATTGCTATTGATCTACCCGGGGGGATCATTAGGCATCACTATCAATCCACAAGTCCTAGCACCCAGCACTGGGTAGCACAGACATTGCCAATTTGTCCCTATTAGAGAGTGCCGCCTCTTGATGTCTGTTCCGATAGAAACTGCCCGTAGCCGTGCAAAAGTGGGCTGACTCAGGCCTGCCTCGTGGCATTCGCAAACGGACCTGCAGAGGCCTCTAGGTGCTTCCTATACTGCTGGATGTGAGATGTGTGTGTGCGTGCATGATTATAAGCTGGTCTTATTGTTGGAGTGGATCTCAGTCCGGCCATGTAAGAAGGCAGGTAAAGGTAAAGAAGTAGCAGGCTGTCCACACACATAGATGTGACACGGTTCCACAGGTGGTTAGTTTGCTTTTTGATGGGATTCTATTTTGTTAAATACCTTCTCGTGTCTTCTTACTTCTAATAAGTGTTTCATTCCACAGTAGTCCGTGCAGGTTGGAGTCAGACGTTCCTGGATAACTGTCGCTTTGTCTTATTAGTTTTGTGAAACGTGAACCCCGAGATGTCTGTTGTCACTGACGAGGCACCGGGATGCAGTCCTGAACAAATCGGTGCTTTTACGTAACAGTCGCAGGACCACGGGGTCTTTCGTGCTTTAGTTTTAGGGCTTGCGCAAGCTAGTCGTACGTGTGTTTTAGTAACATTCCGAAGAAATTAGTTTAAGGCTCAGCGGAATGTTTCTCGGCGATGGTCAGGACACGTTAAAATAATACGTGACAACGGGGCAGGGAGATCGACGGCATGGAAACAGCTCTCAGAATGGCAAGGCTGTCCCCCATCTACATGGGCTGTCCCCTTGCTATTATATCATTTTCTGGCTGTTAATTACAGCTGTACTAGCTTAGCTGTGGCTTATCCAGCCTCACCTGATGATTAGTGTAAGCCCTGGTCTAGAGGAAGATACCTGGTTTACTTCCTGAACCACTGACAGGTGCTGTAAATCCCTCCTCCCCCTCAGGCACAGAGAGAGACATGGAGATGGCACTTGGAGCGGCGATGTTTTGACACTGTGTCACTGCCGTGTCACCAGCGCTGATTAAAACCCAGCAGCAGTAGCTCCTTAATGCCTTCCGCTCTGCATGTCGAGGGAGGCGTTGCCCCTCTGCTCTCCTGCTCCTAATCTCTCCCGTGCAAGGCGCACCTCTGAAGTGGAGCCCTCGTTCATCCTTTCCAAGGTACAACTTTGCTCTGTGGGGGGAAGAAAAAATGTCCATTATTTCCATCAGGTCAAAGCCACCGTGAAATGCCTGGTTTCAATTGATTTGATTTGGTAAGAACAGTGAGCAGGATTCTGTTCTCCCTGCGGAATCAGTTTCTTTTTTTTTTTTTTGTTCCACAAGAAAAAATGCATTTAATAGTGGTTTTCAGAAACCCAGACAACGATGGCCGTTTTTTGTATAAACCGAGTCAACAAGACAAACGCTATAAAAATTCATAACCTACATGCCGTTACAGTATGTACCTAGAATGCCACATTTTTTTTTTTTTTATGTTGGCAAGCTATTTTAGTACTTTGGGATATTGGCACTTGGTTTATGATGTGCTTTGAAATCTAAACAAGAGAGCCTGGGTTCCATGCTGAGTGAGTGCTTGTCCAGCCTCCTAGTGAGCGGTGCTCCAACTCCAGATTGCAGTGCTTTGGAACTGGTGGAAAGGTGAAAACCCCACCGAGGTGGGTCACTTCCTGCCATCAGCTTCCTGCCACTTTCATTCGGCTCCTGTGGGTCGAGGGAGGACAGTACAGAGGCCGTATATGTCTGTGTGTATAAACACAAGGTGGAATCGGAAAGGACTGAGTGTTGTGTTAATGGGGTCTTTCTTGGGTTTTTGTTTAGGGGAAGTAGATGGAATAGTGGTTTGGGATGTCACTTGGCAGTTTTAAGATTCTTATTTCAAATCCCACTCCTGCAGTTACTACAGGAAGAATACGGGTCTATAACTCGTAACACCGTAAGTCACGCAGGACGAAGAAGAACCTTCTTTGTTCAGAATTATTTTATCACTTCGGATTAAACGAATTTCAGATCAGGGGTAAGTTACGCGTTCTTTCGTCCCTGCATGACTGCCGAGCACTGCAAACAGGCCGTGTATGTAAGGTGTTCCGTATTTAGAAGTTCTTTTCCTCTACTAACTTAGACATAAAAGAAGCCGTAGCTGACTGAGCGTGTCATCAAGGTACCAACTTAGTCGTACAACACATCTGCCTGCACGATCATGGGGTCAGTAGAGGGCGCTGTGGTCTGTTGAGCAGTTTACAGGGAGCCAGTCCGCAGCGTTTGAGCGCTTTACATGTTCAAAAAAGATACTTTGTTATTTCAGGTGCACACATGATACACAGGGCCTGTTGTCCTCTGCACCGAAACTGATTCACCATGGTTACATGAAAAAAGTGTCTGATTGCAGCAGTGGTAGTCTTGTCTCCTGCTGCAGTACATTATACTGGAGCCCATTCTGAATAATTGTAAATTTGCTTTCCTCTTCTGTAGTCTGAGCCAAAGGAGAAAGCACATCAGAGGCTGTATATTCTGTAAAGGAAATACAAGAGAAAAAAAAACATTACACATACCAGAATTTTCTACATATTCTAACCTGAAATTGATTTTTTTTAAAAAATCGCCCATGTTCATCATGCGTAGTTTGTATTTATAGCGTTGTCACAGCTGCATGGTATTCCGGACAAAAATAATTGCGTGTATGAATATAATATGTAGTGTAAAGGACAGTGGATGGTGTAGTGGATTTATGGATACGTGGAGGGGTATAGAAACTATTTCCAGTTGTGAGTGAACTGGAACATATGACACTGGAACTGATGCTATCAAACATAACACACGTTTTTTTTCAAAGGGTGGACACAAGGTACCTCCTTTTTAAGATTTTATTGCTCTGTCAAAATTTCTTTAATTTTGTACAATTTTGGAATATTTCTTTATAGTTGTATTGTGGTGGAGTATCATTGTGAAAGCTTAAATTTTTTTATATTTTAACTTTAAAAATTTCATACGAAAATGAAGGTGGCTGAGACCTTGCCTTCTTTCATGTTTTCAGGCTGTAGTTTTTTTGTATTGGTATGGTGAGATGAACCCTTGAATTCCCTCCTATGATAATGTAAGTGCATGTCTGTGGTTTTGGTCAGGAGAGATAGGTGGAGATGGTTCCTGGGCTTTAGGGTTTTTTAATTATAATGGCAGTGTGTTGGGCCGAAATTTCACCGTTTCCCTTCGGCTTTGCATCCGTTTCATGATTTCAACAGTACCTTCATCCCTAAGCCTTCAGCTCCACTGGCCAAACAAAGAATAAAGGAAAGGGTTTTAGAGCAGTAACCACCATGTGCTTACATAAATATCTTTCAGTCTCTTCACTTTTATAGAGAAGGCACTGCAGTAACTCTTCTAAATGAAGTCCGACGTGAAATGCGCCCATCGAACACAGTTAGCATGATGCTGCGGACACTTTCATTAAGTTAGGTGTGAACCTGGCTCCCCAAAAGACCTTGGCGCTTTAATCCCCTGGAGCCGCAGCAGGAGGGGTCACTGTGCCGTTGGCTGCACGGGCTGCAGGACAGGAATAGCGGCGCAGCTGTATTTGTGTTTTGCTTTCGCTTCTCACCACTTCTCTCACGACGTCTTTTATTCTCCATACAGCAAAAAATCTTCAGGTTGTCTTTGGTAGCTCCAGGTGGAAAAGTGACATCTGTGGAGTGGTGTAGTGGTCACATGTCAACCCTCCTTGTAGCAGTTTTCAGTGTAAAGCATCCATTTCTGTGTTTAGATACACACTGTTTTCCTTTGTCAAATGTTTTAGTCTTCTGGCTTTTTTAAAAATTTTTTTTTATTTTTAAAGAAATATTCACCGGGGTCACGGGAGTGTTATCGTGCCAGTTCATAATACAAGAAAACCTGAGTGAATTCTCTGTTTTTATTTTGTTTATATATATTTCTTCATTTAGCTGATGATTTTCCCCAAAGTCACCCGCATCTTACTTAAAATGATTTACACATTTATACAGCTGGCTGTTTTTTACCTTATTAATTTAGGGTAAGTACCACAGCAAGAAGTGTGATTTCGTAACTGGGAACTCACATCTTTTGAGAGCAAAGGAGCTACTCAAAACATTACTCAAATATTGTACTTATTTTCTCCTGATAACATGGATCTAAAAATCCAAAAAAAGATACTAGACATAAATTTGTCACTAATTTAGCCAAGTTATCCACTAATTAATTTCTTTAATGTAAGTTATCAACCAAAAATATTGTTGGTGTAAGTATACAAATATATAAAAATGAGTGAATTGATGGTGATTAGTAATTGCTCTGTAGAGACAGAATCCCTGAGCATCAAACTATAGTGACAACAAAGGGTTTTAGCCATTTTTCAGGAAACAAATGTACATCTACAGATAGGTCAAGACTGGTAATATATAGTCTCCATGCATCTCCATGACAACCTGATTTTGATGTAAGTTTCCTGTCTTATGCGCACCCTTCCCCCCCATTTTGGTTTGGTGGTTTGGGCTCTGAATTGCTTTTCTCCTGCCTCTGTGTCATATGAAAAAAAGTGGTGGTGTTATGGTGGGGGCGCTATGAGGAATCTAATGGGTGTCTGGTCTGATTGTCCTCAGCCCTGGCAGTAGAGACAAAGCAGATGAATTGTGAAATGTATTCGAAGAGATTGGAGACAAGTGCATGTCAGCACCCCCCCCCCCCCATCTTTTCTCTCCTGCTCCCTCTTTTCCTCTCCTCCTCTCTCTGCACCCCTCCGCCCCCCTCCCCTCTCCTTCATCTCTCCTCTTTTTGTCTGACACAAGAAAAAAAAAAAAATGGGCTTGACAGCAGTGTTCTGTTTAAGCAAAACATCAAAAAAGAAAATGCAATTTTCTCAGATTTTTCTTTCATGTGAGGTATTCAAGTAGATTGAGCTTGATATTGGGCACATTACATTAATCATAACACTTATTTATTGGATACGCAATAAACTAAGAGGATTTGAATATGTTTTCAAATGACTTAAGCTAATGTGTTGTATCATTCGGCATGCTCAAGGAGTACAAGTAAAATTAAGAAAAACCTTAATTTGCATTTTTAGCACATATTTTGAATAATTTTTTGCGCTGTTATTTTTGTCACAGAATTAGTTATTTTTGCTACCGAACCTTTTCAAAGTATTACATATAAAAACACAAAATACGTGCTTTTATATATATATAGAAAGTTTTTTTTTTGTAGATATGTATCACAAAGATTGTCAGGGCTTGTCATTTACTAGCCACTTGCATGTTACGTTCTTGTTCCGCTTGAGATCTGTGCCTGTCCTGCTGCTCTCCATGCCCCAGAGGGGCAGCAGGGGGAGTCAGTAGAATGTTCGGCTCTGGGCTCCCGTGTTCCCCTCCCACACCCAGGTCCTCACAAGAACTCCTGCTTTATGGGCATGGTGAGAGCAGATGTGTATAACAGTACGTTGCAAGTTGCTGATATGACTTGGAGACCATTTTGGATAATAGAGTCTCAAAAACTGCTCTTACAGCACCTATAATATACATGAAAGAGAGACAGCTGGTAGTGTGCTGTGTAGAGCTGCTGCTTTTGGACTCACAGGTTCGAATCCCACCTGTAACTGTAGTACCCTTGAGCAAGGTACTTACTCAGTAGTACTAGTAAAATTAGCCAGCTGTGTAAAATGGGTAAATAATTGTAAAAAGCTTAACATGGTAAGTTGCTTTGGAGAGAAGCAGCTAAATGAATACTGTATGTGTAAATGTAAAGTACTTAAGTAGTTTGTGACAATCAGGATTTTGTTGTGCTTTAGGTCGCGTAGTTACCGCCATCAGAATACATATCATATTTCTCATCTAAAAGTCATTGTAAAAGAATATAATTGAAAAAGTTTTGTAATGTTCAAACGCAGCCAGAGCCCTTCTTTGATTCAGATCACAGAAACAGAAAACGGGTTTCTCTTAAACCTCATACTAAGACAGATGAATGTTCAGTAATAACACTGGGCAGTTACTATATTTAATTTTGTTGTATACAGCCTTACTTAATGTTCTGCACAGACACCATTTCCTTTTTGGAAAAAAAAAAGAATATGATTAGGAAGAAGCAGATGGTGGCAGCTTGAAACCTGCTGCAAAGTATTAATGGTCACACTTCCTGAAAACGGTGCTGAGCAGTTTTTAGGGTTAGAGGAGTTCTGACACGGCAAAAACTGGGCTCAAATGGAGCCTTGAAGTGCGTACGTTAGCTTCAGGCCATGGCTCGTCACTGGCTTCCCTCCCCGGACAGCTGCCCAGGCCCTAATAACAGTGGATATATCACCAACCGTCAGTCAGCCAAGATCCCTTCATTTAAATCAAATGTGCTTCCAATCCAATATTAATAAAATGTGGTGGTCATCAAATATGGCTTAAAAACTGGTTGCACATCCTTGTTGTATCTGCCTGCCAGTTTTGCCAGTGCCGATTTTATCAGTGCTGAAAAGCACTCATACAAACATACACTTGCATAGCGGAATTCACAAGGTTGAACCTTAAACACAGTTTGTACATTGTTGCAAGAAAGTATTGACATATTTACTATTATAAAGAATAGTTGAAAGACTGCCAGAGTTGAAGAAGAACAGCTCCAACACCAGCAGCACTTGCATTTACCTCTGCGTGTGTGTGTGTGTGTGTGTGTGTGTGTGTGTGTGTGTGTGTGTGTGTGTGAAAGAGAGAGGAAGGTTCACTGGTGTTTAGATGACTGACTCATTGTAAGTAGCGTATGCAGAATTGCAAGACACCTTGGATAAAAAGATGTGTCTGCTAAATACTACTACATAATGTTCATTAGAAGCTGCTTTGGAGAAAAGTCTGCTAAATGAATATTTGAGAGACTTTTTTTCAGAGAACATGCTTTGAGAGTTTCATTTTTTCTTTAGCAATATTAGGTGCTGTGGGTTTTTTAGCAGGTACTATACAGATATTTTTTTCATACATTTGTGTATATTTGCATTCATCTAACATTCTTACAATTTCTTGAACTGCAAATGTGCTGCACACGTGTATATTCTTTATATTTTGCTTAAATTTTTTAACAGCTCATAAAAATATGGAAATACATGTCAATAAATGTAAATAAAAAATGATCAGAGGTAGAACTGGACAAAATATGAAACATAAATTACGGCAGATAAATACATTTGATTGGTTTCTGCCAGTGGATAATGTGGGGAGCAGTGGGTGGAAGCAACACATTGAGCGTGATAGGAGGTGAAGTGTTCAGGAAGTGTAGGAGGATAGACTGGGGTGGTTCCTGTTGGTGCTGTTTCCCTGTACGTGTGTGACTGTAACAGTGACCGTGCTGTGACCGTGACCAGCACTGACAGCACTGGTGCGATGCCCATGCTGTCCTGTAGTGACTGCAGTACGGTGGATGTGTGACCACAGCTCTCCTACGGGGCCCTGTTTGTACCATCAAATATCCACTGCTCTATGGTCCCACCAGTTCTGCATGAACCATCGTGCCAAAAGCTGTATTTAGAGCTAGTTTGAGTTGTCTTCATTTTCCATCTATTTTAAATTACACTCTTTTTTGAGTGCTTATGAAGCACAATACGAAAAAAAAAAATTAGAGCGCATGATTGTTCCAGTATTATGTAGAGGTGTTATGTTAATACAATTCTGTAAAAATATGATATAGAAATTTACTCACTTCACTATTAAAATTACAACCCATTGATTGCACTTAACTGTCTTACTTTATATAAAAATTCAGTTTATAGTTATTTATATAAATTTATAATTTATATAAAAACTCAGTTTATTGTTATTTGTATATTAATGCAGCACTAGTCACCGAATGAGTTTTAATTTAATGTACAAAATAAATTATGGCCTAATTAGGGATGTGGGTATTTCTTTATACATACAAAATAATTAAACAGGAGCCCTGTAAGTTGTCCTGTGTGCGCTAGGAAAGGTGTGTGGAACTCTTTCTCATGCGTCAAAGGGCTGCTACAGGTACACCGATGAACCCCAGAGCAAGGGGATCCACCTAATATCCACCAGCTGATACTCTTATTTTGTCTATGTGTGTGTGTGTGTGTGTTTGAGTCTGCTACTATATTTCTGTTAATTCTATTTAACTAACTTTGAATGTGTGACTATATTTCTTTAGCAGTGCTGTGGATGTAATTTATTATCATCAATGGTACTTCTTTTCTGGTAAATGTGCAAATAGCTCCATGTTGTACGTGGCTGGACAGAGCAGGGAGAAGATGCGTGCAGTGTTTGAGTCCTAACCTGTTGAAATTATGCAGTAGCTGGCTGCAGTGCATTGAAGTCATTGTGCCATGGCACTCATCACAGCGAATATATTGCTTGTCAAAGTGACAGTGAGAATGTGCTGCAGGTGAAGCTTTGTTTTTTTTTTTTTTACCCATTCTTGGAGCAGAAAGCCTTTGCTAAAAGCCATTCGGCCAAGGCAGCCTCAGAAAAAACACAATCTCTTTTTTGTTAAAATCCAGGTACTTACCATATTATATGGTAGATTTTGCTTTATTGACTTTATGTAATAAATGCATCTTAAGGATATACAGTATCTAGGCTTTCTAAATATTTAAATAATGTCACTTCAAGTGTGTCACTATTAATACTGTTAATATTGTTTCTGTATGTTATTCACTTGGTTGACTCATGGTGGTTGTAATCTTTACCTGCTGCCAAGATACATGACACCCATTTCTCTCGTAACTGTTGAATTTGTTCTGTGAAATCTCCCCAAAAGGTCTAAAAAAATTTTATTAATTAATTTACTTATTTATTGTAAACATAATTTGTTCCCACACAAAATTTGTGTTAAAATACTCATATATTTACATTTATTAATTTAGCAAATGCTTTTTTCCAAAGCGACCTACATGATGATGTGATTCTTAAATAAACTTAATTTGTTTCTTTCCATATTATGCATGACAATATGTTTTCAACATACTTTCTAATATTTTTAACAAAAATTATTAACAAAAGGTGCTGTGTATAGTTAAGAAATGTTTGATCCCTGCTCCTGCTGTAGTACAATTGAGGGAGGTACTTACCCTGATATGCTCCATTAAAAAGCACTGTTTTGCATAAAATTGGTAAAAAGAATTGAAGCCTTTAATGATAAATGTTAAGAGTAATAATAATAATAGTAGTGAACTTGCTGTTTTTTGATGGTTGTGTTTAGTTGAGATTGTCAGTGTGATAGAGATCAAGTGACAAGTATATAGTATGTGAATGTAAGTAGTATGATTGTGTTAATAAACTGCTCGAAGGAATATCTGCCTTTAATAAAGGCACTGAATATAAAACCACAACTGTTCAGCATCCTACTTGGACACTAGCAGTCATTGTTTCCAAGGTAATTTAGAGAATAAAATACTATATTTAGCTAGAAAATATGTAGATTGATAACTGCTGAGGGTCAAAAATCATTTGAATTTAAGACGGCAACTGTGTATATCTGTTTCAAAATGTCTGTAATAAAAATGATAAAAACAAATGTACAAATTAAAATACATGGCATGGAAGTATGGTTTCTGCTTTGCATAGTACAGCCTTCTTGCATCTGTGCTGCGGCGAATGGTGTCGGCTGGCAAAGGGTCACTGCAGTATTCCTGAGCCCATGTCATGATATCTGTTACAGAGACACAACAGTTTTTAAAACAGTGACGTCTGAGGGATCGTAAATCATGCACATTCGGAAGTGTTTTTTGGCCTTGCCCTTTACGTGCCGAGATTCGACCAGATTCCTTGAATCTTTTCATTATATTGTGGGCTGTAGAGAGTAAAATGGCCAAAATCCTACCGATTTCTCTTTGAGGAAAGTTGTTCTCAAAGCGCTGGATTATTCACTGACACATCTATTGACAAAGTGGTGAGCTTTGACCCATCCTTGCTCTTGAAGGGTTAGGCCTGTTTGGAAGGCTCCTTATATACTGTAACCTGATTACCTCATCTGTTTAACTTCACCTGTTTCACATCACCTTGTTATTTCAAGTTGTCACATTGTTATTTGTCCTAAATTACCCCTGTCCCAACTTTTTTGGAACGTGTTGTGGACATCAATTTCAGAATAAACGTATATCTTCAGAAAAACAATGCAGCTGATTAGGTAAAACATGAAATACCTTATCTTTAGACTGTTTTTGTTTGAATACAAGTCAGTGTAAATTTACAAGTGACTCCTTTTTGTTTCTATTAACATTTTCTATACTGTCCCAATTTTTTTGGACTTGGTGTTATATGTATATCAAACCCTTATGGTTAATTATAGTGTGTTGCATCTCTTTGTGTGCTTGTATCTTGGTTAGAAGGGATAGTAAAGTCACAAGCCACAGCTCAAGACTTTTCAGAGCTTTTCTAAGGAAATATTTACAAAACAAAAACATTTTTCTAGAAACTGCATAAAAATTGAAGGCGATTGTAATACTGACAATAGTATTTAGAATTCTGATATGTGTATTGCACAAAAATATCAATAAGGGGCACTAAATTAAAATAATTTAGAAAAACTATATTCTTAATATTTTACTACCAAAAAGTCCTGATAAAACTTCTGTTTTAAAATTCTGGAAACACTTAGCAATGTCGCCTTTTCTTTGCATGGAGGAAATATGTCCACAGGCTGCTGTTCATGCACAGATATTTAATTTCTTGTATAAAAGAGAGCAGCAGCCTGTGTGTGTTTGTGTGTAAGAGAGAGAAAGGACCCAGAGTGCTGTAGGACAGTGTGCTGAATGTAATTTGCCTGTGGTTGTCTTGCAGGACTGATGGTTCAGAAACCCAGCATCTTGTTCTACCCCTTTCTACGAGACATGTCCCCCAGCTAAGCAGTGCAAGTTATTGTGTTATTTCAGGAGAGGGTCCTTAGCAGCCAAAAATTCTAGTTCGTAAAAGTGTACATGGTGTAAAGGTGTTGGTGATGTTTCGGTCAGAGAAGGGAATGGTATTCTTTGTTATAAACCGCTGTGTAATACGTTATTACGGGTTCTGTTTTTCAACTCCGTGTTACTAACTCAGGGAAATTCTGCAATATTCTCTCTTTGCTTTAACACCCCTTGCATTTCTGTACATGAATCTACAGGTAAATTGCTGCTTATTCTGTTTGCAGGTAACATTATAGTCACCATGTCTGCTTCCCTGTCTTACGTAGGACTAAACAAAACATGCTCATCTTGTTAGTCCTTGTACGGGGATGCACTGTAATGCTGTAGTGCCTGTTGGGCTTCTCGGTATTTGCTCCTGTACAGAATTTAAAAACATGCCCAGGCAAGCATGAAAAAGCTGGATCTATGTCTTAAATAAAGCAAAGGTTTATTCCTTTCTTTCTTTATTGGTTTTCTCTTCATTTAAAAGCAGATTTGTGGACAGTGCATCTCATAAATGATACACATAAACTTGAAGGTGAATCCAGACCTGCAGTGAAGCATACATACGTAATGCGGGGTGACAGTGGTATGCAAAGCGACAGCTTTTCGGGTAAATTCATTGGCTTTCTTTTATTTGAGATCTTTCTCGCCAATAATTTATACTTTACTGCGTTCAGATGATTTTCACGTCCTGTTCAGTGTTTCAGAGATCACGGGAGTGTTCTTGTCATGGAATGAGAGCCTGGGGCCCTGATTCTGATTCCTAGTAGGATCCGTCCCTCTGTCTGCTGCCTTGTTTCACAGTCTGCTCAGGTTTTATTTGTGCTGGTGGTGTGACCATGTAGGGCTTGTGTCTGGCTGGAGGGGGTTTGCATCACTCATAAATATTGGGAGCTGTGGGGTAGACAAAGGGGGCTAGAATGGTGGGCTGTGCTGCCGGACAGGGTGGACCTGGCCATGTCCTGTACCCCAGTAATTTTTCCTGTGTGCTTAGAACTCAGTCAGGGGTTTAATTGGAATCCAGACTTCAAAGAATCTGTCGTCCTGACCACCCCCCACCCAGCCCCCTACCCTGGCTCTCTCCTGGCTGGGCCCTCATTACACTCGTACCGTGAACTGCACTTATCACAGTATCACACAGGACATCGAGTAAGCTCTGCTGATGCTTCCTCCTGCTCCAGTGTGATATACTTCAGATGTTCTGACAATTTGTGTGTGTGTGTGTGTGTGTGTGTGTGTGTGTGTGTGTGTGAGACATATTTTCTATACAGTACATTTACATATCGCAGAGGTTGATTATTTGGTCCACTGGCTTGCAATTTATCCAAAAGAAAAGAACAAGGGTTTGAAACACCTGGGTATTGTGTGCTACTTGTATCATGTCATTATTAGTGTATTTCCACATTTAGGGTCCTGTGTGTGTTAATTATTCTGGAGAATTTCAGTTTTGGTTGTTAGATAAGTGGTTGGGGTTAGATGTTGACTTGACTTATCTTGCTTTTTCATTTCTTCGGTGTCATATTAATTACAACATTTACAGTAATTGAGTAATTGACAAAAGTGTTTGATGATGGGAGAAGTCTAAATCAGTGAGCTCAATGCACTTGTAGTGGAGTTAAGCAACAGCTTCACATGTGACATTAATGGTAGCTTTTGATGAATGTGTGCGGTTTTGCTTTAGAGGTTTTCTTAGTGGTCTGAATCCTCAAAAAACACTGCTGCTGTATCTTTCATGCATTGTTTCAGTGGAGGTTCTCCAGTTTTAACAGCACGATGGCATATTCAGAAGAACTGTAAACTGTGTGTGTGTGTGTGTGTGTGTGTGTGTGTGTGTGTAAAATTTTGTATAACATCTTCATAACATTAACAGTCAGCAACTTGTTACAGTATGTTGCCTCAATTTTTTGTGTTTAAGGCATCTTAATTGGGATATGGGAAGCAACAGGCATTTGATGAGTAAATGAAAAACAGTATATTCATAATCATTGTGTCCCTGCTGCATTTGTAGTGGTCTGTCAGTACTTTAAAAGATGCACCCTTGTTTTTTTAATTTTTTCCATACCTTGTTAATATTGTGAAGAAGTTTCTTTTTTTTTTTTGAGAAACCGTACCTGAAGTTAATGTTTCAAAAATGTGTTTATAGTTAGGAATAAGACAACCTGTTTTCAGGCTTTCACCAAATCATTTTCCTCCACCAAATATAGTGAAAATGTTTATAATGCCTTGCCTTCTTTGATTTGAATGTATGAATAATGAATTGGCTGTATCATTAAAAGTGTAGTTAATAGTTAATAGATGAATTTCAGATGCCCTATCTGAGGAGGTAAGGTATGGATACCCAATTTAAACGCTTCCTACAGAGATTTTTTTCGTGTACTGTTCTCAACACACAAGCAATTAAAGTGGTAAATTGAACCTTTTGTGTTTCTTTTCATTCATTATTCACAGTTACGGGAGCAATTAAATGTGATACTGTAACAGGATTTAAACTTTTTTTGAAATTTACTTTGTCATGTTTTTGTTATGCTAATGATAATGATAGCTAATTGTGGTTTTAATAAAAACGAATAAAAATCAAAGCTCTTACTGAACAGGAATTCCAGCTACTGAAAAAAAGGAGCATTTGGTCACAGAAACCCAAAGTGACTTATTGGTTAGAGGGCAAAGTTTATAGGTATGGTGTTAAAGATCAAGTCAACACTTATTCCATTGCTCTTTACCATCCCCCAAAATGCGTGGTTTCTATGCTTTTTTTACAAGTTTCCTTATGTGGTGGAAACTCGGGGAGCATCAGGAAAGCCTGAGATCAAGGCTTGACAGTATAAGAGGAGAAGACTGAGGAAGAATGGAATTAACGAGAGGGGGCAAAAAAAAGAAAGACGGGGAGGAATCTTGTATCAAAGGGACTGCTGCAATAACACAACACAGCAGGATGCTAAGTTAAAGGGGTTGGCACATTATGGTGTGGCGGGAATCTCCCCACCGAGGCATCCATGCAGGGGTGTTGGCCACTTGGGGAGGTGTGCAGTGCGGCCTAGGGTGTCTGGGGGCTACACAGGCTCCAACCACTAAGCTCCCCCCATGTGGTCTCCTACCACCTCTTCCTAATTTCCATTTCTTTTCATCAAATATGAAAATACAGGGACCATGATTCTCTAAGCACTGTTTGTGGCCCTGTACAGCAGAAGTATTAAAAGGGGTTTTATTCTTTTGGGGTGGTCAGGGACTAGCTTTCATGTATAGCTTTGTGTCTGTGGTTTATCATTGCCTGTGGTATCTCTGATTTTTAGACTGGAAGAGGTAGCGTACACTGCTGAGAGCGACCCTACTGCTGTAATTTTGAGGATAGGCTTTGTGCTGAAGGTTCAAAATCACCACACTTCCTTTGCCTGGTCTCTATAACCTCAGTATTTTGTTTCCGCTTTCAGGTACTTAAGACAGCCTTATTTAAGGTGAACTTTCTATTTTTTCTTAAATCATTTAATCTTTATATTGTGACTTTAGTCATCTCCAATAATAGAATTTTTGTAGACACTACATCACATTAATCAGATTAACAGAATTTTTTCCTCTAATTTGTGGTTTGTACAAAGTAACTCTGTGTGTGTGTAGGGTTGTGCAGTGTACATTATTCTGAGCTAAGGGTTGGTGAATGTTTGTAGGGTGTTTCATGTATCTAGCACTGTAAATCACCCTGGATAAAAGCATCAGGTAAATGCTACACAGTACACACATTTCTGAACCGCTTGTCCCATACGGGGTCGCGGGGAACCGGAGCCTACCCAGCAACACAGGGCGTAAGGCCAGAGGGGGAGGGTACACACCCAGGACGGGACGCCAGTCCGTCGCAAGGCACCCCAAGCGGGACTCAAACCCCAGATCCACCGGAGAGCAGGACTGTGGTCCAACCCACTGCGCCACCACGCCCCCAAACTACACAGTTATCACTGAGTATTGCTTTGGAGAAGTGAGCAAATGTTTACCTTACGCTTACGTTTAGCACACGCTTTTCTCCAAGGCGACTTCCAATGAACCTTATATAGTAGTACCAGCCCGCACCTTATTCACCCAAGGTGACTTACAATGCTGAAGACAATACTATAACAAGTCGCTCATCCGTACAACAGCGAAAAACACTTTCCGTCTTTCACTCACACACTATAGGTGACTTTGAGAGTCACCAGTCCACCCAAACAGCATGTTTTTAGACTCTGGGGAGGAAACCCACACAGACACGGGGAGAACATGCAAATGCAGCACAGACTGAGGGGGATCCACCCCTTGTCCTCTCACACCAGCCATGCACTGTAAGAAAACAACGCTTCTCCCTGTGCCACCTTGTAAATGTGTCATGCCGCTCTGCTGTCAGCTGAATCCCAAACTCGACCTCCATAAATACAAAGAAACACCTTGTAAGTTGAAGTAGGAGTATCAAATGAAACTCCCGGTAAAGTCGAATTCTTGTAACTCGAATGGGTATATCTTGGGCGATTACGGCATTGCTAATTTACTGGTCTTGGCGATAGTGATGGTCAAGCTGGGAAGAGGAAGTGGAGGCCATAGCTGATTCTGAGCAGTGCGGAAAGCCATTGAATAATAGCTGTTTAAACTGGGCAAATTGCCTTGCTTGAAAGGCTATGCTAAGCTTTGAGTAATGGATGCTCAATGAAATCTGTTGGAAAAGAATAAACGGCATCAGGCAGGCTGATTTGTGCATTGCTCACAATACAGTAGGGTAAAAGAATGATTTAACAAATTAAGTATTGGGCAACAGTTACTCATTTAGCACAGAGCAGTATGCACAGCTTCTATAGCTTGAACAAACTAAAACATTGTCTCCAGAGAACTTTACTTTTTAACAAAATTAGGAAATTTAACTCCTATTTGCAGTACAAAACCCATCAATTTTTTTCTCTTCCAGGTGAGCTCAACTTTTAACTTTAAAGAAACTCCTGTGAGTGAATCCCAAAAATAATCAGTGTGAACTTTCAGACATACAACATATGAAAGGTTATTGTTGAGATTATATTTTAGTTTGAGGTTTCATAGTTCGTGGGAAATCGTCAGTGCATATTTGTGAATTACCTACCAGAGATTGTAACTTTGTCACCTTTTTGTTGTAGAAGTGGCTGAAGGTATGTCACATAATGCATTTAAACAAATCACATTGGGCACATATTACGTGCTAAGATTTGGGGCTGAAATGAATCATACGCACTTTTGCTTTGAAGAATCCTCTGCAATCTCGCTGAACAACCTTTTGACTACCATAGTAGTATTAACAAAGACTGATTTAATTTCTGAGCATAAGCCATTTCATAGCTCAATGAAAGACACACAAGCTTAATTAAGTAATTGACATTTTATTCTGTTTTTGTGGCTTTCATAGCAAACAATGTATGTACTGCAATAAACAGTGCATTTTTGACCATTCGCTCTCATGAAAAGTAGGCTTACGCATGTGGAAGTTTCCTGCTCAATTTTCTCCTAACATTATGGCACAATGGCAGCGGCTGTAATGGACTCTTTTGAAATGGTGGATGAAGTAGCTCAGGTGCATTTGTTCAATGAGGCGTCAGAGGTCCAGCTTCTCCAGGAGGCACAATGAATTGTTTTAGATAAGCGGCTGAATACATTGCAAGGTGTCAGCATTCTTCCCCCCGCTGCTAACTCATGCTGGCATCCTCCATTTGCTGTGAACACCCTGTGAGGCTCCTCTCACCACCTGGGCCTCCATGCTGTCCAGCCCACGGGACGCTAGTCTCAAAAAGGCCGTTGTCCCTTAAAAAGGCAGCATTTTTCACTTCAGTTTCAAAGAAATACCCAGAAAAAGTGTATAGTTCACATTGTCTGCAAATGTGGCATAATGCAAATGGTTTTGCTAAGAGCAATGAACAGTGCTTTGTTTATTGCTAGTGTACTGGCATGTAGATAGACCTTGATTTGCCACCCCTGCTTTATTGATATTTCTAAGAAATTCAAAGTTTCTAAGTTCTTGAGGATAAATGACATGAAGTAGCATGTAAAGGAACTGTTAGAGATTCAATATCATTATTATAAGCAGAGGATTGATGTGCAAAGCGTTGGTGAGAACAGTCGATAAGAAAATGAACTTGATAGCTTCCACTCTACGCTCCATATCTTGACAGCAGATGGATTGTCAGATCCTGGGAAGACTAGTGTTTGGACGCTTTTTTTATTTACCCGTCACTTTCAGAGCGCGGGAATTCTGTATGAATGTGATTTTGATGTAGAGTGTGCTAGGACCCGTTGGATCCCAACTCTAATGGAACTGTTTGAGCTGCAGACCTCGCCAGCTGAATCAGAATGAATGAGGGGAATAAAAGATAGAAATGCGTGAGGAATAAATGGGGTGGTGTTGGTGAGGCAATGCTGTGAATTACAGATGCGTCTCCGCTCCGAAAAATAGTTTTATGAATTTCTAAAACGAATTGAGCTGAGCTGATAATAAAAAGTAGCTGAAAGGAAGACAATGGAATACGTATACGAGCTTTTTAAATTCCTTACTGAAGAACTCTCCCACGTGCTGTTATGTTGTACACAGGTTTCAACAAACAGGGATGTTATGGCAACTGCTCACTCTAAATCAGTGTTTGGTTACTGGTGTGCGTGTTGCTTTTTGAGGACAAGTGATCCACACTAATCCAAGCTTTTTATCATGTGGTAGATTGCTATCTTTGTTTTGTGCCAGGAATCTAGCTTTCTGTCGCTGATTTGATGGAGGACATACACCTGGTTATGGTCTTAACCAAATGCCGTCAAAATGCCAGTCTCTCCTCACCTCCACACACAGTCTCTGCCGTGCATTTCATCATACCAGATGGATTACTTGCCTTTTAACCATATCTATACATTCTCGGTAAGCAGTATCACCTGTAGCTCTAAATAAATAAATATAAGTAATAATAATTGTTATTATAATAATTTCCATTTTTAGGATTAAGCAACAAGGACTGATTTAATTCTTTCAAATTTTATACAGGAAAAAGAACATTGAAAGTATGAAGTGTTTACCGTACTTTTAATTACAAAGTATGAACATTGTACATTAATTAACTTGGCTTGTGCATTAGCAAAATTTTATTTTACACTTACATTTATTCATTTCACTAATGGTTTTCTCCAAAGTGCCTTACAATGTTAAGGTACAATTTTAATGTGCTGCTGTACTTAATGTGCTTCAAGTGGGATATGCCTCACATTTTCACTGCTGTTGTCTACAGGGGTGAATTCATCATCTCACAAATAACGGTGAATAGTACATTGTCGTCATTGACGACACTGTAAAAAACAACCCAAGAGATCCTTCCCTAGTAGTGATCTGTGAAACCTTTTCTGTGCAGAAAAGCTGTTTGTATGTTTAGTGATGGATATAGTATGTACAGTCACACACACACACACACAAACTCTGAAACTGCTTGTCCTGAGCGGGGTTCTGATGAGCTGGAGCCTAACCCGGCAACACAGGACACAAGGCTGGAGGGGGAGGGGACACACCCAGGATGGGACGCCAGTCCATCGCACGGCACTCGAACCCCAGACCCGCCAGAGAGGAGGACCCAGCCAAACCTGCTGCGCCACCACATCCCCTCTGTACAGTGATAAAATATGCCTAATAGTACTTGGTCAGGCATCTGTTTCCAAAGTTGTGAAGAGCGAATCAGAGAACAATATAATGCAAAAAATTTGTGATGACGGAGTAGCTTATTTAGAAACCTGTGCTTATGGATTAGCTGCAGTTAAATCACTACAATCCATTTTCATACATTTCAAAACTGTGTGTAACCTGTCTCTGGCATGTTTCGTGCGGGATGTCCCGTCTTTTCAGACATTATTTTCAATAGGTTTTTGTGGCTTCGGCAAATGATAACGGCAGTTCTTCCCAGGAGCGAGAAAGAGAACCTTATGCATGGACCACGTTCAATCCATCCTGTGCATTTTTATTTCGGTGGGAGTGATGTGGCAGACCATGAGCCTAGGGGGAATATGGCCCATTCCATTGCATGGCAAGAAGCAGCTTTTCTGGGCGACTTTAAGCAGATTTTCAATTTAATATTCCAGAAAATAAGGTGGCCCATCCCCACACTATTGTTACACAGTCATGTTAATAAAGTAAGTAAAGTGGTTTTTGCATTCTTTGTGACTTGCTTAGCTCTCCAGTCTTCTCTGCTCACCCTCTTTTTCTCACTTACTCGCTGTTTTAAATGCAGTGTTATTAATTTTTTTTTATATATGTTTTTTTTTGTAGAAAAAAGCTTTATTTCTATCTTTTTTCCCCCTCTCCTGGAACCCAACCATTGTATTACAGACTGAGTGGAGGACTCGGCTTCTTTTCAGGCACGGATGACAGCTTTTCAAGTCATAATGGGCTGTTCATTTTGGAGCTGAGTGCATTGGTGGTGCTCTCTCTTTTCCCTCCTCCCATTCACTCCTGCCCACCTATCTGCACGTATACGAATGCTCCCTCCTGGGGTGAGTCCTCCATGGTCTGAACCACTGCACACTCCATGGTCCTTTGCAAGAAAGGATGATTAGAGCCGTTTTCCCCCTCTGCATTGCCGAGATTGGTGCCATCTGGGCCTGGTTCCGTAGCCCCATTGTCCGCCTGCTTTCCTCTGCCCTGTTCGTACAAGAGATCAGATTAATCTCGTTCACACTTTTTTACATTTTTGGCAGAAGTTACCGTTTCATTATTTTGTTTGCAGGCAGTTTGTCTGAAGAAATGAAAAGGACTACCCTCAGTGGATTTAGAACCCTAACTGCCAATGTCTTATAATTGTACTACATTAGATTGCATAATATAAAATATGCACAAAAAATGCTTTTTCCCCTCACACAGTGTCCCTTCCCAACCTTTGAGTGGAATTGATATCAGACTTGAGTGGACATTAAGATGCTGTTGATTGGTCCAGCTTGGCACACTGCCCATGGTCAGCAGTTGTATGTACTATTTGTATGGAATTTGTTGAATTCTCTTTATATTATTTTCTGTATTTGTCATAGTCTCTTCATAGTTTCTAATTTTGTTCTTGTTTCCCAGTATCTGTTGTTCTTATGTACTAAATGTGACTAAATTACCAACCACCAAGAAAAAGTTCTGTGTACATGTGAATAATAAGTGTTATTTTTAGGTGTATAAGCCAAAATGCTGAAAGGTCACTTATACTTCCTGAAATATATGAAAACAATTTTGTCAAGTAAAAATTACAATTGCGTGTATAGTAAGTTTTAGTGAAGTAGAAATTGAATTCATATACTATTTATTTATAGTAATTTATTTATGTCATGACAAATATTTTTTCAGAGGGAGGGAGAAAAGTGATATGTCCTATTGTGTTAATGTAACTTGTGTGTTTTTATTTGTATCCCAGTCACTCAGGAAAAAAGATGTTGATATAGCTACAAATATGAAATAGAAACTGTCAAATAGATACTGTATGATTCAGAATATTCTTCAACATGAAAGTATGTTCCCTTTTCTCTATACATTTCTTTCAAATTTTGGTCGTCTGTAAGTGCTGAAAATTATCACGACAAAATATAAAAGGGAGCGCAACATATTTACTGATTTCAAAGTGGTAATTTATGTCCATAGTGCTGTAGAAGGCTAATTTTAAAATAATTACATGCATCACTGTGAAAACGGTTTGGAAATAATCTGGTAATTGCCTCCATGCTACCTAATTGTGTAAAATGATTGCCATTATGTCTTTATAATCATATTTCTGGCAGTCCACTGCCTTTGCTGGCTCATGAAAGTGGGGTAGAGAAACTGAACAGCCCACTTGGTATCTGCCTGTTTTCCTGGGATAGAGATGTTATGGTAACAGTCGGTCAACCCCTCAACACCTCGCTCCTCTTTCTGCTCACCACCACCTCTCACTTATGTGGAAGCACCTTCCCTTTTCTGCAGCACCAAAAAAGATCTGTATAATGTTCACATTTAAATTGTAGGTTGTTTTCATAAATTTTTGTGATCAGTGTCACTTTTGCTGCACTCTTTCGACGCATTGCCAACCATGGAATCTAGAAGTCAGCACAGCGATGTGACTTGTTTAGATGTGGTGCAGTCCTGCAAACAAGGCTCTCCTGGAGCCTCACGGCCGTGTCTTTTCCATCTGCTCACCTCTTCAGGTTTAGTTCCTCCACCCTGCTATATTCCTCCCAGTCTCAGCCACAGACAAGTGTCCTGTTTACACTAACCTCTCCAAGGAGGACGTTGCTGTAAATGTTCCACCGCTTTAACCAAAGACCTGTTGGCCCTTCTCACTGTAGGAAAGAGTTCCTTTGTAGGCAGCCTGCAAGCTGCAGCTCTTCTGTAATCTTCAGCCCAACTATGTTTTTAAAAGCTCAGCAAGAAATATGGCCCATGAGTGCCATTTTGGTTGGAGATCTAGTCTCCAGAATGACCAGTGACTCCAGTGACCAGAATGTTTTTTATTAAAAGAACAAATGAGCTATTACTGTATCTTTCAACCAGGGCTCAGGTGCATAAATTGGATATAGGCTGGCCATTTGCTGTAATCTTCATATTAGTGTCTTAAAGAATAATAAAAATAATTGGAAACTGTGGCTTGAATGAGAGGAATGACATGTTTAGTGTGTTAACCTTGTTAATACTGTAAACATTAATTAAGTGAACTTTGGTAAGAGAATTTGACCAGTGTAGTGTCTGTAAAGGAGTGACACATATATAAAGATACAGCGCAGAAAGTGGGTGAGGGAGGGATGGAGGGTTAGAGAGCATATGCTGATTTATAGCTGGGCCAGAGAGCAGGCCCCTCAGGGTGAGAAGGCACTGCTTCAAATAGAAATTGCCGGTGGCCTCTTGTGTGATTCGCCACTCAAGGTGAGGCACTTAGTGATTTATCTTTCTCACAATCCGCTCAATCTGCAACCTTCTCTACCCTCCAGCACTAACCCATCCTGTGGGCAGTGTAGATTCTCCCTTACAGCTCAGCGTTCCCCAGGTGGGCTTCCGCTTTGGCCAGACAGAAAACAAAACTGATATACAGGCACCTGTATGTTAATTGATAGCAAGGGCAGTAGTAAATGTGCTTTAGAGCTTTTGCATACCCTATGGTGTAGGGTGGAAGAGTGGATAGGATGCACCTTTATCCTTGTGTCTTCTGGTTGGGTCTTGCTGGAGGCGCCCAGTACCCGTAGAGGCATCCCAACTCGCTGTAGTGGAAACTTTGGCGTGCATGACAGCAGAACGGCTCCATCCATTTCCTGCTGCATGCAGAGGCCCCAGGCGTACAGCTGCTTCTGCGTGGTCCCAGAGCCATCCACAATTCAGCTTGGTTAATGAGGAAGAGTCTCCTCAGCCGAGTGGACTGGACGCCAAAAGGAAAATTCAGAGATTCACCTCAGGAGCTTCATCTGTCAGCTGTGCCTTTGAGTGTGTATGAGAGAGTTCTCGGCTCCGCTTTAGCAGGCTTCACCACTTGGGACTGCCGCTGACATTTCCCCTGCCTTGGGATCCCTCAAGAGTGGATTTAGACTCATTTTCAGAGCAATTATGCCTGCCAGTTTTGACTGGTAGAATTGCCCTTCTTTCTGCTCATGTCTTCATGTTACAATGTTGGTCTGGTTCCTTAGGCTGAGGCTGGCAGTCTGACTTTCTGTCAATGAGGTGGCAGCCACACGGTTGGCTGGACTCTGTCCAGTGTTCTTTGCGGTAAACATGCTGTCCACCATTTTTTTAAAACAGATATAGAACAAGAAAAAATATGACAAACAAATAAATGTGTTCCAGTTGAAAATTTTAGGAATTACACAAGGGTAGACATACATACAGTGCTGTGCTCATACTGTGTATTTAACCTGTCTGAGCATTCAGCATTAACAGGCCCCATCCAGTGATTATTCTTATACGCTGCTGTTGTAAAGTGAACTGAACTGAAAGTACTGTACGATTTGGAGGTCATTCTATGGTTAATATACATCTTTGTGCAAAACTTGTTGCTACAAACTCTTTTTAGTAGATGCTGTAAATAATGCAGCCAGTTAAATTACTTACATCTGTACTGAAAATGTTAACTACAGCAAACAAAATTGTTGCTGCTGCCCTCTATTGGATTCTGAATGGAACAAAGTTAAAGTCCTGTTGCAGGCTAAGACAAAGCAAATGTCTATAAAATGCTTAGTATAAATAATCATTACATGATCGTTTCTCATTGTATTCACCTGTGAAGAACGAAGTGCAACTATCAAGGAAATGTCTCCTCAAGTGAATGCAGCAGGGTCTGTTTTTATTAATGGTGTGTTTTTTTTAAGTACTGTATTCACTATTTAGAAGATATTTTTACAGAATTTTTCCATGGTAATTACTTTTACTCTAATGCGTGTAGTGCATGTGATGTGTATTGTCCACGTTCTTTTTGTATTTTACTGTTATAACTAATGCTTTATCTAACCTCTATTGTAATGGATAAATGAAAAACCAGTAATGTGTTAAGAAAATGACATTTCTAATCTCAGGTGAGCAGTAATTTGTGATATATTTGTGATGTTATTTTTGCTGATTGTGACCCTTTAGTGACCTTTGCCTATTTCTGCTTTCTGATGCACTAAACTCGTTGTAAACCCCTAACTGCACATGCTTATGACTCATGGAACCCTCAAGTGATGCACTGGGACTGCAGGAAGGTGCTGGGGTTCAGACAAGCCTTTGGGAAAATGAGCCTCTGAGCTTTTATTTCACCACATTTTGCAGGATGTGCAGCATCTATCTTGCAGTTTGGTAGGTCAGGGACTGTTCTAAAATGCATTGCAGGGTGGATATTACAAAGGTTTATTTGGGCATCCAGGTTAATGTAATTTTAAGGCATTGCAGATCTTAATGTGTATCCCAAACCTGCTGTCATGAGGAGACATTGATTAACTAATTAGACAAAGAAAACTGCCATTGCTGATCAGTGTAAAATAGTTACACAACTCCCCTCAAAGTATCGCAGTCATTTTAAGATGACTTTATATTTACATTTACATTTATTCATTTAGCAGACACTTTTCTCCGAAGCGACGTACATCTCAGTGAAAATACAATGTGTGTATTACATTAAGAGAAAGAGACATGGCTGACATGAGACATGTGATTCTTAAGTAAACCTAGTTTGTTACTTTCCACTTGATGCACTGATGTTCATCGCTGAAGTAGGTGCATAGAATGCAGGATAGATGAATCTTGATAACCTTCCTACAATTTTTTTTATATATATATATAATAAGGTACACAAACAAACATTTACATACAGTGCCAGAGTAGTGGCTGTGTAAAGGCTTATTTGGGGATGATCATGGAGTTACGGGGGGACGCGGTGGTGCAGTGGGTTTGACCGGGTCCTCCTCTTCACCTGGGGTTCAAGTCCCGCTGGGGGTGCCTTGCGACAGACTGGAGTTCCGTGCTGGGTGTGTCCCCTTCCCCTCCAGCCTGGCGCCCTGTGTTGCCAGGTTAGGCTCTGGCTCCCCACGACCCCCGTATGGGACAAGTAGTTTCCGGTGTATGTGTGTGTGTGTGTGTGTGTGTGTGTGTGTGTGTCCATGAACAGTTACACCATACATGAGCTGGAGAGATCTTGGGCGAAGTGGGTCCGGAAAAGGTGAGTTTTCAGACCCTTCTTGAATGTAGACAGACTTTCTGCAGTTCTGAGTGAGAGGGGAAGGTAATTCCACCTCAAGGGAGCCAGAACCGAGAACATCCATGCTTTACTTTTCGTGCATGGGACCACCAAGCGAGCAGAAGTAGATGAGCAAAGGGGTCTGGCTGGAGTGTAGCAGTTGATCAAGTCTTATAAATAACTAGGAGCAGTTCTATTGACGCATTTGTAGACAATAACCAGGGTCTTGAATTTGATCTGGGCAGCTATACCAGTGCAGAGAAATGAGTAGATGAGATACATGAGAACGCTTTGGCAAATCAAACACAACTCGTGCAGCAGCAGTATGTATCAGCTGCAGAGGTTTGATGGCAGTAGCAGAAAGGCCACACAGGAGGAAGTTGTAGTAGTCCAAACAGGATGTCACCATGGCCTGGACAAGCAGTGGGGCAGAGTATTACAAATATTATGCAGGATGTATCTGAAGGACTGGGTTGTGGCTTCGATGTGCTGAGAGAAAGACAGACTCGAATCAATCGTTACTCCCAGACTCTTAGCCGAGGAGGTAGGCAAAATGAGTGAGTTGTCCAGTTTGATTGATAGATCATGACAGGAAGACAGGCCAGCTGGGAGGTGAAGAATCTCTGTTTTGGAGGTTGAGTTGGAGGTGGTGATTAGACATCCATACAGAAATGTCCAACAGGCAGGCAGCAATGCGTGCGGAAATGTCTGATGCTCCAGGTGGAAAGGAGAGGAAAAGCTAGGAATCATCAGCATAGCAGTTATATTTGAATCCATGGGAGGCCATGACCGGGCCGAGGGTGTAGATCAAGAAGAGAAGAGGACCCAGTACCGAGCCCTGCGGGACACCGGTTGAGAGAGGCAGAGGAGAAGAACGAGAGCTCCGCCAAACCACTTGATAGGATCTGTAAGAAAGCTAGGACTCAAACCATCTTAGTGCTGCTTCTTTGATCCCAAGCTGACTAAAAGAGGAGAGTAGAATCCAGTGGTTGATGGTGTCGAATGCTTCAGACAGATCAAGGAGGATGAGGACTGAGGAGAGGGAGGCGGCTCTAGCAGATTGGAGAGCATCAGACACCGCTACAAGGGCCATCTCAGTGGAGTAACCAACTTTGAAACCAGACTGATATCCATCGAGGAGATGATTCCGGGTGAGGAAATCAGAAAGTTGATCACAGGCTGCCTGCTGTAGAGTTTTAGACAGGAAGGAGAGAAGAGAGACCAGTCTGTAGATTTGGTCCGAACTGGGATCCAGGGAGGGTTTCTTTAACAGAGGTGAACTGAGAGCGGTTTTGAAGGCAGCTGGGAAACAGCCAGAGGAGAGCGAGGAGTTGATGATCTTAGAGATGAAGTTGGAGAGTTGTGGATCGGATCAAGCGAGCAGGTGGTGGCTCTGTGCAATATCAGGAGGTCAGAGATTTCAGATTCGGAGAGCGGCTTGAATTTGGAGAAGATGGCTTTGCAGGGAGATCCAGCGCGAACCGGGCAGGGTGATGCTGAGAACTTGTCAGTGATTGCTTTGACTTTGTTTCTGAAAAACAAAGCAAAGTCATCAGCAATGAGAGAGGAGGGAGGAGGAGGTGGTGGAGGACACGGAAGGGATGAGAAGGTGCAAAGACTCTCTCTGTGGTTTTTTAGATGCAGACTGTATTTTGTTGTGGTAGAAGGAGGTTTTAGCTGAAGAGACAGCAGAGTGAAAAGTACCTCAGAGTGACCGGTAGGCATACAGGTCCGAGCGAATCTTGGATTTTCGCCTTGTTTGCTCTGCAGCCCAGAGTTTGGTCCTGTTAGCTCATAACGTATCAGTCAGCCTTGGGGTGCACTGGAGCGTGCTGGTCTAGAAGACAGTGGACAGAGAGAGTCAAGGGTAGAAGATAGGGCAGAGAAGAAAATGGTAGTGGCATCATCTGTTGATAGGTCTGAGAATTGTGACGGGAGAACGGACAGCGTGGCAGAGGCAAAGCAACAAGGTGAGACAGCTTTTAAGTTGTGGTGGAAGGTGACAATGGGTGCAGAAAAAGGCGAGGAATTAGTGGTGAGACAGGGTTGAAAGGAAATGAAGAAGTGGTCAGAGACATGCAGCGGAGTGACAGAGAGGATGGGATAGCCACAGTTGCAGGAAAATACAAGGTCAAGGCAATTGCCTGCTTTGTGAGTAGCAGGGGATTGGGACAGGGAGAGATCGAAGGACCGTAGGAGCAACAGAAGGCCGCTTGTATGAATGTCGTCAACATGCAGGGTGAAGTCACCCAGGAGAATCAACGGAGTGTTCTCCCCTGGCAGAGAGCTCAGCAAGATGTCAAGGTCATCCAAGAAGCAGCCGAGAGGGCCAAGACAGCGATAAAGAACAACCACAAGAAGAGTGATTGGGGCAGTGATAGAGACAACATACCATTCAAAGGAGGACAGATCATGCAGGTGGAGGGGGAAAACAGAATATTTCCACCTGGGAGAGATGAGCAGGTCTCTGTCTCCAGCTCTGCCAGAGGAACGAGAGGTGTAAGAGAAGGAGTAGTTAGTGGAGAGTGCTGCAGGTGTGGCTGAGTTGTCTGGGGTGATCTAGGTTTCAGTTAGGGCCAGGAGGTCCAGTGAGAGATAGAAGGCATTGGCTGGTATGAAGTCAGCCTTTCTCACAGCAAACTGGCAGTTTCAGAGTCCCATGGAGAAATTAAAGCAGGGTGGAGGGTTTGACAGGTGGGAATAAACCAGGTTGCTGTAGTAGCGGGAGTGTCCAGGTGTCTGGTGGTGCCGACGCCGCATGGCCCGGTTACCATAGACAACTTTGATGGTCGACATGTTTGACGCATGATCCCTTGTGGAACACGGTACTGGTGGCCTTTCTCGGTGCACTCCCACAGGTAGACTCCCTTGTCTTTACATCCCGAGTCTTCGGACCAAGAGGCTGCCAGAACCGCTGCCTCTACGGGTCACCAGCCGCTACTTAAACCAGGCTAATTTCTATCAGCTGAGATTCCAAATCGAAACTACTCCAACAATGGCGACCAAAACAAACAACCAAACAGACGCGATTAATCGAATTTAAGATTTTGTGATGATATGCAAGACTAATGCGCTTTTGTTTCTTACTGCAGTGTTTATGTGTATTGTACATTGTCAGAGTATTCTGTGTGTGTTCCACAGTCAGTGTGTGCAACATTAGAAAAAGGTTGGTTTTGCTACCAACTCACATATAAAGACTGAGCCTTTGATCCAAAAATTTATGTAATCGGATTTAAAAATAGGCTAAAAAAGAGTCTTGAAGACAAACTGTGGAGGATTTAGCAACTGGGCTATCATTATCAGGATAAGAACAAGAGATGTTTGCAGAACTTGTATTGGGACTGGAAGTGCTGCTTACTGGCACGCAATACTGTGCTTTCCGGTTGCTGCCGCATTACTGCTCTCAGTAGCACTCTCGGTCGCACGGCTGATGACACTCGAAAGCAGCTTCTCTTGTGATGTATATTGGTTTTACATGGTGCAGTGTAGTGCGCTTCTGTATTGTTCTCTGAGATGTATCTTTGGAGAAAACCATGTGGGTAATGAAGAAATGTTATGTAATGTAGATCCTTTCAGTATTAGAAAACAGTACATATTCCAAGGTTCATTTTGATTAAAGGAGAAGAGACAGTAGTAGAAGAATTATTTTATTTACAGGAAATTCAAATAATAAGCTAATTGACAGAAACAGAGGTGGCTCAACAAGACATTACTTAAGCACACATACACAAAGCACAAAATTAATCTATAATAAGATATAACTAATCTAATCAAAACAGAAGGGGCACGGTGGCACAGCAGGCTTGGCTGGGTCCTGGTCTCTGGCGGGTCTGGGGTTCGAGTCCTGCTTGGGGTGCCTTGTGACGGACTGGTGTCCCGCCTTGGGCGTGTCCCCTCCCCCTCCAGTCTTACGCCCTGTGTTGCCAGGCTCGGCTCCGGCTCGCCACGACCCCTCTCGGGATGAGCAGTTTCAGTCTCTGTGTGTGTGTGTGTGTGTGTGTGTGTGTGTGTAATCAAAACAAGAGTCAGATATCTGCCGGGTTAACCGCTAAATAAACCATCAGCTTTTCACAGCTGCAGTACTAATGTGAAATGGAGTTGCTTTAATCCTCATAAACAGACACTTCAAACTATGTTTGTGTTCAGCCGCTCAGGAAAATAGCACAAATAACAGAAATAAAAACACGCAAGTAGAAACTTTTCCCCCATTTTTTTCTTAAAAATTTCTCTATTCCAGCTAATCCTTCTCACCATCCAAGTCCTAAATGCTTCCATTATAATATTTTTATATCTAAAACACCTTCTTGTTCTTCAGGAAATCATTTACAGTACTTGGAACTTATTTAATGGCACTCTTTGAACCTACAACAGTTTGGTGAAAAGTCCCATAACTAATGTCCTTGACATCCCATGCTACAAATAATAAAAAAAACCTTCAATAACAACCCCTTTAAAAGATAACAATGTTCACTTTTATTGTCTCAAGCCCCTGGTCAACATAATTCTTTTAAAAGGGTCATTGTTTATCTTTCTGTTTATGTCAGCTGTCTCTGGCCTCGCATAAAATTGACTTAATTGATACACAGTGATGCATTTCTCAACTTGGTTTGTGAATATTGTACTTGGAAATGTGTGTAGCTGAACCCCGGAGTCCCCACCCCCAGTTCCCCGGCCGTGCCCGTGGAGTCTTTTGGGGATTGGCGGAATGGTAGGGAGTCATTTACCCAATTCATCTCTGTTCTCTGCATCTGTGTTCACTTGATTTCACCTGCATCTAACAAGCTCTGTGCTCGAGCAGTTACCAGAATTTCTGCCATTCTTTGTGACTGGCAAAGGGGAAAGAAAAATGGCACAGTACCTTTCTTTGTTCTCTACAGCAGTTCTGTTTTTATGACCTCTTTAATAAGTTTTCTTAGTATACGTTACATTTATTCAAATGTATTGAATTTATTGGTCTTAAGGTAGTATTGCAAGCCCATGAACCGTATTTTCATTATGGGTTTTAGGGGTGAGCCATGTTTGAAAAATCAGACAGACAAACCATACCCAGTCATCCATGGAGGATAAAATTCTTTTCACATCAATTTTCTCTGCTTTGTAACAGATTTTTATTGAACATTTAAGTGTATTTTGTGCATATATTAGTGAGAATTGTGTATAATGTTTAGGGCACAATACTTAAATAAATATTGAAAAAAAATGTAACTGGAATACAGGGAGATGTCAAAACTGACAAAATATTTTTTCCCCGTTTTCCTATGCTTGCACACAGGTTCAACATTTTCAGTCACTGAAGGTACAAAGTATAGCAAAGTATAATCCCCAGATCCTCATCCTCATCTCTCGTTGCCCTTTCATGGCAGTGAGCAAGTAGGGTATGGAGCTGTGACTCCCATACATATTCATAGCATAGTGTCAAATGCCATGTTTACCTGTCAAGGTTGTGATTAGGGTAAGTTGTGATCAGCTACCTCTCTGAAGCACAGTACCTCAAAGGAGGGCAGTCAACAGAATCACACTAGGGTGTTTGATTCCTTTTTGCTTTTATTAATCTTTATTCTGATTCATCTCAGAATTACAACAGTAACTCATTATGAAATCTGTTAAATTAAATAATTGTTTCCAGTGCTGCCACTGTCTGTAATCATAATGCTTGTTACAGGGATAATTTCATACTTTTTTTTTAAAGTATTAGAAAGATAGTTGCTGTAAAAGAGACAGAGGTGACATCTCAGTAACATAGTTTTTTCATTATTGTGGCTATATATGCTCTGCATTTTCATGTTCCCCTGCCTTCCTTAAAATCTGTTGACTCAACTGATAAAAAAAAAATCAGCCACGAATATTTAACTTGAATGGAAGCAGTCTGACTTTCCTTATGAGAAATGACAGATGAGGACATAGTCTGTCCTCATCAAGGTAGATGAACAGAGACAGGAACGTCTCTCTTTAACTACTGTGCAAAAAATAAAATAGCCTTACATGCTGGGGGTGGGGGTGGGGGTGAGAAGAGAGGATACTGGGGTCTTGCTTTTTTTTCCATAATCAGTATATGAGGTGCTTTATAAAAGTCAAATCCTCAAAAACTCATTGCAGGCTCTGCTCTGCTGAGCCCATTTACAAGACATGTCCAGGCACCATGGGAATTGTGGGTGTCCTGATAAACAGGATCTTGCGCAGTAAGGGATAGCTCCTGATGTGAAAATTTCCTATCTATGTTCATGTACATGTGCATGGCTTTGCAGATGAATCTTAAGCCTTGTCTTCCCTGCTTCATTACAGCCAAGATGTGTCACTGTTTTTTCTTTTGGAATGCTGTACAATTTGCTCAATGTAGAATTTGATTCAATTTCTCCACATGAATATCTAGGTTATTAGTGAGGTACAGCCTTATGTTGCACTAAATGTGTCAAGCAGTTGTTTCTCTTGCACATGACCTAATGGCCATGGGGGTCAAGGCATGACTGTTATGTTCCCCAACACACAGACTGATGTGCCTGAAGATGACAGGCAGAACAAAAATTGCATTAACTCACCCAGAATCTAACATGGGTAAATCTTCATGTCCTCAGCAATTTTTTAAGGCGGAATACAGAAAGTATCAGCATGCGTAATGGTGGTTATGGGATGTTATGAGGAGCAGTGTTCACCACACAGACATGTCTGAAGGGTAGGTTACCTGTTTGGCCATGACAAGGGCTGAACCAGTGGTTTTTCTGTGACTGAAGAAAGTGAGCCAACTCATTCAATCAAACTTGAGTTCATCCTCTTGTTCGTGGTAGTATGTGTCTTCACACACTAGGGCTCCAGGATTATTCCCCTATCCAGAGCATGTCTCACTTGATTCTGTGCATTCTGTGCAATTGTCTTCTTGGTTGTAATTCACACTGAAGCTTACATCTTTCAATTTTTTGTATATTTTGTTTTCTTTTAACCAAATGACCTGATTCTAAGTGCTAATTTATGTTTTGTTGATTGATTGCATCCAATAATTGTTGTATTTTTCAGAAGCCCTTATGAACCTTTTCTGTACAGTGGCTTATCCTTGTTGTTAGTTGGATTTCAGTTCAGGGTTTCCTTACATAACAAGTGCGTTTTGTTCCTGAAGATGTGCTTATAAGGAGAATTTTTGTTAAAATGCTCATCTTTATTATTAATTACATAAATGGGATAAATTGACAGTTTTTTCCTGACAAACAAAATGCTTCCCCTTTTTACCCCAAACATGCAGAATTATTTCCTTTTAAACACAGAGAAAATATAGTTGAAAACCAAATCCAGAACACTGCAGCTTGACTGGAAACCTTTAAATCCATGCTCAAGACCCATTGTTCAAAGTCGCTGATACTGTATATGACATAGTTCCTTCCTCCTTTATATGTCCCATTTCCCTCTCATAATCTGTCTTGCTTTTATTTTCTCTTTTTATTTTGTTGTTTTAGTCTCTCTTTCGTGGCACAGTAACACAGCACGTGCCTCACAATTCCTGATGAGTGATTTTGAACATGGGTTTGAACTAGGCTCAATTTATACAGTGTTTGCATGTTCTCCTGATGTGTGTTTCCTCTGGGTGTTCCAGTTTCCTCCCACAGTACAAAGATGTGTGTTTCAGGTGAACTGGTAACTGTGAATGGTCCTTTGTGTGTGTGAGTGAGTAAATGAGTATTTACTCTGCCTCATGTCCTATGGTTCTGGGATGGGATAGGGACCTCTGTGATGCTGCACTGGAGAGGTGGTGACTGATGAAGCATGGATACCCCCGTTCTTTAATTTGTTGTACTATTAAATGCTGACATTTATTTCTGTTTTTTATAGTTACCCATGTTTTCCTTCTGTATTATTGTGTTTAGAGGGGGGCGCGGTGGCGCAGTGGGTTGGACCGGGTCCTGCTCTCCAGTGGGTCTGGGGTTCAAGTCCCGCTTGGGGTGCCTTGCGATGGACTGGCGTCCTGTCCTGGGTGTGTCCCCTCCCCCTCCAGCCTTACGCCCTGAGTTGCCGGGTTAGGCTCCGGTTCCCCACGACCCTGTATGGGACAAGCGGTTCAGAAAATGTGTGTGTGTATTGTGTTTAGAGAAGCTACTTTTAAATGTAGTATGCACAATAAACATTCTTCTTGTTTGAACACTATCCACCATGACAAATTTTGTAACTGATCAGTTCTAACCCTTGTTTCCCCTTTCCTGCTGAGCTATTGGTAAAGTATCATTTGTGCTGAAAGAACAGGTGAAGCAGTTAAGTAGGATCACTGAGTGAACAGTAGTCACTACAATTCTATGTCTTTTATGACTTAAACTTTTAAAAATATGTAAGGCTGTCTTCATAGCTGACAGGTGCAAAAGAAGCCACCCGCTAAATGGGTTGGGTTCTGCTCATTTTGTCTGGTGTGACATCACCAAGGTGTATATACTGAATTGAAATGTCTCCATTTTCATAAGGCAAATCTTGTGAGAGTTTATGACTTGTTATGGAAATTTGATGGTACAAATTTGCATACTCATAAGTTACAATTGTTGTAAATGGAACCATTGTCACACAGGGGAAGCCTGTATTGATTTTCACTTCATAGCATTACTTGCAACTTAAATGTCAGTATTTCATATATTTTTCGTTTAACACTTAGCAGTAGCTTTAATGCAGAAATTCAGACTTCGAGTTTTATTAATTTTTCCGTCTCTTGCCAAAGAGTTTGGGCTGAAAAGGCCATCACTTTAAGCCTTAAATGTATGTAAACTATATGATGTCCTCATGCCCATTTACCCAACTTGACTTCTGTCCAACACCCTTATGCTTGTGTATTGTAGGTAAACATGCACACAAACCCATACCTCACAGCACATGTCTGTCATGGTTTGTTCCGGAAGGATCTGCCGGACTCAATTGCAGAGCAAACAGGAGTTTATTTCAAGAAGGAACAGGAAGCGTGGTCAGGGACAGGCGAAGGTCTTCAATCCGCAAATGTTGTACAGAAGGACAATCCAGAAGTGTGGTCGAGGAAACATGCAGAAGGTCAAAACACAAGAAGACTGATCTGGGTTCAGGAAGGGGAAGGGACAGTGGGCGAGGACAAGGGCGAAGATAAAGGTGAAGGTGAAGCGAAGGCTGACTCAACCTCTCCGAAACAGAGATTCTTTACCTCCCAGCTGGCCTGTCCTCCTGTCACGACCTCTCGATCAAACTGGACAACTCACTCATTTCACCTAGCTCCTTTGCTAAGAGTCTCCCAGCCTGCTTTTAACAATTTCTTGGCTTCTGGCTAATGAAGAGCCATTGTTTAGGAAGTGGGCTGTTCCTCTCTGTTTGAAGTTGCATTTGGCTACTATACACCTTTATCTGGTTAAGAAGTGCCGTCGTAGTCAAAGGTAAACTCTCATTTGGCAATAGAGCAAAGGAATGAAGACATGGGAGAGAAATGGTAGAATAGTAAAAACAGATTGGTTGCTGAAACATGGGCTATCACTGAATAAACTTCCAAGTGCCTGTTCTTAATCTGGCAAATCAGTTGGTTCTCCCAGATTTAACAATGATACTGTTATAACCTGCGTAATATTGTGTAGTGCCGGCAAAACAGCTCCAACCTGTTGAGGCATGGGCTCCACAGGACCTGTGAAGGTGTCCTGTGGTATTTGGCACCAAGACGTTGGCAGAAGATCCTTTAAGTCCTGTAAGTTGCGAGGTGGGGCCTCCATGGATCGGACTTCTTTCTCCAGCACATCCCACAGATGCTCGATCGGATTGATATCAGGGGAATTTGGAGGCCAAGTCAACACCTCAAACTCTTTGTCATGTTCCTCACACCATTCCTGAACAATTTTTGCAGTGTAGCAGGGCCACTGCCATCAGGGAATACCATTGCCATGAAGGGTTGTACGTGGTCTGCAGCAATCTTTAGGTAGGTGGTACATGTCAAAGTAACATCCACATGAATGCCAGGACCCAAGGTTTTCCAGCAGAGCATTGGTCAGAGCATCACACTGCCTCCGCTGGCTTGCCCTCTTCCCATAGTGCATCCTGCTGCCATCTCTTCCACAGGTAAACGACGCACACAGACCCGGCCATCCACATGATCTAAAAGAAAACGTGATTCATCAGACCAGGCCACCTTCTTCCATTGCTCCATGGTCCAGTTCTGACACTCACATGCCCATTGTAGGCACCTTTGGCAGTGGACGGAGTCAGCTGGGCACTCTGACCAGTCTGCGGCTACACAGCAAGCTATGACACACTGTGTGTTCTGACACCTTTCTATCAGGGCCAGCATTAAGGTTTTCAGCAATTTGTGCTACAGTATCTCTGCTGTGGGATCTGACCAGACGGGCTAGCCTTTGCTCCCCACGCGCATCAGTGAGTTTTGGGCTCCCATGACCCTGTTGACGGTTCACCAGTTGTCCTTTCTCGGACCACTTTTGGTTGGTACTAACCACTGCATACAGGGAACACCCAACAAGACCTGCCGTTTTGGAGATGCTCTGACCCAGTCGTCTAGCCATCACAATTTGGCCCTTGTCAAAGTTGCTCAGATCTTTACGCTTGCCCATTTTTCCTGCTTCCGACATACCAAATTCAAGAACTGACTGTTCACTTGCTGCCTAATATATCCCACCCCTTGACAGTTTCCACTGTAACAAAATGGTTTTAATGTTTTGGCTGTTTAATGTTTCGGTTTATTTTTCCGTAAAAAGATTTTATGTTTAAATACTGTGTGTGGAGGGGGGGGTTGGGCCACAGTCCTGCTCTCCGGTGGGTCTGGAGTTCGAGTCCCGCTTGGGGTGTCTTGCGGCGGACTGGCGTCCCGTCCTGGGTGTGTCCTCTCCCCCTCTGGCCTTCCGCCCTGTGTTGCCAGGTAGGCTCCGGTTCCCCAGCGACCCCATATGGGACAAGCGGTTCTGAAAATGTGTGTGTGTGTGTACTGTGTGTGGAAATATACAGCGTTTGACAGATACACAGGCAATATGACATACGATGTACTGCTTTTCCATACGCAAAATAATTTCATTCATTAGCCGAAAGAAAAGAAGTAAGCCACAAGTTAACATATTTTCCTGCTTTTTGCATTCTGTAGAATTGTTTTGGGGACACATTTGTTGTCACATCCCCATGCACCATACTGCCTTTAAAAGGACTTCCTGAAGACTTGATCCTTTGGGGTTATCCTTTATTTGTGTTCATGCCATGTTATTGTCTCTTTTATGCCAAACCTTAATGAATATTTGTTTTTCACCTTTTTACAAATGTTATCTAGATGTTTTCTGAAAGATCTTTACTTAGTTCAGTTGTTATTTTGAGACTATTTTGTACAACCTTCAGATTTCAAAACAAATCGTGTAGGGTTTATTCTAAACAGAAGCACAAGGCTAAGATGTTTAAGGGAACCAGTAAAAGTTCTCACTGTGGTTGGAGGGTTGATGTAAGTGTGAATGACAAAAAAGGTGTGTGAGAAAAATAAATGGGAATACTCATAATAAGGCTTTAATGAATTTGGAGGTATATTATGTCTTTTCGTCTACAATGTTTTGACATGGAAGAAATACAGAGAGAAAAAAAGAGGCATAATTAAACAGTTTAACGAGTTTTAAGGAGACGCATTTTAGGAAGGGAGTTCTTAAGGCAGCAAATCTTCTTTCAGTGATGTCAAAGAAGTTTTTCATGGAGCAGTTATCACAGCATGTCAAATTGGTCAGGCTTGAGAAATAATTTGGATTTTTTTCTCACAAGATGCAGCGAAACAAAAGGCACCCCTTGGTCTAATTTGCCTTACTAGGGTCCCTCAGGGTGGGGGTATGTGCGGACAGAGGACCCTGCCTTCGTGCTGGGGGATTAGTGGATGTTTGATGGAGCCTACCAGTAATTTCACCCAAAATGCTGCAATTGTCTCCAGCATTGAACAGTACACTGCTGAAGCGCTCATTTTCCCTCTTTTCATTATCTCTCCCATATTTACTTACCTTTGTCTCAAAAAAAGAAAAAATCAAAGTTTGAAAGGCCCGTTTTCATATAAAAAGGGTTACAACAATAGTCTGGCATGGCAGTGTTCAACCAGGGAACGGTGGTGTTAAAAAGTGTATGAATTGCCACCTTTATACTTCTACTGGAATTATACACCAATTTTTCCCAAATTGTATTCCCTAGCGAACTGGTATAATTTCTTTTTTCTGTACAGCACAGTTGTGAAGTATCAAATTAGCACATAGACTGCTTGTCCGACGTTAAGCAAATTATGCTGGTTTTTTGCAGATGGACTGTTTTATAGTTCTAGAATTATTTTTCAGAGACAAATGCACTCTGTATATAATATTGCTTTGACTGCTTGCTCATCTGAATTTGCATGTAACTGTTTACTCCTGAAAAGGTTTCTATGAATGTGATTTTTATATTAAATGAGGAGAAATCTTCAGATTTCAAAAAGTTCTGAGAATTAAAAATCCCAAAATGTGAAGGAAAAACAAGTTCTCTCTTCCCTTAATTCTGCAGAACTTTAAAAAGCAAACCATGGAGATTCACTTAAAGTGTAGCTGCTCAGAAAGGACTCCGACTGGGCACATGTTTCTCTGCATCTGTGACAGCTGGGTGAGGCTACAATTCCAATATTGCAAGTAGTGGGGTCTCTGCCACCGAGACGACCTGCATGAATGAAGAATCAGGGATTAGGAAGAAGAAATGGGTCTAGTTTCAGTCTGCCTGCAGCAATGCAGAAAGGAACAGTGAAGGTGTGGGAACACAAAAACAATCAAACCTGTAGTTATAAGACTGAGGAGTAGGGAATAATATTGCTGAGAGCAGTTTCTCATTTCCTCGCCCGGAGAAACTTCAGGCGTGCTAGCACAGGCCCCTGTTGGCTACAGCTATAGATAAATTTCAGTGTAAAATTTAATTTTTCCTTTCTTCGAACTTAATTACTGATATTTCTGTGTAATATGTGGCTGATTTGAGGTAGATAATTAGTTGGAATATTGCAAAGGGCCTCCAGGGGCCCAGAGAGGGCCAACAGAGACAGGAAGATCAGGGGGACGCCATCTTTTCAAATTATACTTGGGGCGAGTGCTCCCAGGCAGCTTATACAGCTAAGGCCTGGTAATTAAATAGTAATTTAACCTGCCGTTTCCAGAGATAGTGGGCCGGGTTGGGCTGGGGCAGCAGTGCCAAGACAGGATTTACTCTTAATGAAATAATAAAGCGGTACTCTTGTGTTCTTCATCAGTCAGGACATGCCTACGTCCCAGATTCATTTCTTTGTCCACCATTAAGGGACACAGAGATCTAACTGTAGAGCTTGCCTTTACTTGTGTGTCCTATGTGTGTAAGGGTGGGAGACAAAGCACTGTGTTTCTGTTATTGCCGTTATTTCTGTGTGAGCGCATTGCTGGCCCATCTTTACCTCTTGCTTCTCCGATACTACATTTAGCCTTCTTGGAAATAACCTTGGTCTCCATGCGGTTTAGTCTCTCCTGCAGATGGGTTTGTACCAAGCACACGATTTATGTGAATGACCCATAGAGGAATGACCGTTGTATGTTACTATTTCTCCCGTGTGTTTGATGGCTGTCTCATCTATACACACTTAACATTTTAACATTTTTTACATACGTATATACATCTGTAGGGGGTGCAGTGGCGCAGTGGGTTAGACCGCAGTCCTGCTCTCTGGTGGGTCTGGGGTTCAAGTCCCGCTTGGGGTGCCTTGCGGCGGACTGGCGTCCCGTCCTGGGTGTGTCCCCTTCCCCCTCTGGCCTTACGCCCTGTGTTGCCGGGTAGGCTCCGGTTCCCCGTGACCCCGTAAGGGACAAGCGGTTCTGAAAATGTGTGTGTGTGTGTATATACATCTTTCCTTAGTTTTCATTAAAATGATCATGTGTTCTTTCGTCTTGTATGAGAACACAAGATGGAAAGAAGTGAGCAGAAAACATTTCCAACAAAGCGACTGTCACAGCTTTAACATTGTATTTAGAAGGAAAGGCGTGATTTTGATCTGAGGGAAACTACATATATCCCACAATCTACCAGAACTGTAGACAATTGCATTCCTTCCTCCAAACGCTGTTATAGCAGCAATGTCCCACTTCCCCCTGGGCCTATCCTTCCAGAGGACAGGTGGATGGGACCCCTCAAGGCTCCTGAGCAGTCCCTATTTACTGCAGTGTCTCTCCACGCTTCTGTCATACCTAGTCAGACCATGTAAATGACTGTTGTGAGCAAGAAGTAAAATGTAAATGACCGTTACATAGATCACAGCTGTAGTTAAACACAGAAAAGGTAGAGGATAGAAAAGCAGATCCACTCTGTGAAAACAGTGGGAAATAGCCATTAAAAATTTGCTTTCTATATCTGATTAGATTAAGTACATTTTTTTTTTTGTTTGTTTATTTAGCAACGATATAATTTTCTTCAGGTCCGTTGTCTTTTAGCGTCAGATTGAATGTGTGTGACACGATTGAATTGTCAACAAATTATTGACAATTAACCAGTAAAGTACATTGCTAATTCCCCACTAATGAGTTTAGCACATTAAGATTCAAACCTTTATGATATCGTGATTTTAATGGAGTAGAGATTATCCTGTGTAATAACCCCCTCATGTTAGTTAAGCTTGCTTAAAGCCCTTTAATTAAACCTGTTTGGAGAAGCCATTTTATTTCCATTTAGCTTTCACTGCAGATCAACATGGAGGATTTTGGACCTCACAGTTTATCTACATTTTTCACTCTTTCTAACACCCTTTCTCAATGTCTTGGTTTCCATTTATTCCTGCCCCCGACCCTCCCTCACCTCATGTTTAAAGTAATCAGATTTTCTCTGCATCTGCTGAGTGGAAAGGAATGGAGCGGCGTGGGCTTTGGGAAAGGGGGGACTGTTCCTCAATCATTTCTGCCACGCTGGATGGGTCTGTGCCTGGTGATGCCTTTTCTTCTTTGTTAGTTTTAAAATGAAATGTTTTCTTATTGTGGGAATGCACTAAACTGTGAGTGAACACGTGCTCACATCTATGTTTAGTACACAAAAGAACAAACACACAATTAGTGTTTATGATTTTGGTATTGATTTTCTTCGGTTTACACCCTGAAATACATGGTTTATTTTTGAGTTTTTTACTGCTGTACAGTATAGGTCTTTGTTGCATGTGTCAATGAGTTCTAGGGAGTAAAGTTTATTCCATATTAAGATGGTGTTTTCTGAGAAATACTGCAGGGCTGAATGTAAACTGTGTCAGGCAGATGGGACAGTTGGACTTGGTGAGGCTTGGTGTTTGGGCTGGGCAATAATTTCAGAGTGTCACTGTGATACACTAGCAGTATCGTTTTCTCTAGAGTACGCAAAACTAGTGGCGGTTCCTTTTTCCCGCAAAATATTTTAAGTAACTTTAACTATTTTTTGCAGCACTGCAAATGTTCACTTTTGCTATTCTTAATATCATAAACTAAATTCTACTCCGTGTTTATTGTTTTATGTATTTTAGTCAAAGGTCATTGGAGATGTCAGCAAATATTAATAAAAGGATGAAAAGGTGGCAGGGGGTGTGGTGGCGCAGTGGGTTGGACCACGGTCCTGCTTTTCGGTGGGTCTGGAGTTCGAGTCCCACTTGGGGTGCCTTGCGACGGACTGGCGTCCTGTCCTGGGTGTGTCCCCTCCCCCCCAGCCCTTTGCCCTGTGTTGCTGGCTTAGGCTCCAGTTCCCCGCGACCCCGTATGGGACAAGCGGTTCTGAAAATGTGTGTGTGTGTGTGTGTGTGTGTGTGTGTGTGTGAAAAGGTGGCACAGAACTGGTAACATTTTCAAAATAGTACAGTTAATTTCAATTCCATTAATATAACATGTCGTTTTTAAAATACAAACAATAACACACACACATTGACGCTTGTCCCAAGTGGGGTCGTGGCGAACCGGAGCCTAACCCTGCAACACAGGGTGCAAGGCCGGAGGGGGAGGGGACATACCCAGGACGGGACGCCAGTCCGCCACAAGGCACCCCAAGCGGGACTCGAACCCCAGACCCGCCAGAGAGCAGGACCTGGCCAAACCTGCTGTGCCACCATGCCCCCCACAAACAATAACTGATAGTGTAATTCAGGAAATGTGAAATCGGTCTATTGTCCGCATTGATGCGTTCCTCCTGCTGCATGTGTTAAACAGACGGTAGCTAGCTCCCTGAACCTTAGTACCCTTGGTGTTGAGGGTACGCAGAAGACAGCATCTGGGTAGAGTGACACCAACGCAGAATGTATGATGTGGAGAACCTGCTCAAACTTGGAAACATCCCTTTTAACATTAGCTACACCTAAAGTGCTTTTGAAGTCTGCAGCAGTTCTTAACTTCTTATAGGAGATGGACCCCTTCAGAAATCTAGTAAACACTCAGGACTCCTAGAAAACTTAGCCTCCTGGACAAATACGCTTAAGTTCAGAGGAAATATTCTGCACAATTTACTGTACTGAAACACAACTACTTTTCTGTGGAATTATGTCAGGCATAATAATAGCACAGTTATCTATTTTTTTTTGTTTTTACCATGATTTCAGTGTGAGGTTTTTTCAGTGGAAGATTGGGCTTCACACCCCCCCAGAGTCCATCCTCAGACAGGGTTTAGAATCCCTGCTCTACAAATGTTCTACTTTTACCCTTGGCAGTTTGTTTTACATGAAACATTTATTAAAAAAGAATCCCTACAAATATAGTCACATATTAAGTTTGTTCAATCAGTTTTGAACAGATCACTCAGTTTGACCATACAAAATAATACTTTTATTAGTTTTTACAAACATAACAGCAATAATTGAACCAAAATATCTAATAATATGATGTTTGAAGACAGAGCATTTAAACATTAGATGTTAAAATCGAAAATCAGGTTTCATTCCCTTGAACTGAAATACCTTTTGGAAAAGGACTCAAGTATATAAAAAAACAGGATACATCTCTTAGCAGTGATTTGTTTTCTAGCTTTGCAGCATGTTGTTGAATATAGCCTCAGTACTTGCGCACATTGCCCACATTCTCTATGGCGCTGTTGTTTTTCTCACTTTTTTCTTGTCTATAATATTAACCATCTCCCAGTGCTCAAGGAGATTTTTTGTGAGCTATTAAGGTTTTCTTGCTATCTGCAAATTCTCTGTGTTTTTTGCACTTTCATTTCGAAATACAAACCTCGGGTGTTAGAAAACTTCATACTGTACATCGTTGCAAATGAAGCCTGGGGGGCAAAGGTGAGGCTGTTTCGCTACCTCACGGTGCACGTTCACGCTCGCCACACACCGTTCCAGTGGTCGTAGCAGTCAGCTGGAGTCCTGCTGCTTCTCTGACAGAGAAAATAGGGTACACCTGCTGGTTTGGAGCGCACACCATGCGGTTCCCCGGTGTATGTGCCGGTGTGCAAGCGAGGGCATGCATCGAGGTCTGTGGGCGGGAGTCTTTATGGGTTTTTCAGGACCCTGTTCAACACAGCAAACAGGAGAGGTGAGCGCCATTTATGCCGCAGCGTGTCTCCCCCACACACCAGAAAGCCCCGCTCAATGTTCGCAGCTTTCCCTGGGCATCTCAAAACATTTGTCACAGCTGCCCACTCCTACCTGCCTTGTATGAGAAAAGGGCACCTCTTTTTCCATCCTCCATTTTCTACAGACTGACCTTAAAAAGTTTTTCTGCAAGCGTGTCCTACAAAGTCTCCCCCCTGTTTTTAAATGCATGGCATATTGCAGTGTGTGTTTGTGTGTGTGTGGTGCATTCAATGTGTGTATGTGAAATAGCACTGGAAGCGGGTGCAAATCCAGTGCTTTAGAAATAGAAGAAAAAAATACTGGAAGGACTGTTTCATGAAGCTGTTCAAATATGCTCTTGGTCTTGAGACCAATTATTTCATTAAACCATGGCCAGATGCATAAAATAGCAATACACTGCTCATAACTTTTTAAAAATGGAAATGGCTAATATGAGAGTTGGCCTGCTGTGTTATTTGAAATTATTGGCCCCCATTATAACATAACAGCTGTCTCTGAAATGTACCATGTTTTAGAATAAAGCCAAAATTCCTTAATAAAGCATAAAAAGAAAGAAATTTGCTTGTGAAATCTTTGAAGAGTTGGAGCCAGGCATTGGTTCACTCCCGTGGTGCAGAAAGCTGCTTCAGTGGAGTCCATCTGAGGGAGGAGTATTTCAAAAAAGAATAATATGATCGTGAAACAGTTTGCAACTTTATAAGGCCATTGACGCAGGAAGCTTTTAGCGGCCAGCAAATTGCAAAATGCAGACTTCCCATCCTTGGTAACCAAGAGCTCTGTGTACAAATGGCCAGTTAAACCCAAAGGTTGCACAACACAAACACCCCATCTTTCACACCTGGCAGCTTAGGTTTCATACTTTACCTCTGTATTTTTAACCCGCTCTGCCCCAATCACGAAAGAGTACGAGCCAGTGTATGTGTGACTCTGGAATTTAAAGGTCATGGATATTAGAAATGATACAGCATGTACAACCATGGATATAAGAATGTTTTGGCGTTTTTCTCAGGTGAATGTGTGTTGAGACTAAAAGAGCTTTCGTGTATGTAGCGCTGTGTGTGACTTCTGACGAATGCGCTAGCTGCTCGTCATCATCACGTGGCGTTGCTGTAACGGTGATCAGAGACCACTGCTTTTGTGGCCAGTTATTGATTTTGGCTAACGTTAACTTGACAAAGGAAATGGAAATTTTGGCTAACGTTCCTTGACAAAGGAGATGGAAATTTTTCCATTTATTTTTTGCTGTCAGTCTTTTCAATATTATTAGTTGCATCTCATTTGACCTCTTTATTTACTTACTGTATCAGTTGATTTCCCCGTTATGAAGGTCCCTATGTTTCCAGGCAACTTCTGCTCCCTCATCTTTGCCCGTGATCCCACAACTCCTTTAGTGCTGTGTGTGTGTGTGCACACACACGCACACACTCACAAACCCACCACTCACCTTCTGACTCTCAATGCCTGCATCAGGATCTGTATCAGGAGCCTGACACTGGCCTGCCCAGCATCAATAATTATTCCAGAAAGTACGACTTTTCCTGAGCTGAATAATTTATAGAGCATGATTAGCAGCTATATTTTGCAGAAATTCAAGCTGACATGGAAGATCTTGTTGCCTGTATGTTTTTCTTGGGTCTTTTTAAAAGACCCTTTTTCCCAATTGGAAATGAGAGAAGAGGTCGAACCAAGGCTGCGCAGTAATTTGACTGGAGATTGGATCATCGGGTGCCTTTGAGAGCACAGCCTTGTCACAGCTGGCTTCTTTACCAAACTTGCTCCGACGTGGATTGATCACTGAGCCGAAGCTGAAGCATCCGCTATAGGCACCGCCAGCTGATGTACAATATATCACGCAGCAGTCCTCATAGTGCAACCCTTGTTCAGCAACAAGCATGGCGGTGTGTGGAGAACGTGTATGTTTTTGTGAAGGCCCCGTGTCTTTTGGCGATTGCAAAATTATTCTCCATCGCTGAAAAAGCAATATTGATGTGGGCAGGACTTTAACGTTGCCTTGACATTGCTCTGTGTTAAAAACTTAATCAAAATGGCATACAGAATTCTCCAATTGAACTCACTTTTTGAGTTGCCTGAAATGGTTTTTGGACCATCTGTGAAACAGACGAATGTAAATGTAGTACTGTCTTCGGCGTGGAATACATTATCAGGAGTAGGATTTCTTCCAAAGTATAAAGGAAAACCCAGAAAATTTCAGGGTATCGAAACGACCGAGAACTGGCGCAAAAGTGAAAAATAATCCTTCATTCTCGATTTGTTACCCTGCTTTAATATTGCGGATAACATTTTGCTCTCATGAACTTTGCACAGTTATTTCAGGCAAAAAAATCAATTATGCTGTTTGCGCAGTAGGACAGAACACTATCAAATCTGTGTACCCTGACCTAGACTTATATCCCTTGAGTTTATTTGACAGTGTGCAGTGAATTCACTTCAATGCCCTATAATCCTATCACTTCCATTCTAAACTAATTACTTTTTGAAGAACGAGAAAAATCTCACAGATCTTGTGACTGAATTTGTAGATGATATTTCATGTGCCCTGTCCCCCCTCCCCAGAGTAATTAGCTGGTGTGATGTCTCTTTATGACTCTTTCACGGGTGTACATCTTTCAGCGTATCTGGTGAGGCATGTTTCTCTGCTTCAGAGGCGACGACAAATGTGTTTGTGGCACACTGAGCCAAAGTTCCCCAGAAAACAATGATATTATACTGTGGCTTCAAAGCATGGTTCTTGGATTCTGCATGATTTTTCCATGGCTGTGCTCTCGCGGTAGCTCCGCGTTAATGTCTTCGACCTGGCACTTAATGGTCGAAATGTTTTGCATGCTGGGAAATGTTGTTGAATGTACTGATTTTTACAAACAAATTATCAAATATAGGGTGAGGAGCTCAGTCACACGGGAGGAGCTCGGAGTAGAGCCGCTGCTCCTCCGCATCAAGAGGAGCCAGTTGAGGTGGCTTGGGCATCTGTTTCGGATGCCTCCTGGACGCCTCCCTGGGGAGGTGTTCCGGGCTTGTCCCACTGGGAGGAGGCCTCGGGGCAGACCCAGGACACGTTGGAGAGACTGTGTCTCCCGGCTGGCCTGGGAACGCCTTGGGGTTCACCCAGAGGAGCTGGAGGAGATGTGCGGGGAGAGGGAAGTCTGGGGGGCTCTGCTCGGACTACTGCCCCCGCGACCCGGTCCCGGATAAGCGGAGGAAGATGGATGGATGGAATTATCAAATAATGTTTGGTTTAATATTCCTTGAAATCCTTAGAAATCCTTGAAATAATTCCCTTAAAAATCAAATTTAGAGCAAGAGAATGCTAGTTTGAGGATATTTTAAGATGGTTAGATTGGGATTAAGTGGGAGAAATAATTAAAATGACATATGTGCAGCGCAGAGATATCAGAGGTTATACCAGTTCTCTAAGGCTTCCTTCCGGAAGTGGGTACAGACAGGTGGCCCACGGTAAGGGGGGTGGAAGCATCGTGAATTATGCCACAATAAGTGAGCTGGCTGCTGGTGTCCTGCAACTCCACCGTCTCTCTTTGTGTGTAGGCGTGGAGTGTGGCACAGAGCCTGAACTTTTGATCGCTGCAAAAACTGGGGGTTTACTGTTCATTAGCACGCAGAGAATGCCCGAGGCCTGGAATGGGGAGCGTGAGTTGTGTGTGTGTGTGTGTGTGTGTGTGTGTGTGTGTGTGTGTGTGTGTGTGTGTGTGTGTGTGGGGAGGCTTTGGGTTGGCTATATGGAAATTGACCAGCGCGCTGTAACTACTCACCGGGTGTAGGCCCTTTGAAGTGAGCTGTACAGCGTTGCTGCTGTCTTTGTTCTTGGTAATTGTCTAAATGATCTCAGTGGAGTGCTGGGCCGCACTACAGCTCAACTAATCCAGGACAGCCCGCTGCTTTGACAGGGAGCTGCTTTCTGTGCCCGTCTGCAGCCCTCCCCCCACCCCACTCTGTTGTGGCTCTTTATTAGCAGTCCACGGTTGGGGATCGGATGCTTGAGGGCGCGGTGTCCATTGTTGGAGCGAAGGCTGTGCATCCGTGGAGCTTAGCCACACGCTCAGAAGCCTGCCCTCTTATGCGCATTATTTTTTAATGCAAATAAGCTGTAACTCCATCTGCAAATCACAGAGAGCTGATTAATCCAACACACTTAGTAGCGACAACAATGATACACAGCTCTGATCCGAGCTGAGCTGGCCTCTTTTTTTTGTCATTTAACCTGCTGCCAGCAGTCAGACAAGCCCCCTGCAATTTAAGAACACATGGAGTAGTGAAGGGGGAGTGGGGCCGTGGTACAACTGGCTGTGCGGTGTTAAGCTGTAGGAGTCTCACCAAGCTTCACACAAGCACTGATTGGGGTGGAGAGTGGTGCGGCTCTCTGTAGGAGACTTCTGTAGCAAGGCTGAGCTGGAAAGGTTGTGTTTGCTGGAGATCTAATCCTCAGAGCTGAAGCCCTTTAGGGGAGGCCCTCACCTTCATTCAAGTTCAAATGCAACCAGCTTGGGTCAGCGGGCCGCTCAGAGGTCAAGTTGTCTGTGCAAGAGAAAGCTTTGAGAACAACAGTCTGACTGAGCACCACGAGGGAGCAGGACGCTCGGAAAGCCCTCCATTACAACAACATGACTCGGTACCTTTTTTGGGGGGTTACGGCCGGGAGACGATTGAATCAGTCTCCAACATGTACACAAAGGATCTTCAAAGTGACACTTGACATGTCGAGGATCTGGTGCCAGACATAATGAAGAGGCCCCCTCCCAGTGTCCTGGGACAGAAGCAGTGGTGGGATATCAGGTAGACGGAGGTCCCTTGTAAAAGCGGCCCCTATGAATTATAAATCATAGGCCACTGGAGCTACAGCCTGTGGGATCGGAGGGCTATGTTCCCGGAACAAAGACTGGAGGCGGGAGGGGCTGTGAAGGGGGTGCTGGTGTAAGGGGTGACAAATGGTAAAATATAGTAGTCTCCTATTTGTTGGAGGGGGAGTCTTTGTTGTGGTCTTTTGAATATAATGTATGGATCCTGAGGCTCAGTTTTAATGTACTCTGATCTTGTCTCTATACCTGTGGGCTGTTTACAGAAGAGTCTTTCAGAATATTGATGGTTATTGCCTTAATTACAATATGAAAAATGATTGTTATTTCAGGAAAAAAGAACTCGCGTACGTAAAAAACATGACTGAATATTCATTTCAGTGACTTTTCTTGTAAGTAGAATTTTAAATAAACTTGTAAAATTTTAATTTTATTGCATGATTTTATCATATGCATATGTAATATATTGTTTGTGTGATGTATTTTTCTTGTATTTGTATGATTACATTTTCATAAATTTGATTGATCATTTTAGTTAGCTAAAACAGTGTTCGGTTCTAATGATTTCAGAAAGTTTATACCTGTGTTTTGTAAATGTTTCTGTGGTACCACTAGATGTGTGTTTGTGTCTGGTGGATGTTTCCATAACCTGTGGGACAAGAGGCCTGGGCAGAGCACCTTCCCAGCATGCATCTGCTCTTTGTGCCAGAGTCACTGCGGGACGTGACAGAAGTAAGAGGGTCCAGTTGCTGCAAGTCTGGATGGTGGCCTCACTACCCCATAGGGCAGTGGGGTGCCGGGCAGGTCCAGCTGACTGCAGCTGAAGGAAAATATTGTTTTTTGGCCGAGCTGATGAAAAGTTGATTGATATGGTGTCAGGCGCTCTGTGATGGATTAAATTGTGTGTGCGGTCGGCTGCCGCCCCGGCCAGCCACGGCCGCTCTGCTGTTCCCGGAGTCACGGCAGCGGCAGCTTTAAGAAAATTTGATTTTCGCAGCTCAGAAACATGTGGTGGCCTCTTTTGCGCCACTCTCTGACTCCCATTTAGTTTGTGAGGGCACACATGATTCTTCATTGGATGAAATTTGGACCGGATTGGATGAAGCGTTAACCTCTGAGCCATCTATAACTTTCAGAAGTTGTTTCATCATTAAAAAAGGTTAAGGAAATAAATCTCACACACGTACACACTGTGCCTAAAGGATATTGCACATTTGAAAACGAACTGGTCCACAAAAAGTACAAACCTGCATGTGTCTGTGACCTTGGTGGTATTCTGTATTCCCTGGCATCCAGCTTCTATCCAAGAAGGTTTAAATCCACCACCTCCAGAAACACTGTGACTATAAGCTTCTGTTCCTCCAACTCAAAAATAGCATTTCATGCAAAGGTTTCGGCAGAATGATCCAATTTTGCCTTTCACTACATCTGAAATGCTGCCCTCTTAAAAGATTAATCCAACTGCCTGCAACCAGTTTTTTGCTTGTCCAGATGAGATAAACCTCCCCTCAGGTTGGACAAACTGACCACACAGGTTGCTGTTGAAGTTTCCATCATTCAGACTAATGATAAGGTGTTAGTTTTGTTTGTCTATTTCTTGGGAATCCATCTGCTATCATCCGCTGTCAAATGTGAAGCGCAGCGTCTTGGCCTGACCTGTCCTGTCTTGCACAGGGCAGCGGGAAGCCAGAATGTATAGTGTACGTTTAGCTGTGGACGACGCTGCACGGTTGAGAAAATGAAAGGAAGGTGAGACTAATAATTATTTAAAGGGGCCCTCTCCTGAAGTATTTCCTGCTTTTGTAAATAATGCAGCTGGAAATAGACTTCAGATGATGTAACTCTGTTTTTCAACCCTTTACCCTCAATACATCTTTCTGGCTGCAAAGCCTTGAGGTGTTATGAACCCACTGGGCACTCACTTCAATAAGTTGTGACAAAGCAGCACTTTTTTAGCCAGGCCAAAGGGCCTTAATGAGCACAGGGAGTAGGCATTAACAAATCATCAGAAGTATTTTATTAAGAGCATTTACATTTATTCACTTAGCTGATGCTTTTCTCCAAAGCAACTTACAATGTTAAAGTACTTACAGTTATTTACCCATTTATACAACTGAGTAATTCTGCTGGGGAAATTTAGGGTAAGTGCCTGACTCAAAGTACTAGAACTAGAGGTGGGAATGGAACCTGAAGACTTTTTTGGGTCCAAAGGCAGTAGCCCTAACCACTATGCTACCAGCTGCCCATTAAAACATAGTACTGTGACTTGGAGATATATAACTACATATATAACTACATTTCGTAGTTCCAAGTGATAACGTTTGTCTTTTACATATTAGTGGGTATGAGTTAGTGGGTAGTAAGACCAATGTGTCCTTCTCACAGGTGTTTAATTTTACATACTCGTCTCGTTTCGGTGAAATACTCATTCTTAGATTTATTTCAGGATTCACATGGAATTCCAGTCTCAATCAATTCCTTGTGTCCCAGTTACAAAAGCTTTAATAGAATGTACTCCAAAAAAGAGAACATGAACTAACATGCCCTTTTACTTATAATTCCAAAGGTGAAAACCTAAGATGTTTACCTAATTTAACCTAACCTAGAACCTAAGCTCCTGTTAGAAATACCTGCTCAATGAATGAATATAAATGTATCGTGTTGAATGTGGCATGTGGTTACACAGCACCAGTTGCATACCTTGTTCCTGTCCTTCTATCATACTGAACCAATCAATAAAGTATTCTGACAGGTCTTACATGAGATATCTCAGATGCATACTCTATGTGTACTCTACAGATCCTATGTTTTTTTTTTAAAAACAGTAATGTATATTTATAAATGTTGTATATAGCAGGGGTAGCCTAGTGGCTACAGTTCCTGCCTTTGGACCGAAAGATTGCCCGTTTGACCCCCACCTCTAGCTGTAAAACCCTTGAGCAAGGTTCTTACCCTAAATAGCTCCAGTAAAGATTACCCAACTGTATAAATGTGTAATAATTGTAAGTAACTTTGAAGAAAAGCATCAGCTAAAGATAAGTTTAGTGAGTATTGCTTCTTTTTACATACATTTCTTTTGTTTTGACATTATTAAATTTTGCTTTTTAATCTTACTCAAAGTTAAAATTGAGTTACCAACTAAATACTGTCAGAAATGATTCTTGCTGACAGATTTTATGTTTGTGTTTCAATAGAAACTCAATTTCATGTCTCAGCAGATATTAAAATGTACTATTTGTTTTCCAGTTCACAACAGGATCATTTGCTTTATAAAGAACATATAGAATAAGAATTTATTTTCATATGAATTCGTTGCTAGGCCCTTTAAAGTGGCTGTCCACATTCTTATTTTATATTTTTTGGTTTATTCAATAATGTCTTTATTGTCAGTAAGTTTTTAACATTCTTGGGTGTATAAATGTATTTATTATGTAAGAATTATAACATTACATAGTAAGAATTGGTTTAATTATAAAAGAGAATTATGATCAGTGAGATAAAAATGTTTGAGCAATGGAATTCTTCGAATGTCGAAAAGTGGACTCATTGTACAGGCAGCGGACTGTCGTAGCCCCGTAGAGCAGAGTCCATGTGTCACTAGTTCAGTCATACAGCTTCTGACCTGGGTTAATTCCAAGTGCATTTTTAATCATTTTTTTCATCAGTTGAAGAAATTGTTCAGACTTTCCTAATAAAGAGAGGCTTTGTCAAAGAATGCTGATGGAAATGAACAAGAGAGACCTCCTCGCTATCTCTATGTCTTTCAAGTTTGGAAGTTCCATAAGTCAGAAGCGTGCTAGCAGGGGGAAAAAGCTTTTGCTTTCTTGTTTCATCCGAACCTTCCCCCAGTCCTGAAATATTGGACTGATTAAAGATGGCTAAAAACAAAGAAAACCAACTGAGGTTATTCTTCACTCTCCTTTTTTCTTAAACTTTTATTATTTAATGGAGAGCCGTCCCAGAGCTTGTTTACTTGTGAACAGAAGGACATAAATGTTTTAAAATTTAACCATGAGAAGAACACAAAAAGAAAGGAGTAATTGGAGAAAGATTTAATCTTAATAATTTACAGTGCAGTTCTATAACCCTTTTTTCAAAGCAGCTTGTATTTGATGATGAAGGGATAGTATTATTTAGCTGTGTACTTGGCAAGTGCTGAGACCATAGGTGTGTAAGATCTGCAGTGACTACTCTGCTGACATTCACATGCACGTGGGTAAATGGGGTGAGCGGTGGCACAACAGCTCAGGTGAGAAGAACGTTCAGGGATGACTTTACGGATCTCTGAGAGACCGCTCTTTGTGGATCGAAGGATTTGGAGTCTCTGGGCAGCTAACAAATTAAAGAAGACATGACCCGTTCAGTAATGATTGTTAAGCTGCAGGTGCCAGCTCAGCAAATATCGTATTCACTCCAGACAGTATTGTAAGAATTCTTAGCCCATTCATTATAGCAATCTGACAAACAATTTGTATACCTGTAATAATGACATTTTTAAAATGCTTGTAAAGGAAGTTACATCAGTCAGTGTGTGTCTTCTGTTAAATGTTAAAGTGTAACAGCACCTGTTTTTAGGTTAGAAGTGGGCTAAATGAAAGGTTGGGTAGTAGAAAAGATTAAGAGTGTGATAGAGAGAAGTGGAGACAGAGTGAGAGCATCTGCTTTGGGTATCAGCGCTGTCATCTCCCCTGACATTATGGACCAGTGTTTTCAGAGAGGTCAAAACTGACACTGACCAAGACCTGGTCCACAGATCAGCAGCCAAGCCATCTAAGAGGAAACATCAGAGAGGCACACCGACACCCTGTTTGAGGCAGCGCTCTGTGATAATGCTCTGATATTGATCAGTTATCTGCCGTTAAAGCTGGGGAGAGGTCTTCATTAAATACGTGCTGCGAGCTGTTGTCTCTGCAGACGGGGCGGCAGCCGCGCCTGTCCGTTTGTCTGTGTGCTGAAATCACAGGGTCACCCGAGGTGAGAGGTCAGAGGTTACCCTCCCCATCTGGAGCTCTGGGAGTCAAGTTCAGCCACAATATCTCAGCAGCTCTGTCTCAATATATGTATATGTTAATGGGCCAGCTGACATTTCAAGGTTTTGTTGTATATAATTACATTACTCTCAGTCTTGAATTGTAACTTCTCCATTTGCCAAATTTGTTTTCTGCGTAAAGTACAAATAATTAGTGTATATGAGTTTCATGTATATTTTTTGAAGTAGCCAAATAAATTTTGAATATGTGACTGTTTCAGGTTCCATCAATATTTGGAACTCCGTGGCTCTTAGTTATCAGTAGTTTTGGCCGCATTGAGATATTGCATGCATTCAGGACATTTATTGTCTGTTGTCTGAAGTCTTGACCTCAGGCCTCTTTAGAATCAACATTTTGACCACTTTTATTTTTTATCTCCGATTTCAGCTGCTCTGGGACTTTGGGAGCATAAAAAATACAAAGGGCTTAGAGGCTGACAGTAAACTAAATTTGTTGCTGAGGCCTCGCATTTTTAAATACACCATTATGCACCTCCTATTAAAAAATGATTTCCCTGAGAAAATGTAAAATTTATTGTGTTGGCTGTTCCATTACAATAATCTGTTCTGAGTGCATATGTCCCTTGGACTGTGCAGTATGCAATACCACATGGCCCCCTGCAGCCCACCCATCACCGCAGAGGTCCGGCATGGATTAGTCATGGTGTCAGGGTGGCTCTGACTTTGCCCCCCCAGTCTCTCTCTGTCTCTCTCTCTCTGTCTTGCTCTCTCTCATCCTTCTGGCTCAGTTGCAAAGCTGGGCCAAGATCAAGCCCAGACCACACATCCTGCTGTTGGATGATTAATCGAACCAAGGCCGGAGCTCTGCCCCTGCTCTAGAGGACAGAAATAAACCAAAACAAGGTATTACCCTCTATTCTGTATGTCTGTGTTCTCTCAGGGATTTAGCTTGGTCACCAATGTCAAGAGCTGCCGGCACTCTTTCTCACTTGATCATGCAGTCAAAATGTAATTATTACAGATGGTAATTAAAAGAATGGAGATGTGAATGCTATATTTTTGCTGTATTGACTTGAATGATGGTGTTTCAAGTAATGGTGGATGTGTAGAGAATGGTATAGGTTTGGAGGAATGCTGAAATGGACATTTGCATGGTCTGTGATTGTCTGCCATTGCCAAGATTGCTTCTCTGGAGTTATGGCGGTAATATGCTTTTGAGGGCCCAAACTGGTGTTGCTATATTTGCTGTTTGGTTTTTACATTTGGTTGGCATGTCTATTTTGTACATTTCAATATGTCGGTTCCCACAAGTTCTGCACTGATTAGTTAATTAATGCAAAAGAGTTTATATGTTATCAAATCCTCATTGTGAGAACATAGGTGTAAGAACAGGAAAACTAATTTTCTCTGACTTTTCTGAATCTTGCATAGTTCCCAATATTTAAGTGAGATAGCAAATGTTCAGCTATAAACATATTTGACTCTAATACATGACTGGCAATTTCCTTATGGGGTAGAAGCGGTCCTTTCAAATTTGACAATATAGCAAAAATGTGACAATTGTGCCCCATATTTACTAATGCAATACAGTGCTGTTGGCCCAAAAGTGAAGCAGATATTTAGATACAATCATTCAGATTTTGGTTACAAATTTGGTTACACATTTTCTTTACTGCTAAGGCAAAATCTCCTAACTTGAAGTGAAATAATTTTTCAGAGGCTTTAAGAGTCTATGCAACTTAAAACTTAGTAGATGTCTTAGGTGAGGTTTGAGCTTCCCAAGCCAAGTAGTTAATTAGCTCATGGTATTTCTGTTCAGAGTATGGTGCACTGCTCTGCCATTAGTATCAGCATGCATCTGTCAGGATCAGTTTACATATGTAATGTGACTCTGATGATTTAATTACTGTGTGCTGGGCAATTCCATTGCATTGACTGCTGGGACAGGTGTTACACACTGTGAAATATTTTCACGCAAACACAATCCTGGCTGTGTGACTTACATATTTATCTTTTAAAGGCATCATAACTATGTTTCTTAGCTCATTCATTGCAGCCTCCTGCATTTGGCCCATTTATACTACTGAGAGTTGTGCTGGAGTCATTCAGTGAATGTGCTTTGCTTAAGGGCACTCCAGCAGTAGCAGAGAGTGGGACTTAAACTGGCAACCTTCAGGATGGAGTCTATGTCCGTTACTGCAGTGCTGCTTGCTGCAGGCTGGTAGTATGTGTGTGTCTTCAGCACCTCTCTTCTGACAGTGGCTTTGCTTTCCCTCCTTTTTTCCTCTCTTCCCTCTTGTGGACACTGGGTTGATAACACAGTTAAGGAGATTTCCGTTTGCAGTTGCAGGAATAAACATTAAGTCTCTTTCTTTCTACATTTATTAAAACGCTTCATAAATATGTTAGGACACGTTATTGCACAGGATTACTGAAAATTCAAACTAATGCAAAGTGATAGTGATTCTGATTGACAGTTTTCCCTGTTACTGTACTACTGGATGTTTTTATAGTGTCAGATAACATATTTAGTCTTTATTATTGTATAAACCCAGAAGGAACACTTTCAGCTTTCACACAGAAGAAATGTTTCTCATTATGCAGAAAACATTTGTGTGCAATCCATTTTCCACAAGGTCTGCCTTTTTCAAGGCAAATAATTTGTTTCATAACTTATGGAGAACAGTTTCCTATGTGGGTATTTCAGGTGTGAACATTATGTCGGTGTTTCCAAACGTGCCTTGTTCTTTAGTTTGGACTCTGGTCATAGGGCATAATATCACTTTAAGAATCTTTCCTTTTCAGTATAGAGGAACAAATACTGAGTTTCTGTTTGGAAGTGAGGTAATATACACAATGGAACTATTGGAATGATTTTTTTTCGTGCAGCTCATTCGTTGATATGACGTTGTTAATAAAAGATAGTCATCACTACAACAAACTTCATTATGAATATGACACCTTATGTCAGCATTCACAGTTGTGTTTGAAACATATTTTTATTGGATATTTTGATTTTTTTTCCTCATACAAAATTTATAATTTTAGCATTTATAATTGTTCAGAAATCAAGTCCCATTGAATTATTTTTTTTTCAGTTCTGAGCAGCGTTTAAATTACCTTTATGAAATGTAAAAAGATAAAAAGAAAAATGTTTAAAAAAAACTTTAACAGAGTAACTGCAACGGTTAATGTATAGATTTGAGATTTACGCACATCATCAGCTCTGTAAACAGAATGTATGATTGTTTTATTACAGGACAGCATAGACACAGTATGGGAACTCTTTAACGTATATGATGAAAAATGCTTAAGTTAAATGCGCACAGATGCCAAGGTTTCTAACTGTACTTCACTGTGATTTCAAAAATATGTTGCGGTACATGAAATTCTTCAGACAGAAAGTATAAGAAGGACATAGAGGCAATAGAATATGTCTCAGTCAGCCTGTCGGGGTTTGGTGGGGCAGTGACAATTGAAGTGTCATAATGGACGTGGTGCGTTTAGGACAGCAGCACTCCTGCACTGTGACTGTGCTCACTGTCCAAAATGCACAGCATCTAATATGAAACGTCACTACTAATTATAACTGACCAGTAACACAAAACTGCGGACCTGTTATGCATACGCCTCGGGTATAAAATAAACATAACACATTATGATTATTAAAAAAAAAAAAAAAAAAATAGAAATAATCGAACCAAGGGGAAATCTTTACTTTTCCCGTCTGCAAAAGTTAGTTAAGCTCGTTAACTTAAAAACTTTTGAGGATTTTGTTACCGTTAGTGGTTCGTTAAAGGATCTTAATAGTACAGCCGTTGTATTTTACAATCGTTCAGTGTTGGAAATTCGCTGAGTTACTAAACGGACGTGATATTTGGAACGCTGAAATAAATCTCATCCTCCCATTTCTCAGTTTTACATTTTTATCTGTGGAGTCTGTCTACTTCGTATTCACTTTTTAATCTCCTTTCCGTATTTTTACCCCTCTATTTTGTGGGCTATCCGCAAATATGAGACTTGCATGTCTGATATTGTCATAAGAAGAAACAAACGCGATTTAATATTTTGCCCAGCTCTGTTATGATTTGTCATGATGTCCAGAGTGTCCACCCCGCTGCTCTGTCTGTGCGGCCACTGTGACAGCTTCGCGCCTCCGCACATTTGTCACTTTTTGTAAAACATCCTCTCTCTCATTTTGTACGGCTCCATTTTTATCTGTACATTCAAACATTTGATACTCATTTTAACTGCTTTTTTTTTTTTTTTCAAAACACATCTATTCGCATTAATCGAACAGAAATTATGTTCTCTCTAATGTAACTGTTCCTCCTCGTGTCCAAGCATTCGAAGGGGGGCTTACAGTTAAGTTCGCTTTGTTTCTATATTTTCCTATTTGTTTTACTGACATTAAATTTTTTAAAACCCTTGGGAGAAATAAGAAAATTACTCTAAAAATATAATATTTCAAAATAACAAAAAAGCAGAAATTAAGCATTTAAAAAAAAAAAAAATTTAAAGGAGCATGTATAAATCGTCTTGCATTTGTTTTATGAAATATAAATTTATTCGCCTATAGCATCAAAATAAAAGCGGCAAGAAAACTGTTGTTTTGGAGAGGCTGTCTGTCATGTTTTATTGTCTTAAAAAATAAATCGAAGGAACAAACGAATAGACGGAGCAAGAGGAAACCACCTTAACACAAACGGGAAACAATTAAAGCAGTAGTAAAATACAATTAAATGAGTAAAAACAATTGAGGTTTTAAAACACTGCCAATTTTGTTCTCATATATTTAATTTATTTAGGCGTCATGATTCGCTCTGGCCAAATTCCTGAGCTCTTGAGTAATTAATCCGACCAATTAAGCGGCGCTAACGGCTAATTGTACCTAATTGGTTCAGAGGAGTTCTGCTAATTATCACATCTTAATTGAAAAGGCTTTTAAAGGGGTCGCGTGGTGTCATGCGGTGTGTTTCACAGCGAGCGGCTCTCCGCAGTAAACACACACCATTCATGTGTATTCACACCTATTCACATGTAAATAAGAGACACGAACCCCCCACCCCACCCATCTCTGGTAGCTCGCGCCCCCGCCGCCAGCGCTCGCTGCGCCTTTGTTAACCGCTGATATATTAACACGGAGCGCGCCGACGTGTGGCACTGTGCCAAACTTGTGGACACGCGCCGATTTGCCTGATGCGCAAGCACGACGCTGCCGTCCAGAGTAAGGACGCAAACGGATAATTTAGTCACATACCTAAATTGGCTTTCATCACCTTTTAACTATGTTTCTGAATTTATTTTAAAATTGCGTAACTCCGGCCATTGAATTATTTATTTACCCCCAGTCGGGGTCTTGCTACTTTCCTGTGGAATTGAGATTACCGTCCAGCCCATTATGCAGCAGGTTTTTTTTTTTTTTTTTTTTCCTCTTTTTTTTTGGGGCGGGGACTTCTTGTCTTGAGCCGTAATAATTCTTCCGTGCGGGGTTTTTTTTTTTTTTTCTTCCTCATTTATGTTTCGATTTGAAAAATAATAGTAATTCTACTGTCCCGGTTTAAACAATTAGATTTTAAATGTTTCACAACACCAGTACAAGTAAGAGTTTGCTTGCGGTATGTTAGAAAGCAGAGCTGGGTAAGAAAGAGAGCCATTGTATAATGTGTATTTTAGCTGTTGAGGTTTTAGCGTTTCACGTGTAATTGAATGACGCGCCCGAACGCACAGCGAGTTACTCTGTGGCTCTGCGGCTCTGCGGCTCTGTGGCGCACTTAGCGCACCGGACTGGGCTGCTGCTGCCTCCCTGCGTGCCGTGAGCCCTTTGTCTGGAGGTCGGTCTTCTCCTGCAGCCCTGTCACCGCACAACATTCACGTTAATTATATGACCCTCCTGTTCAGGGCTCTCGCCTAAAATCCCACGCGCACTGTTTTTAATCCAGAATAAGCAATCAGTGTGTACAGAACGCGCTAGTGTGATCAAATCATCGGGCAAATTAGAAACGTGTCATCGATTTATCATTTTTGAAGATGACATCATGAAAATGAGCAAGGAATGTTTCACAGCCTGCATGTCTCCTAGGATTTATACTACTATTGCTATTTAGGAAATGCAAAGTCTTTTTTTCTTTTGTTTAAATGCAAGTGTTGATTCAAATTCGTGTGTTTCGTGAATCTTTTAAAACTGTGTATTTATTAAAGTGGTTCATAGCAGATTACAGATATTAATCGGAGAAATGTGTGAAACAAAAGAAAGCAAATGTATGAAAAAAATTATTAGCTTTCCCTGAATCCTGTTAAAGGAGCATGGGGGGCTAATGAGTGCTGATGCTTTGAGGGAGTACACAGGGATTTTGCTCTTTACATGAAACTGTTCTTATTGATTTAAAAAACAACAAAAAAAAAAAAAACAGCGTGAACGTCCTCTTGAGGGACACAAGGTCAAGTCCAGGACCTTTGTCCGTCTCTGTCTGGGCTGCCCGAGCCTGCTGAACTAGTAGGAGGAAGGCTGAGGATTGGCTAGTTTGTCTGCATCTCCAGCCGGTCGTAGGCCCCTGCTCTTCTTCGTTTACTCTGCTCTAACGTCCACTCCATCTATTATTCATCAGACTTATTAAAAGTTGTTTCAGACCTGTCAGCTCCTGGCAGATGACCCAGGAGTCTCTCAGATCTGCTCCTGACCTCTCCATTGCTGCACTGCAAGCAAACGGACATGGTAGAACAGCTTGAACACATAGGTTAAAAACACACAGAAAATATAGCCTGAATTATTCAGAAGCTATTTGATACAGGAGACCTTTTACAAATTCTTTTTTATTTGACTAGACTGAACATGGAAACATCATTAATTTTGCCAGAATTATATCTCAAAGCAAAATAACAGAAATTAAACCCTATATTCAGTTATGCTTTCTTTAGCAAAAGTGTTATGGTCCTAATCAATGGTACATTTCCATTTTTTTTTAGTTCATTTGAGAAATTTGTAGCAAAGGCAAATATATCATTAAAACCAAGTACATTGCCTACAGTGGTCAAGTTCATTGGTTCAAATTTTAAAACAAGCAATTTAAGCAGGCAAATAGGTTTTCCGTTAATAATACCTCTTTGAGACGTAGGAATTAAAACACATTTATGCATGATTTTTACTAAGGTACTAAGAAGAGTGTATACTGCCAATACTTCTAAATGTAGCCATGGCCTAAATCAGAGAAAAATAGATGTGGAATTTGACTGTATTCCAGAGTGCAGTATGTACACCACATTAAATTGTGTTTTCAACCTCTGTAAGAATGAGTTCCACATCTAAACTGCAAGATGTGACTGGTGTGCGGTGTGCTTTTTAGAACCGCGCAGTCCACACTTGCAGAATGTGCACGAGCTTCCTACTTCTGCTCTGACGTGTGTGCGGACACCCATCCTGTTACGTCCGCTTGGGCGTTGGGGGGGGGGGGCGTTGATGAGGGCAGTGGAGCGGCAGTCGCAGAAAGGTCAGGGAGACAGTAGACAGCCACTGTGGTCGGCTGGCAGCGTGTTGAACCTAACAGATGGAGAAGGTTATGTGACATCCCCTTGCTCGGCCTCTCCCTAGTAATTGAGGATAATTTGAGCACCCAGAGACAGGCCTGGCCACCGTGAGGCCAAAGCATGGGAGGCAAGGTTAATATGAAAATGATTTTGCATCAGCGGCTGTTTCACGTGGACAGCGGACACATTCTGACTCTAATCTTGGCCTGGGGCGCTGGGGATGAAAAATGTCACCCAGGGTCTGGATGGCGTAGTGCACATGAATTCATAACTGCTCCGACAGTCCTAACTGCGCTCCTATTAACTAACTCTCTGCCAAGACCGATTACACACTTGGGCTCTGGGAGCTCAGGATATGAAGCTGCTTGTGGATGAGATTTAAAAAGCACCCCTGCCCTCGCAAGAGTATAAGAGGCTCCCTCTGTAAGGCATGGAAGGTGTATGTCTCTGATATTGAGCCAAAATTTCTAATACCAAAGAGCTGGAAAAGAATATTAATCACAAAGTCGCTCTGTAGTTTTCTTTTTTCCTCTTTTTGGTTTTAATTAAAGTGTATTTTTTTTAAGTTTGTCTTCTGTTATTCCTGTTTAATTTCTGTGACAGTGAAAAATGAGCAGTAAAATGTGCGTTTGAAATTCTGAAACACATACAAATGAAGCTGAAGGAATTTCATCTGAAGGTGAAGCTGGCCAGCATAAGCATTTGACAAGTCTGGTTGGAAAGTTTCCTCTACAGTGAGATATAATCATTTACAACTCTTGATCCGATAATTAAATTGGTGCTATAACCTTTAAAGCCCCAAAAAACTTCTCTTAGAAATCAAGGCACCCCTGGGATCGAGTCTTGCTGCAGCAGGAGACACGCAACTTTTGATGTTACTTGATCATTTTAGAACTCCATACATAATACAGATGGGCGTTTCATAAAATTTAGATCATGGGAAGTCTTGGTTTTGCTTGGTTTTAATGGACATTCATTGCTGATTTTAGGTGTTCGTTGTGATCATCACGCTTTTAAATGTAAAATTCCCTGATGATAATGAATTTTAAAAAGTCAGTAGAACTGTTGAAGTATGACATAAGATGTTTCACTTTGTGGTGGTGCTCATTTGTTAATATTGTTTATTTAGTATACCTGGCACAGTGAGGACTGCTGTCGATATGGCAGATTATTTCCATTTAAAAGCATAGCAACCGGTATGTAAAATTTGGGCTTGTGAAAATCAAACTTCATGCACTGGGTTTCATGAAGCATGAAATGTCTGTTTTCAAGCTGTTACCTTTTCATGGGATGACGTGAGATGTTGTGAGACTTTGAGGCTTTCAGTAACCATTAAATATACTTTAGGAATGACCTTTTTCTATAAATGCTTGTTGTCCTGATTGGGAACAGGGTTGCTTTATCTATACCTATATTTCACCTTCGTGCCGAACTGCTAGACCCGTGACCGGTGTTGTTGCTCTTGTCCATCTCTCCCCTCAACCATTCCCTGCTTCAGCAGGGGTCCCTAGGAAGGCTGAATCCTCTCTGGACGCCGTCATTACTCAGCAAACTATTGGTGGCAGAAACAGGACGCCGGAGCTCGCTAATATTACTGCCATTTTATTGTTTTACTCGGCTTTCCAAGAAGCTCTCGGTGGAATAATAGCCAAGGGTGATGGGGTTAAATTATCTAGGGCAAAAGGGAATTTGGCCAGACTGACCCAGTTTTTCTCTCTCCCATCCTCATGTCCGCACAGAAATTCTTTGTGTGGACTTGTATTGGCATCGTCACAAGTCACTGGGGTCAGTTTAGGCCACACTGAGAAATACAAAAGTGTGGGATTTAAAAAAAAAAAGAACTCTGAGCCACATTTTAACTGCTCATACTGCTCATGTAAATGCGTCTGACCATCGCAGCCTAATCACCCTGACGGCTGGAGAGGGTCAGGGGTAGGATTAACAGTTATTGTCCGGGTGCGAAACACCAGCTGTCTTTTGTTAATGAGCATATATTTAGCTTACAGTCATATTTAGATGAGTTCACATATGCTTCGCAAATGCAAAATTGCAAAAATCATGCACTTTTGCGCTCTCTAAGAAAAATTATATTATCACATAGTTAAGTGGCTTACGGGTTTTTGTCATTTCCAGCTCTGCTTTTAATTTTACCTGCATTTTTAGAGAATACATAAAAGTGATGAGATTAATATGGTGCATTTCTGAAAAAAACTTGAAAATTCACCTTTTTAGTCTGGATAACCTCCTGTTTAAATTTAAAGCTTTTCATTTAGAAAAATGATCATTTTTAATTAAGTAGTATTTCACATACTACAAAATAATAATAATGTAATAATAATAATAAGAGGAAGAACAATAATAACAATAATAATAATCTTTTGGTGAAAAAATATTTTCAAGCATGCATTTAAGAATGTATCAGTAAAATTTTTAAGTGTTTCCATTTTAGGTTCTTTTTGTTTTAGGTTAATTCTAATTTACATTTTTTTAAAAATCAGCACCTTTACATGCATTGAAGCAAGTACTTTTGTCTTAGGCCTCTCTAAAACAACTTAAAGCTGTGATTTTTGCTTCCATATGAGAAAAAGTATTCATCATTCTGTTGACCTGTGAGATAAGCTGCAAAAAGCACTGCTTTGAAAAATAAAGCAAGAACTTGCTTCTGAATAACATAAATTGTAAACAAATCCCTGTCAAGGCTTTGAACAGTCTTGCCAAGAGATTTACCTTGCCCTGTGGCAAATAATATTTCTTGAACTGAGTTCAAATTTCAAGTGTCTTGGGTTTATATGAACCTGGAACAAAAGAAAATCATTCTCAGAGCAGCAAATCTTATCTGCTTCCTGGGCAAGATGTCAAAAAAGCATTTTTGTTGTCTCAAATGCCAGAGCATGGGTTGTTTGGCAAACGACTATGTGAAACAATGTATGTGTTTATCTCTTGTTTTGCTGCAGTACTACAAGTCAGATCTGCGTAAATTGTTCTGAAAAAAGGTACAAAAACTGTATTTTTATTTCCTTTTTAGCGAATCATTCCTGAAATTTCTAAAGGCTGTTTGGATTAAATTATCTACATAATTTATCAGATGAGCAACATTCTATATGATATTGTACAATGTGTTTATTTGTCAGTATGTACAATATGCTTTTCCTCCTGTTTTTTGCAGATTGTATCTTTCAATCAAATGCTATTTTATGAGGTACAACAGCCCACCAATAGTGTATTTTAATTACTACACTAAACTTTAATTAGTATTTTTATTTAGTCACTTTATGTGATGAAAAGTGATTTTTTTTTTAAAGACGTACACAGTTCTACATTTTTAAATCATTTTTATTAAAGGATGATAAAATGGATCATGACTGAGTTTCAGCAAATGTAGTACACTGTAACTCCTTAATATGCCTCTGTGAAGCCAAGAATTAGACATCGTTTTAGTTATATGCTCTGCTTGCTGGACTTTCCCTTTACCCTGTTTCAGCTGTGTAAGGTAAAGTCCCTTATGTGATGGCTTACACTGTAAGATCAGTACCTTAGGGTTTTATTGAAGTATTTTTGGTAGGGTTCCCCCCCAAAAAATTAAAAAGAAATTATTGGTAGTAAAAGGTTATTACTGTGCATTTTGCACAATCCCCTAAATTAAATATGCACTTTTTTTATTTTATTTTTACAGTCAGTAAAAGTGTTTTAATTCCTGACTCCTCTGTAAAAGTAAATAAATTCTAAATAACAAGTGACTCAGACAGCCTCCCTGTGAAGAGTTTCTGTCCATCATCTGAGGTTCCACTCTACTTGAAACAGAGGGAGAAGGAAGGGGGTGAGTGGGATAACAAATCTTGGCCCTGCTATCATTTTATTCCTATTTTTTTCCATCCTTTACTTTAATCTCATTGATGAAGCCTCAACAGGCTGAGGCATGCTCTCACAGTTTGCAATTTCACTGCCCCATATGCGTCTCACAGGAAAGATAGCAGAGAGGAATTGGGCCTGGCAGGAGTGGTGAAATATAGCAAAGACAGGAGGAGGGAGAAACTGCAGAGTGCTGGCGAGTGGGGGTTGCTCTCGGGATTGCTCAAATTCGCCATAACCTGTCATTACGCTCGGTCCAGCTCCCGAAGCTTCGGAGATTGTGAAGCAACATTGTCTTACAAAAAAAAGGACCAAGGCTGGAATCATTTGCGTGTGAACTTGATACTCAGTGGAAAAATTGTTCTGTCTTGTGCTTTTGCTATTTTTAGGCTCTATGTGAGCATATCATGGGTCCAGGCCCTGGTAATTCATACTTGGGATTTCCAGTTTCCACTTGGCTTCTTTCTTTATCACTTGTGGCCACACTGAATCGCAAAGCATGTGATTAGGTTATAACAACTGACAGATTTTTTTTTTCTCCACAGTTAATGTCCAGTTTGTGTATCTGTGTGCAGCTAAAATTGGACTGATTATTATTAATTTTTTTTAAAAAAAAAAGCTCTACTCCAACCCATCAATAAAGAAATCCGATGTGTTTATCATACTGTGAATTTAGTGCTTGTGAGGTATAGTAATTAAATTTATTTCAGTGGTAAAAACTATATAAACCAATGGATGATTCTCTGCTAGAAGTAATGTCCTGTATTGAGGTATTTAGTGAAAGAAACTAAAGTATTTCTCATGCTTTTAATAGCATTCAGTATGTAGTTAAAAAAACCTTAGGATATAGAGTGAAGGGTATCAGTTTTAAATGCCTCTGTTTTGCTAATTGAGAAGCAAAATGACACAGGAGTGACAATTAAAGGAAGTGGGGGATAGAACAGAGTAGAATGAATAGACCTTGCTCTGTAACGTACAAGGAGACATCCATAATTCTTGATGCAGCTCATCAGCCTGCCTTGCATTTAATGCTGAGCCAGCAGGTTGCTTTCGAAACCTTGCCGTGCCGTCGCCTCTTTTCTAATACGCGCGTCCTACGGTCCGTGCCTGCAGTTCGCAAGGTGGGCAGCGCGAGGAATGTGTGTTCGTCCCATAATCTGCACCCACCTTTTGTACCGCTTAGAAGACACGCGATGGGCAGCGCTGTTTAAGTTGTCAGCGGAGATTGTGCTTAAGGCTACTTCCTGTGACTCTCCTGTTTAGCTATGCACGTTGGTTGCTGAAAAGGAGCTTTACACCAGCGACAAACAAATGATTTTTTTTTTATATGTTTGCTCTGTTTTCTTTACCCGCCACAGTTAATGTTCTTGTGATGCTTGTTTCAGCAGGAATAATTTTAATAGAGATATATTAAATGCTTTATAAAAAAAAGAAAAATCAAAATGATTTCACCCCGTTTTTTTTTTTTTTTTGTGTACCGTAATAAGGGTTTTTAGGAAAGACCTGCCTTTCACAGGCCAACAAATGGGTTTGAGACCACCTGTTCAATTCACTTCGCTCTAATGGAAATTGAGACATGCTGAAGTATTGATTTGGATATTGACGTCATTTGTTAATTCCTTTGAAAGAAATTTCAGGAAGTGCGTGCGGTGATTAAACGATTATGTACCAGAGCAGGAAGGGCTCAGATTTTTTGTTAGGATTTTTTTTTTAATCATTTTGCCATATGCAGCCCTTTTTTTGCCATTTGTCATTCAAGCAGTGTTACATAAAGTATATTGCAAATAAAAAAATTAATACATTTATTTTGGGGGTAACATGGTGGCACAGCAAGTAGCATTGCTGTCTCATCACGCCTGGGTGGTGCGAGAGGACGTGGGTTCGACCCCCTCTCAGTCTGTGTGGAGTTTGCATGTTCTCCCCGTGTCTGCGTGGGTTTCCTCCGGGTGCTCTGGTTTCCTCCCACAGTCCAAAGACGTGCTATTCAGGTTCCCCCATAGTGTGTGAGTGACAGACAGAGTGTGTTCCACTGATGTATGGATGAGTAACCCAGTGTAAGTAGTGTATCTTGTGGTGTAAGTGACCTTGGTGAATAAGGTGTGTGAACTAGTAACACTACATAGAGTTCATTGAAAGTTGCTTTGGAGAAAAGCATCTACAAAATAAATAAATGTAAATTAAAAATGAATATATACAGTACCTTTCTCATCTATCTGCAAAGCATTTTACATTAATGATTTACAGACCTCTTGAACAATAAACCTTTATTGGCCCTTGTTCAATTAATGTCATGTTTTTATATTTACAAGTTTCATGTATTTCTTTAAAATCAAAAGCAAGAGGATAGATTTTCACAGATTTCAACATTTTCTTATCTTGATAGTATTACTGTTTTTGCCCTTTAAGTAAGAAATCAGTCACAGTATTTGCAGTTTGCAAAGAATAATAATATTCAAAACTATTAAACAGAACACTGTTGTTTTCAAATAATTCCTGACTTATTAATTCGGTATATGGTAATTGCTGGGTTATGAACTATGGTTTTTACATAAAATAGTTAGTTTCCTGCAAGATGAAATGGCATCTGTGCATGATGTCATGCAGGCGCAGATGTGTTTGTGCATTAGGTTTCCAGACTTTGGCAACACAGGCCAATCCAGACTTGGCCCCTGACCCTGGGTGTGCGCTGGACTACTGCGGAAGGTCATGAGTACTCTGCATATACTCACTTTTCTTATTATTTTGATGCTGTACTGTCCGAACGGCATGGAAGGGCTCCTTTTGGAATTTTTAAAACGTAATGTGTGATATTCACAGAATTTGTATTACAGAGCAAATTGTTAATACAGAAACTAGAAACACTTTTCAGTTCTTAACCCACAGCCTCTCGTTTACCCAATATCTTGGTGTAATTTTCTGTGATTTGTTAAATGTTTTTTTTTTTTTCTTCGCAATAAAGATCTTTCAACTCAGTTACAAAAAAGTACAAGTAGCTTTGTTTGTGTTCAGCAGTATTTTATTCCTGCTCTGTGAAATTGTTGCATTTTGATATGTATTTTTTTAGAATCAGTTTAGCATAACCTAATTTTGCAAGTCTTTATTATTTATAGTAATACGTGATAATTACAGGAAGACAGACATAATAATTGAAGTATCGTTTGACATGTCTGTGTGCAGTTGTTAAGAATACATGCCTAATTCAGAGGACTGAGTAAATTATAATCCTTTTTTCTTTTAGTATGTTTCAGGGTTATGAAGACCCGCTTCAGTGCAGTTAGTGGTGTTTACTAGTGAAACCCAGAATAAAATTTAAAAGTGACACGTCACTGGACTGTCACAAACCTACGACATTCAAGGTGGGAAAGAGTTGACTAGTGATATGACAAAGAAATTGGAATGAAATGGATAGGTGTGTGTGACAGGGTTTTTTATGTTTATTTGTGTGTGTGTGTGTGCGCGCGCATGTGCATGCACACTGGGGCTGAATGATGCCGAAGAATTGGACGGTTTGTGGTAAAACACAGAATACTGGGAGATCCAGAGCCAAAAATCGTATCCAAAAGTGAACCTGTGACTAACATT